>NC_091061.1:17696700-18336107 GCF_000393655.2 Nicotiana sylvestris | reverse complement strand
TGAAAAGTTGTGCTCAACTCAACCTAAGTACCCAACTCTCTCTGCACGGCTCTCCAAAACTGCAAAGTAAACTGAGTACCTCTATCTGAGATGATGGAAACCGGGACGCTATGCAAATGAACAATCTCTCGGATATATATCCCTGCCAACCGCTCTGAAGAATAGGTAGTACATACAGGAATGAAGTGTGCGAACTTAGTCAGCCAATCCACAATCACCCAAATAGCATCGAACTTCTTCAAAGTCCGTGGGAGTCCAACTACAAAATCCATGGTGATCCGCTCCCACTTTCACTCTGGAATATCTATCTGTTGAAGCAAGCCACCCGGTCTCTGATGCTCATACTTCACCTGCTGATTAAGACACCGAGCTACAAATGCCACAATATCCTTCTTCATTCTTCTCCACCAATAATGCTGTCTAAGATCCTGATACATCTTTGCGGCACCCGGATGGATGGAATACCGCGAGCTGTGGGCCTCCTCCAAGATCAACTCCCGAAGCCCATCCACATTGGGCACATATATCCGGCCCTGCATCCTCAATACCTCATCATCATCAATAGTCACATCTCTGGCATCATCGTGCTGAACTCTGTCCTTAAGGACAAGCAAATGAAGATCATCATACTGGTGCTCTCTAATCCGATCAAATAAGGAAGACCGAGAAATCACACAAGCCAGTACCCGACTAGGCTCTAAAATATCTAACCTCATGAATCGATTGGCCAAGGCCTGTACATAAACTACAAGAGGTCTCTCTCCAACAGGAATAAATGCAAGACTACCCATACTCCCCGCCTTCCTACTCAAGGCATAGACCACCACATTGGCCTTTCTCGGATGGTATAAGATAGTAATATCATAATCCTTTAGCAGCTCCAACCATCTCCGCTACCTCAAATGAAGATCATTCAGTTTGAACAAGTGTTGGAGGCTACGATGATCAGTAAACACCTCACAAGACACACCATACAAATAATGCCTCCAGATCTTCAATGCGTGAACAATGGCAGCAAACTCCAAATCATGAATGGGGTAGTTCTTCTCATAGGGCTTCAATTGACGAGAAATATAAGCAATCACTCTCCCCTCCTGCATCAACACACACCTAATACCAATTCTTGAAGAATCACAATATACTGTATAAGAACCTGAGTTGATGGCAACACTAACACTGGAGCTGTAGTCAAAGCAGTCTTGAGCTTTTGAAAACTCCCCTCGCACTCGTCCGACCACATGAATGGAGCACCCTTATGAGTCAACTTGGTCTAGGGTGATGCTATAGATGAAAATTCCTGAACGAACCGACGATAATAATCCGCCAAACCAAGAAGCTGCGAATCTCTATGGCTGAAGATGGTCTGGTCCAACTCTGAACCGCCTCTATCTTCTTCGAATCAACGTGAATACCCTCGTTGGACAACATGTGCCCCAAGAAAGCCACTGAATTGAGCCAGAACTCACATTTGGAGAACTTTGCATAAAGCTTCTCCTCCCTCAATCTCTGCAACATAACTCTCAAATACTTCGCGTGCTCCTCCTAACTACACGAGTATACCAGAATAACATCAATGAAAACGATCACGAACGAGTCGAGATAAGGCCGAAACACACTGTTCATCAAATGCCTGAACACTGTTGGGGCATTGGTCAGCCCAAAATACATAACAAGGAACTTATAATGACCATATCTGGTCCTGAAGGTTGTCTTAAGAATATCCGAGTCCATGATCTTTAACTAGTGATAACCTGAACGGAGATCAATCTTGGAGAACACTCTCGCTCCCTGAAGCTGGTCTAATAATCATCGATACGAGGTAAAGGATACCTGTTCTTGATTGTTACTTTGTTCAACTTCCTGTAATCAATGCACATCCTCATCGTGCCATACGTTTTCTTCACAAATAGAATAGATGCACCCCAAGGCGACACACTAGGCCGAATGAACCCCTTATCAAGGAGTTCCTGAAGCTACTCCTTCAACTCTTTCAGCTCCGCTGGTGCCATACGATATGGTGGAATAGAAATGGGCTGAGTGCTTGGCACCAGGTCAATACCAAAATCAATATCCCTATCCAGTGGCATGCTCGGCAGGTCTGCAGGAAATACATTGAGAAAATCCCTCACAACTGGGACCGAATCAATACTGGGAGTCTCTACACTGACATCCCTCACAAATGCTAAGTATGAAAGACAACCCTTCCCAACTATCCGTTGGGCTTTCACAAATGAAATCACCCTACTGGGAAGATAATCACTCGAACCTCGCAACTCAATCTGTGGCAACCCTGGCATAGCCAATGTCACTATCTTAGCTTGACAGTCCAGAATAGCACGACACGAAGATAACCAATCCATGCCCAATATCACATCAAAGTCGACCATACTGAGCAACAAGAGATCCACTCGGGTGTCCAAACCCCTAATATTCACTACACACGACCGATATACATGGTCCACAATAATAGTATCGCCCACCGGAGTAGATACATGAATAGATGAAATAAGAGACTCGCGGAGCATATCCAAATAATAGGCAAAATATGATGACACATAAGAAAAGGTGGAACCAAGATCAAATAATACAGAGGCATCTCTGTGGCAGATTGAGATAATACCTGTAATTACAACATCTAAAGCAATAGCATCTGGTCTGGCTGGGAGGGCATAGAAATGGGCCTGACCACTACCTGATCGACCTCCCCCTCTAGGGCGACCCCTAGCTGACTAACCTCCACCCCGAGCTAACTGAGCGGGTGGGAAAGTAAGTTGTGCTGAAGTCGAAGGTTGACTCCTCTGTTGGGATGAACCACCCATAAAATGGGGACAAAACCTCGTGATGTGACCCAAATCTCCGAACTCGAAACAACCCCTCGCAGCAAGTAGCGTTAGGGACTGAAAGGAGTCCTGAGCACCGGGATGTCCACTAGAAGAACTAGGCATAGATGAGCCTTGAACTGATGGTGCCTAAGTCGAACTCTGAGCTGAAAGGGCACTAAGAGACGAGTGACCCTAATGTGAACTGTGAAAACCATGGCCAGATGACCCACCACAATGACCTGGATGGGCTAGCTGAGCATGTCTGAATAAACAACCTCTGCTGGGCTGAAACTGGCCTCCCAAAGAAGAACCCCAAAACTACCAGATCCTCGAGGCCTCTTAGCCTCCCTCTCCTCTCACTCCTGGTGATGAACTGACTCAATCTCTCTAGCAATGTCAACCACCTCCTCATAAGAAGCGCCGAATACTCTCTCTCTGGTAAAAAATATCCGCAGCTGATAGTTGAAACCATCAACGAACCTCCTGAGCCTCGCCCTATCTGTGGGGACTAGCCAGATAGCATGACGGGCCAACTCGGAGAACCTCATCCTATACTGCATCACGGACATGCCCTCTTGACACAGCAGCTCGAACTGCCTGCACAACTCCTCTCTATGGGAATGTGGTACATACTTCTCTAAGAAGAGAATGGAGAACTGATGCCAAGTAAGGGGCGGTGCACCAACAGGCCTACACCTCTCACAAGCCTCCCACCAAGTGAAGGCAGCCCTAGAAAACTGAAAAGTAGAAAATGTGACCCCACTAGTCTCCAGAATACCCGATGTACGCAACATCCTCTAACACTTATCTAAAAAACCTTGGGCATCCTCGCCCTCTGCACCACTGAAAATCGGATGTTGAAGTCTACCAAACTTCTCCAAACGACGTTGCTCATCGTCAAGCACAACTAGAACCACAAAATCCTGAGCAAGTGCAACCGGCTAGGCTGGTGGTGCCTCCGGTGTCTGGAGTCCTAAAACAACCTGCTCGGGTGTACGGGCAACGGGAGTCTGAGTGCCTTCTCCGGCCTGAGAAGTAGCTACTGTAGTAGAAACTGCGACCGCCTGAGCAAGACTGGTGCACACAATCAGAATTCGAGCCAAAGTCTCCTGGAGACCCGGAATAATAATAGGCACAGTCGGTGCCTGAGTTGGTACTGCTGGAGTATCCCCTGCTAGAGCCTGGGTGGATCTGCAGGTGCTACCCTATCTATTGTATGGGCTACACCCCTACCCCTACCACGACCTCGACCGCAACCTCGGCCTCTAGTGGCCCCAGCTGGTGGTACTGGTGGTCGTCCATCCTGACCGGTAGCATGTGTCCTCACCTTCTATGAGAGAATAGAATAACAGAAGTTTAGTACTCGGATTCAATAGATTCGCACGACAAGACTTCAAAAATATGAAGTTTTCCTAAAGGTTATGCAGCCTCCCGAAGATAAATACAGGCGTCTCCATACTGATCCGCAAGACTCTACTAAACCTGCTCATGACTCGTGAGACCTATGTAACCTAGGCTCTGATACCAACATGTCACGAACCAAAATCTAGCCATGTCCGCCTATCGTGATACTAGGCCAACCATTTATCCCTAATTTTTCCATTTTCAAATAAAAACTTAAAGAAAATCATAGTTTTAACATAAGCTCAATAAGATAAGAGTAGAAATGCAAAATCTAGTGGAAAGAAATACAATCCTGAACTCGGGTGTCACTAAGTCATGAGCCACAACTAATACAACCGTTCAAAATAACATGACCAACACGGTCTGAGAGTATCCAAAACATATAACCTAAAGGAAGATAAGGAAAGGAGAAGGCAGAACTGCGGTTGCCAAGCAGCTACCTCGCAATCTCCTAATGAAAGTCCGTACAATGTAATCAGTAGCCGCTATCGTTCCCTGAGATACCTGGATTTGCACACAGGGGTACAGGGGGTAACGTGAGTACACCAACTCAGTAACTAACAAGTCCAAACTATGGACTGACGGTAGTGACGAACCAAACCTCAACAGGTTACAACAGTTAATTGTAAAGAAATGTAGACATGCTTACAGTTAAAGTAAAGTTCAAAAGAATTTAAACGCAACAGACAATACGAAGTTCAAAACTCAGGTATTTTACATATAAAATGCATAACTAGCATGATCAATGTGCTATGAAACTCCACTCACAAGTACTCCACCCCTCGGTACTGTATATGGCCATCCGGCCTAGGGAAGGTACATCCCGAAATATACAGCACTAACTGCAGTCATCCAGTACTGAGGACACAGGCCAGTCCAGCCTCACGGGGAAGATCCATCTCCCGGTATAATACTTTGGACAAGATCCATGTCCAAGGAAGATCTGTTAATACCCAATTTTTTTCTATATATTTTAAATATGCAAAATACCTTCAAAATAACATATATAAGCATGCCCAAGGTTTTTATTATTTTTTCCACAATTTTAAGGTTTCAAATTGATTTATTTTCTCCTTTTTTATCCATAAAATCTCCAATAATTATTTCCAAAATTATTGTTTTGATAATTCATCTATTGGATTTCTATATTTATGCCAAAATATGGCTAAGGTAATTTTTATATACTTTTATAATTACAGTAGTATTTTTAAATTAAATTACACACAATTGCAATATTAGCCCTTTAAGATTTAATTATGTTTTATATGCATAAAATTAAATCCTTTATTTTTAAATTGCTAATTATGTATTATAAATCATTTTTAACATTTAAAATTATTTTTTAGAAATTATCTACTATTTTTTAGAAATTAAAAAGGGAAACTGGCTATTTAAATTATAGCCAAATTGGCTTTCAATTATAGCCAAATTGGACCCCAACTCCCAGCCCAATTTTACAATTAAAAAACCCGACCCATACCCTATTAACCCATACCCAAACCCGGAACCCACCTACCCTTTTGAATCTCGACCGTTGATCTCCCAAATCAACGGTTCACGTTATTACTTTCCTTTTTTTAATCCAACGACCTCCCAAACACTACCCCATTCTCTCATTTGCACCGCCTCTAAATCCTCTCAACTCTCTCTAGAACCTTCGTCTCCTGAGCTCTGTCTCTCACCTTCTCCGGCCACCTCCCTCGCCGGAAACCATGGCCTCTCATCATCTTCTGGCCTCTGCTTCACCCCACGCCAGTTTGACACTACCCTAAGGTCCTCAGGTGAACCTAGAGTGGTTAACTCCTATCCATGGTCTTTCATGCCATTTTTCGGCCATCTTTGGTTGTTCGGGTAAGATCTATAACTTTTCCGGCTAGAACCGGTAACATTTTAAGGTCCTCTCATCTTCTCTGGGTTCTCTGAAACCCTAACTCTTGAGATTTTCCACTTTTCTTTTAGATCTTTCTTAGATCTAGGTATATCCAGAGTTATCTTGCTATTTTCCCTTAAAAGTTTGCCGATTTTCTCAAAATGACTCTTCGTCTTCAAACTAGGGTTCGTAACCCCTTTTCAAAATGCTTTTCCTTCCGATTGTTAGTATTAATCTATGATCTTACTATGTTTAAACGGTTTATTTAAGCTTTTCTTTTATCCGATTCATTATGTTGAAAACCCTAATTTCTTAGTTCTAATCCTGGGTTTCTGAGTGTGTTTTTGATAATATGTTCAACTAGTTTGTATGTTTCTCATGACATTCTGTGATTATGTGACCTTTACCCTATGTTTGCTTGTTAAGTTCTTTGACTTCGACTATGCCTGCCTATTATGTGTTTATTCCTAGAAATTTGTGGTTATTTTCCCTTATCAGTACCATCCTTTACTTTGAATCTCGAATTTATGTGATTCTTTTACCCTACTCTTGTTTGTGTTATATTTCTGTCATTCAGTTGTGATACATTCCCTTGGTCAGTATACCTTTAATGGAATCTCTAATTCCCTATGATTTGTATACTCTATTCCCTACTGATTTTCAACCTCTAAATATTTTCTTGCCTCATTTTGTGATTGATTGTGTTGTCAAATTGATTCTTAGACATTTTCCTTAATTAAAATTTGTCGAACCTAGCCTCTATTACATGCTCTGTACTATGCTCATTTCCTTATGTTTTATATTCCAGTCTCATATGATCCCCTTCCTTATTTGTCACATGTTTTCTACCGTTGGTAAATTACTCCCTTAATTAAGGGAGACTTGGCTGATTTTTGATTCTTAATTGATTCTGCAGTTCTATAATTGCTTCTTGCCTTATTGACTTGACTTTCAAACTATTACATATACCCTCTTCTCTTTTCATTATACACACGAACAATTACACTATTCTGAACTCTCTCTTACACACATATATACAACATCCAAAACAACATGTCTCTATTTGTATTGCACTTCCTTTTGTTTCTCTTATGCTTCTACTTGTGGTTCCGCTGTCTCCCTTAAAAATAGCATGCCTATTTTGCCATGTGATTACCCCTTCCCTGTAATTCAGCATGTCTATTGCTTTCTTACATTTTTTCTACTACTTTTCTGCCCTACCCCTAACCCCCAATACATTATAAGCATGTGTTTGTGATACCTAGTTACTATGTGATCATGAACCCTTCCCCCTAAACCTAATGAGTAACTCTGTTTAGCACCCTTTAATCTAATACTGTTAAGCTCCTGTCATGACCTTTTGTAATAGACTATTGTTGTGACTATTTAAGTTTTGTAGTACTTCTATGGTGTTAACCTGTGTGCAAATATGCTACTTGTCCCCAATTCCTCCTTTCCCTGTCTGTGTTTGAACTATGTATGTTGATTTGGTTTTGAGTTGCTGATTGTCCTGTTTCTTTTCTTCTTCAAACTGGTTTTCACCAAGACAAACTCTTCTATTGCCTTCCAAAACTTATTTCAAACTAATCATTGTCAAAACTGTTTCCAACTCAACTCTTTTAAATCTATGTCAAGCACTTTCACATATACTCTTAGATCACTAGGTTCTGTCGCTTTTGTGTGAGCATTGCCTTGGGACCCTTGAGCTCCCTCTGAACTTGGACACATAAAAGCTGGCCTTTCCACACTGCACTTACTTTGTCTTGGCTATGAAATCTGGGTGTGGGCATTGCCCGGGATCCTTTGAGGTCCTTAGGGAACTCTGACACACCCAGATATGAGAAAAACTATGGAACAATCTTGGCACTTGAGGTGATTTATTGTATAACTCAAGGAGAAAGTCCTAATCAGGTGCTGAAAGTCTGGGCCTGTTTCAGGCTCTCTATAGTGTAATTTTTTTTTTACTTTTCTTATGTAATTCATTTCAGTATTGGTCTGTAATAATTTGTAAATGACTCTGGGGTTGGATAGTGAAAAGGGGTGGGTAATATGCATGCTGTATTATAATCCCGGGTAGAAATCATGTTCCTAGTTTTACTTTCTCTATGTATAATAGCAGCCATGTTTAGGTACAACATGCCAAGCATGCCATGCATTAGATATCATGCTATTTAGGATTTATATGTACTATTTTCAGCATCTTATCCACACTTAGAAATCCTACTTTAGGTAAACAATCATAAAAAAATAAAACTGTCACTCTTGCCTATTTTGAAACTGTGCATAACATGATATGCATTTAGAAATTCTGTTTGAGTAATTTTGCCTCATGCTGCATTAGACATCATGTTATAGGATCGCACTTATTCAATCATACCTAGTCTAAACACAGAGGTATAAACGGTCCTCTTATTCTAAATAAACTGGTAATTAGTCTCTAGATGTTTGCAACACTTAGAACTGTATGCTATTAGGTATAACAACCTAAAATTATTAACAAATCTGAATAATTGCTACATGTTATTTTACGTCTAGGCAAGCCTTAGTCGATCAACTTTAAAATAAAACAAGAACGGTCTTTGTGATTAGTGTTTAATTGTCAACGTGTTAAAATCAGAAGGCAACCCTGATTCGGACTTCTTTTCTGAGTCATGTAATAACGTTGGTTATGCTGTTATCACTTAGATACCATGCATAAGATCTGAATTTAGACCTTAATAGTGCATGAGTCATGTTGTTTATATGTACTATGTGTGGAGGTATATCTGAGCCTTTCATTTGTTTTCCATGCTCCCCTTTATTGAAGTCCTACTTATTTATTGTATGTCGCTTTAGTATTTTACCTTTAAAATAGAGGGTCTGCCTAGAACCCTCTTTTTATAGGTTAGGAGTCCTAAATTCCTCCGGGATTGATAGGAAGGAACGGGTAACAACATGCAATAGGGGTCGAGACCAACCTTCGCTTTAATTACCTTCACGGGGCGTGAAAGGGTAGATATGGATATGATGACCGGTGCGTTAATACCACGTGTAGCCCCTCTTTGAGGAGTGTCATACCAGGTATTGTATTGATGTGATCCATATTATAACCAAACCTAGGACACTCCCCCTTTACATTCACGAGTATGCTTAGATTGTAATTCTTTTCAAAAATCTCACTTTTCACTAATTGTTTTTTTCAAACACTTGTGTATTTAAATTTAAATCCCCTACTATTTGAGTCATACTTGTTTATTTGGTACGTGTACAAATTCACAAAAACCTGTTTGGCCGGGAACCACACTAGTAGATCCTGAGGAGTGCCTAACACCTTCCCCTTGGGATGATTTCAAGCCCTTACCCTGTCTCTGGCTACCAAATGTAGTTATAAATGAACCTTATAGGTGCCCTAACACACCTTAAATCTTTAGGTAGTGATTCTTCAAAAAATGCAAACCCTCTTTCCCAAAAGGAAAGAGTTGTCCCAACCAATGGGGCGCGAGGAAAAAAATGGGGCGCGACAGCATGGCGACTCTGTTGGGGATATTCAGGCTTTTACCATTTCATACCGTTTTTGTGAATTTGTACCCCTCCCTATGTGCAATTATTTGTTCAAATTCCTTTTAGCGTTTAAATTCTTCTTCAAAAGCAAAACTGACATATCTTTCTTGTTTCCTTCCTTTATAACTGCTTTAAATTATAAAACTGTTGTATTTATTATTTTCTTAACGTGCAAATACATGTCAACTTGCTTTTAATTATTGCATTATCATGCTCAACATCATACTCCACTCGTGCCAAACAAATACTATAGCAACACTTGATGACTGGTTGCGCCCTTCCTATATCATTACCCCCTAAATTCGTAAAGGCTTATTTGCGGTAAAACTAGTCGATCAGCGGTGCAGTCGATAGTTTCGTGTCTGCCCCCTTGAGTTATCCGCTCAAGGGAACCAGTCTAAAACCCCGTAGAAACCTTACTCTGTTTAAATTGTGCATGCATCATGGTCAAACCTAGCTGGGTCAGTTATGCTGTCCACATAATGATCCTATAAGATAGCCTTGTCCAAAAGTCCATTGGGTTTCCCTAAACTCAAACGGACATCATCATGTTCTGTGCATTTATTTGGAGAACTAAATGCTTCATGCTAATTGTTGATGTTAAATAGTCGAGTCTGGTGGGGGTATGGTCTTAACCCTTTTGTTTTGCAGAAAATGAAGAACGTGGTCCCCAGCTTCGATATGGTTAGCACACCCTCACTCTTGCTAGACTGGTAGAAAAATCTTCCGTCAAATGAACAAATCAACGAATGCAAAGAGAGGACCGCCAAATCCAGCGAAAAGCTGGAATATCTAGAATACAGCCTGTTGGAATTGGATGGAAAGTTGAGGAAGAGAGTCATCGATTGCCAGAACACTGAGGAAAATGAAGGAGAACATTTGGCAAAGGCATTTTTACTGGTGAACCTACGCGAACTGGGGAATTTGATCAACGAGAACATTCAACCTGAGGAAGGTCCTTTTGGGACCAACTAGATAGGAATTTACTTTTTCGCTTTATTAATGTAATAAGGCCAATGGCCATTAGTGACTTTTATTTCTTGCTTATTTAGTGTCATTTTGGGATTCACCTACCTTTATCAATAAAATAAGGCATTTAGCATTAAAAGTTCTCCAAGTCTATTTGTCACTAGGCCTACCTCGGGCACAAAGAGGTTCCCAAATTAGGACACGCTTTACATTCCCGCACTATGTGTTTAAATATTGCAATACATTTTATAATCCTCACTGACTTGATTACCTTTTGTTTTATTTTGTTTTTATTATTTCCCTCCCCAAAGGTTAGTTCGTGCACTCTGGCATCATCATTTTATTTCACAAGATCTAGGGGCCCTCCACCCGCTCCTCCTCTTAGTCCCATTAAAGGAAAGAACAAAGGAAAAATGGAAGATTTAAACAACATCAGGAAGGTGGACACAACTGAATGTGTAGAGGCCACTGATGGCCAGGGTATTCGGGTTCCTAACGAGAATGTGTCACAACTTGAACAGGAACTGTTGAAATTCCAGGAAGAGCTCGATCAGGTTCAAAATCTGGCAAACCTGCCATTTTCCCTCAGCACCCCAGATATCAACTTCCCCAACACTCAAAACCCTACACCTCCTCAAAATATCCCAAAATAGCAGAATCATCCCACGCCTCATCACACGCTGCTCCACCAAAGAACCAATGCAACACCTGCCATACCCCAAACAATGCTCCACTACTCATCCCAGAACCTCAGAACTCCACAAACGACCATTTCCACACCCATACACCAGACCATTCCGACGATCAAGGGAAGAAGGAAGCTAGGTGGAGAAACTTACCACCACATTAAGCGGGTCAATACTATCGACAAAGAGAAATGATGGGATAGCAAAATCGAGAGTATACTAAGTTGGAATGGGTACGAACCTAGCAAAGGGCTCGGCAAAAACCTCCAAGGAATCTCTAAACCCATAAAACTCAAGAAACATAGCATTACCTTCGGTTTGGGATACGAATACACTTGGGAAGAATTCAACAACTGGTCGCCACCATGGTGCGATCCTTACTATCCACTAGAGCAGCCAATACCGCATCTGAAGCAGACCTTCCAATAGGCCGACATTATTTATGGGTCAGATGAAGACGAATCACTTGCAACAGTGAAAAACTTGTTTCTAGAGGACAGTGATATGGACTATTGCGTTATTCTTGAGGAGAAGGGGGAGGAAGGACCTTCAATACAGGCTTTTAGCAGAGGGGCATATCTCAAGAATTGGACCATTAGGACAACCAAAGCCTGATGTGCCTCGGGGTAGAAAGGCTAAAACAAGCATTATTCACTGTTTTTACTAAAAGATTTTCTTTTCGTATTTTTCAATTCCCGCAATAAGATCTTCGATGTTCAAAATAGTATTTAGTTTATCAAAAGAATTTTTGATTTTTCTTATGAATTAATATTTATTGCTATCATTTTTTCTCCTTGCTTTACCAATACAACATTACTATTACTTGTCTTGATGAACCAATGACTGTGACATGCAATGAGACAACGTAACAAACGGACATGGATTCGGAAGAAGATGACATACCTGAAGAGATTGTCAAAGAAGTTGAGAACTTTGAGAACAGACCTAAGTCCAACCTGGACAAGACCGAGATGGTCAACCTGGGAGATGCAGAAAACATCAAGGAAACGCGAATCAGCATTCACTTATCGCCATCAAAGAAGAAAGAATATACAAAGTTTCTAAAGGAGTATGAGGACATATTCGCTTGATCGTATGATGACATGACTGGGCTAAGTACATTTATTGTGGCTCACAAACTGTTGACCGATCCAATGTGTCCACCAGTAAAGCAAAAGCTCAGAAAGTTCAAGCCTGATATGAGTTTGAAAATTAAGGAAAAAGTCACAAAGTAGATCAACGCTAAGGTTCTCAGGGTAGTAGAATACTCGACATGGTTGGCCAACATTGTGCCAGTGCCAAAGAAGGATGGGAAGATCAGAGCCTGTGCCGAATACTGGGATCTCAACCAGGCCAGTCCGAAAGATGACTTTCCTTTGCCAAATATACACATCCTAATTGACAATTGCGCCAAGCATGAACTACAATCATTCGTGGATTTCTTCGCTGGTTATCATCAGATCTGGATGGATGAGGAAGATGCTGAGAAAATGGCTTTCATTATGCCGCGGGGAGTGTACTGTTACAAGATGATGTCATTCGGCCTGAAGAATGCAGGGGCCACCTACATGAGGTCCATGACCACCATATTTCATGATATGATACACAAGGAGATAGACGTATATGTGGATGACGTTATTATCAAATCCAAGAAGGCCACTGACCATATAGAAGATCTGAGGAAGTTCTTCAATAGACTGCGGAGATACAACCTGAAACTAAACCCCGCAAAGTGCACATTTGGGGTTCTTGCTAGGAAATTGCTTGGGTTTATTGTGAGCCGCCGAGGAATAGAACTGGATCCATTGAAAGTCAAAGCCATTCAGGAACTACCACCGCCAAGGAACAAGAAGGATGTGATGAGTTTCTTGGGAAGGCTTAACTATATCAGCCGATTCATATCACAGTCTACAGTTATTTGTAAGCCAATCTTTAAGATGTTAAAGAAGGAGGCTGCTACCAAATGGACCGACGACTGCCAAAAGTCCTTCGACAAATATAAAGAGTACCTGTCAACACCACCAGTCTTAGTCCCGCCTGACCTAGGTAGACCCTTATTACTCTACCTTGCAGTGTTAGATGGAGCTTTTGGATGCGTTCTGGGGTAGCATGATGAAACAGGGAGGAAGGATCAAGCCATTTATTATCTCAGTAAGAAGTTCACCTCGTACAAGGCTCGGTATTCTCTATTGGAATGCACCTGTTGTGCCTTGAATTGGGTAGCTAAGAAGCTGAGACATTACTTTTGCGCCTATACTAATATCTCATATTGAGGATGGATCCTTTGAAGTACATCTTTCAGAAGCCCATGCCCACTGGCAAGCTTGTCAACTGGCAAATCCTGTTGAGTGAGTTCGATATTGTTTACGTAACTCAGAAAACGGTCAAAAGACAAGCACTGGCAGACCACCTTGCTGAAAACCCCGTGGATGGAGGATATGAACCCCTAAAAATGTATTTTCCTGATGAAGAGGTATCATTCATAGGAGAAGACATTGCGAAATCCTACGATGGTTGGAGAATATTCTTCGATGGAGCAGCAAACTTCAAAGGAGTTGGCATAGGAGCAGTCCTAATATTAGAAACTGGTCAGCATTATCCAGTGTCTGCCAAACTCAGGTTCCCCTGCACCAACAATATGGCCGAGTATGAAGCTTGCATCTTAAGACTTAAAATGACCATTGACATGAACATTCAAGAGCTGCTAGTGATTTGAGATTCAGACTTACTTATACATCAGGTACAAGAAGAATGGGCAACCAAGAACTCCAAGATACTCTCGTATCTACATCGCGTACATGAATTGAGAAAAAGGTTCATGAAGACAAAATTCCATCATGTTCCCAAAATCCAGAATGAGTTCGCTGATGCATTGGCTACCCTATCATCTATGATACAACATCCCGACAAAAATTTCATTGATCCCATTCCAGTGAAAATCCATAATTAGCCAGCTTACTATGCCCATGTCGAAGAGGAAGAGGACAGAAAGCCTTGGTTTCATGATATCAAGGAATATTTGGCAAAAGGAGAGTACCGAAGCTTGCGAATCCTACTCAGAAACGCACACTTTGGAGATTGTCCAACAACTTCTTTCACATCGGAGGAATCTTGTATGGGAGGACTCCCGATTTAGGATTATTAAGATGTGTCAACGCAAAGGAAGCATCCAGACTACTAGAGGAAATTCATGCTGGGACTTGCGGTCTACATATGAACGATTTTGTCTTAGCAAAGAAGATACTCCGGGCTGGTTACTTTTGGATGACTATGGAAACGGATTGCATCCAGTATGTACTGAAATGCCACCGTTGTCAGATACATGCAGACAAGATAAAGGTACCTCCAAGTGAGCTTAATACAACAAGCTCACCATGGCCGTTCGCCGCCTGGGGAATGGACGTTATTGGACCAATCAAGCATGCTGCTTCCAACAGACATAGGTTTATCCTGGTAGCCATTGACTATTTCACCAAATGGGTTGAAGCAGCATATTACAAAGCAGTGACTAAGAAAGTCATGGCAGATTTTGTCCGCGACCGCATCGTTTGTCGATTCGGAATCCTAGAGTCAATCATTACTGATAATGGCTCAAACCTCAATAGCGACTTGATGAAAGCTATGTGGAAAACTTTCAAGATCAAACACAAGAATTCCACAGCCTACATACCTCAGATGAATGGATCCGTAGAAGTCGCCAACAAGAATATCAAGAAGATATTGAGGAAAATGATAAAGAATCATAGTTAGTGGCACGAGAAGTTATCATTTGCTTTACTGGGGTACCGCACCACAGTCTGCACATCAACTGGAGCAACCCTCTATATGCTGGTTTACGGTACAGAGGCTGTTATTCCCACTGAGGTAGAAATTCCTTCCCTAAAGATCATACAAGAAGTTGAGCTCGACGACGCAGAGTGGGTAAAAAATTGTTATGAGCAACTAAACCTTATATATGGAAAGAGAATAAATGCAATCTTCCATGGTCAACTCTATCAGAACAGAATGTCCAGAGCCTTCAACAAAAAAGTCAAGCCAAGACAGTTCACACCGGGATAGCTAGTGTTAAAGAAAAATTTTCCGCATCAAGATGAATCCAAAGGGAAGTTCTCTCCCAACTGGCAGGGTCCATACATGGTTCACCGGGTTTTGACAAGAGGAGCCCTTATACTTATAGAAATGGACGGGGAAGTCTGGCCAAAGCCGATCAATTCAGATGCAGTCAAGCGCTACTATGTGTAATCTTTATGCTTTCCTTATATGATGAAATTGAACTACGCCTGACCTGATTCCCGTTTAAGAGGGGAAATGTAGGAACCCTTATGGGTTTGGTCACAACGTAATAAAAATTTCATTTCCCCCTGCAATTGGAAACTAGGGAAGAATTTTGAGGAGGACCTTCAAAATTCCAAAGTAATTTCGGCCAATCGCCGCACGAGCAGCAGTCAGAAGCGTCAACCCATCAAACTGGGGCAGAATTTTGAGGAGGACCCTCAAAATTCCGTAGTAGGAGAGGTTGCAATATCCTGAACTATGTCACAGTCGTCGGTTCATCTAAAAGCTATTTTTAATTATGCATTTATGTCATACTTTTACAAAATCATGCATGTATTGAAACTGCTTTGTTTAGCAACGCTACCCCAATGATACAGACGGCATAACTAGATCAAAGCCGGACGAGTCAAGCAAAGCCAGTGGGGATACGAACTAACCTCCCCCCTTACAAAACTCATGATTTTTCTTTGGATACAGGCACTAGGATTGCAAAATCATTAAACATATTGTACGCCCATGGGACAAACATTGTTCAAAACACGACTCTCAGAACCGTTGCACTTGACAACATTTGTTATCATCACACACAAGTAATGCTCCGTAGTCACAATGCTCCCAGTAATCGCAATGCCGTAATCTGCTATGAGTTAAGAAAACTCTATTATCATTTGTTATTTTATTTCTTCCATAAGGCTACCATTCTTCCTTCCGAGACTAAACGCTGTCTCCATTTGCATTTGCATTGCATAAGCTACCATTCTTCCTTCTAATTTGCATAAGGCTACTATTATGCCTTCCAACCTGTATAAGGCTACCATTCTGCCTTCCGAGACTAAACATTATCTCCATCTGCATCTGCATTGCATAAGGCTACCTTTTTGCCTTCCGAGGTTAGGCTCTACCTCCATCTACATCTGCATAAGGCTACTATTCTGCCTCCCGAGATTAAAAGCTACCTCCATCTACATCTGCATTGCATAAGGCTACTATTCTGCCTTCCAACTTGCATAAGGCTACCATTCTGCCTTCCGGGGTTAAGCTCTACCTCCATCTGCATTAGCATTGCATAAGACTACTATTTTTCCTTCCAATTTGCATAAGGCTATCATTCTGCCTTTCGAGACTAAATGTTGTCGCCATCTGCATCTACATTGCATAAGGCTACTATTCTGCCTTCCAATTTGCATAAGGCTACCATTCTACCTTTCAAGACTAAACGTTGTCTCCATTTGCATCTGTATTGCATATGGCTACCATTCTGCCTTCCGAGGTTAAGCTCTGCCTCCATTTGCATCTGCATTGCATAAGGCTACTATTCTACCTTCCAATTGCATAAGGCTACCATTCTGCCTTCCAACTTGCATAAGGCTACCATTGTGCCTTCCGAGGTTAAGCTCTACCTCCATCTGCATCTGCATTGCATAAGGCTACTATTCTGCCTTCTGATTTGCATAAGGCTACCATTCTGCCTTCCGAGGCTAAGCTCTTCCTCCAATTTTCTTCAAAACTAAGCACTATCCCAAGCACTATTTATCTCGTTTCTCTTACGGGCTAAGCTCTGCCCTTCAATTCGCAAGACTAAGCTTTGTCTTGTTCGCATCATACTACTGCATCCTTCATGGGATGAAACATCGCCAACTCATCCGAAGGCATCATCGTCCGGAGGCACCATCTTCATAGCCCGAGAACACCATGTCATGGCCCGAGGATCTCTTTCAATCTTTTGCATATCATTATTCAAAGGCGTCATGGTTTGGAGGCACCATCTTCATAGCTCGAGAACATCATTTCATGGCCTGGAATCCCTAATCATACGCTTCATGGCCCAGGACATCATGGTCTAAGGACATCATCCTCATCGTTCGAAGACAACATTCATGATCCAACAAGAATTTGCATCATGTTTAATTACGCAATATATGCTTGTATCGTTTACTGCAGGTAAGCCGGCAAGCAACGGCTATCCCAGCAGGAGAGATCCATCTCCAGTTCCCCCAGCCATATCAAACCTAACCATTCTTGTAAACCATTCACTCACCAGGCCTAGATGTTGTGTCCGCTCTTGAGATGACTTCGCCGGTACACTTCGCCGATGAATCTAGAACTACATACGGCTTGATTCCTGTAAAACAAGGGGTATGTAGGCAACTCAGAATCTAGGGTGAGGCCTAATCTTTCCAAACCATTTCTCTCAATCAAAATTGGTCATCGTTTCTTTACTCGAAAACTCTTTCATCCTTCCCGGGTAAAGAGGGGAAGCTATTGATACCCAATTTTTCCCTATATATTTTAAATATGCAAAAATACCTTCAAATTAGCATATATAAGCATGCCCAAGGTTTTTATTATTTTTCAATTTTAAGATTTTAAATTGATTTATTTTCTCCCTTTTTATCTATAAAATCCCCAATAATTATTTCCAAAATTATTGTTTTGATAATTCATCTATTGGATTTCTATATTTCTGCCAAATATGGCTAAGGTAATTTTTATATATTTTTATAATTACATTAGTATTTGTAAAAGCTAAATTGCACATAATTGCAATATTAGCCCTTTAAAGATTTAATTATGTTTTATATGCATAAAATTGGATTCTATATTTTTCAATTGCTAATTATGTATTATAAATCATTTTTAGCATTTTAAATTATTTTTTATAAATTATCTACTATTTTTTAGAAATTAAATAGGGGAAAACTGGCTATTTAAATTATAGCTAAATTGGCTTTCAATTATAGCCAAATCGGACCCCAACTCCAGCCCAATTTTACAATTAAAAAACCCGACCCACACCTATTAACCCATACCCAAACCCGGGACCCACTTACCCTTTTGAATCTCGATTGTTGATCTCTTAGATCAACGGTCCACGTTATTCCTTTCCCTTTTTAATCCAACGACCCCCAAACCTTACCCCATTCTCTCATTTGCACCGCCTTTGAGTCCTCTCAACTCTCTCTAGAACTTTCATCTCCTGAGCTCTGTCTCTCACCTTTTTCGGCCACCTCCCTCGCCGGAAACCATGGCCTCTCATCATCTCCTGGCCTCTGCTTCACCCCATGCCAGTTTGACACTACCCTGAGGTCCTCAGGTGAACTTGGAGCGGTTCAACTTCTATCCATGGTCTTTCATTCCATTTTTCGGCCATCCATGATTGTTCGAGTAAGATCTATGACTTTTCCGGCTAGAACCGGTAACATTTTATGGTCCTCTCATCTTTTTGGGGTTCTCTGAAACCCTAACTCTTGAGATTATCCACTGTTCTTTTAGATCTGTATTAGATCAAGGTATATCCAGAGTTATCTTGCTATTTTCCCTTAAAGGTTTGCCGATTTTCTCAAAATGACTCTTCGTCTTCAAACTAGGATTCGTAACCCCTTTTCAAAACGCTTTTCCTTCTGATTGTTGGTATTAATATATGATCTTACTATGTTTAAACATTTTATTTAAGCTTTTCTTTTATCTGATTCATTAGGTTGAAAACCCTAATTTCCTAGTTCTAATCCTGGGTTTCTGAGTGTGTTTTTGATAATATGTTCAACTAGTCTGTATGTTTCTCATACATTCTGTGATTATGTGACCTTTACCCTATGTTTGCTTGTTAAGTTCTTTGACTTCGACTATGCCTGCCTATTAGGTGTTTATTACCAGAAATTTGTGGTTATTTCCCCTTATCAGTACCATCCTTTACCTTGATTCCCGAATTTTTGTGATTCTTTTACCCTACTCTTGTTTGTGTTATATTTGCTTCGTTCAGTTGTGATACTTTCCCTTGGTCAGTATACCTCTAATGGAATCCCCGATTCCCTGTGATTGGTATACTCTGTTCCCTATTGATTTTCAACCTCTAAATATTTTCTTGCCTTATTTTGTGGTTGATTGCGTTGTCAAATTGATTCTTAGACATTTTCCTTAATTAAAATTTGTCGAACCTAGCCTCTATTACATGCTCTGTACTATGCTCATTTCCTTATGTGTTATATTCCAGTCTCATATGATCCCCTTCCTTATTTATCACCTGCTTTCTACCGTTGGTAAATTACTCCCTTAATTAAGGGAGACTTGGCTGATTTTCGATTCTTAATTGATTCTGCAGTTCTATAATTGCTTCTTGCCTTATTGACTTGACTTTTAAACTATTACATATACCCTTTTCTTTTTTCATTACACGCACGAACAATTACACTATTCTGAACTCTCTCTTACACACCTACATACTCTCTTGTTGTTTACTTGATACTCAGTCGGCTGCAAGCCAAAACTGAGTGATTACATTGATCTGCTGCTCTATTGTGCTACTGCTCTACACACTACTGCTCTACTTCCCATCATTGTGTTGTTCTTTACTCCTCACTCTGCACTTATTCTCTCATTTTTACTGGTATGCCTTCAATTTAACTTAAAGCATCCAAAACAACATGTCTCTATTTGTATTGTACTTCCCTTTGTTTCTCTTATGCTTCTACTTGTGGTTCTGATGTCTCCCTTGCAAATAGCATCCCTATTTTGCCATGTGATTACCCCTTCCCTGTAATTCAACATGTCTACTGCTTTCCTACATTTTTTTACTACTTTTCTGCCCTACCCCTAACCCCCAATACATTATAAGCATGTGTTTGTGACACCTAGTTAATATGTGATCCTGAACCCTTCCCTATAAACCTAATGAGTAACTCTGTTTAGCACCCCTTAATCTAATACTATTAAGCTCCTTACATGACCTTTTGTGATAGACTACTACTGTGACTATTTAAGTTCAGTAGTACTTCTATGGTGTTAACCTGTGTGCAAATATGCTACTTGTCCCCAATTCCTCCTTTCCCTGTCTATGTTTGAACTATGTATGTTGATTTGGTTTTGAGTTGTTGATTGTCCTGTTTCTTTTCTTCTTCAAACTAGTTTTCACCAAGGCAAACTCTTCTATTGCTTTCCAAAACATATTTCAAACTAATCACTGTCAAAACTGTTTCCAACTCAACTCTTTTAAATCTATGTCAAGCACTCTCACATATACTCTTAAATCACTAGGTTCTGCCTCATTTGTGTGAGCCTTGCCTTGGGACCCTTCAGCTCCCTCTGAACTTGGACACATAAAAATAGGCCTTTCTACACTGCACTTATTTTATCTTGGCTATGAAATCTGGGTGTGAACACTGCTCGGGATCCCTTGAGGTCTTTAGGGAACTCTGACATACCCAGATATGAGAAAACTATGGAACAATCTTGGCACTTGGGGTGATTTATTATATAACTCGGGAGGAAGTCCTAATCAGGTACTGAAAGGCTGGGCCTATTTCAGGCTCTCTATAGTGTAATTTTTTTTACTTTTCTTATGTAATTCATTTCAGTATTGGTCTGTAATAATTTGTAAACGACTCTGGGGTTGGATAGTGAAAAGAGGTAGGTAATATACATGCTGTAGTATAATCTAGGGTAGAAATCATGTTCCTAGGTTTACTTTCTCTATGAGAAATAGCAACCATGTTTAGGTACAACATGCCATACATTAGATATCATTGCTATTTAGGATTTATATGTATTGTTTTCAGCATCTTATCCACACTTAGAAATCCTGCGTTAGGTAAACAATCATAAAAATAAACTGTCACTCCTGCCTATTTTGAAACTGTGCATAACTTGATATACATTTAGAAATCCTGTTTGAGTTATTATGCATCATGCTGCATTAGACATCATGTTATAGGATCACAATTATTCAATCACACCTAGTCTAAAAACAGAGGTATAAACGGTCCTCCTATTCTAAATAAACTGGTAATTAGTCTCTGGATGTTTGAAACACTTAGAACTGCATGTTATTAGGTATAAGAACATGGAATTATTAACAAATCTGAATAACTGCTACATGTTATTTTACGCCTAGGCAAGCCTTAGGCAATCAACTTTAAAATAAAACCAGAACCATCTTTGTGATTAGTGTTTAATTGTCAACGTGTTAAAATCAGTAGGCAAGCCTGATTCGGACTTCTTTTCTTAGTCATGTAATAAAGTTGGTTCTTCTGTTATCACTTAGATACCATGCATATGATCTGAATTTAGACCTTAATTGTGCATGAGTCATGTTGTTTATGTGTACTATGTGTGGAGGTATATCTGAGCCTTTCATTTGTCTTCCATGCTCTTCTTTATTGAAGTTCTACTTGTTTATTGTATGTCACCTTAGTATTTTACCTTTAAACTTGAGGGTCTGCCTAGAACCCCCTTTTTATAGGATAGGAATCCTAAATTCCTCCGGGACTAATAGGAAGGGACGGGTAACATCATGCAATAGGGGTCGAGACCAACCTTCGCTTTAATTACCTTCACGGGGCAGGAAAGGGTAGATATGGATATGATGACCGGTGCCTTAATACCATGTGTAGCCCCTCTTTGAGGAGTGTCATACCGGGTATTGCATTGATGTGATCCATATTATAAACAAACCTAGGACACTCCCCCTTTACATTCACGAGTATGCTTAGATTGTAATTCTTTTCAAAAATATCGCTTTTCACTAATTGTTTTTTTTCAAACACTTGTGTATTTTAACTTAAATCCCCTACTATTTGAGTCATACTTGTTTATTTGCTACTTGTACAAATTCACAAAAAACTATTTGGCCAGGAACCACACTAGTGGATCCTGAGAGGTACCTAACACCTTCCCCTTAGGATAATTTTACGCCCTTACCTTGACTCTGGTTACCAAACGTAGTTATAAATAAAACCTATAGGTGCCCTAACGCATCTTAAATCGTTAGGTAGAGACTCTTCAAAAAATGCAAACCCCCTTTCCTAAAAGGAAAGAGTTGTCCCAACCAAATGTCATAAACCTGATTCCGCGAGGAAAAAAAGGGGGCGCGACAAGATCCATCCCTAAATCTTATCATCTGCGCTCACTCGGGGTGTAAAGACTCCGGAGGGGCTTCTCTCATTAGCCCAAGCGCTATAACAAAGCCAACGAAGGTTTGTTCAATATCTCGCTGCGGTGTGCAGCCCAATCTTATACTGTATCAATATTAGGCACTCGGCCTCACTCAGTCAATACTCTCGAGTCTCACACACACGGGCTAAAAACGTCATGATACGAGTCCGAACAATGATATGATATGTCAATTAACAATAATCGAGACTGAGGCATGATATAATATGCATGAATAAGACTGAGTATAGATCATAAATTAAACTAATGACATGACAGCAAGAAATGACCTCTCGGGTCTCAACAATGACGGCGTGAAGCCTTAACATGATAATTAGCATATTTGCAATTGATTAACTTAACCACATAATTACAACACAGATATCAACACAAAGAAATCACTAAGCGGTGCAATGGAATGATCCAAGCCGCATTTATCATGGTGCACACCCACACGCTAGTCACTTGGCATTGCGTCACCTCAATAGTAGTCATAGAACACATAGTTCGGGGTTTCGAACTCTTAGAACCAAGTTTGGAAGCGTTACTTACCTCAAGCCAAGCAAATTCCTAGCCTGCGATGCCTTTTTCTCTCGATTCGGCCTCTAAATGTCCTGAATCTAACAAAAATTAGTATGTAACCATCAAAATATACAAAGGAAACAAAGCCCACTCGAAAATAATTAAATTACAACACAAAATCCAAAATTGACTAAACCCGACCCCCGGGTCCACGTCTCGGAATTCGAAAAATTTTACATCAATAGAATCCTTATTCCACCACGAGTTCATTCATACCAAAAGTACCAAAATCAAACCTCAAATGGTCCCTCAAATCGCCACGAAAAGTTCTCCAATTAACCAAGCTCTAACCCCCAATTTACCACTGATTTTCCCTTAAGTTTTCATGCTAACAACGATAAAAACCATCATAATACCGAGCTTAGGAACCAAGGACCTTACCTCAATGAATCCCTCTAAAAATATCTCTTGAAATTTGTATGCGACAAAATCAGAAGACTTGATTTCTCGCTGTCGAGTCATTCCGGAAGCATGCCTCGGGACCCCGAGGACAGGAGGCCACGATCGAGTTACCGACCTTGGGGCTCGACGAAGCCCGACTCAGAGGAAACAGAGACCGAAGCCAGGATAGAGAGGGAAGCTCCCAAGGCACACGACTAAGTCTAACAGGGCCGGCCTATCCAGAGCCTATGTTGAGGCATCACGTCAAGCAATCCCATCTCCGTACTTTGTAATTAATCTCCACATACTTGTAGTTGAGTCCCCCCTCCTATATAAAGGGGACTCACCCTACCTTGTAAGGGACTGATGTTGCTCCATTTTCTCCATAACTGCAATAATATCTCTCTCTCTCTCTTTTCTTTCTAGCTTGCTCGTTCTCACTGGCCCGAGGCCGCTTTAATATCTATCGTCCTCTTACTTGTTCTTCACTATATTGTTCAATATTGGTCGTAAAGAGCCTTGCTTAATCGTATCCTCAATTGTTATCCAATTCCTGGATGAACTCAATAGCTCGAGCTCGACCCGAACCTAGACCCCGAGGTACTCATCGATCAGCCCTGCATCCGGGCAACAGGCCCCTCGGTTCGACTACTACCACATTTTAACGTGCATTTCATCTTCGAACTCCATATTGTTAGCATCAATTGCTCTAACAACTAGCTCGGGAATAGATCACGTATTTTTAGAAACTCATTTACAAATTTAATTATCGTTACCATTTTCACGGTAAACAAAATTACTCCCAAAAGCTTCACCACGAATGAAATATTGAGAAAAATGACCAAAAATCGCGAAGGAAATCTTTTATACTTTCTGACCCAGGCTTTTCGCACCTGCGATCTACTTCCGCTTCTGCACTACTGCTTCTGCGGTTTTTCACTTAAGTCCCCTTTCCACACCTGCGACCCAGACTCCGCATATGTGGGCCCACAAGTGCGGCTCACCTCCCGCATCTGCGTCTTCTGCTCTCTTCGCTTGTGGCCGCATATGCGGCTCCATATCCTCTTGTGCGAGTCCGCACCTGTGGTCCCCTAGCCGCATGTGCGGCTATGACAACAATAGAAAACTTCAGCTGCCAAACCCAACTCAAAATCTCCTGTGAACCACCCGAAATCACCCCGAGGCTCCCGGGACCTCAACCAAAAGCACGAACAAGTCATATTCCACTATCCAAACTTATATCAATCTTCAAAACACCTCAAATAACATCGAATCAACCAAATAACATTGGATTCAAGCCTAAGGTTTCAAAAATCTTCCGAATTCCATTTTTGATCAAAAGGTCTATCAGACCACCTCCGAATGACCTGGAATTTTGCACACTCATCACAAAAAGCACAACGAACCTACTCCAACTTCTGGAATTCCATTCTGACCCCTATATATCAAAATCTCACATATCAACCAGAAAATGCCAAAATTCTAATTTCGCCAATTCAAGCCTAACTCTACTCCGGACCTCCAAAACACATTTCGATCATGCTCCTAAGGTTCAAATCACCTCCTGAAGCTACCCGAATCATAAGAACCAAAGTTGACTTTCCAACTCAAAGGCTAACTTTAGAGACTAAGTGTCTCAAGCCTTACCAAAACCATTCCGGATTCGAACCGACTAACCCGCTACCATATAACATAGATAAACAAAGCAATAAGAAGCATAAATGGGAGAAACAGAGCGGTAACTCATGAAACGACCGGCCGGGTCATTACACATCGATCTCGTGTTAATTGGCTCATTTAGGCTAAATTCATCACTAATTTAGAATAACCAATCCTTCGAGTTTTATATTTTATCATCAATTCGCTGAATTATATTTACCCATGCTTTGAGTAATTTAAATTAGTCCAAAATCTTTTAAATAAAAAGGTATTTATATGGTTGATTCCCTTTACTGTTCAATTTCCTTAATTGTGTGTATAAATTGAAACTGAAATAACTTTACTGTCCATAATATTCCTTCTTAATTGGTACCTATCTTTTGTACTCAATAATAGACTCATAACATTCAAATCCAAATTCGATATTGTTATTTCAATACAGTTAAACACCAAAACTCAATCCTTGTACCCTAACTTAATTTACACCTAAAAAAGATCATATATAATGAGACTAGTTTAAGTACAAATACATCAATACCCTTCTTTTTCCAAGTGAATTTATCCTACAATAACATCGTCCAACTCCCAATTGCATAATTTGCCCAGAATAACTCTTATTGGTGTTAAATTTCTTATACCTTGTGAAACCCATCAAGTATATGAACTGAGATAAAAAGAATTACAAGAAGAAAAGAACCCAGATGAGAAATTCGAGTATTACTCGTAAGAACTAGTGCGTATTTAAAATTTCTCAAGGTTTGGTTCCACCCTTTCTTCTTCTTCTTCTTCTTCTTCTCCCTTTTGAAATTTTGTTTTCTCGGCGTTCTGAAGCTGCTACTTCAACGTAGCAACCAGCCCTTTTTTGCCCTTTCTTTTGTTTTGGCAAATGGCCTTCGGCCCTTTTTGCTTTACTTATCTTTCTTTTTTTTGAGTTATTTTATTTTATTAATTTGCTCCCTCTTTTTTTGTTTATTATTATTATTATTACTATTATTATTATTATTTTGCTAATGACCAATACACCCTTATAAAAAATATAGAATATAACATCATCCCCACCTAATGAAATTCGGTCCCCAAATTTAATTCAAGTACGTACCTGTAGCCCAAAAAAATGAGGGAACTTCACTTGCATATCTTTTTCTACTTCCTAAGTAGCTTCTTCAACTATATAATTTCACCATAAGATTTTTACGAATTCAATTTTTTTTTACCATATCTTTCTTACTTGCCTATCACTAATAGCCATCGGTTCCTCCTCGTAAGACAACTTCTCATCAAGTGGTATCGCAAGTGCTTGAAGCACCTGAGATGAGTCTGATATACATTTCCTTAGCATTGAGACATGAAACACCGGTTGGATAAAGGACAACTCAGGAGGAAGTGCCAAACGATAAGCCACAGCTCCCACTTCGTATAGTATCTCAGACGGTCCTATAAACCTGGGGCTCAACTTGCCTCTTTTCCCCAACCGCATCACACCTTTCATAGGGGAGGCTCGTAGGAACACTTTGTCCCTAATTGTGAACACTAAATCTCTTCTTCTCTTATCAGCATAAGACTTTTGTCTACTTTGAGCTGCAAGCAATCTCTGTCTGATCAACTGGACCTTGTCCATAGCTTCTTGCACTAGGTCGGGTCCCAATAAGTTAGTCTCACCGGCTTCAAACCATCCGATAGGAGAACGACATCCTCTATCAGAGATGATGGATACTGGAAATCCGTGAAGTCGGGCAATTTCATTCATAAATATCTATGCATACCTCACTCCACCATATGTAGTCTTCACTGGCAAAAATTGTGCTGATTTCGTCAGTCGATCTACAATCACCCATACAAAGTCATAACCTATAAGGGTTCGTGGTAGCCCGGTGACAAAATCCATAGTAATTCTTTCACATTTCCACTTTGAAATCTCAATTTGTCATAGTCGTCCTGCGGGTCGCTGATGCTCAGCCTTGACCTGCTGACAAGTCAAACAACTAGAAACAAAGTTAGCAACATCTTTCTTCATACCTTCCCACTAATAGAATTGCTTTAGGTCATGATACATTTTTGTGGATCCAGGATGTATAGTGTATCTGGTGTTGTGAGCTTTTTTAAGAATAGCATGATTCAACCCATCTACGTCTGCGACACATAGCCTGTCACCCATTCGAAGAACACCATCACTGTTAACAATCATATCTTCACTTTTACCAGCTAAGGCCTCATCTCTGTATTTGCAAAATCCCTCATCCTCATATTGGGTGGCCTTAATGCGCTCAACTAATGAAGACTTAGCCTGAGCACAAGCCCACAATGCCTCTGAATTTCCGACACCAAATCTGATACATGTATCTTCTAGTCTCTGAATATCTTTGGCCAAGAGTCTCTTTACAGGAGCTATATCTGCCAAACTCCCCATAGATTTTCTGCTAAATGTGTCAGCCACCACATTGGCTTTTCCAGGATGATACAAAATAGAAAAATCATAGTCTTTAAGTAGTTCCATCCAACAACATTGCCGAAGATTTAGATCTCTCTGTTGAAAGATATACTTCAGACTTTTATGGTTAGTATAAATCTCACAAGTTTCGTCGTATAGATAATGTCTCCAAATTTTTAGAACAAATACCACTGCATCCATCTCCAAATCATGTGTATGATAGTTTTACTCGTTCTTTTTCAATTGTCTCGAAGCACAAGCTATAACACGACCATTTTGCATGAGAACACATCTTAATCCCACCCTCGAGGCGTCAAAAAATACTATAAATCCTCTGGAACTTGATGATAAGGCTAATATTGGTGCAGTTGTCAAACATGTTTTGAGTTTTTAAAAGCTCTGCTCACATTTCTCCATCCACTAAAACTTTGCATTTTTTTGTTTTAGCTTAGTTAGTGGCGCTGCTATTTTGGAGAAATCCTGCACAAAACGCCTGTAATAGCCTGCTAAGCCTAAAAAACTGCGAATCTCTATAGGAAAAGTAGGTTCAGGCCATTTCTACAGATCTTTTATCTTCTTAGTATCTACCATAATTCCATCTTTGGATACATCATGCCCTAGAAATTTTACCGAGTCTAGCCAGAATTCACACTTCGAGAACTTAGCATAAAGACGATGTTCTTGCGCCTTCTTCAACATAGTCCTGAGATGATCCTCGTGTTCTCTTTGGCTACGAGAATATATCTGATGACCCAAAAGGTCATCACTTGTTTTAGAAATGAATTCCGTGTTCCGAGGCCTTAAAACCTCCTTTTTATCGTACCTTGATTTGCATGCGCAGTCCGGGTGTGTATCCGGAAAGCCATTATGCAAAAATCTGTGAAAAATGATGAATTTTGCATTTAAAATGAATTTAGGTTTACTTTGGTCAACATTTTGGGAAAACGGACCTGCACCCGTGATTTGACAGTCCCGGGGGATCTGTAGGAAAACATGGGACTTGGGCGTATGTCTGAAATTGAATTCCGAGGTCCCAAGCCCGAAAAATAAATTTTTAAAGAAAATTATTTTCTGGAAATATATGAGTTTTTGGAAATGAAAAGAGTTTGAAATTGATGGTATCGGGCCCGTATTTTGGTTCCGGAGCCCGGTACAAGTTTAAAATAATAATCAGGTTGAATCTGTAAAATTTGGTAAAGATCGGAATTGGTTTGGTATAAAACGAACGTAAAGTTGAGAAATTTGAAATTTTGGTGTTCTTGAATGATTTCATGAATTTGGGGTTTAACTCATAGTAGTTGATGTTATTTTGAGGATTTGATTGCACGAGCAAGTCTGTATGATGTTTTTAGGTTGGTGTGCATGTTTGGTTTGGAGCCCCGAGGGCTCGGGTGAGTTTTGGATAGGCCACGGAGTGAAATTGGACTTAGGAAGTTGCAGGTTTCAGCTGTTGTGTGTTGCAGGTCTGCACGTTTTGCAATTGCGAAGCCTGGATCATAATTGCGAGCTCGCATTTGCGAACACCCATCATATTTGTGAAGACTGGGTGGGGTAGGGAACCTTCGCAATTGTGAAGCTTATGTCGCAATTGCGACCTTAGTAACATCGCATTTGCGAGCAATGGTTCGCATTTGCGGATAAATCAGAGATAGGCATCCTTCACAATTGCGAATCTTTTTGCCTCAATTGCGAACATATCATCGCAATTGCAATATCTGCGCCTGTGTAATTCATGACTTAGCCGAAAATCTTTAATTTTTCAAACTCTTTCAAAACATAAACTCTCTTGGGAAATTTTCTAAAGAAAAGTTCTTCTCCAAATTGATTTTAAGTCATTTCTAACTCATTTTCTTCAATCTTAACATCTTTTCACATGATTTCAACTCAAAAATCAAGGATTTGCATGGGGGAAATTGGGTGTTTTGGGTAAAACTTAGGTTTTTCAAATTTTTAGGATTTGGACCTCGATTTGAGGTCTGATTTAAAAAAAATCATATATTTGGGTTCATGGGGGAATGGATAATCGGGTTTTGGTTCGAACCTCGGGTTTTGACCATGTGGGCCCGGGGGCGATTTTTGACTTTTTGGGAATTCTTTTAGAAAAACCTATTTTCATGCATTAGAATTAATTTATTAAGCATTTATTGTCATAGTTAAGTAACTTGTGGCTACATACGAGCGAATTGGTAGTGGAATCAAGAGGTAAAGCGGTAGTTGAGGCTTGAATTGTGTTCGTGGCATCGAGGTAAGTGTTTGGTCTAAGCTTGAGGGATTAGGAGTTTAGTCTTATTTGTTATATATTAATTGTGGAGTATGACGTATAGGCATGGTGACGAGTATCTATACGTTGGTGTCAAGCCTGCCCATGAGTCTCGTATGGTAATTGTTGTGAATCCATTGTGATTTATTCATGCTTATTGTCTCCCTTGTCGGGATGTTACTGTTTATAAAATTGTCTCCCTTGCCGGGATGTTATTGTTTACGAAATTGTCTCCCTTACCGGGATGTTATTGTTTATGAAATTGTCTCCCTTGCTGGGATGTTGTTTTATACTCTTGTTCCCTTGCCGTGATTCTTTTATGATTGTTGTTTTGTTTGAAATGGGAGCGGGTTGCACGCGTGCAACGAGATATATGAAATAGGAGTGGGTTGCACGCCTGCAACAAGATATTTGAAATGGGAGCGGGCTGCACGCCTGCAATGAGATATATTTGAAATGGGAGCGGGTTGCATGCCTGTAACGAGATATATAAAATGGGAGCAGGTTGCACGCCTGCAATGAGATATATGAAATGAGAGCGGGTTGCACGCCTGCAACGAAATATATGAAATGGGATCGGGTTGCACGCCTGCAACAAGATGTGAACTGAAAGTTAATTCTGCAATTGTTTTCCTTATCCTTGTTAGTTATTGGATTTTGGTTTCTTTATATTACTCTTGATATTCTGTTGTTATCTGTTACTCTCCGAAGCATGTTTTCCCCTTCCCATCTTTGACTATAATTATCTGCTTTTATTTTTCCACTGTATATGATTTAACTGCGCAAGTTTATTTGATAGTCTGGTCCTAGCCTCATCACTACTTCGCCGAGGTTAGGCTAGGCATTTACTAGCACATGGGGTCGGTTGTGCTGATACTAGACTCTGCATTGTGTGCAGATACTGGTACCGGAGCGTTTAGACCGCAATGAGGTTGCTGCCTTCAGTCCAATAGGCGACCCGAGATAGTCCTGCAGACGTCTGCGGGCCTTGCCGTCTCCTTCTATTATCTCTTTTCTATTTTTACTTATTCAGAGACAGATTCGTGTATTTCTATTCAGACCTTATTTGTAGTATTCTTAGACAGTCTGTGAAATTGTGACACCAATTCTGGGTAGTTATGTTAAGGATTTGTATTGGTAATATTTAAATGGCTACATTCTGTTCTTCCACTTATTAAATTCTGTTAATTTCATAATGTTGATTCTTAATTGTTAATGGATTAAAAAAATGGAAAAAGGGTAATGAATTTATAACACTCGGTTTGCCTAGCTTTCATGAGTAGGCGCCATCACGACTCCTGAGGGTGAAAAATCAAGGTCGTGACAATATATCAGGATATTGTCAATAAATACTATTACAAATCTATCCAAAAATGGCTTGAACACCCTATTCATTAAATCCATGCAACTGGAGCATTAGTAAGTCCGAAAGGCATCACAAGAAACTCATAGTGCCCGTATCGAGTTCTGAAAGTACTCTTAGAAATATCTTCATCTTTGATTCGAAGTTGATGATAACCAGAACGGAGGTCAATCTTTGAAAAGTGGGAAGCTCCTTGTAACTGATCAAACATGTCATCTATACGATGCAAAGGATATTTATTATGTATTATTATCTTGTTCAACTTCCTGTAGTCAATGCGCATTCTCAGAAATCCGTCTTTCTTCTTTACGAACAGTATTGGTGCACCCTATGGTGATACACTAGGTCTAATAAAACCCTTATTTAACAAATCTTGTAACTGTTGCTTTAGCTCCCTCAACTCTGATGGTTCCATTCGATATGGGGCTATCGATATGGGCTGTGTTTCAGGTAGCAAATCAATACCAAAGTCTATTTCTCATACTGGAGGCAATCCTGGTAAGTCCTCAGGAAATACATGAGAAAATTCTCTCACTACTGGTACATTTTCTATACTAACTGTTTCCTTTCTTGTGTCATTTACAATAGCTAAGAGACCCAAGCAACCTTTCTTCAGAAGTCGTTGAGCTTACATAAAAGATACAACTTTGCAAATCTCTGGAACCTAACTCCCTCTTAGAATAAAACTAGGTTCATTTGGTATCTCAAACTTAACTATCATTGCATGAAAATCGACTATAGCATAGCAATAAGATAACCAATCCATTCCCATCAGCATGTCAAAGTAAATCATATCAAGTACAATAAGGTCAGCTAGAGTATCTCCACCCTCAACCCAAATCTGACAAGCACGATACACGTGTTCAGCTAATAGAGACTCTCCAACAAGAGTAGCAACTAGAAAAGGACCATTCAATAGATCAGTTTGTCTACTAAACCTCAAAGTAAAGTACGAGGACACATAGGAGTGAGTATATCTCGGATCAATCAACGCAAGTGCATCAAATGAGCAGATAGAAAGAATACATGTAACCACAACATTCGAGGCCTGAGCATCCTGTCTAGCAAATGCAAAAACTCTCGCATGACCTCAACCAGCATTCCCTTGTCCTTGATTCACAGTAGCACAATCTGCAGCACCTCGACCTCTATTTCCTGTACCTGTAGCACCTGAAGTATTACGAGTAGTCTGATCAGTGCAACTGACTGAATCGAAGCCTGATTGAAATTTCTCGGAGGCTGAGGGAAATCCCTCAAGTGATGTCCCAACTAGCCACACTGAAAGCATTCTCTAGTTAGAATACGACATTGGCCCAAATGTGATCTACCACAGGTCTGGCAGACTGGAGTAGTGGCATATATCTTCCCAGAAGTACGATGTCCAGATGCTGACAGTCCCCTAGTACCCTGTCTATAATGTTGCCTATATGTGGACTATTAAGACAAATGAGTCCCTGTCTGAGAACCCTGTTGTTGTTTTCCCTGATTTCTTGCTCTTCGATTTTCACTAAAACTGCCACTGAAAGACCCTCTTATCTTTGCCTTCTTATGTAAATTACTAGTTGCATGCTCATCACGCCACTTGTTTTCAATCTTTCTAGCAAGGTCGACTACATCAGAGTAGGATAAAGTCTTCATTTGTGGGGCTACTGCAGTGTATAGACGACCAACCAATCCATCAACAAACCTCTGAACTCAAGCTTCTTTGGTAGGAACTAAGTAAGGAGCATATATAGCCAGCTTACAAAACTTAGTATTATATGTTGACACATCCATATCTGGAGTCTGAACCAATCTCTCAAAGTCTCTAGCATATTTTTGCATCAGGCTGTCTGGAAGAAAATGATTCTTGAACAACTTAGTGAACTCGTCCCATGTCAGTGGTGCTGCTCCTGCTGTCCTACCTAGCAATACAGTTTCATACTATGTGTTGGCCATATCCTCTAGTTTGTATGCTGCGAGCTCTACGACTCTCTCACTAGATCATCCAAGAGCACGTAATGCCTTGAGTGTCCCATCCAAGAAACTTTGAGGATCTGTTGAATTATCGGAACCTGTGAATTTTGGTGATTTCAATTTTAGGAACTCTTGTAGGGATACTTCCTTATCCCTGAAAGTTTGAGTCTGTGCAGGTGCTTGTGTCTGTAAAGTTGCTTGAGGAGCTGCACTTCCACCCTGAGTAGGCACCAATGCCTCTAACACATTCAATAACCTTGCCACTGCATCTCTAGGTAAGGCAACAGTAGGTACAATAGTTGGCACTGGTAGTGGAACATCCCGAACTCCCTGACCTTGCACTTGATCTGGCATAATAGCTTGGGGTTGACCCATGTTCCCAACTTCAGGTTGAGGAGCAGTCTGTCTTCTAGTTTGATGAACCCCAACCCGACCGCCACCCTGGGTAGTACCATGTCCAGCATAACGTCTAGCAGATGAGCGTGTGCGTGTCCTAGCCATCTGCGAAAGAAATACTCCAAATTCAATCTCAAGATATCTCAATACACGATCAAAGAATGAAAGAAGAAAACATTCCTAGATGTTCAGTAGCCTCAAGATCATAAGTATGGGCGCCTACATACTCATGAACAAGACTCTACTAAACATTGCTCCATGACTTGGGACTTAAATCCTAAGCTCCGATACCAACTTTGTCACGACCCAATTTAGGATCGTGACCAGTGCTTAGGAGTAAGTTCTCCCAAGTAAGCCTCATCGGTATTTTACAGAAAATCGGACAGAGTTTTCTCTATTTTTGGACTATTCAAAATTTTCCCTATCTCAAAATCAATAACCAACCATCCTAATATCAAACCAAATAATAGACTACTTATTAATTAACCAAAATAGTCTCCACCATTACTAATCAACCCACTAACAATCAAAAATACTAATTTATATCCGACTTTGATAATAAAGAACGATAATCAACATAAGACTATAATAAAGAAAGAATACTCATGATACTAAAATATTGACTATGGAGCGACTCTAAGAGTTCAAATAAAAGATCCTAACAATAAACAAAATCTCCGCTCACGCGAACAAGTGCGAGGTTCACCAAAAACTATCAACCTGTGCGCTCTAATTAACGAAATCCTTGCTTGCGCCAACTGCTGTCTCTGTAAAAAAAAATTAACGGGGAATGATTCGCTAGATCAGTGAGTAATAACACTTAACCACAATCATTTTTATTGGGGACAAGTCAGAAAACATGTTAGTATCTCAAACAGAAAATAACATAAAAATGCCCTTTCAGAAACAATAAATAATTTTCAGTCTCATAATGTTCTTCTTGTAGTATAATACAATTAATAATTTAGTAATAAGCTCGGTAACCACTGTATAATATCAATATTCACATTTGGTAGGTTTCAATGAACGGATCAGGTAATTGGTATAACTGTGGACTTCTTCGCAAGAAGTCAAATATAACAGTAATCATTACTCGAGGAAAATCGACAACGATATGCTAGTTCTACCTTCCCACTAGTGAGGGCTATAACGGTAATCCATAATTACAAGGTGCACCAAGTCTAATAAAGCCTCTATTAGCTACGGGATCCTTCAAAGTCTATTCTCATTTATACTTGTCTCTATAATCCATATAAACTCATAGGAAACCATTTTAAAATAATATAGAGCATTTCGGTTCTTATCAAATCATGTAATTTCATTTCCATAACAGTAAATTCATGTAACGGTAAAATATATCTAGTGCCAACAAGAATATTTAAAACAACGGTAATCATGTCAAATAACTATTTCGGTATCATATCGAGTAAAAGACTTATCTCACATGCAACTCAAAATAATTGGTAATATATTCATATTAAAAATCATATGTAATTCATGCAAGTTATGAAAACACAAATTGCGGTAAGATTACTACTCACAGTACTCGTGTGAAATACCAAACTCGTCACCTCGAGCGATCCGTACAACTTTCTTCAATCAATCTATAACCACATCAACATCGAGTAAAAGACTTGTCCCACATGCAACTCAAAATAATTGGTGACATATTCATATTAACTATCGGTATCATATCGAGTAAAAGACTTGTCCTACATGCAACTCAAAATAATTGGTAACATATTCATATTAAAAATCATGTGTAAATCATGCAAGTTATGAAAACATAAATTGCGGTAAGATTACTACTTACAGTACTCGTGTAAAATACCAAACTCGTCACCTCGAGCGATCCGTACAACTTTCTTCAATAAGTCTATAACCACATCAACATCGATCTCGTGTTAATTACCACATTTAGGCTAAATTCATCACTAATTTAGAATACCCAATCCTTTGAGTTTTATATTTTATCATCAATTCGCTGAATTATATTTACTCATGCTATGGGTAATTTAAATTAGTCCAAAATCTTTTAAATAAAAAGGTATTTATATGGTTGATTCCTTTTACTGTTCAATTTCCTTAATCGTGTGCATAAATTGAAACTGAAATAACTTTACTTTCAATAATATTCCTTCTTAATTGGTGCCTATCTTTTGCACTCAATACTAGACTCATAACATTCAAACCCAAATTCGATATTGTCATTGCAATACAGTTAAATACCAAAACTCAATCCTTGTAACCTAACTTAATTTACACCTAACAAAGATCATATATAATATGACTAGTTTAAGTACAAATACATCAATACCCTTCTTTTTCCAAGTGAATTTATCCTACAATAACATCGACCAACTTTTAATTGCATAATTTGCCCAGAATAACTCTTATTGGTATTAAATTTCTTATACCTTGTGAAATCCATCAAATATATGAACTGAGATAAAAAGAATTACCAGAAAAAAAGAACCCAAATGAGAAATTCGAGTATTACCCGTAAGAACTAGTGCGTATTTAAAATTTCTCAAGGTTTGGTTCCATCCTTCTTCTTCTTCTTCTTCTTCTTCTTCTTCTTCTTCTTCTTCTTCTTCTTCTTCTTCTTCTCCCTTTTGGAATTTTGTTTTCTCGGCGTTCTGAAGCTTCTGCTTCAACGTAGTAGCCAGCCCTCTTTTGCCCTTTCTTTTGTTTTGGCAAATGGGCTTCGGCCCTTTTTGCTTTACTTATCTTTTTATTTATTTATTTTGTTTTATTAATTTGCTCCCTCTTTTTTGTTGTTTATTAGTTATTATTATTATTATTATTATTATTATTATTATTATTATTATTATTATTATTATTATTATTATTATTATTATCTTGCTAATGACCAATACACTCTTATAAAAAAATATAAGGTATTATAGCTAGCAACCAAACTTAACACCACAAGCAAATCCTTTCTATCTTTAGTCGATATTTTTTTGTCCATTTTGTTTATGTTTCGCCAATGGGACCATGATAAATTATTAAGGTTTGGTGTAAATACCCGATAAAAGAGTAAGTTTAATGAAGTGTTTCAATTGAGTAGAATTATATACATATTGCAATTACTTCATGAATTCTGAGCATCAATGATCTAGAATGTTCTAAGGAGAAGAGAAAGGAAATGAACGATAGAGGAAGAAGAAGGTAGTGAAAGTCTATTGTTTCATTTCCACTCACAGATATTTATATACAAAATGTCCTAACCGCCTAATTACACCTTACAACTAATTACAACAAACTTAAGACACTTTAGTTAGCATCTAGCTGGCAGCCAGCTGTTCGCAGCCAACCATATGGGCATATCACAATACCCCCCCTCAAAATGGAGGGTGATAAATGTTCAACACTCTCAGCTTGCTTAATAGATGGACATGTGTTGCATGACTTAATCCTTTTGTCAAGAGATCTGCTAACTGATCCTTTGTAGGAACATACACTGATCATTCCACATTTAATCTTGTATCTAATAAATGACAATCAATCTCTATGTGCTTCGTTCGTTCATGAAAAATTGGATTGGCTGCAATTTGCATAGCAGCCTTGCTGTCAATGTGCACTATTACTGGTTCTCTAGTTTCAATGCCTAGCTCTTTGCACAGCCCCAACAACCAAGTGATTTCTACTACTGCTGATGTCAGCTCCTATATTTTGCCTCTGCTGAACTTCTAGCTATTGTTTGTTGCTTCTTTGACTTCTAAGAGATCAAAGAGTCCCCAAGCTGCACAACATATCCTATTACTGACCTTCTTGTATTTGGGCATGATTCCCAATCTGAATCATACCAACAGGCAACTCATTGACTTCTGTATCCTGCAGCCAAATTCCTTGACTTGATGTGCCTCTTAGATATCTAACTAGCCTTGTTGCAGCCTCTCAGTGTGACTACTTTGGTACTTGCATGAACTGGCTGAGTGTTTGGACTGCAAAGTTGATATTAGGTCTTGTGATAGTGACATACATTAGTCTCCCAATTAACCTCTGGTATTTGTTGATGTCTTCCAGTATTCCATCACCTTTGACTCCAATTGCCTCATCATACTCTACAGTTGTTAGCTTCAGATTGCATTCCAAAGGTGTGTTGGCTACCCTAGCACCACTTAGGCCTAAATCAGAAACCAGCTCCAACACATACTTCTTTTGATTTAGGAAGACACATGACTTAGACCTCAAGACTTTAATGCCCAGAAAATACCTGAGCTCTCCCAGATCTTTCAGTTTGAATTTTCTGTGCAACACTTCTTTAGCCTCATCAATCAACTCAGCGTTGCTTCCAGTGATGAGTAAACCATCCACATACACCAGAACAATCACCACATCTTGTCCCCTTTTTAAGGTGAACTATGAATAATCATAGCTGCTCTTCATGAATCCTACTTCTACTAGTGCATCTGTTAGTTTGATGTAAGGCTGTCATGTGGGCCGATTAGGCCTAGGCCTAGCCCAGGCCCGCAAGCCCATATGGGTAGTGGGCCTGTGATGACCAAAAAGGTCATCACTTATTTTAGAAATGAATTCCATATTCCGAGGCCTTAAAACCTCCTTTTTGTCTCACCTCGATTTGCATGCACAGTTCGGGCATGTATCCGAAAAGCCATTATGTGAAAATCTGTGAAAAATAATGAATTTTGCATTTAAAATAAATTTAGGTTGACTTTGGTCAAAATTTTAGGTAAACGAGTCCGGATCTATGATTTTACGGTCCTGAAGGGTCCGTAGTAAAATATGGGACCTGGGCGTATGCTCGGAATCGAATTCCGAGGTCCCAAGCCCGAGAAATGAATTTAAAAAAAAAACAATTATTTTCTGGAATATATATGAGTTTTTGGAAATGAAATATGTTTGAAGTTGATGGTATCAGGCCAGTATTTTGGTTCCGGAGCACGGTACAGGTCTTATATATGATTTAAGTTGAGCCTGTACAATTTGGTAAGAAATGGACTTAAAATGACGTGATTCGGAACCTTAGTTGTAAAATTTGAAACTTTGAAAAGTTCATGAGATTTCCTTTGATTTTGACGGTAAATTCATAGTTATTGATGCTATTTTTAGGATTTGATTGCACGAGCAAGTCTGTATGATATTTTTAGGTTGGTGTGCATGTTTGATTTGGATACCTGAGGGCTCGGATGAGTTTTGGATAGGGCACGGAGTGAAATAGGACTTAGGAGAATTGTTAGTGTGTAGCAGGCCTCTGATCTCACATTTGCGAGATCAGGCATCGCAATTGCGATGTAAGTAGGGTTCGCAAATGCGAGGATTATGTCGCAAATGCGAAGAACCCAGGGCCAGCATTACCTCACAAATGCAAGGTACACTTCGCAAATGCGAAGTCTTCAGTATGTGTCAGGAGTCGCAAATGCGACACCTTTATCGCAATTGAGATATCACAAATACAACAATAGCTTCACAAATGCAAATAAAGCAGGTTTCATAAGGGTTCGTATTTGGGATCCCTAGTCGCAATTGCGACATCAGAGACCTGCTAAAACGAATTTCAGACGGGATTTCAACCATTTTTACATCCCTTTCAAAACCTAAACACCTTTGGGCGATTTTTCAAAGACAAGTACTCTTCCAAATCGATTGTAAGTCATTTCTAACTTGTTTTCATCAATCTTTAACATCTTTTCACATGATTTCAACTCAAATATCAACGGTTTTCATGGGGGAAATTGGGTGTTTTGGGTAGAACCTAAGTGTTTTTTAATTTTAGGAATTTGGACCTCGATTTGAGGTCCGATTTCAAAACAAATTATATATTTGGATTCGTGGAGAAATGGGTAATTGGGTTTTGGTTCGAACCTTGGGTTTTGACCAAGTGGGCCCGGGTGCAATTTTTGACTTTTTGGGAAAAACTTTAGAAAACCTATTTTCATGCATTAGAATTAATTCATTAAGCATTTATTGATATAGTTAAATAACTTATGGCTAGATACGAGCAAATTGGTGGTGGAATCAAGAGGTAAAGCGGTAGTTGAGGCTTGAATTGTGTTTGTGTCATCGAGGTAAGTGTTTGGTCTAACCTTAGCTTGAGGGATTAGGAGTTGTGTCTTATTTTCTATGTGTTAATTATGAAGTACGGCGTATAGGCATGGTGATGAGTATCTATACGTCGGTGTCAAGCATGCCCGTGAGTCTTATATTATAATTGTTGCGACTCCGTTGTGGTTATTCGTGCCTCATAGGAGGATTATCATTATTGTTTCTTTGTCGGGATGTTGTTTGTTATATTATTGTTCCCTTGTCGGGACTTTGTTGTTATATTATTGTTCCCTTGCCGGGATATTGTGGTTATATTATTGTTCCCTTCCCGAGATGTTGTTGTTATATTATTGTTCCATTGCCGGGATTCTTTTATGATTGGTGTTGATAAATGAAATGGGAGCGGATTGCACGACTACAATGGTACTATATGAAATGGGAGCGGGTTTCACGCCTAAAACGGTACTATATGAAATGGGAGCGGGTTGCACGCCTGCAACCGTACTATATGAAATGGGAGCGGGTTGCACGCATGCAACGGTATTACATGTGTACTTGTTTCTTATTTCCTTATCTCTTGTTAGAAATTGAATTATGGCGTTCTTTGCATTTCTCTATTTGTTTCTGTTGTTGCCTGATATACCCTGTAGCATATCCTCCCTTCCTATCTTTAACTGTAAATGTGAGCACGTGATTTTTGCTTCAAGGAAATTACTCCAAAAGAAATCGGAAAAAAAAAGTCACCTTTGGATACAATTTTGAGAATTTACGTGACATTTTGGTAATTGTTTTGTCCGTAAATGTTTACCTTGTCGTAGTTAATTTTAAAAATACAAAAATACGGGTTGCATGCATATTTAGAATTTAATTATGCATTTTGGAATTAATTAAACCGTAATTTAGTTTTCAAAGGAAAACCACAAAAATATGCATTTTTATTCTAATCTGTCGTCATTGTGTGATTTTATTTTAACTAAACGTTTTAATTTGTGTGTTAATTTTATTGAATGTTAATTAATATTTGTGTAGTTTTGGTTTTAATTTAATTAGGAATTTTTGTTTAAATTAAAAGAATGAAAAGGGAGGAAAATACAGGATTTGGGCCAAAAATTCAAGTGAAAATCAGGCCCAATCCATTACACTGACCCAGTCCACGACCTGGGCTTCCAAACGACGTTGTTTAGGTGTATTTGATCAGAGCCGTTCATCTCACTTCATCTAACGGCTCTAGGCTTTCCCAGATACCTGACCCACTGGTACCCGGATTGACCCATTCCCAACACTAAACCAAATGACGTCGTCCCCTTAAGTGAAAAAATCAAGGCTGTTGATCATCAATGATCCAACGGCCGAAATTCAACTCCCCCATCCCGTATATTAACCCTCCTCTCTTACCTCACGCCCCTGTAACCAAACACCCTCCTGCACCCCTTCGTCTCTATCAACTCGGAGACGAAACCCTCAGCAAACCCTAGACGCCGTTGAATCCCTAAGCCTGAAACCCGGCGGCGACGATGTCGGTGACCACCAAATTAACACCCCTAGTGCACCTCGACCCCCTAGACACGAATCTGCAAACCGTTTGGTTCGAATCAACCTACATCGTCTCGAACCTTCATCTGAAGATTCGAGCCAAACCTCAACTTCATCTGAGTTCAGACCTGGGTCATCTAGTTTTACTTGAGGTATTTCCTTTTCCCTTTCTGTTTGTTCTATTTTTTGTTTGTTTTGTTATTCGTTTGTGTAGTTAGAATAATTTTATTTCCAATTTCCGTGCTTTGTTCTTCTTCTTCTCCAAATCAGACCTCTTATTTGGTCGAAATTTTCGTCTGCTCGTTGTTAAGTGTATGTGTTAAACTATATAATCGATTGGAATGAGTTTGGTCGATTAATTAGTTTCCAGGGTAATTCCCTGTTTTGTCAGTACAACTTGAATCACCTATGTGTACTGTTCGATTCTGATCATTAGCTATTGACTTGTATGTTGTAATTCATATAGTCGATTGGATAAATGTCGTCAATTAGTTGGGATGTTAGAAACCTGTAAATTGTTCAAGTTTTAATGATCTGTCAGTTTAATGCTAATATACCACTAAGCTAATGAATAAAATAGGGATCAATAATAGGAGTGATAATGTTGTTAAGTGCCTTTAGTGGCTGGAAATAAGAAAGAGCATGAGGTTTAATTTTAAAATAGAAATGGCCAGTTAAAAGACTGACAGATTTTTTGAATTAACTAGTGAAAAAGGGTACTACTTGAGTTGGCTTAGTGACTTTACTGGTGGGAAATCAGTAACAGCATGGGTTTAATGATAAAAAGGTAGAAATGCACATGAGGAGGGAATAAAATAGGCTAGAAGTGAAATGTTTGAATAAAAGAATGGCCAATTCTAGTCTTTAAATGGACTGGATTTTGGATAAGAAAGAGGTGGTTTTTAGAACCTAAGGGAGTCTATTTTTTTATATATTTTTGAACTAGGAAAGAGAGCTCATTCTTTGGACTTCAATCCTAGATAGACAAAAACAAAAAAGGGCAAAAGAAAAACCTCTATTGCTCCATTGAAGCTGAAAAATTCTGATTTTCTTCACTGTTTGTTTTAAATCAGCACTAACTGCTATTGTTCTATTGAAACTTCAAGCTTCTTTCTTTGAGCATTCGAAAATCAAAAACTATTATTCCACTGTTGTTTTGGATTCACCTATTTTTGCCTGTGATTAACATTGTTATTTCCGGGTCTCAACTGAGTCTTTCGAGTCTGTTTTGGTTGGATATTTGGTACTGTTTCATTGGGATATTTATGTCTTGTTCACTGGGATTTATTCTGCTCGGTTGTTACTGCTGCTGTTGTTGTTGCTGATTTTCTTCTTCTTCTTGTTCGTTGTGTTTCAACATCCAGGTACACGTTCGAATTAAGCTTTGATGTAACTCTGACTTGAAAGGTTGAAAAAAAATGGAAATATTCATGCTTTGCCCCCTGTTGCTCATGTAGTTTACCCTGCACTTATGTTTTCAAAAAGAGATATTAGTTGATATGTAATTATTTAATACAGTTTAGTTTGGGTTGGTATTGGTTGGAACAACTACTGTATTAATTTGATTTGTTTTTGGACTTTTAACGGACTATCTAGTTGCTGGAAATTTGTTTAGTTAATAATCTTAATAACGTCATTAGTTTAACTGAAAGTCAGCAATAGAATTAACTGATACTGGAGCTGCATATTATAGTTAATCATCAAACCGTCAAGTAGTGGACTAACTTCAAATCATTTGTATTCAGTTTTGGATTGACTTGTGCTGGCGTAAATGGAAATTTGTGTTAATACAGTTGCTTAGTATAGTTTAATATGATTCAAGTTCATTCATTATTAGACACTTCATTCACAGGCAGTGAGTCATAACTTAATCCGTACTTAAGGGAATCCATCAATGACTCACTTAGTTTAGTTTAATAGCATGAAGTTTGAGTCTTAATTTGGAGTGTCGGGTTTATACAACTATATACGTTTTGAATTCTAAAAGCACTAGATACATCTCCTATCTAAAAGAATACACGCTGCATTTGCATGTTGAAAGGGCATTCCGCCCCCACCCCCTTATAAATAAAATTAATGTCCATGTTCACCATACATGTGCACGGTTAAATGAGTTGAATGGTATTGTAGTGGCTTTAGTTTGGCTTTAAAAAATATATAAAAAAATCATAATGAGACGAACCTCGCCAAATAAGAAATGCAAATTGCGGGGACCTTAATAATTGGTCATAATAAATACTTAGAATTTAGAATGGGTCGTGTAGCGAATTTCACTGCCTTCCTCAAAGATAATAACGTGTTAGACTCTTTAGATGCGATTTTAATTAAATTACATTCTTAAATTCGGGTGCGCATTTATGTGACCCAAATCCAAATCTCAACGGAGTCGGAACGCATTAACAACCACGGGTGCATTGATTGTGACGTGGTTCGAGATGCATTTTCACGACGTTGCAATTCTATTAAAAAATAATAATAAAAGCGGTTTAAACTTAATAAAAGCACACAAGTTATAACATGTATAAAAATCAGATATTTAGCCATTACAACAATTTAAGCGACCGTGCTAGAACCACGGGATTCGGGGGTGCTTAACACCTTCCCTCGGGTCAACAGAATTCCTTACTTAGAATTTCTGGTTCGCAGACTTCATTTGGAAAGTCGAATATTTTCCTCGAATTGGGATTCAAGATAAACCGGTGACTTGGGACACCAAAAGCCAAACCTTTCCCAAGTGGCGACTCTGAATTAAATAAATAATCCCATTTCGAATATTGTCACTTAAATTGGAAAAACTCCCTCACGCATTTATCCTTCGGGGTAGGCGCGCAAAAAGTAGGTATGACAGCTCTGGCGACTCCACTGGGGAAACGAACCCAGAATCTCTGATTCAGGGTTCAAGAATTCGAGCTTAGAATAATTGTTATATTTGGCTTTATTATCTGATATTTATTACATGTTTGGGCATAACGTGTTAAATGTTGTTTTACCGCTTTGATATTATCTGAATTGTATATAAACTGTGTCGAAACCCTCCTTTTCTCATCTTCGGGGATGTGCTTGCTGGTCGAGACTCCCTATTCTGTTAGTGTCATACCCTGAAATAAGAAAGAGGCCGGACAAGTTACAAAGTCGGACGATCTCGCGGGTCCCCGGTACGTAGCCCCCTCCTCGACTCGAGTTGTCCGCTCGGGTACATAGTATAGAACAAATACCCAGGTTACAAACCTAGAATAACTCAGCTTCATGTCGGATCCCTAGTAGGAACGTTTGTTTGGATCATGTGCATTTGACTTTGGAGGCTCAACACAGGGGTTGGGTCTGTCTAGGACAGGTGTACCAAAATGACAAAAGACCATCCTGATGCATCTTACTTGCTTCTATTTGTGCACTTATTTGCTTCGGACTTGCATGATGACCGGCTTTTTAATATTTTGAGGAAAGAGAGACAGAAGTACGAGTGTTAAAAAAGAGTTAAATCACACACTTTGAAAATTAGTAGTGTTGGAACTCTGCCGAATTTTGAGAAAATAAAAAAAAAGAATAAAAAAGGAAAAAGAGGCTTGTTTTCAAAAGAAGTTTGTTTTATTAGCCCGAACTACGCCGGTTTGATTCTCACAGGGTGTGAGATACGTAGGCAACCCTCATCGGGTCCAACCTCCCTTTTTCAGAAATAGCCAAAATGTCAGAATTTTAATTTCATCATATATGAGTCGGGTGATGCCGCTTTTGTCAAATGTAGCCGAATGTTCCCGAAAGGGACGCGCCGGAAGGCTGATTTTGCATAAACAGCCGCTTTTGGTCATTTTTTGAATTTTTACCAATTTGCCCAACAGCCTTAGAATCCTCGTCCCCGAGGTTCTGTGAGGCCGTGTTCCCAATGTCGGGCCACTATTTTGAAAAAAAAGAGTCATAAATTAATCAAGTGATGCTGTTTTTGTCAAAAACATCCAAATGTTCCCGAAAGGGACGGCGGAAGGCTGACTTTGCATAAACGGCCACTTTCGATCATCATTTAGAGTTTTGATCGGTTGACCCTCATAGCCTTAAAATCTTCATCCCGGAGTGCTGAAAGGCCGTGTTTGAAAACCGGATCTTTCTTTCTAAAAATATAGTCAAATCATTTTTGAGTCAATAATTTTTTGCTTAAATCACCTTAATAAATGTGCAGGATGAGCACAATGCAAAATGAACACTTTTCGATAATGACTAAAGTCTCTGTCAAGTTGCGGCTATGGTGGGATGATCTAGGTGGTGAAGGGCAAGATGAGGTCAAGAAATATCTGAAAGGTATCACGGGTTTATTGGAAATCCAGCCTCGGGGAGATATCATAAGAGCTTTGGTCACCTACTGGGACCCGACACACAATGTCTTCCATTTCTCCGATTTTGAACTCACTCCGACTCTGGAGGAAATAGCCGGGTACATCGGAAATGCTGAAGTTCCATTAAAGCAAAAATACTTGGTTGCCCCAAGAGCTGTCACTGTGCATCTGTTTCTAGATTCATTAAAGATACCCAGGACGGTCCATAACCCAGATTTGGCCGCAGGTTTCTGTAATCCGGGCTTCATATACGACAGATATGGTCATGTAGGAGGATTCAACAATTCGGGTAGCAAGTTATGCAGCAAAGGCAACTGTCAGAAGTGGGATGAGCATAGACGAGTGACTTTCATGATAACATTTTTAGGCCTTTTGGTGTTTCCAAGGAAAGACGGAAACATTGATCTAAAAATATCTGAGGTCGTCAGTACTTTGCTCACTCAAAATGAAAGCACTCTCGCGCCTATGGTAGTATCTAATATCTTTCGAGCTCTCACAGCCTGCAAAGCCAGAGGGAATTTTTTCGAGGGGTGAAATTTGCTGCTACAAATATGGATGACTGAACATCTCTGCCACCGCTCCGAGCTTTTGAGTTATGGTTCCTCGAAGAAGACTTGCATATAAGAGTTTTACACGAGAATCAAGGAGGTCAGTCTACCCGAGGGAGTTACGGCATGGACGTCATTCTTTCGAACCCTCACCACCAGCCAAATATAGTGGACACTGAGATGGTTGCCTGTTGATGAGGTCATATATATGCCGGCAGCTAGGACCCATTTTCTATTGATGAGACTTAAGAGCATTCAGCCTTACGCGCCCTATCGAGTTTTGAGACAACTCGGGAGATGCCAGATAGTGCCACATGAGGAAGATCTTAGTGCTCAAGCAATTGAGATTAGCCCTGACAAACAATTTCCTGAAGCAAAAGTCCGCCAGATCTGGAATGAATGCCAATGTTTAAAAGCAGATACTTGCGTGCAGGATCGGGCCAAAGGTGAAGTAGCACCAGGGTACCTCGTGTGGTACAGAAGGGAACTTGAGCACAAAAGACCGGCTAAAAGACCCCATATCCTGAATTTTGCCGAGTCATTACAAGAGCAATGGGATTGGTTAGCAAAAGAAAAAGGCTACCGGGCTGAAATCAGCAAGCTGAAACAGCAAATTGAAGGTCTAAAATTTGAGAACAACGTGCAAGCTGCTACTGATCTAGGAGAAAAGAACAGGTTGGCCCAGGAAAACGAGACGCTTAGGGCCTAAATCCAGCAAATAAGGATAGCCTCTGATAACCAACAAAGGAGTCGGTCAGATGAGCGACTGATAAAAGGTTTAAAAATGGAAATTAGTGAGTGCCGGAGTGAGTCGGAGAATTTTGAGAATACCATAGCAGGACTCGAGGCACACTGGGCAAAAAGAACAGAGGAGCGCAACTGGTACCTGCAGCAGTTGAAAAGGGGTCACGAGCAAACCATTGCCAATTTGAAGAGAAAGGTGGCCACTCTTGAGGACAGAGCGGCTGAGCAAGCCCGAACCTTTGAAGATGAAAATAAACATTGCTATGATTTACTGGCCCAGATGAAAGTAGAAATTCAGTAGTGGTAGAATCAACATCTCCAGGATTCTCGGGTTTTGAAGGCCCGTAATAATCAAATAGAGCGCCTACTCATAGAAAAGGGGCAAACCAGGGATAAGATTAAGACCATTGCCCATGCCATCATTAGGAGGTGTCTACAGTGCGAAGATATGACCCGCACTACCTTCTTCTCGGCAGTGATGATTTATGTCAAGCGAACCATGTATGAGCTGGAACAACTTGAAAGGTACCTCGCACCTAAGCCCACGGCGAGGCCGAACGATGCCCCGCGGGCGCCAATTTTTAAAGCTTTAATGTATTTATAGGTCGAGTCTGTATTTTCCGTCTTGGCGTCTTTTGTTTGTCTTTTCGCATCAGGGTGTATCAGTAGTTTTTGAGTTTGTATTTATTTCAAGTCCGTTATTTTCCCTTTTTCAAAAAATGTTTAGTTTGTAATAGAATGTTTTAGTAATAAAAAAAATATTTCTTTATTTTTGCACTTGTTTGTCTTGAACTACGTAATGATCTGATTCACGCGGTGTCGTGATACGTAGGCAATCCTCATCGGATCCGGTCACGTTTCTAACTTCAAATAAAAAAAATAAAAAAAAATATAATAAGAAAATATAAATAAAGGGAAGCATAAAGAAAAGCCGGAATGACGCATGCCATCAATGCAAACATGTAGAAACTCACTTAACTGTATAGGTGCATCACACCCCAACGTGAGATTACCTGTCTGTTATTTGTTTCAAACTAACCGTTTGCTTGCTGCTAAATCCAGGTTTTTAGAAAGGTGGTTTGGTTTTGTGGAGGTCTGGCCTCACATTCATACTTTACTAGGTCGAAAGGAAGTGATCAGCTGCCCGTCACTAAGTCAAGAGGAAGTATTCACACTTACTTCACGAGATCAAAGGGAAGTGTAGAGATGTCTTCAAAAACTCCTTTGCCAACGATTCCTATTTCCGAAGAGAGTTCAATCTCGGGCATCCCAACTTTCGAATCAGCAACTGCTGAAGAAAACAGAATTTTGCAGCTTCGCATGTTAGAAATGTTGGATGACTGGAACAATGGAAAAGAGCCGCCGAGTGTAATCCCTGGATCCCCTGAGCTGCTCTCTAGGACAAGTGGGACTTCCAACGTCCCCATAAGTTATACAAATACCCCATTCGGGTATCCTACCATTTCAGCCCACTCCGCTAGATCACCCTCCGATTCTTATCCCCGGATGTCAACGACAGATGTGGCTACAAACATATTCACTGCACTGCCCTGTCCAATTGCGGTACAACCCGCTATACACAGGCCTAATTTTGACTCTTCCTCATTCACATTTCAAGCACCATCCTTCTCGCTGGAACCAACTCGGTTTACCACCAGCGCTCACCCTCAGCAGCCTCAATGCGAGTTTACACCTGGGAAAGACCGAAATCCCAAAGTTCTTGAACAAGATGAAATGGCGAGAAGAATGAGGAGCCTCGAGCAGAGCTTAAAAAATATGCAAGGCTTAAGCGGGCAGAAGAGTGTCTCCTATACTGATCTGTGCATGTTCCCTCACGTGCACCTGCCCGTAGGGTTCAAAACACCGAAGTTTGAGAAATATGATGGGCATGGCGATCCCATTGCTCACCTCAAAAAGTATTGCAACCAATTGCGTGGGGCTGGCGGCAAAGAAGAATTGTTGATGGCATACTTCGGAGAAAGCTTGGTGGGCATAGCCTCAGAGTGGTATATGGATCAGGACATATCTCGATGGCACATTTGGGACGATCTTGCCAGATATTTTGTAAGGCAGTTTCAGTATAATATTGACATCATGCTAGACAGGAATTCTTTGTCAAACTTGAAAAAGAAGCCCTCAGAAAGCTTCAGAGAATACGCTATTAAATGGTGCGAGCAAGCATCAAGGGTAAAACCTCCCATGGATGAAATAGAAATGGTCACTACTTTCCTCTAGGCTCAAGAATCAGATTACTTCCAAAACATGATGTCGGCCATGGGAAAACCTTTCGCAGAAGTGATCAAGATCGGGGAAATGGTAGAAAATGGGCTAAAAACGGGTCGAATTCTAAGCCAATCTGCTATCAGAGCTACCTCCCAAGCCATTCAGGGTGGGTCTGGAGGAATAGCAAAGGGAAAGAAAAGGGAAGAAACATTCATGGCAGTGTCGGGTACAAGGAGAAACTATACTCTCAAATCCCTTTTTTCAGAGAGGACCCCACATCACTATTACCCTCACCAAGATTTGGCCTATACTCCTCAGCCATACTCGGTCATGAATACTCAGCCTTATGTCCGGCCACCGCAACAAGCCAATCGGAGTCAAGCTCCACCTCCCAGAAATCAGCCTCTTTACCGAAACCACTATAATTCACAACTACCCCAGAATAACTTCCGTCCTCAAGAACTACCCAGAAGATAAACTTTCACACCTATTGGTGAACCATATTCTACCCTATTCCCAAAACTGGTCCAGATGGGTTTCCTGCAACCAGTCCCTCAGACAAGGCAAAATCCAGCATCACCTGCTTACAGAGCCGGTGTCAGGTGTGCTTATCATTCGAGAGCAGAAGAGCATGATACCAATGATTTTTGGACTTTAAAAAGGGCGGTAGAGAACTTAATAGAACAGGGAAAGATATTATTAAGGGACGAGGAGGTCCCAAATGTGACCAACAATCCGTTGTTCGCTCACAATAATGGGCCGTTGATTGGGATGATCTGTGAGGACAAGGAGTTTGATCCTGCCCTAAAAGCTATAATCGCCATTGTCGATGCAGAGAAAAAGCTTAAAGCAGCCCCGAAGCAAGAGAAAGGGGAAAAGAAGACTAATACTGTCAAGGTTGAGCTCGAAAAGAAGGCTGAGACAAAGACAGAGACGATGGTGCCTTCGAAGAATGAGGTTCTCTATGTTCCACGAGGTCGATCAGAGAAGCCACAGAGATTCGAAATGAAAAGGGGAATACCGATGTACGTGTCGAAGGGGGCCTATGTGGTCCGGGGGACGATTAGACCGCCTCGGCTGAATGAGCCAGCGATTATCGGACGCGTGCCACAGAAGCCAATGACAGACCCGTCTACGGTACCGTGGAATTATCAACAAACATTGGTTACATACAAAGGCAAAGAAATCATGGGGGAACTTCCAGAAAATACTTCTGCTGGAAAATATTCAGACATTCAAGAAGTGAACAATGCCACACGGAAGCGCTTCCCACCCAAGAAGCCTGTAAGCGCTGAAGAAGCAGAGGCTATCTTCTAGAAGATGAATATGCCTGACTATGAAGTGGTGGATCAGTTGCGCAAATACCCTGAACATGTGTCTATGCTATTTTTGCTAATGAGGTCCGCCGAACATCAGAAGATCCTGCTCAAAACCCTAAATGAACCGTATGTGTCGGCTGAGACTTCAGTTGAACAACTTGAAGGAATGATGGAAAGGTTCTTTGTGGTTAATCAAGTTTATTTTAGCAAGAACGATTTGTCTCTGGAGGGAGCAGCTCACAACAAGGCTTTACATCTGACAGTCAAGTGTGAAGACTACTACGTCAAGCGAGTAATGTTGGATGGGGGTTCGGGTGTTGACATTTGTCCGCTCTCTACGCTGCAAAGAATGGAAATTGGGACCGGAAGGATTCGCCCCAATAATGTCTGTATAAGATCTTTTGATAGCATCAAGAGGGACACCCTCGGAGAAATAGACCTGATATTGACTATCGTGCCGGTGGAGTTCGAAGTAACTTTCCAGGTACTGGATATGGACACATCTTACAACTTCCTCCTCGGAAGACCTTGGATTCATGCTGCAGGGGTTGTACCCTCCACTCTCCACCAAATGGTGAAGTTTGAATATGAAGATCGGGAAATTGTGGTCCACGGAGAAAACGAACAGTCTATTTATCGGGACCCATCCATCCCATATCTTGAAGTAAGAGAAGGGAGTGAGCACGCAGTTTATCAAGCTTTTGAAATTGTGCTGGCGGAGCAGTATGAAGAAGGGAGCCCTTGCCCCCAACCTTTCTTGTCCAACGCTTCAATCATGGTTGCTAAAGAAATGATCTGATGGGGATTCAAACCGGGAGAAGGACTTGGAAAATCGTTGCAAGGAATAACTGAACCTATCACCTTGCCTTCCACTAAGAAATTCTTCGGGGTAGGCTTCAGACCCACTCCAGCTGATATAAGATGGGCAAATGATAGAAAGAAGAATGGTTGGGTCTTTCCTCAGCCGGTTCCGCATCTTTACAGAACGTTTGTCAAGCCAAAATACCAGAATAAAGAAGAAGATGAGGCCTTTACTACCGAAGAGATTGAGGAGATCTATGGGGCCATGAGAAAGATTCAATATGAAAGCCACATGGTTCAGCTGGGAGAAGGCACAAGCACCGCTGAGGTGCTATACATGGGGCCAAATGCTAAGCTTCAAAATTGGGAGGCTACACCGTTCCCAGTTAGGCAGGAGTCCGGGTAGACTTGTCCTGCCACCTTTCCTGCATCACGAGTTATCCCAGGGTGTAACTCGGATGTTTTTCTTTAGTTTCCTGTTTTAACTTCATGAAATATAAACCCTGTTATCTTCCCAATTCCAAGGAATAAAATCAGTATTTCATCATTTTTTTTCTTTATTCTTTCTGATTTTGCTATTTTTCTTTTATCTTTTCCTTTCAGTTATAATAATGCGGCTTAAAATAATATGACATGCTTGCGGATTTCACGCCCAGATCCAAACGAGCCGTCTAATTGTGAAATAACGAACCAAGAACTGGAATATGACAAAGAAGAGGCTTTTAGGGAAATAAATCGAGAATTGGAACACTTTGAGAATAAACCTAAGCCGAATTTGAATGACACTGAACCGGTTAATTTGGGAACTCCTGAAAAAATCCGAGAAACCAAAATAAGCATTCACACAGATGAGAAAATGCGAGATGTAATAATTCAACTCCTCTTTGAATTTAAAGATGTGTTTGCTTGGTCATACGATGACATGCCAGGATTAGGTGTTGATCTAGTGGTGCATAAATTGCCAAATTTACCCTGATTGTCCTCCAGTTCAACAGAAGCAGAGGAAGTTCAAGACTGACATCAGTGATAAGATCAAAGAAGAAATCACAAGGCAGTTGAAAACAGGAGTAATTCGGGTAGTCTAGTATACTACGTGGTTGGCTAATATAGTTCCTGTACCAAAGAAAGATGGGAAAACTCGGGTGTGTGTGGATTATCGAGATTTGAATAAGGCAAGTCCCAAAGACAATTTCCCGTTGCCCAACATCCACATCCTTGTTGATAACTGTGCCAAACATGAGATACAGTCTTTCATAGATTGTTACGCTGGATATCATCAGGTGTTGATGGATGAAGAAGATGCCGAGAATACCGGGGCAACTTACATGAGAGCCATGACTTCCATTTTTCATGATATGATGCATCAAAAAATAGAGGTGTATGTAGACGACGTGATAGTCAAGTCCAGGACTCAGGACGACCATGTTCGAGACTTGAGGAAATTTTTTGAGAGGCTGAGAAAGTACGACCTGAAGCTGAATCCGGCTAAGTGCGCCTTCGGAGTCCCATCGGGCAAGCTTCTGGGTTTTATAGTGAGCAGGAGAGGTATCGAGTTAAATCCAACAAAGATAAAATCTATCCGAGATCTACCTCCTCCAAGAACGAAGAAAGATGTGATGAGTCTATTGGGTAGGTTAAACTATATCAGTCGATTCATTGCCCAACTGACTAGCATATGTGAGCCCATATTCAAGCTATTGAGGAAGGATGCAGCAATCAAATGGACGGCTGAGTGTCAAGAGGCTTTTGACAAGATCAAAGAATATCTTTCAAATCCTCCAGTTTTGGTCCCGCCAGAGCCAGAGAGACCCCTGTTCTTGTATCTGACGGTCTTGGAAAATTCTTTTGGTTGTGTCCTCGGACAACATGACATAACTAGAAAGAAAGAGCAGGTGATCTATTACTTAAGCAAGAAGTTCACCGGTTATGAGGCCAAGTACACTTTGTTGGAAAGAACGTGTTGTGCTTTGACGTGGGTCGCTCAAAAATTGAGACATTATATCCAAGCTCATACTACTTACCTCATAACTAGGTTGGATCCTTTGAAGTACATATTCCAGAAACCGATGCCTACTGGGAGATTAGCAAAGTGGAAAATCTTGCTTACTGAATTCGACATAGTCTATGTCACTCGCACGGCAATGAAAGCCCAGGCGTTAGCAGATTATTTGGCTGAGAACCTGATTGATGATGAGTACCAACCATTGAGTACTTATTTTCCAGATGAAGAGATAAACACCATAGGGTTAGTCTCGGAAGACGCTCATGCTTGGAAGATGTTCTTTGATGGGGCTGTAAACGCCAAAGGGGTAGGAATCGGGGCAATCTTGATCTCACCCACTGGTCAACACTATCCAGCTACAGCTAGGCTTCGTTTCTTTTGCACGAACAATACAGCTGAATATGAAGCCTGCATCATGGGCATGAAGATGGCGATCGATCAAGATGTTAAAGATTTGTTGATTATGGGGGATTCTGATCTGATTGTCCGATAAGCCCAGGGTGAATGGGAAACTCGAGATGTCAAGCTTATTCCTTACCGGCAGCACGTGGAGGATCTCAACAAGCGATTCAAATCAATAGAGTTCAGGTATATCCCGCGGTGTCACAATGAACTAGCTGATGCACTTGCCACCTTAGCTTCAATGTTACCTTATCCAGGCAATGCCCACATCGATCCCTTGGAAATCCAAATCAGGGAAAGACACGGTTACTGTAATGTAATCGAGGTGGGACCAAGTACCTAGCCATGGTACCATGATGTTAAGAGGTTCTTGAAAACACAAGAATACCCCGAACGTGCTACTGGAGATCAAAAGAGAACTATTAGGTGGCATGCGAGTAGATTCTTTTTGAGCGGCGAGGTATTGTATAAAAGAACCCCGGATCTCAATTTGTTGAGATGTGTAGACGCAGAAGAGGCTGGAAGAATCATGCATGAGGTACACGCGAGAGTATGCGGGCCCCACATGAATGGTTATGTTTTAGCAAAGAAAATCCTTCGAGCGGGTTATTACTGGATGACCATGGAAAAGGACTGTTTTAGTTTCGTTCGAAAGTGTCATCAGTGTCAGGTGCACGGTTATTTGATTCATGCACCTCCCACAGAACTGCATCCCATGTCTGCACCTTGTCCATTTGTTGCTTGGGGCATGGACGTCATAGGGCCAATCGAGCCAAAAGCTTCAAATGGACACAGATTCATATTGGTCGCTATTGATTACTTCACAAAATGGGTCGAAGCTGTCACTCTCAAATCGGTCACTAAGAAAGTTGTGGTGGATTTTGTACATTCAAATCTTATCTATTGTTTTGGTATTCCTGCAACTATCATCACAGATAATGCGGCAAACCTGAATAGTCATTTGATGGAGGATATATGCGAACAGTTCAAAATAACGCATAGGAACTCCACTCCTCATCGGCCCAAGGCCAATGGCGCTATTGAAGCAACAAACAAAAACATCAAGAAGATTTTGAGGAAGACAATCCAGAGTTCCAGACAATGGCATGAACAGTTGGGATATCGCACTACAGTATGCACATCAGTAGGGATAACCCCATACTTGTTGGTTTATGGGACCGAGGCTGTGATACCGGCAGAGGTAGAAATTCCTTCGCTCCGAACCATTATTGAAGCATAAATTGAAGATAACGAATGGGTTAAGACTCGATTGGAGCAGTTGACCTTAATTGATGAAAAGCGAATGATTACGGTCTGTCACGGGCAGTTGTACCAACAAACAATGGCCCGTGCTTACAACAAGAAAGTGCGACCCAGGAATTTTGAGGTAGGTCAATTAGTGTTAAGGCGCATTCTTCAACATCACCAGGAAGCGAAAGGAAAATTTTCTCCTAATTGGAAAGGTCCGTACATCATTAGGAAGATATTGCCAAAAGGAGCGTTGTATCTGGGTGATATTGAAGGAAATGATCCTAAAACAGATGTGAACGCGAATGCAGTCAAAAGGTACTATGTCTGAGTTTACTTCGGTGATATGTTAGTACATTTGAGATGATGAAGGTTTTTATTCCTGCTACCCAAACACTATCAACTCTTTCTACAAACCCTTTGAGCCGGTTACATTTCCTTGGCTACCCTCTTTGGAATCCAAAAGCACCGTTGAAACCAAAAAAAAAATTTGATTAGCCTGAACTACGTCTGACTTGATTCCGAAAGGATACGTAGGCAGCCTCTATCTGGGGTTCAGTCACACCAAAACAAAAATCCAATTTTCCCTGAAGTTGAAACTGGGGCAGATGTTATAATGGTTAAACCACAGGCACACCAAATGGTTCCAAAGTTGTAATTTCATCCACAATTCTTTTTACCAAAAACCAAGTACAAGTCCTTCGGATCAATTGCCAAAGGCGGGGGAAACCAAGAAATATCATGGTTGGAAGCCGATGCATTCTAAAATTGAGAGAAATAAAATGAGAGAGTCTTGTCAGTGAAAACCTTCGGGCACCATGAGGCGACGAGAGTAGAGAAACCAAGAACGAGAGAGTCTGTTTAGTGAAAACCCGCAAAAGTACTATCGGGCGACGGTGAGAAGAGAAATGAGAGAGGTCGACTAGCAAAAACCCGCAAAGGGCGTTGTCGGCCGAAAAGATGATTTCACCACAGAAAGTTCTGGCAAGATTCCCTGGTTGGGAAACATAGATCCGTTTTGGTCCATGAGGAAATGCAAGTTCGTGAGGTTCGGGCGTCCAGTCCAAAAATCATGTCATGTCAGTTTAAAGCCAGCATGCACCTCAGATAAGTTCTTCTTTTTCCCCGAAAGGGACGCTTCTCTTTTAAATTCATTTTTCCGCTCTTTGTTTACTTTTCCTTGAATCCCTTTCGGCTTAACCCTAAATTCCAAAATGTATTAGAAAGAAAAGGTGGCAGAACCGGTTTCGCAGAGCTTCGTCTGGAAAGAGGTGAAGAAAATACCCAGCCTCAGTGGTGCGTCAGTCCAATCCCGACTGATCATGATGTTTGATTACCTCCAAAGTAAAGGCATTGAAAAAAAAAGAAGAAAGTCAAAGGCAAAGGTCTGGAAAGCGGAATGAAAACCAAAGCCTTACACGAGCGAGGCTCCAATCCCTAAGTTGAGATTTTAGACATAGGGCCTCCATTCCCTAGTCGCCTTTACCAATATTAGGGCTCCAATCCCTAAGTTGAGATTTTAGACATAGGGCCTCCATTCCCTAGTCGCCTTTACCAATATTAGGGCTCCAATCCCTAAGTTGAGATTTTAGACATAGGGCCTCCATTCCCTAGTCGCCTTTACCAATATTAGGGCTCCAATCCCTAAGTTGAGATTTTAGACATAGGGCCTCCATTCCCTAGTCGCCTTTACCAATATTAGGGCTCCAATCCCTAAGTTGAGATTTTAGACATAGGGCCTCCATTCCCTAGTCGCCTTTACCAATATTAGGGCTCCAATCCCTAAGTTGAGATTTTAGACATAGGGCCTCCATTCCCTAGTCGCCTTTACCAATATTAGGGCTCCAATCCCTAAGTTGAGATTTTAGACATAGGGCCTCCATTCCCTAGTCGCCTTTACCAATATTAGGGCTCCAATCCCTAAGTTGAGATTTTAGACATAGGGCCTCCATTCCCTAGTCGCCTTTACCAATATTAGGGCTCCAATCCCTAAGTTGAGATTTTAGACATAGGGCCTCCATTCCCTAGTCGCCTTTACCAATATTAGGGCTCCAATCCCTAAGTTGAGATTTTAGACATAGGGCCTCCATTCCCTAGTCACATTTGCCAACATTAGGGCTCCAATCCCTGAGTTGAGATTTTAGACATAGGGCCTCCATTCCCTAGTCACCTTTGCCAACATTAGGGCTCCAATCCCTGAGTTGAGCAATTTTCTTTTAGCCAACATTAGGGCTCCAATCCCTGAGTTGAGCAATTTTCCTTTAGCCGGCATTAGGGCTCCAATCCCTGAGTTGAGCGATTTTCTTTTAGCCGACATTAGGGCTCCAATCCCTGAGTTGAGCGATTTTCCTTTAGCCGACATTAGGGCTCTAATCCTTGAGTTGAGCAAGTTTCTTTTAGCCGACATTAGGGCTCCAATCCCTGAGTTGAGCAATTTTCCTTTAGCCGACATTAGGGCTCCAATCCCTGGTTTAAGCAAGTTTCTTTTAGCCGACATTAGGGCTCTAATCCCTGAGTTTGAGCAAGTTTCCTTTAGCCGACATTAGGGCTCCAATCCCTGAGTTGGGCGTTTTTCCTTTTGCAAACATTAGGGCTCCAATCCCTGAGTTGCGCCTTTTAGACTTGAGGTTTCCAATCCCCTCATCAATTTTGTAGATTTTTTATGGCAATTAACTCACGAAATTTTCCTAGTGAAACTGGGGCAGAAAAATTTCGTTCGTTTGCTTGTTTTGTTGTCTGAGCAGGTTTGACCTCGAGGCACAGGGATCGAGATGACCTACGGAGGGAGTTTCAATCCAGAATAAAGGAAGTAAGAAAAGAACAAAAAGAAGATGAGCCCAAATACTGGAGCAAACAAAGTGCAGATCGCTCAAGATCTGATTGAAGTCACGAGCTCCGCCAATCCCACTTCACTCAATGTTGCAGAAATAAACAAGCGCCTACAACTTGCGAGCATCAAGATTCAGATCGAAGTCTACAAGCAGAATCAGCTAAGACTAAAGATCAATTTGCGAAAGAATTATAGATAGGAATCTTGTAACTAGTAGTTGATAGGCATAGATAGCTTAGTTTTAATTCTCCTTTGGTGTAATAAGGAGGTCGGTAAAGCAGTAGTAACAGCATGCAACAACAGTAACAGCAGCATTGCAGTCCCATGGTAGTCTCAGCTACCGAAAGTTCCCGAACTACATTGACCTGATTCCTGTTTATCCCAGGATATGTGGGAAACCTCTGAAGCAAAGGTTCGGTCAAATATTTCAAAAAAAATGCTTCACACGGAGTATTCCAACGGGCAAAAATCGCTCGTATCCACTCACTTTATCTTTGCGCGAAAACTCTTCGCGTTTTCGGACAAAGAGGGGCAGTTGTGAGCACGTGATTTTTGCTTTACGGAAATTACTCCAAAAGAAATAGAAAAAAAAAAGTCACCTTTGGATACAATTTTGAGAATTTACGTGACATTTTGGTAATTATTTTGTCCGTAAATGGTTACCTTGTCGTAGTTAATTTTAAAAATACAAAAATACGGGTCGCACGCATATTTAGAATTTAATTGTGCATTTTGGAATTAATTAAACCGTAATTTAGTTTTCAAAGGGAAAACCACAAAAATATGCATTTTTATTCTATCTGACGTCATTGTGTGATTTTATTTTAACTAAACGTTTTAATTTATGTGTTAATTTTGTTGAATGTTAATTAATATTTGTGTAGTTTTGGTTTTAATTTAATTAGGAATTTTTGTTTAAATTAAAAGAATGAAAAGGGAGGAAAATACCGGATTTGGGCCAAAAATTCAATTGAAAATCAGGCCCAATCCATTACACTGACCCAGTCCACGACCTGGGCTTCCAAACGACATCGTTTAGGTGTATTTGATCTGAGCCGTTCATCTCACTTCATCTATTGGCTCCTGGCTTTCCTAGATACCCGACCCACTGGTACCCGGATTGACCCATTCCCAACACTAAACCAAACAACGTCATCCCCTTAAGTGAAAAAATCAAGGTCGTTGATCATCAATGATCCAATGGCTAAAATTCAACTCCCCTGTCCCGTATATAAACCCTCCTCTCTTACCTCACGCCCCTGTAACCAAATACCCCCCTGTACCCCTTCGTCTCTATCAACTCGGAGACGAAACCCTCAGCAAACCCTAGCCGCCGTTGAATCCCTAAGCCTGAAACCCAGCAGCGACAATGCCGTTGACCACCAAATTAACACCCCTAGTGCACCTCGAACCCCTGGACACGAATCTGCAAACCGTTTGGTTCGAATCAACCTACATCGTCTCGAATCTTCATCTGAAGATTCGAGCCAAACCTCAACTTGCACTAACCGATCCCAAATGCATACTAGTTACTCCCCTGACCTCCCTCGTGACCAAACCAAGCCTGGTTTGGTTCGAATCGAACCAGAAAAGCTCGAACCCCTAATCTGAGCCCCAAGAACCCTAGAAATCCAATAACCAGGAATTTGTACAAATTAGCAGAGGTTTGGGGTCTAATAGACCTTAGTCAAAGTGTTCTCCATTGAGAACATTTGATTAAGGTCCATTCGACCTCAAAAAGGTCGAGTCTGAGTTCAGACCTGGGTCATCTAGTTTTACTTGAGGTATTTCCTTTTCCCTTTCTGTTTGTTCTATTTTTTGTTTGTTTTGTTATTCGTTTGTGTGGTTAAAATAATTTTATTTCCAATTTCCGTGCTTTGTTCTTCTTCTTCTCCAAATCAGACCTCTTATTTGGTCGAAATTTTCGTCTGCTTGTTGTTAAGTGTATGTGTTAAACTATATAATCGATTGGAATGAGTTTGGTCGATTAATTAGTTTCCAGGGTAATTCCCTATTTTGTTAGTACAACTTGAATCACCTATGTGTACTGTTCGATTCTGATCATTAGCTATTGACTTGTATGTTGTAATTCATATAGTCGATTGGATAAATGTCGTCAATTAGTTGAGATGTTAGAAACCTGCAAATTGTTCAAGTTTTAATGGTCTGTAGGTTTAATGCTAATATACCACTAAGCTAATGAATAAAATAGGGATCAATAGCGGGAGTGATAATGTTGTTAAGTGCCTTTAGTGGCTGGAAATCAGAAAGAGCATGAGGTTTAATTTAAAATAGAAATGGTCAGTTAAAAGACTGACAAATTTTTTAAATTAACTAGTGAAAAAGGGTACTACTTGAGTTGGCTTAGTGACTTTACTGGTGGGAAATCAGTAACAGCATGGGTTTAATGATAAAAAGGTAGAAATGCACATGAGGAGGGAATAAAACGGGCTGGAAGTGAAATGTTTGAATAAAAGAATGGTCAATTCTAGTCTTTAAATGGACTAGATTTTGGACAAGAAAGAGGTGATTTTTAGAACCTAAGGGAGTCTATTTGTTTTTATATTTTTGAACTAGGAAAGAGAGCTCATTCTTTGGACTTCAATCCTAGATAGAAAAAAAAACAAAAAAGGGCAAAAGAAAAACCTTTGTTGCTCCATTGAAGCTGAAAAATTCTGCTTTTCTTCACTGTTTTTTTTTTAAATCAGCACTAACTGCTATTGTTCTATTGAAACTTCAAGCTTCTTTCTTTGAGTGTTCAAAATTCAGAAACTATTGTTCCACTATTGTTTCGGATTCACCTATTTCTGCCTGTGATTAACATTGTTATTTTCGGGTCTCAACTAAGTCTTTCGAGTCTGTTTTGGTTGGATATTTGGTACTGTTTCATTGGGATATTTCTGTCTTGTTCACTGGGATTTATTCTGCTCAGTTGTTACTGCTGCTGTTGTTGTTGCTGATTTTCTTCTTCTTCTTATTCGTTGTGTTTCAACATCCAGGTACATGTTCGAATTAAGCTTTGATGTAACTCTGACTTGAAAGGTTGAAAAAAAATGGAAATATTCATGCTTTGCCCCCTGTTGCTCATGTAGTTTACCCTGCACTTATGTTTTCAAAAAGAGATATTAGTTGATATGTAATTATTTAATACAGTTTAGTTTGGGTTGGTATTGGTTGGGACAGCTACTGTATTAATTTGATTTGTTTTTGGACTTTTAACCGACTATCTAGTTGCTGGAAATTTGTTTAGTTAATAATCTTAATAATGTCATTAGTTTAACTGAAAGTCAGCAACAGAATTAACTTATACCGGAGCTGCATATTACAGTTAATCATCAAACAGTCAAGTAGTGGACTAACTTCAAATCATTTGTATTCAGTTTTGGATTGACTTGGGCTGGCGTAAATGGAAATTTGTGTTAATACAGTTGCTTAGTATAGTTTAATATGATTCAAGTTCATTAATCATTAGACACTTCATTCACAAGCAGTGAGTCATAACTTAATCCGTACTTAAGGGAATCCATCAATGACTCACTTAGTTTAGTTTAATAGCATGAAGTTTGAGTCTTAATTTGGAGTGCCGGGTTTATATAACTATATACGTTTTGAATTCTAAAAGCACTAGATACATATCCTATCTAAAAGAATACGCGCTGCATTTGCATGTTGAAAGGGCATTCCGCCCCCACCCCCTTATAAATGAAATTAATGTCCATGTTCACCATACATGTGCACGGTTAAATGAGTTGAATAGCATTGTAGTTGCTTTAGTTTGGCTTTCAAAAAAAATATATAAAAAATGATAATGAGACTAACCTCGCCAAATAAGAAATGCAAATTGCGGGGCCCTTAATAATTGGTCATAATAAATACTTAGAATTTGGGATGGGCCGTGTAGCGAATTTCACTGCCTTCCTCAAAGATAATAACGCGTTAGACTCTTTATACGCGATTTTAATTAAATTACATTCTTAAATTCGGGTGTCCATTTATTTGACCCAAATCCAAATCTCAACGGAGTCGGAACGCATTAACAACCACGGGTGCATTGATTGTGACGTGGTTCGAGATACATTTTCACGACGTTGCAATTCTATTAAAAAATAATAATAAAAGCGGTTTCAACTTAATAAAAGCACACAAATTATAACATGTATAAAAATCAGATATTTAGCCATTACAACAATTTAAGCGACCGTGCTAGAACCACGGGATTCGGGGGTGCCTAACACCTTCCCTCGGGTCAACAAAATTCCTTACTTAGAATTTCTGGTTCGCAGACTTCATTTGGAAAGTCGAATATTTTCCTCGAATTGGGATTCAAGATAAACCGGTGACTTGGGACACCAAAAGCCAAACCTTTCCCAAGTGGCGACTCTGAATTAAATAAATAATCCCATTTTGAATATTGTCACTTAAATTGGAAAAACTTCTTCACGCATTTCTCCTTCGGGGTAGGCACGTAAAAAGGAGGTGTGAAAGTAAATATTTGCTTTTATTTTCCGTTGTATATGATATAACTACACAGGTTTATTTGGTAGTCTGGTCCTAGCCTCGTCACTACTTCGTCGAGGTTAGGCTAGGCACTTACTAGTACATAGGATCGGTTGTGCTGATACTACACTCTGCACTGTGTGCAGATACTGATACCGGAGCGTTTGGACCGTAGTGAGGGTGTTATCTTCAGTCCACTCAGGAAACCCGAGGTAGTCCTGCAGACATTCGTGGGCCTTGGCGTCTCCTCCTATTATTTCTCTTTCTGTTTTTACTTATTCAGAGACAGATTTGTGTACTTTTATTCAGACCTTATTTTTAGAATTCTTAGATGGTCCGTGACTTGTGACACCAAATTCTGGGTAGTATTGTACTTCAGATTATGCAGTAATGTTTAGTTAAACGATTAAGTTTTCGTCAGCCGCATTTCTGGTTATTTAATTTATTCTGCTGATTAATCACTTATTACTTTGAATTGTTGAACATGTTTAATAAAAAGGTTAATGATTTTATAATACTCGGCTTGCCTAGCTTTCACGAGTAGGTGACATCATGATTCCCGAGGGTGGGAAATCCAGGTCGTGACAAGTTGATATCAGAGCTCTAGGTTACATGGGTCTCACAATTCACGGACAGTCTTAGTAGAGTTTGAGGGATCGGTACAGAGACGTTTGTATTTATCCCCCAGAGGCTATAGAGTTAGGAAATACTTCACATCTATTATTTCCTGTCGTGCGGTTTGGTTTCTTAATGCTAATTGAATTTCTACTATGTTCTTTTGCGGATGGCGAAACCACATACCGCTTCTTCAACCGAACGGTAGCTCAGGCCGGTGATGGAGCAGTTATGTCTGTTGATGCCTTGTGGAGGTTGGACAGGTTCACCAAGCTCTTCACTACCACTTTCAGTGGTGCATCTTCTGAGGATCCCCAGGATTATTTGGATAGCTGTCATGGGGTTCTCAGGAACATGGGGATAGTGGAGAGCAATGGGGTCGACTCTGCTACTTTTTGCTTGTTTGGATCCGCCAAGACTTGGTGGAGAGATTATTGTTTGGCTAGACCAATTAGGTCACCAGCTTTGACTTGGGATTAGTTTTCTCATCTATTTTTAGAAAAGCTTCTTCCTGTCACTTAGAGGGAGAACAATCGGAGGCAGTTTGAGCATCTCCAACATGGTTCTATGACTGTTACTCAATACAAGACCAGATTTATTAATTTTGGCCGTCATGCTCTTCTTATACTTCCCACGGAGAGAGAGAGCGAGTGAGGAGGTTCATTGAGGGACTCATTCAGCCTATTCGACTTCAGATGGATAAGGAGACGAGGAATGAGATTTCTTTTCAGGAGGTGGCCAATGCGACCAGGAGAGTTAAGATGGTTCTATCACAGGGAGGTGGACAGGGGTCTGACAAGAGGCCTTATCATTCAGGCAGATTCAGTGGTGCCTCGTCTGGAGGCAGGGATTCTTTTGGTAGAGGCCATCCTCCTAGGCCTTTTCAGTCAGCACTTCAGACTTCTTACGGTGCAGCACGTGGCCGTGGTTCTCATATTCAGTATTTTGATCAGTAGTCCTACAGTACATCACCAGCTCCTATCAGTGCACCTTCGCTCCAGAGCTTTTAGGGTCGTCAGTTCCATCAGCAGAAGGCTCGATTTACTTGTGGCGACACGAGGCATATTGCTAGATTTTATCCTCGAGCACCGAGAAGTTCTCAGCACCAGGGTTTTCGTACCATGGTTCAGGCACCGAGTGTTCCACTGCCTGCCCAGCCAGCTAGAGGCAGAGGTAAAGGTGCTAAAGGTGGAGGTAGAGGTATTAGAGGTGGATCTCAGGCCGCTAGAGATGGAGGCCAGCCAGCAGTAGGCCGTCCCAGAGATGTAGTTCATAGTGCTGGGGCCTAGCCCGATTTTATGCTCTTCCAGCCAGACCTAAGGCTGAGGCTTCCGATGCAGTTATCACAGGTACTGTTCTGGTTTGTAGTAGGGATTCTTCAGTGCTATTTGATCCAGGGTCTACATACTCCTATGTGTCATCTTATTTTGCACCGTATTTGATCATGCCTAGTGATTCTTTGAGTGCTCCTGTATATGTGTCTACACCGGTGGGTGATTCTATTGTGGGGGTCTTGAGACCTGAGTAGAGTTATTACTTCTAGATATGGTTGATTTTGATGCCATATTGGGGATGGACTGGTTATCACCTTACCACGTGATCTTGGACTATTATGCCAAGATCATGACCTTAGCCTTGCTGGGTTTGCCTTATTTAGAGTGGAGAGGGACTCCTGGTCATTCTACCCATAGTGTTATCTCATATATGAAGGCTCGGCGTATGGTCGAGAAGGGATGTTTGACCTATTTGCCATATGTTCGTGATTCTAGTGCTAAGGTTCCTTTTATGGATTCTGTGCCTGTTGTTTGTGAGTTTCCTGAGGTATTTTCTTCAAACCTGCCGAGTATGCCACCCAACAAGGATATTGACTTTTGCATTGATTTGGCTCCGGGCGCTCAGCCCATTTCTATCCCGCCGTATCGTATGGCCCCGCCTGAGTTGAAATAGTTGAAGGAACCGTTGCAAGACTTGCTTGATAAGGGCTTCATTAGGCCTAGTGTCTCACCTTGGGGTGCGCCTGTGTTGTTTGTTAAGAAGAAGGATGGATCGATGAGGATATGTATAGATTACCGGTAGTTGAACGAGGTTACAATCAAGAATAAGTATCAATTGCCGATGATTGGTGATTTGTTTGATCAGCTTCAAGGTGCCAAGGTATTTTCAAAGATTGACTTGAGATCTGGCTGCCATCAGTTGAGGATTAGGGAATACGATGTCCCTAAGATAGCTTTCTGCACCCGGTACGGGCATTATGAGTTCTTGGTGATGTCATTTAGGTTGACAAATAACCTAGCAGCTTTTATGAATTTGATGAACCGAGTGTTCAAGCCTTACTTGGATTCGTTCATGATAGTCTTAGTGATGATATTTTGATCTATTCCTGCAGCCGGGAGGAGCATGAGCAGCATGTGAGAGTGGTTCTTCAGACTTTGAGAGATAGTCAGTTGTATGCTAAGTTTTTGAAGTGTGAGTTCTGGTTGAGTTTAGTTGCATTCTTGGGTCATGTCGTATCAGCAGAGGGTATTCAGATGGATCCGAAGAAGATAGAGGAAGTCAAGAACTGGCCTAAACCCACATCAGCTACAGAGATCCAGAGTTTCTTGGGTTTGGTAGGCTATTACCGTCGGTTTGTGGAGGGGTTTTCATCTATAGCATCCCCTATGACCAGGTTGACCCAGAAGGGTGTCCAGTTCAGGTGTCGGACGAGTGTGAGGTGAGCTTTCAGAAGCTCAATACAGCTTTGACTACGGCGCCAGTGTTGGTTTTGCCCACAGGTTCAGGGCCATATACAGTTTATTGTGATGCATCTCATATTGAACTTGGCATGGTGTTGATGCAGGATGGAAAGGTCATGGTATATGCTTTGCGGCAGTTGAAAATTCATGAGAAGAACTATCTGGTTCATGATTTGGAGTTAGCAGCTATTGTTCACGCATTGAAGATTTGGAGGCATTATTTATATGGCGTGTCATGTGAGGTGTTCACGGATCATAAGAGTTAGCAATACTTGTTTAAGCAGAAGGAACTAAAATTTGAGGCAGAGAAGGTGGTTGGAGTTATTGAAAGACTATGATATCACCATCTTATATCATCCGGGAAAGGCCAATGTGGTGGCCGATGCTTTGAGTAGGAAGTCAGCCAGTATGGGCAATCTTGCATATATTTCGGTCGGTAAGAGACCACTTGCTTTGGATGTTTAGGCTTTGGCCAATTAGTTCGTGAGGTTGGATGTTTCTGAGCCCAGTCGTGTATTAGCTTGCACAATTGCTCGTTCTTCTTTATTGGAGCGTATCCAAGATCGGCAGTATGATGATCCTCATTTGTGTGTACTTAGAGACACGGTGCAGCATGGAGGTGCTAAGCAGGTTACATTAGGAGACGATAGAGTTTTGAGGCTGCAGGGTTGATTTTGTGTGCCTAATGTGGATGGGATCCGGGAGTTGATTTTAGAGGAGGCCCATAGTTTCCGGTATTCTATTCATCTGGGTGCCGCTAAGATGTATCAGGATTTCCGGCAGTATTATTGGTAGGGGGAGAATGAAAAAGGACATTGTTGCATATGTGGCTCGGTGTTTGAATTGTTAGCAGGTTAAGTACGAGCATCAGAGACCTGATGGTTTGTTCTAGAAGATTGATATTCCTGAGTGGAAGTGGGAGTGTATCACTATAGACTTCATGGTTGGACTCCCATGGACTCAGAAGAAGTTCGATGCAGTGTGGGTTATTGTTGATAAGCTGACCAAGTCAGCACATTTCATTCATGTGGCAGTCTCTTATTCTTTCGAGAGGTAAGCTGAGATCTATATCCGGGAGATTGTTCGTCTTCATGGTATGCACGTGTCTATCATTTCGTACCAAGGCACGCAGTTTACCTCATATTTCTAGAGAGCAGTTCAGCGTGAGTTGGGCACACAAGTCGAGTTGAGCACAACATTTCATCCTCAGACCGACGGGCAGTCCGAGCATACTATTTAGATTATAGAGGATATTCTCTGAGCTTATGTCGTTGACTTTGGAGGCTCGTGGGATCAGTTCTTGCCTTTAGTGGAGTTTGCCTACAACAACAGCTACCAGTCGAGTATCCAAATGGATCTTTATAAGGCTTTATATGGTAGGGGTGTCGGTCGTCGGTTGGGTGGTTTGAGCGGGAGAGGCTCAGTTGTTGGGTACGGATCTAGTATAGGATGCCTTGGATAAAGTCAGGATTATTCAGGATAGGCTTCGTACAGCTCAGTCCAGGCAAAAGAGTTATGCCGACCGTAAGGTTCAAGATGTGGCATTCATGGTCGGCGAGCAGGTGTTGCTTCGGGTGTCGCCTATTAAGGGCGTGATGAGAGTTGGAAAGAGGGGCAAGCTTAGCCCTAGGTTCATTTGCCCGTTTGAGATTCTTGATTGAGTGGGAGAGGTAGCTTACAGACTTGCGTTGCCGCCGAGCTTATCAGCCATGCTTCCAGTGTTTCATGTGTCCATGCTTCGGAAGTATCACGACGATCCATCCCACGTGTTAGATTTCAGCACTGTCCAGTTGGACAAGGACTTGTAGTATGATGAGGAGCCGGTAGCTGTTCTAGACCGGCAGGTTCATCAGTTGAGAACGAGATGTTTCCCTTCTATTCGTGTTCAGTGGAGAGGTCAGCCTGTTAAGGCATCGACCTGGGAGTTCGAGTCCGATATGTAGAGCCATTATCCCCATCTTTTCTTCGACTCAGGTACTTCCTTCTTATGTCCGTTCGAGGACGAACAGTTATTTTAGAGGTGGAGAATGTGATGACTCAAAAGGTCATCACTTGTTTTAGAAATGAATTCCGTATTTTGAGGCCTTAAAACCTCCTTTTTGTCTCACCTTGATTTGCATGCTTAGTCTGGGCGTGTATCCAAAAAGCCATTATATGAAAATCTGTGAAAATGATGAATTTTGCATTTAAAATGAATTTAGGTTGACTTCGGTCAACATTTTGGATAAATGGACCCAGATCCGTGATTTGACAGTCCTGGAGGGTCCGTAAGAAAATATGGGACTTGGGCGTATGCTCGGAATCGAGTTCCGAGGTCCCAAGCCCGAGAAATGAATTTTTAAAGAAAATTATTTTTTGGAATATATATGAGTTTTTGGAAATGAAATATATTTGAAGTTGATGGTATCGGGCCCGTATTTTGGTTCCGGAGCCCGGTATAGGTCTTATATATGATTTAAGTTAAGCCTGTAAAATTTGGTAAGAAACTGACTTGAAATGACGTGATTCGGAACCTTAGTTGTAAAATTTGAAACTTTGAAAAGTTCATGAGATTTCCTTTGATTTTGATGGTACATTCATAGTTATTGATGTTATTTTGAGGATTTGATTGCACCAGCAAGTCCGTATGATGTTTTTAGGTTGGTGTGCATGTTTGGTTTGCAGCCCCGAGGGCTCAGGTGAGTTTTGGATAGGCCACAGAGTGAAATTGGACTTAGGAGAATTGCTGGTGTGTTGCAGGTGTGTAGCAGGCCTCTGATCTCGCATTTGCGAGATCAGACATCGCAATTGCGATGTATGCAAGGTTAGGGTTTGCAAATGTGAGGATTATATCATAAATCCGAAGAACCCAGGGCCAGCATTACCTCGCAAATGCAAAGTACACTTCGCAAATGCGAAGTCTTCAGTATGTGTCAGGAGTCGCAAATGCGACACCTTTATCTCAATTGAGATATCGTAATTGCGACAATATCTTAGCAAATGTGAAGAAAGCAGGTTTCTTAAGGGTTCGCAATTGCGACATCAGAGACCTGCTAAAATGAATTTCAGACGGGATTTCAACCATTTTTACAACCCTTTCAAAACCTAAACACCGTTGGGCGATTTTTCAAAGACAATTACTCTTCCAAATCGATTATAAGTCATTTCTAACTCGTTTTCATCAATCTTTATCATCTTTTCACATGATTTCAACTCAAAAATCAAGTGTTTTCATGGGGAAAATTGGGTGGTTTGGGTGGAACCTAGGTTTTTCAAATCTTGGGGATTTGGACCTCGATTTGAGGTCCGATTTCAAAACAAATTATATATTTGGGTTCGTGGGGAAATGGGTAATCGGGTTTTGGTTCGAGCCTCGGGTTTTGACCATGTGGGCCAGGGGCAATTTTTGACATTTAGGAAAAAATTTAGAAAACATATTTTCATGCATTAGAATTAATTCATTAAGCATTTATTGATATAGTTAAGTAACTTGTGGCTAGATACGAGCGAATTAGTGGTGGAATCAAGAGGTAAAGCGGTAGTTGAGGCTTAAATTGTGTTCGTGGCATCGAGGTAAGTGTTTGGTCTAACATTAGCTTGAGGGATTAGGAGTCGTGTCTTATTTTCTATGTTTTAATTGTGGAGTACGACGTATAGGCATCGTGACGAGTATCTATACGTCGGTGTCAAGCATGCCCGTGAGTCTTGTATTGTAATTGTTGTGACTCCATTGTGGTTATTCGTGCTTCATATGAGGATTATTATTATTGTTCCCTTGCCGGAATGTTGTGGTTATATTATTGTTCCTTTGCTGGGATATTGTTGTTATATTATTGTTCCCTTGCTAGGATTCTTTTATGATAGGTGTTGATAAATGAAATGGGAGTGGGTTGTACGCCTGCAACGGTACTATATGAAATGGGAGCGGTTTGCATGCCTGCAACGGTACTATATGAAATGGGAGCGGGTTGCACGCCTGCAACGATACTATATGAAATGGGAGCGGGTTGCACGCCTACAACGGTACTATATGAAATGGGAACGGGTTGCATGCCTACAACGGTATTACATGTGTACATGTTTCTTATTTCCTTATCTCTTGTTGGAAATTAAATTATGGCATTCTTTGCATTTCTCTATTTGTTTCTGTTGTTGCCTGATATACCCCGCAGCATATTCCCCCCTTCCTATCTTTAATTGTAAATATTTGCTTTTATTTTCCGCTGTATATGATATAATTGCACAGGTTTATTTGATAGTATGGTCCTAGCCTTGTCACTACTTCGCCGAGGTTAGGCTAGGCATTTACCAACTTATGGGGTCGGTCGTGTTGATACTACACTCTACACTGTGTGCAGATACTGATACCGGAGCATTTGGACCCAGTGAGGGTGCTGTCTTCAGTCCACTCAGGCGACCCGAGGTAGTCCTGCAGACGTTCGCGGGCCTTGGCGTCTCCTCCTATCATTTCTCTTTCTATTTTTACTTATTCAGAGACAAATTTGTGTATTTTTATTCAGACCTTATTTGTAGTATTCTTAGATGGTCCGTGACTTGTGACACCAAATTCTAGGTAGTATTGTACTTCGGATTATGTAGCAATGTTTGGTTAAACGATTAAGTTTTTGTCAGCCGCATTTCTGGTTATTTAATTTATTCTGCTGATTAATCACTTATTACTTTGAATTGTTGAACATGCTTAATAAAAAGGGTAATGATATTATAATACTTGGCTTACCTAGCTTTCACGAGTAGGCGCCATCATAATTCCCGAGGGTGGGAAATCCGGGTCGTGACAGGGCCTAAACGGGCCTAACCGTTTAAGCCCAGGACCAAGGGGAGGTGCATGCCCAAGTGGGTCGGTTCATTGAAGAAGCCCGTTAGGCCCGAGACCGATTCCTAAGTGGGTCAGTTCGACCGGTCCTAAACGGGGTCAAACGATCCCAATGGCTACTTTTTTAAAAAAAATCCAAAATATTTTTTAGTCGTTGCAACATTTAAAAAATGGTCGTTGGCCTGCAAAAATAGTCGTATGGGCTTTCTAAAATAGCCATTTTACCCCCCTTCCCCCCCCCCCAACTTTGTTTTAGCCCCAAATTTTTTATAATTACACTTTTTTCCTATTTTTAACTATAATACCCCCTCATTCTTTCATTTTTCTCACAAAATCATCCATCTCTCTCATTTCTCAAACTCAAATTGAAGTATTCAAGTCTTCAAGTCTTAACTCATCTCTCATTTCTCAAACTCAAATTCTTATTTCAAGTTAAATCATGCCCGGCGATTCTAGATTGCGCCCATTTGTTTTGGAACACTTTAATGTGGTATAAGAAAATGAAGAAGTTTACATAATAAAGTGCAAGAAATGTGGTCGAGTCTACAATCATCGTCCAAAGTTGGAGGACACATGCTGTTTAAGGAGGCATATAAAGATTGTCTTGCGCGTTCTCCAGACATTCGTATTTAAGATTTTAAGTTGATTTGAGACAATTTGTGTTATTTTAAAATTATTAGACGTATTATGCTTAATGTTTTAGTTTGTTAGATTAATTTGAAGTATTATGTTGAAGGCATTGAACTTTAATTTGAAGTATTAAATGTAAACTTTAATTTGCAACTTTGATACCGAGCTCATCTTAATATATATATATATATATATATATATATATATATATATATATATATAACCCATCGCATTTACGAAGAAATGACCGAAGTCAACTTAAATTCATTTTAAAAGCAATTTTATTATTTTCACAGATTTTCACATAATGGCTTTCCGGCTACGCGTCCGGACTATGCACGCAAATCGATGTGAGACAGAAAAGAGGTTTTTAAGGCCTCAGAACATAGAATTTATTTCTAAAACAAGTGATAACCTAAAAGGTCATCACATTCTCCACCTCTAAAACAACCGTTCGTCCTCGAACGGATATAAGAAGGAAGTACCTAAGTCTGGGAAAAGATGGGGATAACGGAACCGTATATCAGATTCGGACTCCCAGGTCGATGCCTCAGCAAGTTGACCTCTTCACTGAACACGAACAGAAGGGAAACTCTTCGATCTCAACTAACGAACCTACCGTTCTAGAATAGCTACCGGCTCCTCCTCATAGGACAAGTCCTTGTCCAACTTGATAGTGCTGAAATCTAACACGTGGGATGGATCGTCGTGATACTTCCGATGCATGGACACATGAAACACTGGATGCATAGCTGATAAACTCAACGGCAATGCAAGTCTGTAAGCCACCTCTCCCACTCGATCAAGAATCTCAAACGGGCCAATGAATCTAGGGTAAAGCTTGCCCCTCTTCGCAAATCTCATCACGCCCTTCATAGGCGACACTCGAAGCAATATGCGCTCACCAACAATGAATGCCAAGTCACGAACTTTACGGTCGACATAACTATTTTGCCTGGACTAAGCTGTACGAATCCTATCCTGAATAATCCTGACCTTGTCCAAGGCACCATGTACTAGATCCGTTCCCAACAACTGAGCCTCTCCCGGCTCAAACCATCCAACCGGCGACCAACACTGCCTACCATATAAAGCCTCATAAGGAGCCATCTGGATACTCGACTGGTAGCTGTTGTTGTAGGCAAACTTTTCTAAAGGCAAAAACTGATACCACGAGCCTCCAAAGTCAATGACACAAGCTCGGAGCATATCCTCCAAAATCTAAATAGTCTGCTCGGACTACCCGTCTGTCTGAGGATGAAACGTTGTGCTCAACTTAACCCGTATGCCCTACTCCCTCTAAACTGCTCTCCAGAAATGCGAGGTAAACTGTGTACCTCGGTCTGAAATGATAGACACTGGCACACCATGAAGACGAACAATCTCCCGAATATAGATCTCAGCTAACCTCTCGGAAGAATATGAGACTGCCACCAGAATGAAATGTGCTGACTTGGTCAGCCTATCAACAATAATCCACACTGTATCGAACTTACTCTGAGCCCGTGGGAGTCCAACAACGAAGTCCATAGTGATATGCTCCCACTTCCACTCAGGAATCTCAATCTTCTAGAACAAACCACCAGGCCTCTAATACCAACTTGTCACGACCCGGATTTTCCACCCTCGGGAGTCATGATGGTACCTACTAGTGAAAGCTAGGCAAGCCAACCGTTTGAACAATTTACCTTTTTCCCATTTTTAAACCTTTAACAATTATGAATCAATAGTTTATAAACAACGTAATTTAAACAAGCGGAAGAAACAAATAGAACCATTTAAATATTTCCAATACAAATTTCTTAAACAAAGACTACCCAGAACTTGTTCACAACTTCACAGACGGTCTAGGAATACTACAAACAAGGTCCGAAAAATAAATACAACACTGTTTCTGAATTACATAAATGAATTAGGATGAAAGGTTAGAGGGAGACGCTAGGGCCTGCGGACGCCTGCAGGACTACCTTGGATCTTTGAATGGACTAAGGCAGCCACCCAAAGCTACGATCTGAAAGCTGTTGCACTAAGATCTTCACATAGTGCAAAATGTAGTATCAGCACAACCAACCTCATGTGCTAGTAAGTACGTAGCCTAACCTCGGCGAAGTAGTGACAAGGCTAGGACCAGACTACCAAATAAACATGTGCAATTAAATCATATACATCGAAAAATAAAAGCAAGAATGTACAGTTAAGGATGGGAGGGAGAAACATGTTGCAGGGAAACATCAAATGATAATAGGAGGATAGCAGGTAAATATAAGGAACACCATAACTCAATTATCAACAAAAATTAGAAATCAAACAAGTGCACGACATCACCCTTCGTGTTTTTACTCTCGTCCTCGCCATAAGAATCAATATAATCTGCACGGCATCACCCTTCATGCTTTTACTCTCATCCTCGCCATTAAAATCATTGTAATTGGCACGAAATTGTACATCATGTGGCACGGCATCACCCTTTGTGCTTTTACACTCTTCCTCACAAAATCATGCATGGCATCACCCTTCGTACTTTAACACTCTCTTACTAAACAATGCATGGCATCACCCTTCGTACTTTAACATTGTTCCTTACCCCAAACAACAATCACAAGAAATAAGGACAAGGAAATAAAAGAAATCACAATAAAATCCCGGTAAGGGAACAATAGTACAACAATCAAATCCTGGCAAGGGAACAATATCGAAAACATTAACATCCCGGCAAGGGAGATAGCATTAAAAGCAACAACATCCCGGCAAGGGAGACAATATAATAATCCTCTTCTCTTTTTCTCATTTACTTCACAACTCACTTCACAACTTGAGCCAATGCTCTATAAGGTTCAATTGTCAATTATACTTTCACGATTCATTTTACAACTCGAGCCAACACTCTTCAATATTCAAATACCAATATTACTTCCACAAGCTTTGCTCAACAATTGAAATTATCACATAAGGCATGAACAATACAAACGGAGTCATAGAACTCATAATATAAGACTCACGGGCATGCTTGACACCAACGTATAGATACTCGTCACCATACTTATACGTCGTACTCAACAAGTAACCCATAGCAAATAGGATACAACTCCTAATCCCTCAAGCTAAGGTTAGACCAAACACTTACCTCGATGCTACGAACATAATTCAAGTCTCAACTATCGCTTTACCTCTTGATTCCACCACCAATTTGCTAGTATCTAGCCACAAGTTACTTAACTATATCAATAAATGCTAAATGAATCAATTCTAATGCATGAAAACAGATTTTCTAAAGTTTTTCCCAAAAAGTCAAAAATCGCCCCGGGCCCATATGGTCAAAACTCGAGGCTCAAACCAAACCCGATTACCCATTCCCCTATGAACCCAAATATATGATTTGTTTTGAAATCGGACCTCAAATCAAGGTCCAAATCCACAAAATTTAAAAAGGGAAAACTACCTTGTATAGCCCTTCAAAAGTTTAATAGCCCAAAGTTTTACCCTTGGACCCGAAATGTCCCTCCGGCCCAATCTTATTACATCTACTAGCCCATAATCCATAAACCACCCACGCTTTTGAATTCACTCGTTTAACTCGGCTCTCTCAAACCACCTTTTTTTCCTTAAACACAGCTTCTGCATTTTTACTCTTGGTTTCAATGTAAGTCAAAATTTCAGTAGGTTTTCCGATTTTTCTTCATAGTCGACTCTAGGTTTTCCGATTTTTGTTCATAGTCATCTCTATAATGGGAGAAAAGAAGTCTTTGAAGAAAAAAAGGAAGATGAAGGCATCTCCAAATTCTCTGAAATTAACGGTAAATTAGTGAAGTATAACCCTAATTTCATTAGCAATGACGATGACGATTTTGAAGATTTACCAGAATTTGGGTGCGATTTGGGGGCATGCAACCCATAAATCTGTTGAAGCAATGCAAAATACCCCTAGTGAAGGAAAGCAAAATACTCCTGTTGATAGAAGGACTCGTTCTCATAGCGGGACTCCCAGCGATAGAGTAATGAGGTCACACACTGCTCAGCATGTAGTTGTTGAAAAAGGCACAAGTTCCAAAAGAAAAATTAAAATAGCGAAAAAGGATGTTGTGAAGGATAAGGATAAAGGTTCTAAAAGGAAGGCTAAAAGTGATGGGGATGATGTTCCATCAAAAAAGAGAAAAGTTCATGTTGATCAAAAATGTTCTAGCTCATCTGATTTGAAGGTATTTTTTAATGATATAACTTTGACTTGTATGCGCCTAGTTTATTTTAATATGTAGAAATTTAACCAATATGACAGTTATGTTCCAGATTTGTATATAAAATATATCATTCTTTTTCATATTGTATATAATGTGTATCACGTCAATAAGTAATGTGCAACTTTTGTATATAAAGTGTATCATCTATCCACATATTGTATAAGAAATGTTTAAAGTGTGTATTTGTGATTGTTATGAAGCTTATATATATTTATATTTTTGTGTTGTTTGCAGCTTTGGGATTACTATGTTCCTTTGGCTGATCATTATAATACCCGTATCAGTGTGCATACAAACTGCAGTATAGTGGAACATTTGAAAAATAATTTGGATGATTAGCAGATTGAGATGTTTAGAAGAACATGTTTTGGTTATTTTGTGGACTTGCCCGAATTTTTTATACAGAACCAACTTATCCATTCACTATTGCTTAGGGAAGTAGTGTCACCTAAAGATAATGAGTTATGGATTAAAGTGAATAGCACCAAGTTTCACTTTGGACTTGCAGAGTTTTGTATTATTACAGGTTTAAAGTGTAATGGTGATCCCAATAAGGATTATGAATCTGTCCAGTCGAGTCGGTTGATGGAATTGTACTTTCCAAGTATGTCAAAAGTGTCTAAGAAATCGTTAACTGACTGTTTTTTAAACAAGATGTAGAAATCTGATGAGGATGCATTAAAGATTGCAGTATTTGTATTTCATTCATAGTTTCCTGTTTTCTACTACGAATGATGATTTGATAACAAAGAATAATTTTCTGTTGGTTGAATCTGGTGATTTTGAGACTTTCCCTTGCGGAAAAGTGGTTTTTCATGCTACGTTGGGTTCAATGAAGGATAAGGTTCGTAGTAGGAGAGAGATGTACCGATATGGTGGTTTGCCTTTGACATTCCAGTGTTGGTTTTATGAATGCTGCCCCTATACTCGCAAAAACCTCGCTTGCCGGATTGGAAATCTTGTGTCACGCATACTTAACTGGAAAGTAAAGAAGAAGGTGACGTTTAAGAGGTTGAGGAAAGAGTTTTTTCTTTTAAGTCAGGAGCAGGTAAAAGATATATATTTCTGATACATAAATTATACATTTCTGATACATGCATTATACATTTCTGATACATTTCTGATACATGAATTATGCATTTCTGATACATTTGGTGATTGCTAACTTTTATTTATTTATTTGTAGTTGGTGTTTGGTAACATTTCCCCAACAAATGATGAACAAACAAGGCTTCAATTAGATGATTTTATCCCGGTTTGTGAAGATAAAAATGAGATTCATATTGAATCTGGAGTCGTGGCTGAAGTTAAAACAAATGCTAAGAAGCACTCCAAAAATAAGCCAGAATCACAATCTATCAACAATGAGAATCCGGATCCACAGTCCAGTAACTTGAATTCAAGCAAGAAAGAGCTGAAACTTCTCAGAAGTGAAATCAAGAAGGTACAATTCTATTTTGTCTTTGAGCAGTTCTGACAACTTAATTGATATTCGGTTTCACTTTTCCTTTTATAGGTAAACGACAAGGTTTCATCTTTGGAGAACTTAATGATTTCCTCATTTAAAAAGTTTTTTAAAGCTCTAGGTGTACACAATGCTTCAAAGGTATTCTCATGACTATGCTTATTTGTTATTTTTACCTTTTACTATAATTTTACAACTTGTTGTATATTTTTTCAGAACAGGGTAATCAAAAAGATGACAACCATCATGATAAGGAATTTTCAGAGAATAATTTTTGTAGTGAGGAAGTTATGGAGAAAAATATTGGTATTGAAGAAGTTGTAAAGAAAAATGTTGACAATGAGGTAAGTCTAGAGCAAACTGTTGATGTTATGGAGGGTGTGGTGAAGGATTCTATACAAGATGGTAAAAGTAGTGAAGGTGTTGGTGATGACGAAGCCTGGATTGAGGATGTCGAGCCTGAAATCACTGCAATCACCCAAAGTTTTGTGACAAAAATACTTCTAATATGGGGAGTTTGGTGGATGATTCTGTACAACTTGGTAAAATTAGTTGTGAGGAAGGTGGTGAGGACAATAGCTGGAGTATTGATGCTGAGGCTCAAATAACTGCAATCACCCAAAAGTATTTAAATCAAAATATTGTACATGGTGATTGTTTAGGAGTGGAGAAAAATATTGCTACTATGCAGGAAGATCATATAGTTGTTGTTGATCATGACACACCTGAAATGAACCCTAGAGAAAGGAAACCAGCAAGGGTCATGAAGTCACCATTCATAAATACATTTGACTCTGGTGGCACCATCCAAGTTGTTGAAAACAAGCCAACTGAGTCAAAGAAGCCCATATTGACTATAAAGTATCCTTTTGAGGGAAATGTTGACAATCTTGTTGATTTCAAAGTATTGTGTAAGTGGAACACTTTCATCAATAGAGGCTTAAGGACTAATGCGCCGTAAGTTTTATGTTTCGGGTTTTTCTTATTTCTTTTTTTTCTTGTTTATTTCGTGTTATGAACCATATCTTTTTATCATGATTCATTAGGGACGGTGTTTATACAGAGGCTGGCAATAAGCTAAATAAAATCTTTGAATTTGGAGTTGATGATATTGGAGAAAAAAATGGTTCTTCACATTTGCATATCCCGGCCTACCCTTGTGTGATTCAGTACGTCAACACTTTAACTGTAAAATATAAACTGGTGATATACATTTTTAGTTTTCTCATACTGTAATTTTCTGACTGTGTATATTCTTCACATTTTAGCATATTGATGTAATTTTTTACTATTTGAGAAAGAACGAGAAGTATGGTGTTGATGTTCACAACGACTGACTGTTGGTTTAACTGCTTGATTTCGAATTTGTACAAGGAGTTTTTGAAGAAAAATAGAGACATGAATTTGATTACTGAAACAGATCTAATTGTTGAGTACATACTTGGGTATTTTTTAAGATGTAATGTTCCTTGGTCTACTGTTGATGAAATCCTTTTCCCTATAAATCTGTCCGATAAGTGGCACTGGATATTGGCGAGATTGTCATTCAAAGATCAGCGCATTTATGTATATGATTCCATGAGTGGCACACGACAGAATAGTGCAGTTCGGAGATCAGTTGAGCCATACTCAGTGTTGCTCCCATATTTCCTTCATCGTATTGGTTTTTGGGACACAAAGGAGAATCCTATGGGAATCCCCGCCAATGATCCTTTTGAGATTCATGTCGTTGATGGGTTGCCAACGCAAGATAACACGTAAATTATTATTGAATATTTTTTATTCTTATTCATTTTTGGTATATGAATTCCTATTTGGATATTATCCTAACTTTTATTCAATGTTTATGTGCTACCTTGTATGTAGTGATTGTGGTGTTTATGTTGTTGCATTTGCTGAGTACATCATTCAAGGCAGCAGTATTCCTAAATCTATTGATATTGACGGGATACGGAATCGATATGATATATTGCTATGGGATTATGGAGTGAAGAAACAAAGAGGACATGCAGCTAGTGATGATAAGTCTACTGGTAGATTGAAGGATCAGATAAAAAAGGATAACAAGAAAAAGAGCAAGTCGCATTCCGTTGTTGATGACAAGTCTTTGAAGGATAACAAGAAAAAGGGCAAGATGCATATTGGTGATGACGAGACTTTGAAGGATATCAAGAAAAAGGGCAAGTTGAAGGGCAAGATGAAGTAGTTTGGAATAGTTTAACAGAAATTTCACATGTAGTTTTAAGATGGAAGTAGTTTGGTTCTTATATTGTCTATGATAGGATACAGTTGCATACCTATATCACATTTTATGCTTTTTGTTTGGGATGTCTTTGAACAATATGTTTGAAATGCTAATGTTGAAACAACTTTTGCATTTTCAACAGCTTTTGCAAATTGGAAAGGCATGCAAGAAATATATGTTGCTTGTAATGTTAAAGCTTTGTGTATTTCCAGGATCTCTATTTGTTTTTCCCTGTTAAGAGCACTCGTGGCACACACATGACCTTTTGCCTTAGAAAGAGTTCTACCCACTTCGAAGAAGTAATTGTAGTGGGTGGGGTACTGGAATGTACAGGTTTAGTGATGGCAGATGCTCAAATCTTTATATAGTTTCTTCTTGACCAGTGAATGTAATGATGTCAGTTACCATTATGACAGAGTTGAAGGTTTGAATAAATCAAAATGTAATACTAGACCTCCTGGATGTGTTATGGTCAAGTTTCATTTTCTTTGAGATATTACGGTTTTGTTGTTTTCATATTATGTCAGTGAATAGGTAATAAGAAAGTGTTTAAAACCTGTCCTGTTGCATTGGGCCAGTTAACTTTACAATCTTAAGCACCGTGGCATCATTAACTATAGCATAAGTATTAGATATTGTTAACTGCAGTTTTGTATATCTATCTGTATATTTTTTGGATCGTCAGACTATATTGTATGTAATTGTATATATATACAATTTCTATTTTGTATATTTAATTGGTAATCCCTCTTTTTTGTATAGTTTTTATATAGTGACATCTATTTTGTATATTTTTTGTATAACTATAGTTTATTTTCTATTTTTTTTGTATAGGAACAAAATATTACATATAAATTGTATAGTGACAGTCTTTTTTGTATATTTTTGTATAGTAACGGTCTTTTTATATATTGTCATCTATTTTGTATATTATTTTGTATAGTGACATCCATAATAGTATTTGAAATAAAACTTCTACCAATACTTTCATTATGACAAAAAGTAGAATCTTAATTCATACATCAGAGAGAATCTGATTGCAAATCTCATTATTTTTCCAATATTCTAATTGCAATATTCAGAAGAATTTTTTTTACAAAATACTAAATCACTGTAGCAGCATCTACTAGTTGTCTTGAGCATTCCTGCATGTTCTTCTGTTATGTCCTTGTTTTCCACACAGTCCACATGTAACAGTTTAAGTATACAGATATTCATAAAGTCTCTTGCGTCGCGACTTCATCGGTCTTCCTGGTTTGCCCTTCACTATCGGTGGTAGGACCACATTATCTAACACCTCTGTTGGAAGGTCCCATGTAGTTTCATCAGGAAGTGGATTAACTAGCACTTTATATGTTTTCTTGAAGTATTCCTTGGTGTAATAGGCAGAACAATATTTGGGTGCTTCCATGTGTGTGTAGTCCAATACTGCCATAGCATGTGGACAAGGAATCTCATCCACTTGAAATCGTTTGCATGAGCATTCTCTTTTTTGCATGCAGACTATGTTCCGCTTTTGTTCAGCATCCATTACTACAGATACATAATCGGTTGAAGGCTTCACCTAAATTTAAATAGATATTATTAGTAAAACTAAAACAGGGATATGACAAGTATTAATGCATTTTTGTCAAAGTATGTTACTCCGGCATATGAAGTAAGACATGATAAAAGAATATTTACCGTCATCTTCTGCGCCAAAATAGCTATTTTCCTTCAGTACTTCATGATATTTTTGTCCTATGCCAATAAATGTACTCATTGCAGTCATTCTATTTGTATTATTTCATTCCATAACCAAATTCATCATGTAATCTAGCAAACTCATGATTGGTAGCTCTTTTGCCTCTCAGTTCCTTGCATTGAGTGATTCGGCAATATTTGAAGTCATCACCATGGATCTATTAACAGTGGAATGCACTATAGACCACTTTTCATAACCAACTTGGAATAGGTAACCCCTTACCCTCTTATCAATGTTGTCCATATCTTCCATGAGGCGATTAAAATCTTCAATTTTGTATGCTCTGGCCAATGCAAAAAATACTTCCCCCAGCCGGTCATGGTTCTTCTTGAAATGCTTCTTTATGTTATTCCAAAGATGAAAGATGCATACACAGTGAGATACCTCTGGATACACAATCGAAGCACCTCTCAATATGCTTGCATGACGATCCGATATGATGCACATCCTTTCCCTTTCCCCAAAGGCCTGTCTAAACATTTCAAAAAGCCATTCCCAGGAAGCATCATTTTCAGAATCTACAACATCGTATGCTAGTGGAAAATTTTTACCTGCTTAAGCAAATAAGAAAGTATCCACATGTTATTTTTGTTATACACAAATAAGAACTATCTATACCATATACAATTATTATACGAGTCTGCAACATATTCACTTGTTGCATCTTGTGCACTAGCTGTTAACATTGTTCCTCTGTGTGATGATTTGAGGAATGTCCCATCAACCACTACGATAGGGTAACAGTATTTCCATCCTATGATTGATGCATTTAGTGAGATAAAAACATACATGAAGCACCCGTCCTCTGATTTAAGTAACCTTGTGACAGAACAACGATTTGTCATATTTATCATATACAAGTGACCTGGCAGTTTTCTATAAGATTCACGTGGTATCCCTCTTAGTAGTTCAAGCGCCTTTTCTTTTGTTCTATAAGCTTTTATGTAACTCATATTAATCCCATACTGTTGTTTCATGTCGCTCATGATGTCTGTCGGAGTGTATATTGTTTTTGGATTGGTATATTTGTTGCAAATCATTTTTGCAATGGCTCACGAAGTAGCATGACGTTGTGAAAACAGTCTACTCATCTCTGGGAAAGTGTGAACATCATTGAACCGTCTAACCTTGAAGACATTTGATTTGTGTAGACTTAAAGATCTAAGACTCCATTTGCAACTTTCATCCACGCATGTAAGACAATACCTATTTAAAATAGAGTGTTATGATAATGCATTTCTTCAGATTTTTACACTTGGGTCTCAAATAAACAAGCAGTATACATATGCAATCTCACTATACAATAATTATACATTTTTTATATAGATCTGTATATAAAAAATTACAGAGAAGTGCAATCTTATTATACAATAATTATACATGTTTTATACAGATATGTATACAAAATATTACAGAGAAGTGCAATCTTATTATACAATAATTATACATTTTTTATACAGATCTGTATACAAAAAATTACAGAGAAGTGCAATCTCACTATACAATAATTATACAATTTTTATACATATCTGTATACAAAAAATTACAGAGAAGTGCAATCTCACTATACAATAATTATACATTTTTTATACAGATCTGTATACAAAAAATTACAGAGAAGTGCAATCTTATTATACAATAATTATACATTTTTATACAGATCTGTATACAAAAAATTACAGAGAAGTGGAATCTCATAAGTAGAAATCATACCTTGTTGTAGATGATCTATCCACTATAAATTGACATTTTTTCCGTATTGCGTAGTGCTTCATTACACTAATGAGTGTATCTTTGTCCCAATACAACTGACCTTATGCAATTTCTTCATGTTGTGGATTGTCTATTGTACAATTTCCCTTCAATATCTCAATTTTGTCTTCCTTTACATGATTATCCATCATCTCAACAATATTAGTTCCATGTACTTCTCTACATTCTGACATTGTAAACCAACTGAAGTTGTTGCGAGTAAGTTTCCAGCTGAAGTTGTTGCAAGTAAGTTGCCACCCAAGTATGAACTTGAATATGAGCATTCAGCACTTGAATATACAGTTTTCAATGTTATGCATAATGGATATTCAGTGATACCCAGGTTTTTCTTTTTCATCTCCATATACAAGCGCACACTCATATCATTGTATATTGGAATTGCTACATAGCCATCCTTCATTATATATTTTATCTCAATTGCACTCGTAATTGAATCTCTACCCAATTACTTGTATATCTCATCAACAAAATAATTATAGCTACAGTCTGAATTGATCAACACGCCATTAACAAGGAAATTAACAAATTTACTCTCACTTACCCATTCACCATTGTGTTGAAGTAAAATCAGAATCAAAGTTGGAACTGTAGTTCCAACATTCACAATCTCCATAGACATTTGTTTATTTTGTCGATTTTGTATCAATTTCATAATTTAAGAACGAAATCTCAACTCTATTAAGCTGATTGTAGGCAGCAATTGTGCAAAAAATTTGAATTTCAGCATGAATTTTTGGGAGCTCTTCTCTAGGTTTAATCTTCAGAAACCCTAGAATTTCATTCACAATGTGAATAATTGGGCGACTTTTATAGTGTTTGGAGGTTGAAGATCACATACTGAATGCGTGAATTTAGGATACAAAATCGATTAGGACTGCTTTCCTTTTCGTTTGCGTTGAGTGTATAGTTTCAGTTTTTTCAGTTGCTAGCCTTTGTTATTGTTTTGAGGCTATTACTTGTAAGGGGTTATTTTGTGGCTATCAGGTGATATAAGTTTGGCCCTAGTGGCTACAAATGAAGTTTGCTCATTTAAAAAACCTAGGTTCTACCCAAAACACCAAATTTCCCCCCATGAAAACCTTTGATTTTGAGTTGAAATCATGAGAAAAGATGTTAAAGATTAATAAAAACAAGTTAGAAATGACTTACAATCGATTTGGAAGAGTACTTGTCTTGGAAAAATCGCCCAACAGAGTTTATGTTTTGAAAGGGTTTGAAAAATGAAAGATTTTCGGCTAAGTCATGAATTTGCAGGTCGCAGATGTCACAATTGCGAACCCTTCAGGACCTGCTACTCTCGCATTTGCGACCACTGTTCGCAATTGCGAACTCGCATTTGCGATGGGGGAGTCGCATTTGTGACAAAGGGGGATTTCTGGGCCTCTTCGCATTTGCGATCAGCCCGGTCCAGGCCTTCTCTCGCATTTCGATATAACATTTTATATATATATACACACACACACGTGTCTTAATATAGCTAATGTTATATCGAAATTCGAATATAGCTTATATATTATACCCTTAGTATATCTATAATACTATACTATATATATATACACTTAGTATATCTATAATACTATACTACTATATATACAATCTTATATAAGGCAATATACTATATACGGCAATTTCTTGTAAATTATCTAAATTATATAGTATATATATATAAGCTATATAATTTACAAAAAAATTTCCTTAGGTAAAAGTTTTTTAAAAAAAATGGTCAAGCCCACTTAGCCCCCCCCCCCACACACACGCGCGCGCGCGCGCGCACACACACACACACACACACACACACACACACACATATATATATATATATATATATATATAAGCTATATAATTTACAAAAAATTGTCTTAGATAAAAAAAAAATTTTAAAAAAGCTTATATATAAAAAAATTATATATATTTCTTAGATAAAAAAATATTATCAGTAAGATGGCCGACAAAATAATTACAAGTATGGCCGACAAGATAAAAAGGAATCTTACATTATTAAATCGGACATATATATAAGCAATTTATATAGTATATATGTATATTATAGATATAGATATAGTATATATAATATATATAAGCTATATAATTTACAAGAAATTGCTTTAGATAAAAAATATAAAAAAATTAGGCCAGACCCACTTAGGCCCATATAGGCCCGGGATCATGTCACGACCCGGATTTCCCATCCTCGGGAGTCGTGATGGCGCCTACTAGTATGAGCTAGGCAAGCCAAACCCTTAACTTCTTACTTCATTAATAAACTACTCTCTTTTAACAAATGTAAGGCGATAACAGGAAAACAGCGGAACTTTAAATAATTAAACGGAAGATAACAATTAAATATCTAAAATCTACGTCTATTACGATTACTTAAGTCTCAACCACCCAAAATTTGATGTCACAGACGGTCTAAGATTTACGACATACAAAGTCTGAAGAAATAATAATACACTATTTTTGAATAAAAGGAAAATGAAACAGAAAATAGGAATAGAGGGAGACGTCAGGGCCTGCGGACACCTACAGGTCTACCTTGTATATCCACGTGAACTGGAGGTAGCCTCCACACTACGGTCCAAAACCTGCTCCGGGATCTGCACACAGTACAGAGTGTAGTAGCAGCATAACCGATCCCATGTGATCTAGCCTAACCTCGGCGAAGTAGTGACGAGGATAGGACTAGACTACAAAACAAACCTGTGCAGTATATATACAACGGAAAAGAAATATAGAAATAACCAGTCAATATGGGAGGGGGAGCATGCTGTGGGGGACATAACAATTCTGAATAAAAAGGCATCAAGTAAGGAAGAATCAACATAACTCGGATATCAACAAAGAATCAGAAATCAACAAATGCTCGACATCACCCTTCATGCTTTTACTCTCGTCCTCACCAAAGCAGTTATATAATAAAAATGTGCACGGCATCACGCTTCGTGCTTTTACTTTCTTTCCTCACCATATAGTCAATAAAATCGGCACGGAATGGTACATCTTGTGGCACGGCATCACCCTTCGTGCTTTACACTCTTTCCTCACAATAACAAACAATGCATGGCATCACCCTTCGTGCTTTAACACTCTTCCTCACCCAAACAACAATCACAACAATGGGGCAAGGGAATAAATGAAATTGCAATAAAGATCCCGGTAAGGGAACAATAATTTAATAATAAATTCCGGTAATGGAACATCATCAATAACCTCAACATCCCGGCAAAGGAGTTAATGAATAAATCAACAATAGCCCGGCAAGGGCGACAACATAATGATCTCTTCTCCTTCTCACTTTTACTTTACAATTCACTTCACGACTCAAGCCAATGCTCTGGAGGTTAAATTATCACTTATACCTTTCATAATTCGTTATACAACTTGAGCCAACGCTCCTCAATGTTCATAGGTCACAATTCCTTCCACAAACTTTACACAACAAGTAAAAACCATTACCAAGGCATGATAGATACAACAAAGTCATGATAATCATAGTATAAGACTCACGGGCATGCTAGACACAAATGTATAGATACTCGTCACCATGCCTATACATCGTACTCAACAATTACCACATAGCAAATAGGACTCGACTCCTAATCCCTCAAGCTAAGGTTAGACCAAACACTTACCTCGATACCACGAACACAATTCACGATTCAATTATAGTTTTTTCCCTTGATTCCACCACCAATTCGCTCGTATCTAGTCATAAGTTACTTAATTACATCAATAAACGCTAAATGAACCAATTTGAATGCATGAAAATGAGTTTTCTAAAGTTTTTCCCAAAATGTCAAAAATCGCCCCCCGGCCCACATGATCAAAACCCGAGGTTCGAACCAAAACCCGATTACCCATTCCCCCACGAACTCAAATATATAATTTGTTTTGAAATCGGACCTTAAATTGAGGTCCAAATTCCCAATTTTTGAAAAACGTAGGTTCTACCCAAAACACCCAATTTTCCCCATGAAAATCATTGATTTTGAGTTGAAATCATGTTAAAAGATGTTAAGGAGTGAAGAAAATGAGTTAGAAATCACTTACCAACGTTTTGGAGAAGAAAGGTTGTTTGAAATATCGTCTCTTATGTTTTTGGGGTTTTGAAAAATGAAAAATAACTGAAAATTCCGTCTAAATATACCCCTCTCAGCCCCCTTGTGCGGACCACACAAAATGGAGTGCGGCCGCACAACTCACCAGGTTGACTGCAGGGAAACGTTCTTCACCGCGGACCGCACAGAATCTAGTGCGGCCGTACAGGCCCTCACCGCGGTCCGCACAAAATCCAGTGCGGCCGCACAAGCCCCTCCGCGGCAGCATTCCTTTTTGTGCAGACCGCATTGGTCGGTTCAGAGGCCTTCCACCTCTCTGAACCTACAACACCTATGTTTTTAAGCCTAAGACATCACGGAACCGACCCGAAACTCACATGGGCCCTCGGAACTCCAAACCAAGTGAGCATACTAACTCAAAAACATCATATGCACCTACTCGTGCGATCACATCATCAAAATAACATATAAAATCATGAATTAAACCTCAAAACTCAATATTTTCCTCAAGAACTCTCAAAGTTCATAACTTTTCAACCAGAAGTCCAACTCACATCAAATAAACTCCGTTTTTCACCAAATTTCATAGTTATCTTTCAAATAATATAACAAGTTTGTATCGGGTTCCGGAACCAAAATACGGGTCCGATAACAATGGTTTCAAACATTAATTCTTTTCTTTATTCCTTAAATAATTTAGTTAAACAATTTCTTTCAAAAATTGATTTCTAAGGCTTGGGACCTCGGAATCATTTCCGGGCATACGCCCAAGTCCACTATTTTACTGCGGACCTCCCGGGATCGTCGGAACATGGATCCGGGTCCGTTTGCTAAAAATGTTGACCATTGTTATGAAATCTAACATGTGGGATGGATCGCCGTGATATTTCCGAAGCATGGACACATGAAACACTGGATGCACGGCTGATAAGCTCAACGCAAGTCTATAAGCCACCTCTCCCACTCTATCCAGAATCTCAAACGGGCCAATGAACCTAGGGCTAAGTTTGCCCTTCTTCCCAAATTTCATCACGTCCTTCATAGGCGACACTCGAAGCAATACCCGCTCACCGACCATGAATGTCAAATCTCGAACCTTGCGGTCGGCATAACTCTTTTGCTTGGACTGAGCTGTACGAAGCCTATCCTGAATAATCCTAACCTTGTCCAAGGCATTCTAAACCAGATCCGTACCCAACAACCGAGCCTCTCTCAGCTCAAACCATCCAACCGAGACCGATACTACCTACCATATAAATCCTCATAAGGAGCCATCTGGATACTCGACTGGTAGCTGTTATTGTAGGCAAACTCTGCTAAAGGCAAAAACTGATCTCACGAGCCTCCAAAGTCAATTACACAAGCTCGGAGCATATCCTCAAGAATCTGAATAGTCCGCTCAGACTGCCCGTCCGTCTGAGGATGAAATGTTGTGCTCAACTCAACCTGAGTGCCCAACTCTCGCTGAATTGCTCTCCAGAAACGCGAGGTAAACTGCGTACCTCGATCCAAAATGATAGACGCGGGCACACCATGAAGGCGGACAATCTCCCGGATATAGATCTCAGCTAACTTCTCGGAAGAATAGGAGGCTACCACAGGAATGAATTGTGCTGACTTGGTCAGCCTATCAACAATGACCCATATTGCGTCGAACTTCCTCCGAGTCTGCGGGAGTCCAACAACAAAATCCATAGTGATCCGCTCCCACTTCCACTCGGGAAGCTCAATCCTCTGAAACAAGCCACCAGACCTCTGATGCTCATACTTAACCTGCTGACAATTCAAACAATGAGCCACATATGCAACGATATCCTTCTTTATTCTCCTCCACCAATAATGCTGCCGCAAATCCTGATACATCTTCGCGGCGCCCGGATGAATAGAGTACCTGGAACTATGGGCCTCCTCTAAAATCAACTCTTGGAGCCCATCCACATTAGGTACACAAACTCGACCCTGCAATCTCAAAACTCCATCATCACCTAAGGTAACCTACTTGGCACCTTCGTGTTGCACCGTGTCTCTAAGGACACACAAATAGGGATCATCATACTGTCGATCACGGATATGCTCCAATAAAGAAGAACGAGCAACCGTGCAAGCTAACACCCGATTGGGTTCAGAAACATCCAAACTCACGAACTGAGTGGCCAAAGCCTAAACATCCAATGCGAACGGTCTCTCACCGACCGGAATATAAGCGAGACTGCCCATGCTGGCTGATTTCCTACTCAAAGCATCGGCCACTACATTGGCCTTCCCCGGATGATATAAGATAGTGATATCATAATCTTTCAACAACTCTAACCACCTCCTCTGCCTTAAATTCAACTCCTTTTGCTTGAACAAATACTGAAGACTCTTGTGATTCGTGAACACCTCACATGCCATGCCATACAGATAATGCCTTCAAATCTTCAATTTGTGAACAATGGGTGCCAACTCCAAATCATGAACCGGATAGTTCTTCTCATGAATCTTTAACTGCCGCGAAGCATAGGCAATGACATTGCCATCCTGCATCAACACTGCACCGAGTCCAATACGAGATGCATCACAATAGACTGTATAAGGCCCTGAACCTGTGGGCAAAACTAACACCGGTGTCGTAGTCAGAGCTATCTTGAGCTTCTGAAAGCTCGCCTCACATTCGTCCGACCATCTAAATTGGGCACTCTTCTAGGTCAACCTGGTCATCGGGGCTGCGATAGATGAGAACCCCTCCATGAACCGACGATAGTTGCCTGCCAATCCCAAGAAACTCCAAATCTTTGTAGTTGATGCTGGTCTAGGCCAGTTCTTGACTGCCTCAATCTTCTTCGGGTCAACCTGAATACCCTCCGCTGATACAACATGACTCAGGAATGCAACTAAACTCAACCAGAACTCACACTTCGAGAACTTAGCATATAACTGACTATCCCTCAAGGTTTAAAGAACCACTCTAAGATGATGCTCGTGCTCCTCCCGGCTACGGGAATATATTAAAATATCATCAATGATGACTATCATGAACGAGTCCAAGTAAGGCCTGAACACTCTGTTCATCAAATCCATAAAAGCTGTCGGGGCGTTTGTCAACCTGAATAACATCACCAAGAACTCATAATGCCCATACCGAGTGCGGAAAGCCATCTTAGGGACATCGAATGCCCTAATCCTCAACTGATGATAGCTAGATCTCAAGTCAATCTTCGAAAATACCTTGGCACCTTGAAGCTGATCAAACAAATCATCAATCATCGGCAATGGATACTTATTCTTGATTGTAACCTTGTTCAACTGCTGGTAATCAATACACACTCTCATCAACCCATCCTTCTTCTTAACAAACAACACCGGCGCACCCCAAGGCGAAACATTGGTCTAATGAAACCCTTCTCAAGAAAGACTTGCAACTATTCGTTCAACTCTTTAAACTTTGGCGGGGCCATACGATACGACAGAATAGAAATGGGCTGAGTGCCCGGAGCCAAATCAATGCAAAAGTCAATGTCCCTATCGAGTGGCATACCCGGCAGGTCTGAAGGGAAAACCTCAGGAAACTTACAAACAACGGGCACAGAATCAATAGAAGGAACCTCAGCAGTAGAATCACGAACATATGCCAAATAGGCCAAACACCCCTTCTCGACCATATGTTTAGCCTTCACATACGAGATAACACTGCGGGTGGAATGATCAGGAATCCCTCTCCACTCTAAACGAGGTAAACCTGGCAAGGCTAAGGTCACAGTCTTGGCATGACAGTCCAAGATAGCGTGGTAAGGTGATAACCAGTCCATCCCCAATATGACATCGAAATCAACCATGTCTAGAAGAAGCAAATCTACACGAGTCTTAAGACCCCCAATCACAACTATACATGCACGATGGACTCGATATACCATAATGGAATCACCCACCGGTGTAGACACATAGACAGGAGCACTCAAAGAATTATTAGGCATGACCAGATACGATGCAAAATAAGATGACACATACGAGTATGTAGACCCTGGATCAAATAACACTGAAGCATCTCTATCATAAACCAGAACCGTACCTATAATAACTGCATCTAAAGCCTCAGCCTCGGGCCTGGCTGGAAGGACATAACATCAGGGCTGGGCCCCACCACCCTGAACTGCATCTTTAGGATGGCCTGCTGCTGGCTGGCCTCCACCTCTAGTAGCCTGAGCTCCACCTCTAGTGTCTCTACCTCCACCTCTAGAACCTCTACTCCACCTCTAGCTAGCTGGGCGGGCTGTGGAACACTTGGTACCTTTACCATGGCACGAGAACCCTGATGCTGAGAGCTACTCGGTGCTCGAGGGCAAAATCTAGCAATGTGACCCATATCACCACAAGTGTAGCAAGCCCTCGGTTGCTGGGACTGCTGGCCCTGATGACCTGAATGACCACCCCAAAAACTCTGGAGTGGCGGTGCACTGATAGGAGCTGGTGGTGCACTATAGGACTGCTAATCAAAATACTGCATCTGAGGGACACGACTACCTAAAGCACCGTAAAAAACCTGAAATGCTAACTCAAAAGGCCTAGAAGGATGTCCTCTACCATATGATCCCTACTTTCAGATGAGGTACCACTGAATCTACCTGAATGACGGGGCCTCATGTCCAACCCATGACCACCTCCCTGTGACAGAACCATCTCAACTCTATGGGCCATATTGGCCGCCTCTTGGAAAGATATCTCACTCCCAGACTCCCTAGCCATCTGAAGACAAATCGGCTGAAAAAGTCCATCAATGAACCTCCTCACCCTCTCTCTCTCGGTGGCAAGTATGATAAGAGCATGACGAGCAAAGTCGATAAATCTGGTCTTATACTGGGTAACAGACATAGAACCCTGTTGGAGGCGCTCAAACTGCCTCCAATAGGCCTCTTTCTAAGTGATGGGGAGAAACTTCTCCAGAAAGAGCTGTGTAAACTGCTCCCAAATCAAGGCTGGCGATCCGGCTGGTTTAACTAAGCAATAATCTCTCCACCAAGTCTTGGTGGATCCAGATAAGCGAAAAGTAGCAAAATCGACCCCATTGGTATCAACTATCCCCATGTTCCTGAGAACCTCGTGGCAGCTGTCTATATAATCCTGGGGATCCTCAGTAGATGCACCGCTGAAAGTAGTAATGAAGAGCTTGGTGAACCTATCCAACCTCCACAAAGCATCGGCAGACATAGTTGCTCCATCACTGGTCTGAGCTACCACACCCGGCTGAATTGCTCCGGCTGGCTGAACCGCTGGAGTCTGAATCTAGGGAGCTACCTGCTCCGGAGTGCGAGTAGCAGGAGTCTGGTCTCTCTCTCCAGCCTGAGAGACGGATGGTGCTACAGGAAGCAAGCCTGCTCGGGTGACACTCTCCATGAGGCCCACTAGACAGACCAGAGCATCCTGAAGAACTGGGGTAGCAATAAACCCCTTTGGGACCTGAGCTGGGCCCACCGGAACTGCTGGGGCTGGAACCTCGTCATCAAAGTCAACTTGAGGCTCCGTCACTGGTGTTGCTGCTCGAGGATGAGCTCTGCCCCTACCTCGGCCTCTAGCACGGCCTCGGCCTCCCCCTCTGCCCCTCATGGGAATTGCTGCTGGGGGCTCGGACTGCTGGTCAGTGAATGAGAAAGTGCGTGTTCTCGCATCTACGAAAGATCAGAGTAGAAATTCAATTAGCATTGAGAAACCAAACCACACGATAGGAAAGAATAAATGTGAAGTTTTCCTAACTCTATAGCCTCTGGGGGATAAATACAGACGTCTCTGTACCGATCCCTCATACTCTACTAAGCTTGTCTGTGAACTGTGAGACCCATGTAACCTAAAGCTCTGATACCAACTTGTCACGACCCGGATTTCCCACCCACGGGAATCGTGATGGCTCCTACTAGTGTGAGCTAGGCAAGCCAAACCCTTAACGTCTTACTTCATTAATCAACTACTCATTTTTAACAAATGTAAGGCAATAATAGGAAAACAGCGGAACTTTAAATAATTAAGTGGAAGATAATAATTAAATATCTGAAATATACGTCTATTATGATTACTTAAGTCTCAACCACCCAAAATTTGGTGTCACAGTTTCACAGACGGTCTAAGATTTACTACATACAAAGTCTGATGAAATAATAATATACTATTTCTGAATAGAAGGAAAATGAAACAAGAAATAGGGATAGAGGGAGATGCCAAGGCCTGCGGATGCCTATAGGTCTACCTTGGATCTCCATGTGAACTCAAAGTAGCCTTCACACTACGGTCTGAAAGCTGCTCTAGGATCTGCACACAGTACAGAGTGTAGTATCAGCACATCCGACCTCATGTGCTGGTAAGTGTCTAGCCTAACCTCAGCGAAGTAGTGATGAGGCTAGGACCAGACTACCAAACAAACCTATGCAGTTCAAATATATATATATATATATATATATATATATATATATATATATATATATATATATATATATATATATATATATATATTATATACAACGGAAAAGAAATGCAGAAATAACCAGTCAATATGGGAGGGGGAGCATGCTGTGGGGGACATAACAATTCTGAATAGAAAGGCATCAAGTAAGGAAAGAATCAACATAACTCGGATATCAACAAAGAATCAGAAATAAACAAATGCACGGCATCACCCTTCGTGTTTTTACTCTCGTCCTCACCAAAGCAGTTATATAATAAAAGTGTGCACGGCATCACCCTTCGTGCTTTTACTCTCATCCTCACCAAAGCAGTTATATAATAAAAATGTGCACGGCATCACCCTTCATGCTTTTATTCTCTTTCCTTACCATATAGTCAATAAAATCGGCACAGAATGGTACATCATGCGGCACGACATCACCCTTCGTGTTTTACACTCTTTCCTCACAATAACAAATAATGCACGACATCACCCTTCGTGTTTTAACACTCTTCCTCACCCAAACAACAATCACAACAATGGGGCAAGGGAATAAATGAAATTGCAATAAAGATCGTTGTAAGGGAACAACAATTTAATAAATAAATCCCGACAAGGGAACATCATCAATAACCTCAACATCCCGGCAAGGGAGATAATGAATAAATCAACAATAGCCCGGCAAGGGCAACAACATAATGATCTATTCTCTTTCTCACTTTTACTTTACAATTCACTTCACGACTCGAGCCATAGCTCTAGAGGTTCAATTATCACTTATACTTTCACAATTCGTTATGCAACTTGAGCCAATGCTCCTCAATGTTCATAGGTCATAATTCCTTCCACAAACTTTACACAACAAGTAGAAACCATTACCAAGTCATGATAGATACAACGAAGTCATGATAATCACAGTATAAGACTCACGGACATGTTAGACACCAACGTATAGATACTCGTCACCATGCCTATATGTCGTACTCAATAATTACCACATAGCAAATAGGACTCGACTCCTAATCCCTCAAGCTAAGGTTAGACCAAACACTTACCTCGATACCACGAACACAATTCACGATTCAATTATAGCTTTTCCCCTTGATTCCACCACTAATTCGCTCATACCTAGTCACAAGTTACTTAATTACATCAATAAACGCTAAATAAATCAATTTGAATGCATGAAAATGAGTTTTCTAAAGTTTTACCCAAAAAGTCAAAAATCGCCCCCGGGCCTACATGGTCAAAACCCAAGGTTCGAAAAAAACCCTATTACCCATTCCCCCATGAACTCAAATATATAATTTATTTTGAAATCGGACTTCAAATCGAGGTCCAAATCCCCAATTTTTAAAAAATGTAGGTTCTACCCAAAACACCCAATTTCCCCCATAAAAATCATTGATTTTGAGTTGAAATCATGTTAAAAGATGTTAAGGAGTGAAGAAAATGAGTTAGAAATCACTTACCAACATTTTGGAGAAGAAAGGTTGTTTGAAAAATCGCCTCTTATGTTTTTGGGGTTTTGAAAAATAAAAAATAACTGAAAATACCATTTAAATATACCCCTCTCAGACCCTCTGTGCAGACCGCACAAAATGGAGTGCGGTCGCACAGCTCACCAGGTTGACTGCAGGGACATGTTCTAGTATTTTAGCCTTAACTTTATCTACAGATGTCCAACTTGTGCTTTCTTTACCTTTCTGAAAACTAGACACGAAGGGATACAACTTTCATTTTTGAATCATCTCAAAATTCATTGTAGATCCAAAGACATGGGCTTCCGAAATCGGACCAGGGAAACGTTAAAACGAAGAATTTCATGACTTTATTGACCTGACCAGGAAAAAAGAAGTTTTTCAATTTTTTATGATACTTCTTAATTGTTAATTGAATGAAATTGTAATGGGTATGAATTGACGTAGATGCTTTTATTTTATTGGACCACTATCAATTCTTTATTCGTCGAACGAGTAGTTTAAACCTATCGATTTTGGATATCATTTATCTACTTTGAAACCATTACTATTATTATAACTATAATACAGAAATCCGTTTTGTTTTCAATCTAAATTAAGCTAGGAGTCTCATTAACCAACCACTAGTTTGTTCTTCACTGCGGACCGCACAGAATCTAGTGCGATCGTACAAGCCCTCACCACGGTCCACACAAAATCTAGTACGGCCGCACAAGCCCCTCCACAGCAGCATTCCTTTTTGTGCGGACCGCACTGGTCGGTTCAGAGGCCTTCCACCTCTCTGAACCTGCAACACCTATGTTTTTAAGCCTAAGACATCTCGGAACCTACCTGAAACTCACCTGAGCCCTTGGAACTCCAAACCAAGTGTGCATACTAACTCAAAAACATTATATGCACCTACTCATGTGATCACATCATCAAAATAACATGTAAAATCATGAATTAAACTTCAAAACTCAACATTTTCCTCAAGAACTCTCAAAGTTCATAACTCTTCAACCGGAAGTCCAACTCACGTCAAATAAACTCCGTTTTTCACCAAATTTCACAGTTATCTTTCGAATACTATAAATAGTTTGTACCGGGCTCCGGAACCAAAATTCGGGCCCGATAACAATGGTTTCAAACATTAATTCTTTTCTTTATTCCTTAGATAATTCAGTAAAATAATTTCTTTTAAAAATTGATTTCTAAGGCTTGGGACCTCAGAATTTATTTCCGGGTATACCCCCAAGTCCCATATTTTACTGTAGACATACGGGATTGTCGGAACATGGATACAGGTTCGTTTGCTAAAAAATTTTGACCAAGGTCAACCATAATCAAAGTTTTAACTCTAAAATTTCTATTTCTCATATTTTCACATAGAAGGCTTTCCGAATATAGGTTCGGACCATGCACGTAATTCAAGGTGGGGGTAAAAAGGGAGGTTTTTAGGCCTCGGAACACTGAATGCACTTGCAACACAAGTGATGACCTTTTGGGTCATCATAGATCGGCCCGCTTAGCCCGGGACCATTAGTTCGTGATCCCGGTCCTGATCCGATTACCTCCAAAAGCCCACGAAGCCCGGAACCATTTAAGCCCGGCCCACGAAGCCCGAGCCCACATAGGACCATCCCACGATTATCGGGCTCGATCCGTTTGCTACCCTTAGTTTGATGTTCCACTACCTGGATGCTTGTTTTAGTTCATATAAGGACTTAAGCAACCTACAAACTTTCTGCTCCCCCTGTCTCTTGAATCCTTCTGGCATCTCCATGTAAATCTTTTCATATAGATCACCTTGTAAAAATGTATTATACACATCCATTTGATGCATATTCCAGCCCTTGGAGACAGCTAATGCAATCATTGTCCTTACTGTGACCATCTTGACCACAGGAGAGAAGGTGTCATGATAATCCAATCCCTCTATTTGGCTATAGCCCTTTGCAACTATCCTTGCCTTAAATCTTTTAACCTCACCATTGGCCTGGTATTTCTTTTTATATACCCACTTTGAACCAACTGTATTTTTGCCCTTAGGAAGTGTCACTACCTCCCAGATCTTGTTTTCTTCCAAGGCTTTAATCTCCTGCTTCATAGCTTCTACCCATCTTTCATCCTTAACTACTTCCGTAAAGGTCTGAGGTTCAATTAAGGTGGAGAATTTGGCAAGATAGCTTTGATAAGTTGGTGTAACCTTGTCATAAGACAGATGATTGGAGTTGGGATGTTTGGTCCTAGTCTTGTCACCTTGAATCGCATAATCCTTCATCCAGATGGGTTGTTTACTTGTTTTGGCAGACCTCTTGAGAGTTGTAGGTTAATCATGTGTCATTACACCCTCCTCAACCAGCAACTCCTCAAGAGATGAGGCTGCAGATGTATCTGTCAGCAATTGCTCTTCATCAGTAGGTAAGGGTACCTATTCTGCACTAGAACCACTCTACCCATCAATATCATCTTCAATGGCATAATCATGTGCCACAACATCATATCCTTGATCAACATTGCTATTTGAATGTTCCTCACCTGCAAAACAATCATCAAACAAGTTGTGATGTTCCATAGGAGCAGGAGTGTCATGGACTTTAGCCTGAACTGTGATGGATGCATTAGCAAAAGGAAATTCATTTTCCTTGAATATGACATCTCTATTCACAAAGAATTGATGTGTGTGGAGGTTCAGAAGTATATAACCCTTCTGAGTCTCTGAATATCCCATTAACATTGCAGCTCTAGCTCTTTCTCCAAACTTGTCTCATTTGAGTACATTGGTTGCATAGCACAAACACCCAATGACTCTCAGATGTGTTAAGGAAGGCTTTTTCTTGTACAGAAGTTCATAGGGACTTCTTCCTTGGATCACAACAAAATTCAGTCTGTTCATTAAATATACTGCAGACTGAATACAAATACCCTGGTATCTGATTGGCATTCTAGATTGAAATTCCAATGTTCTGGCTATGTTTAGGATGTGTCTGTGCTTCCTTTCTACAACTCCATTCTGTTGGGGTGTATGCACACGGCTACTCTGATGAACTATCCCCAGATCTTGAAACAATGAGCTGCATTGTGAGTTGAAGAACTCTGTTCCATTATCAGTCTTAATCACCTTTACTATGACTCCAAACCGAGTCTTAACCATAGCAAGGAATGACTTGATACTAATTATAACTTCTGTCTTAAGTTGCAGTAAGTAAATCCATGTATATCTACTATAGTCATCAACTACAATCAAGAAATAGTACTTTTTGTCAAATTTTGGTGTTTTATAAGGTCCCCAAAGGTCCATATGTACAAGACAAAATATAGAATCTGCTCTTGAGCTGCTAGTAGGAAATACCAATCTAGTCTGTTTTGCTAAAGGACAAACTGGACACTTATTTATATAAGTACTATCCACATTACTATGTATAATTTTCATATATTTCATTGTTGACAAGGAAGGGTGACCCAGCCTCTTGTGCCATAAGATGCAGTCCTCTTTACAAGCTATTGCCATTATTCTGTGTCCTGTGTATTCATCACTACCATGTCCCCTCTTGAAGATGCAAAGACCACCTCTTTCTCTGCCAATACCCTTCACCCTGCCACTATAAAACTCCTAAAAGATGCAGAAGTGAGGGGAAAAGGCTACTGAACACATAAATTCCTTTGTCAATTTTGACACAGATAGTAAATTGTACTTAAAATCCAGCACAAACACATTTGTAATTCTCTTGTTATCAAATAGAGAGGCTTCACCAGTATGTGTTATGTTTGCCTTAGCTCCTGTAGGTAAATGTACCTTGTCACATGTGTGTGACCTTGAAAAATGATCTGGTTCTAATAGGTCTTTGTTTGATACTACATGATGTGATGCTCCTGAATCAACAATCAATTCATCATTTGTCAATTTCGATAAAAAAACAATATATACCATTACCTATCATGTTAAACTGAGTGTTGTACCCTGTGTTCTTGTTCAACAAGTCGAGAATCTGGTTGTACTGCTCCTTAGTAAAGTGAGGAATTTTCCCTTCTAATATTCTTTCAAGGATGTATTGTGTTTGTGTCTTACCTTCCATATTGTTGGAGGTGTTGTTCACAGCAGTAAATGGTTGTCTACCATTCCCAGGTTGTCCTCCAAAACCAGTTGGACCTCTATAACCAACTGAACCTGCACATTTCTACTCCCATAAGCAGCATTTCTATAGGGTCCTTTCTTCCTTTGCTTGAAATTAGTAGGATATCTAACTAGCTTATAGCAATTCTCTTTTGAATGCCCCTTCATATTGCAATAGTCACACACTACAAAAGGCTTGTTGCTTCCCTTTATAAGTCTATCCACGATTCATCTGCATAGCCATTGGATCTCCTTTCTCAGCAGATACACTCAAACCAACAGAGTGTTGATTTTCATCTTCAACTATCATAGCATAAGCCTAATTAAGTGTGGGTTTATTTGTTTTTAACAGGATTTGCCTTCTAGCTTGGTCATACGAGTCATTTAGACCACTAAAAATTGCAATAACCTCTGTTGATAGAAGTGTTCAATATAATCCTTAGACTTAGCACAATCACAACCAGGTGGAGGTACCATTACATCATATTCATCCCACAACCTTCAATTTTGAAAAATACACAAAAACTGAATTAGTACCTTGTGATAGTATCGCAATTTACCGATGAACTTGAAAAATCCTCATGCGATTTACTTTGTCAAATCGCTCTTGTAAATCCTGCCAAACAGCGTGTGAGTCAGAAACATAACACAATTCCACTGAGGAGGACAACTGATATCGTGTTCATGATCCATGAGAGGATGATCACGTTGCAAGTGTCCCAATGCTCATGCAACTCTGCCTCAAAGGATTCTCGCTTACAGGTACCAGTTGCTAACCCTAATTTCCTCTTCGCCATGAGAGCAATCCGCATCGATCTGATCCACATTCCATAATTCTGCGATCCAGTGAGCTTCACAGGAATCAATATCATACCAGGTGTATCTCCTGGATTCATGAACATAGGATGAGTGTAGGTGAGTTTATCAACAGAAAGTTTTTCCGCCATAGCTGAGCAATATGAACAGATTTTGATTCAATTCCTTCACTGCTAATCTTCAATCGTGAACCTCGAACATCTACTTGTGGATCAATGCTCTATCGTGCCAAAATACTGCAATTACTTCATGAATTTTGAGCATCAATGATCTAGAATGTTCTAAGGAGAAGAGAAAGGAAATGAACTGTAGAGGAAGAAGAAGAAAGCGGAGGTCTACTGTTTCATTGCCACTAATAGACATTTATATACAAAATGTCCTAACCGCCTAATAACAACTAATTACAACTAACTTAAGACACCTTAGTTGCCATCTAGCTGGCAGCCAGCTGTACACAGCCTGACACATGGGCATATCACAATAGTTTTAGTCTGTCATTTGCATTTTTACCACCACACTTCCGAGTTCCGAAATATACATATACAGCCTTGGTTTAATCTATATTTATATTATTATAAAAGCATAATTACAATGTCACTTTACCAAAATAACCTTAAAATACTGAGCAATTTAATAACTTTATTTAGGATAAAATTGTAATTAACTATGAAGTCAATAAAATTGCGAGGAAAAAGGGAATACTTTACTAATTTAACGCCAAAACCCTTCTTTGTTGTTGTGTATGAGAGTAGGAGACTACATGTGTATTTATACGGCAACTTGTCACGACCCAAAATCCCAACCCGGTCGTGATGGCGCCTCTCGTGAGGACAAGGCCAGCCAATCAGCAAAACAGTACATCTCTTTATAATTACTTAGCAGGAATAAGTCTAAATCATGGGCAATATAATCTTAAATGCGAAATAAACGTGATAGAACAAGGAAACAACTCAGCCCGAAATCGGGGTGTCATAAGTCATGAGCTACTACAGAGTTTACTAATATTTTACAAAGTCTGGAATTATCATAAATAACAAAGATAAGGGAGAAAACGGGGCTGCGGACGTCAACAGCTACCTCGTTACTCCTAGTCACCGCCTGGTCTGGAAAGAATCAGCGCTCAGGAGCGAACTCAGCTCTGCCTGTATCTGCACACATGGTGCAGGGAGTAATGTGAGTACTCCGACCCAGTGAGTAATAAAAATAAATAACGACTGAAAACATGAAATCTCATAACGGCACAATATAGCGCTATCCCAAGCAGTAAAATCAGTTATACAGTAAAATAGTGAGTATCAGATAATTCTTCTTTTAAAACAGTAAAGACAAATAATTTCCACAGTAAGGATAAATCAAAAGCTTGCCCCTCGGGCTCAATATGTAAATCTCAGTATAGTATCAGCCCCTCGGGCTCACTCCCAACTCACCAGCACACAACATCAGCCCCTCGGGCTCACTCCCAACTCACCACACACAAGCAACGGCCTCTCGGGCCCACTCCCAACTCACCTGGGTACCCTGCGCTCACTGGGGGTGTGTACAGACTCCGGAGGGGCTCCTACAGCCCAAGCGCAATATCAATAGGCCTGAAAGCCTTCACACATCACACACGAGGCCTGAAAGCCTCCTCATATAACACTCGAGGCCTGAAAGCCTCCTCACATCACTCAACATATCCTCACGTATGGCCCTCGGCCTCAATCAGTCCAGAAAATAATCATAAGCCTCTTGGGCATCAGTAAAACAATAGTGCTCAGCTCAACAGCATTATAAATATCATTAAATCTCGAGTTGAGTATAAATGTAGCTGAGTTCACAAAATAATATAATTCAATTGGACTGAGTTCAAATAATATTTCAATTCGTGAGGAAAATAGTGATGTAAATTCACAAAAGATTTCAGATAATTGGCACGAAGCCCAAATATGGCAATAAGCCCAATCATAGTGAAAAACAATAAATCTTTATCAATTACGCGGTAAAAATATCAACTGGAATGGACCAAGTCACAATCCCCAATAGTGAATGACTCCGCGCTCGTCATACAACGCGTGTCTCATCTCAACATAGCAGTATGTTGTGCAATCCGGGGTTTCAAACCCTCAATGCATCATTTAAAATCATTACTCAATTCAAGACGGTCCAATGTCTACTCCGCCATGCCCTTGCCTATCGAATTTACCTCTTCGCACGTCGAATCTGGTCAAAACCACAACGAATACATTACAATAGGCTAAGGGAATATAACCCAATCGAAAAGACTCGAAAAATATCGAAATTCACGAAATTCGCAAAACCCGAGCCCCGGGCCCATTTCTCAAAAAATTACTAAATTCACATCATCGAATTTCTCGTCTCACCATGAGTCCGTACATATAAAATTTACCAAAATCAAAGTTCAAATGACCCCTCAAATCTTCAAATCTTATTTTCAAATCCATAGGCCTAAATCTTCAATTTACTCCTCAAAAACATGTAATATAGTCGGATTATTCGATGATAATTCAATATTATGGAGTAGAAATAATCAAAAGTGACTTACCTCAAGATTTCCCAAGATTTCTTGCTAAAAATCGCCCAAAATCCGAGCTTGGAAGTCAAAAAAAATGACCAAACTCGGACTGCCGGACATTAAATCTGTCCAGAAATTTTCGGTACTGTTCACGCGGGGGCACTGTTCATGCGCGTGAGGTCACTGTTCACCCGCGCGGTTACTGTTCACGCACGGGGTACTGTTCACTGCTGCAGAAAATACAGCAGCTTTTAAGAAATTTGCAGCACAGCCATTTTTCACTAAAATGGCTCTAACTCCATCATACGAACTCGGAATTAGACGATTCTTATTCCTATGAGTCACAAATAATAATACGAACACAACCCTTCAATCGAAACTCAATTCAAAGCTCGTTTGCCTAGTTCAATACTTATTTCGCTCGTTAAACAATTAACTCACATTTCACGTCAAAAACCCAATCGCGACTTGATGAAATTAAACCAAAATTTCCAGATCAGTCATATAATTCATGATTTAAATTCTGGAAGTCTCGAAATTAAATTTAGATCTCTAGAACTAAAAATGAACCTTTAGATCATTACATGCTTATGCTCAAAACGGTAAAAATCTTCCAAAAACTCTTCCGAGCCTCATGGGATCCCAACAAAGTATACTAACAAGTCCCATAATATGACACAAATTTAGTTGTTCCTTCGAATCACCAAAAACAACGCAAAAATACTAAATTCACCTCGGATTCAAGCCTATGAACTTTGAAACTTCTAACTTTCACATACGATGCCGAAACACGTCAAAACTAGTCCGAATGACCTCAAATTTTGCAGACAAGTCCAAAATGACATAATAAATCTACAGCAACTCTCGGAATTCCATTCCGACCGTCGGATCAAAATCTCACCTATCAACTGGAAATCGCCAAAATACTAACTTCGCCAATTCAAGCTTAATTCTACACCGGTCATCACAAAAATATTCCGGACACACTCCTAAGTCCCAAATCACCTAACGAAGCTATCTGAATCATACAATTCGCATTTCTAGTGCTCTAACACATAAGTCAATAACCGATTGACTTTTCCAACTTAAGCTTCCTTAAAAGAGACTAAGTGTCTCAAACCTTACCAAAATCATTCCGGAATGACTTCAAATTTTGCACACAAGTCACATTCGACATTACGGACTTGACCCATCTTTCGGAACCGCATTCTAACTCCGATATCAAAATTTCCACTTCCGGTCGAATTTTCTCAAAAGCCTTCAAATTTCTATATTTAGCCAAATGACTTCAAAATGACCTCCGGACATCCGAATTCACTTACGATCGCGCTCTTAACTCCAGAATCACCATACAGAGCTATTCCCAGACTCGGAATCCCAAACGGACATCTATAACACTGAAATGCCTTCCAACCCAAATTTATGCAATTCTTCTAAAATACTAACTTTCACAATATACGCTAAAATGCTCACAGGTTATCCAAAACCAAATCCGTATATACGTCCAAGTCCGAAATCATCATACGAACATGCTGGAACTTTCAGATCCCAATTCCGAGGTCATTTACTCAAAATTCCAATCTTAGCCATCTCCTTCAACTTAAGGTTGCCGCAATGAAAAGTTTCTTTCCAATTTGACTCCGAATTTCCTGAAATTCAACTCTGACCATACGTACAAGTCAATATACCTGAAATGAAGCTATTCATGACTTCCAACTGCTGAACGACGCGCTAGAGCTCAAAACGACCGGCCGGGTCGTTACATTCTCCCCCACTTAAATAGACGTTCGTCCTCGAACGTTCCAAGAACTGCTCTTAAGTTATCTGAAATCACTATTTAACACCTCGTGCACCTTCCCGTGCTACCACAACTCATATAAACACATTAGTTTGATCAAATCTGCAGATATCCTCTTTTATCCATACAATAAGCTCAGAACCCAATTCCAACACCTGAAATTCTCTGCCAGACCTATTCCCTGTATATAAACACTGTATCAACTACCACACGAGATACCAGAACACGACTGCGTACCTTTGTTGAATTAGCACCATGCATTGCATAATTCACCATCTAACCACAATGACACTTCATGAACCTTAATAGCCAAAATTCCACGACACTGATGCTCCCAATGCAGATGATGATATACCTATACATTCTGTTATAATGCTGACGATACAACCACAACGGAGGAGATGTGCAGAAATTTCTAACCAATTGCAGAGTTAACCAAATATTAATTCTCTCATTTTTGACTAAAATCATCACCTTACTACCCAAATACTGGTAACTGCCTTGTAATATACCTCACATAATCCCACTGCAATGGTCCCCGATACCAATAGTCTCGCCTCACCTAGTACGAGCTGCTCAGACAACCAATCACCACAGACAATGACCAACGGTCTCACATGATCCAAAAATGCGCCAATAGGCCATAATGCGAACAAGATACATAAGGAAATGATTCAGGAATGGACTGCTCAACTCACACAACTAATATGGACTTTTCCCCAAATAATAGGAATTTATCAAGCCATTTTACAGCACACATGGCACAATCACAATATTACATGAGTTGACAAACACGGAACAACATATGATATTCCAACACCCCTCCTTGAGGAGCGCTATACTAAAATGAACACATCTGACTCACATGAAGCCCATAATCCTATTTAAATCCATTCACCCACTTCAGGTCGATTCTGCTCGCACTGAACTAGGCTGATAGCCTTTCCTAGACCCGTAATAAGTCATTTCTTCTCATAACATGAAAGAACTACCACCATAGCCGGGGCAACACCCCACAATCCAAAACCAAATGAACCGAACGACTTCATATAGATCTTAGATATTCTTCCAACATTTCAACTTTATTAAGTCCCCAAAATTTGACTAACTCCCAGATTTTTCAAATATTTCGGCAGAGTCTCCCTTGTAATTGGGCCTATCCACCTGTCAAAGTAACACCAAAACAACTCCTAACAGCATGTCCACAACCCAACAAGTACCACAAGTATATCAATAATACTAATCTCTGCATTACAAGCCCGACATTATCACAATGATATTTTGACATGAAACGCATCATTTGTATGATCATAACCACATTTCTGGTCTTAATAGTTGTTCATAAATAATTCCATCATTATCAATAAATCTCATATTAACCACCACCTCATTTCAAATTTTCACAATACTGACAACAGAATGTGAGGCATGAAGACCTCATTATTACTTACTCGGATTAATGAGTCACATTTAACGCCACCTGGGAACTCATCTCATAAGCTAAAACTCAATGTTTACAGTACGAAAATGGCTGAATATGAACATAAAATATACAAGAATTATCAATTCAACCTAACTGGCATGACTCCCTTTTAATATTATCGTACGAATTAAACTTTACAAAGGAAAACTTTAAACTCATAATTATTTACCACAAGGACCTCGTCCTTACATAACCTCCACCGCGGCTTGCAGCCCGGTTTAAATATTTCACATTGTGCCAACTGCAGTTTTCAATTTCCTTTCTTTCTTCTTCTCAATAAATTTCGTAAACATTTTTTTTTCATAGCACATAACGAACCCTCATACCGATAGGGCATATAATTCATAAAAAAGTTGGAACCAATTATTCTGAAACACATTAAACCCATTGTAGTGAATAATAAACATTACTTTAACCTTACCCCAAATCCTTGGAGCCCAATTTCTAACATCCAGAATTCTTTTCAAGACCCGAATCTCACATACACACACTGTATAAGTCCGAACAAACTGTGTCAAGCCATAACAATAACCCTAGATATAATCGCATAACATACTACACAACGCGTATACTCGCAACACCATTCTCGATCACCATAACCACTTAAACCAACCAAGTACCAGTAGGAAACCCCACATTAAACAGAACCTCGCTCCAAAACCTTAGTACCCCATCAATAATGAAGAAATATACAGGAACTCACAATATACAACACGTTCCCCGTACCTGTAGAAAGTATCTATTTTAAACCATGGTAGAAACCATCAAGAACACTTGGAAATCCATTTTCTCCTAATCAAGCTATCAGAACTAAATTCCTCTAATTCAACCAGGCCACGCAGGTCATCAAACTCAGAAATATTGCCATATTACTACAGCTAGTTCAACAAAAATTCTTCACAAGCTTAGGTAACACAGACCGTAAAATACCTCAATTCCACTACTAAGATCACCTTCATTCTCGTGACAATCAACTCAAATTTCTTAATTAGAGTCAAATTTAAATCTCAACACATACACCCTGTTAGTAGAAAAGAAACTCTCTACTCAACAGTATAAGGAACACACCTACTTTGCTTCCAATTAACATTTTTGTATACCTTCCACTGTCATACACATTACACAATCACTTAGTCTTCCTGGGTCTAAACTCATATTGTAACATGAAATTTACTTCACTCTAAACAGGAGACTTGAAAAGATTCTTCACGCCCATAACTCGGAGCTACACCTCTAATCACAATGGAAATCATACACTTAATAGTTCACTTATCATCCAGTAGATGTTCCTCGACACTTCCAAGTCATATAGAAACATCTCGCAGTACTAACATACCCATCACATTGCTACCCAGCCGTCATTCCCACTAATAGGGGCAATACCGGACATATAAGTTCAAAATACTTGCTCACACAATCAGCACCTCGGTGCTCAAGCCGTAGGAAAAGATCTGGCCTCAAGTCCTTCAGACTGGCCCAACATCAACTCATAGAGATCACGTCTCGCCCCTCAATCAGGGAATCACAAGCCATCAAGGTACATCTGATACTGAGCGCTCATGCGCGCGTACGAATGCGTGGAAGGAATTTCAAAAGTTTCCTTTCAAGATGAATCAAGGACGCACGATAAGAATTCAAGAATGTGAAGTTTTCCTAAAGGTTCTGCAGCCTCTCGAGGATAAATACAGACGTCTCCGTACCGATCCGCGAGACTTTACTAAACCATCTCATGACTCGCAAGACCTAGTAACCTAGGCTCTAATACCAACTTGTCATGACCCAAAATCCCAAACTGGTCGTGATGGCGCCTCTCATGAGGACAAGGCCAGTCAATCAACAAAACAGTACATCTCTTTATAATTACTTAGCAGGAATAAGTCTAAATCATAGGCAATATAATCTTAAATGCGAAATAAATGTGATACAACAAGGAAAACTCTCCCAACTCAGCCCGAAATCGGGGTGTCACAAGTCATGAGCTACTACAGAGTTTACTAATATTTTACAAAGTCTTGAATTATCATAAATAACAAAGATAAGGGAGAAAACGGGGCTGCGGACGTCAACAGCTACCTCGTTACTCCTAGTCACCGCCTGGTCTGGAAAGAATCAGCGCTCAGGAGCGAACTCAGCTCTGCCTGTATCTGCACACATGGTGCAGGGAGTAATGTGAGTACTCCGACCCAGTGAGTAATAAAAATAAATAACGACTGAAAACATGAAATCTCATAACGGCACAATATAGCGCTATCCCAAGCAGTAAAATCAGTTATACAGTAAAATAGTGAGTATCAGATAATTCTTCTTTTAAAACAGTAAAGACAAATAATTTCCACAGTAAGGATAAATCAAAAGCTTGCCCCTCGGGCTCAATATGTAAATCTCAGTATAGTATCAGCCCCTCGGGCTCACTCCCAACTCACCAGCACACAACATCAGCCCCTCGGGCTCACTCCCAACTCACCACACACAAGCAACGGCCTCTCGGGCCCACTCCCAACTCACCTGGGTACCCTGCGCTCACTGGGGGTGTGTACAGACTCCGGAGGGGCTCCTACAGCCCAAGCGCAATATCAATAGGCCTGAAAGCCTTCACACATCACACACGAGGCCTGAAAGCCTCCTCATATAACACTCGAGGCCTGAAAGCCTCCTCACATCACTCAACATATCCTCACGTATGGCCCTCGGCCTCAATCAGTCCAGAAAATAATCATAAGCCTCTTGGGCATCAGTAAAACAATAGTGCTCAGCTCAACAGCATTATAAATATCATTAAATCTCGAGTTGAGTATAAATGTAGCTGAGTTCACAAAATAATATAATTCAATTGGACTGAGTTCAAATAATATTTCAATTCGTGAGGAAAATAGTGATGTAAATTCACAAAAGATTTCAGATAATTGGCACGAAGCCCAAATATGGCAATAAGCCCAATCATAGTGAAAAACAATAAATCTTTATCAATTACGCGGTAAAAATATCAACTGGGATGGACCAAGTCACAATCCCCAATAGTAAATGACCCCGCGCTCGTCATACAACGCGTGTCTCATCTCAACATAGCAGTATGTTGTGCAATCCGGGGTTTCAAACCCTCAATGCATCATTTAAAATCATTACTCACTTCAAGACGGTCCAATGTCTACTCCGCTATGCCCTTGCCTCTCGAATTTACCTCTTCGCGCGTCGAATCTGGTCAAAACCACAACGAATACATTACAATAGGCTAAGGGAATATAACCCAATCGAAAAGACTCGAAAAATATCGAAATTCACGAAATTCGCAAAACCCGAGCCCCGGGCCTAATTCTCGAAAAATTACGAAATTCACATCACCGGATTCCTCGTTTCACCACGAGTCCGTACATATAAAATTTACCAAAATCGAAGTTCAAATGACCCCTCAAATCTTCAAATCTTATTTTCAAATCCCTAGGCCTAAATCTTCAATTTACTCCTCAAAAACATGTAATCTAGTCGGATTATTCGATGATAATTCAATATTATGGAGTAGAAATAATCACAAGTGACTTACCTCAAGATTTCCCAAGATTTCTTGCTAAAAATCGCCCAAAATCCGAGCTTGGAAGTCAAAAAAAATGACCAAACTCGGACTGTCGGACATTAAATCTGTCCAGAAATTTTCGGTACTGTTCACGCAGGGGGCACTGTTCATGCGCGTGAGGTCACTGTTCACCCGCGCGGTTACTGTTCACGCGCGGGGTACTGTTCACTGCTGCAGAAAATACAGCAGCTTTTAAGAAATTTGCAGCACAGCCATTTTTTACTAAAATGGCTCTAACTCCATCATACGAACTCGGAATTAGACGATTCTTGTTCCTATGAGTCACAAATAATAATACGAACACAACCCTTCAATCTAAACTCAATTCAGAGCTCGTTTGCCTAGTTCAATACCCATTTCGCTCGTTAAACAATTAACTCACATTACACGTCAAAAACCCAATCGTGACTTGATGAAATTAAACCAAAATTTTCAGATCAGTCCTATAATTCATGATTTAAATTCTGGAAGTCTCGAAATTAAATTTGGATATCTAGAACTAAAAATGAACCTTTAGATCATTACATGCTTATGCTCAAAACGGTAAAAATCTTCCAAAAATACTTCCAAAACTTATCCGAGCCTCATGGGATCCCAACAAAGTATACTAACAAGTCCCATAATATGACACAAATTTAGTTGTTCCTTCGAATCACCAAAAACAACGCAAAAATACTAAATTCACCTCGGATTCAAGCTTATGAACTTTGAAACTTCTAACTTTCACATCCGATGTCGAAACACGTCAAAACTAGTCCGAATGACCTCAAATTTTGCAGACAAGTCCAAAATGACATAACGAAGCTACAGCAACTCTCGGAATTCCATTCCGACCCTCGGATCAAAATCTCACCTATCAACCGGAAATCGCCAAAATACTAACTTCGCCAATTCAAGCTTAATTCTACACCGGTCATCACAAAAATATTCCGGACACACTCCTAAGTCCCAAATCACCTAACGAAGCTATCTGAATCATACAATTCGCATTTCTAGTGCTCTAACACATAAGTCAATAACCGATTGACTTTTCCAACTTAAGCTTCCTTAAAAGAGACTAAGTGTCTCAAACCTTACCAAAATCATTCCGGAATGACTTCAAATTTTGCACACAAGTCACATTCGACATTACGGACTTGCCCCATCTTTCGGAACCGCATTCTGACTCCGATATCAAAATTTCCACTTCCGGTCGAATTTTCTCAAAAGCCTTCAAATTTCTATATTTAGCCAAATGACTTCAAAATGACCTCCGGACATCCGAATTCACTTACGATCGCGCTCTTAACTCCAGAATCACCATACAGAGCTATTCCCAGACTCGGAATCCCAAACGGACATCTATAACACTGAAATGCCTTCCAACCCAAATTTATGCAATTCTTCTAAAATACTAACTTTCACAATATACGCCGAAATGCTCACGGGTTATCCAAAACCAAATCCGGACATACGCCCAAGTCCGAAATCATCATACGAACATGCTGGAACTTTCAGATCCCAATTCCGAGGTCGTTTACTCAAAATTCCAATCTTAGCCATTTTTTTCAACTTAAGGTTGCCGCAATGAAAAGTTTCATTCCAATTTGACTCCGAATTTCCCGAAATTCAACTCTGACCATACGTACAAGTCAATATACCTGAAATGAAGCTATTCATGACTTCCAACTGTTGAACGACGCGCTAGAGCTCAAAACGACCGACCGAGTCGTTACACAACTCTAGAACCAAAGATCACAAATTTATAAGAATTCATTCCGTTTTTCAAAGTAAGCCACTTATAAAAAGTAAAGTAATAAGATATCACTGTATAATCCTATGCGAATTAAGTTTATCCTTCAAAATTTTAATGTGCTAGATAAACATTAGTTTTGTCTTGATCGTATTTTTTTGTAGTTTCCTCCGAAATATTAGTTTCACGAACAAGATGCAAAAGAATTCTTTTTGTGATACAAGATAACAAATTTAATAAGAAAATTTATAAAGTAATTATTATTTCCCAATTATTAAAGAACAACTAAGTATTTTTTAAAGAATATAAATGTGTGAAAAAGAAAAATAAAAAGGTTGGTAAGAGTCAATACCGTTGATGATTTAGCAAATATAAAGATCTAAAAGTGGAATATCAAATCAATCTTTTACTCTTTGAAAATAAAAAATTTATGGTGGATAAAATTATAATTACAATTAAATATTCAAAACAAGAGGTGGACTAATCTTAAGAATCTGAATGAACAGAAAATAAATTATTTTTTTATATTAAGACCAAATAATTAAATCTTTTAATTAATTATTAGCAAGAGAATCCAATTCAATTATTTTTTTTAAATTCATCATGAGTAAAATTATTTGTCAAGTTAAAAAATCTTAAGGTACATAAATTTATTCTATAAAAAGAGCGGTAGAGATTAAAAGAAATTAGATCATAAAGTAAAAAAGATTAATATAGTATTAAGAAGGCCATACGAGTATCTGAGGAAGCACAATCAAAGTTAAATTCTAAACAAGAACAAACCTTTAAGACTATATTATAAAGAGTCGGCTATGGTATAGTGGAATTATCCTTTGTAAATGTCTCTGGCTAAATTGAAATAAAATTCCTATGTCGTTACTTGTAAATATCATATTAAGAGGCACAATACTGTTAGTAATAATAACAAGGGGTATACCGACAACGATTTTATTATGAGGTCGTACAACTCACTTTAGATTTGATATATCTCTTCAAAAACTTAAAATAACCATCACAAATATATCAAAGGAGAGCAATAATGCTAAATTTATAAGAAAAGCCAAATTAATAATATGGGATAAAGCACTTGGCTAAGCGTCAAAGAATCGAAACAGTTGCCTAGAGTTTTAAAGATATATTGGATATCAATGAACCATTTGATAGAAAAGTAATAGTTTCTGAGGTGGTTTATGTCAAGTACTATTAGTAGTTCCAAAATCGACAAAAGCAAAGACCATAAAAGCTAGCTTGCCAAACTTATTTTTATAGCCTCAAATGAAAAAAAATCAAATGACAAGAAATATAAAAGTAAGAATAGATCTAACATTCAGTGACTTCTTGCTTCCGGTTCGAAAACAAAAAAGATAATTTGGTTCTTTTAGAACACTTGGTTATCAACCCCAATGGTAATAGTAGTGCATTTAATAAGAAAAAATATTATCATCGTTAGATTAAATATCATTTGTGCAAATTACATGATAAACATTAAAGAGCTATCTTAGCTAGCAAAAAAAAAAGATCAACTAAATAAAAGGTTGATTGCTAAGTTTTGTGGTAAAAACAAAATATTTTTCAGTTTTAATTCAGCAGAAGATGATACCAACAATTACTACCAAAAAGAATATTCAAATACATTAATATCACATTGCCTTCTACCATCCAGGTTTGTTGTCAAGTTCATCATTTCTTACGTTTGTTAGTGTCACCATATATATAATAGACTAGGGTAAAATTGATCTTCCATTGTATATAGGTTAATTTTGAAGAAAAATATGCCTATCATGCTACTGAAAAACATAAATCCGTTGAATAGCATATGTAATAGTACACATATAGTATATAGAAATTTTGACAATAACGTCATATACATGTAAAAATTATGATACTGATCAATGTACTTATAAGTATATGTTTATCCCTGAAATCAACTTTCGTCTTCCGAAACTAAAGAATATGCTTTTAAATTTGTGTAAAAAAAAAAATTCAGTATGTTTACGTTTTATAATTATAATAAATAAAATACAAGGACAAACATTCTAAATATTGGACTATATTTACAATAATATATTTTCTTGCACGAATAACTATATGTTGCACTTTCAAGAGGGATATCAATATCGACAACAAGGTTCTGGTTATGGCAGAATAACCAAAGTATTAGGAGGAAACATACACAAAAGAATATCGCCAACAAAGAAGTGTTCGGTAAAATACCACCAAATTAGATGCCTTTAAACTAAAATTATTATCTAATCAACATAGTTAAATTGATCATTTGTATAAGTTTTGATGACATCTTTTCATTTTGAATTCATGTATTATGTTAATGTAATAATATATTTCTCATTAAATAATTTTTTTCTCCGTTCATATAAATAAATATTTAAACCACCAAGTGTCATTATTAACGTGTAATGCACGTATATAGATACTAGTTTTTATACAACAGTGTAAAAAATTCTATATTACAACAGTGTAAAAAATTCTATATTAATTCCCAAAACTCAAGATTTTGCTACACATATACGCGAAACAAAGGTGGTTGTCTTTTTTCTTTTCTGGTTCAACATGTGATTTTAAATATTCAAAAAAAAACCAAGCACATTCATTTCGTTCGTTCCTATTACAAAATTTAACATTTTAAATTAATCTGTTAGCGCTTTTTAATACTCCTTCGCTTCCCATTTAGTTGTCACGTTTCACTTCTCGAGAGTCAAACTACATGAACTTTGATCAATATTTTAGCATGTATTTTTTCACATATTGATATGAGAAGAATTGCAAATTATAGTACATTCTGCATAGTTTTCGAATATCAAAATTTTAATTTTAAAATATTAAGCTAATCTAATCCGATTTAACTTCAAAGATTAGTTAAATTGATTTTCCACATACGAATTATGACAAGTAATAGAACCTGTTTCGTTGTTTCCTTAACTGGAATCCAGAAATCTGGCTGTCCGTGTGCTGTAACTGAGTACATCAAGTGTTTGCACCAAATCGAACAATTTAATCTTAACTGTTATAAATTAAAAGGAGAGTAAGTTAAGTGACAAATGTCTATATAAAAAAATAAATTATCTTGTATTCATTAGCTTGATTAACCTGAAGTGCGGCTGCATTTTCACAATTTAGTTAGCATAAACTATGTTTTATTTATTATTTATTCTCCTTCTATTGATGATATTCTAGCTTTATTTTTTATTATTATTTGTAGAGGAATGATTCCCTCGTATGAGAACTGTCATGTCAATTACATACTTTCTCCCTAATTAAATAAAGTGATCAAATATCTCGAGAGCCTAAACAAAAACGTAAGTGTAACCTAAGCCTCTCCTTCTCCCCCTTTTAAGCTGATAGTACTGAGTACTGACTTACCATATTGGGATCTTTTTTTAAAAAAAAACACCATATTGTTGATTAATAATTTTTCTTTTTCACTAAAAAAGCAGCATATACAATATATGCTCCCCTTCCAAGCACTTACTAGTTAACCATTTGACAAATGCTACTCCTTTTGCACTATTTTATATGAAGGCGTTTAACGAGAAAAGCTTATATATTGTATGTTAATTTGATTTGTATATGTGTGCGGATCAAAATAATAAAGCGTCATACGAATGCTAACAAATAAAATTTTGGTGACAATAAATTAGGCGACAAACAAAATTGCACTAAAAGAGACATAATTAATTTTAATATAATTTGATCAATTGACTTACATTGATCTACTAATATATAAGAAAAAGCTTATAATAAATTCTCATCTTAAACAAGACTCTTTAAGAACTATATTGTGGATGTTATTGTATTGATTAGGAATGTACATAGGTCGGGTTGGTTCGGATTATTCAATTACCAAACCAAACCAATAGTGTCTGATTTTTAAATTTATAAACCAAACCAAACCAATAAAGTCAGGTTTTTCAATCTCAATTTTTTTCGAATTTTTCGATTTTTTCGGGTTTTCGGATTTTTTCTCGGTAAAGTCTTAATAGCACAAAATATGTAACTTGTGCTCCAAATATTTATTTTAGTCCTAGTAGGATACAACAATATAATGTATTTTCCAAGAAAATAAAATAATAATTTGAGATGAGTCATAACATTTTACTAAAATATTCAATAACATAGATAATAAAATCACACAAAGAAAAAAATTAATACACCATAATAAAAATTAACATAATCTAAAATACTATATAGGTCGTGCTAAAATAAGTACAACTAATAAGTGTCACACCTCCTTTTTCGCCCGCGCCGCCTCAAAGGGGCGAGGAAGGGAGTTTTTTTCCAATTAAAGGACAATCGAAACGGGATTTATTTATTTATTTCAGAGTCGCCACTTGGGAGATTTATGGTGTCCCAAGTCACCGGTTGAATCCCGAATCGAGGAAAAGAATGACTCTGTTTAATAGTCTGCGCACCAGAAATACGGATAAGGAATTCTGTTAACCCGGGAGAAGGTGTTAGGCATTCCCGAGTTCCGTGGTTCTAGCACAGTCGCTCAACTGTCATATTCGGCTTGATTATCTGATTTTATACAATTATGAACTTATGTACAAACTTTAAACTCTTTACCGCTTTTATTATTATTATTATTTTAACAGAGAATTACAACAGTGTGAACGTATCTCGAATTACGTCACATCAATGTACCCGTGGTTATTGACATATTTCAACTCCGTTGAGATTTGGATTTGGGTCACATAAATGTGCACCCGAATTTAAGAGTATAACATTATTAAAGACGCGCCTAAAGCGACTAGCGTATCATTATTTTGGGTAGGGCCGTGAAATTGACTAAACGGCTCGTCCCTAAGTCTAAGTATTTTAAAACAAATAATTAGTGAGGGTCCCGCGATTTTGTATTTATTTTGGCGAAGCACGCCTCATTTGTTTTAAGGATATCCTAAAGTGACTATATTTCTATTAAATTCGTCTTTAAAATAAAAGAGAAAAAATCCTAATTAATTACATGTTTTAACTAAATTTAGCTACATGTTCACGATTAACCTAATGTTGACAATATTAAAACCTTCATAGCTAGTGAACTAATCAGTTTTGCCAAGCCGATTCACTAAAGACACCAACTTATGTTATTTTCCTCTTATTCCAATTATTAAACAGTTTGACAGTAATGAGCATGCTTAAATATATACTACCTAATAATCAAGCTAAAGCAAAGTATTATTTAATACATCACTACAAGATGCCTAGTTATGCAAAGCGACAGAAATTTACAGAATAATAATACATGAAATAGCCTAAATACAATTAGTAAAAGAAACAAAGAAAAAGCTAAATTAAAACTTCAAAGTTCCATTCTTCATATGTATTCATGGTTTCACATTTCAGCTTACAATATGCCAAAGTTACAGTTGTGTACCTGGTATTGTCAATACAAGAAGAAGAAGGTCAGCAAAGTAGTATGTAACATAGCAACATACAGCAGCAGAAAGCCCAACACAGTAGCTTCAACACTTCAATCCAGAAATCCCAGCAACACGGAGAAAACTAGTAAAAATGGAGAAGAAAAATAGTCCGGATCTCTCTTTGTTTTTTCTTTCTAGCTTTGAACTCTCTATGGTATTCTTTCGCTCTCAATATTTCAGAAAATTTGGTTCTATCTTTTTTACTCTCTCCAAAATGAATTCTGTCCCTATATATCCAGTGTATCCAGAGTGTATATCGAGTGTATACCGCTCTCTCCGCCCCCTCTTTTTTTCTTCTCTCTATCTAGTTTTTCCTCTTTTTTGAACCCCATTCTTCCTAAATTTTCTCTTCTATTTATAGCAAAATTTTCTAAATTTTCAGATTTGTTTTTTTTTATTTTTAATTAAAAGAAATCCCACTTACAAATTGCTTTTATTTTTTTAGAAAAAGAAATCCCACCTTTATTTACTTTTATTTTTAAAATTCCAACTTTAATTACTTTTATCTTATTTAAAATCTCACTTTTTATTTTTTTTAAAAGAGAATCTCACTTTATTTAACTTTTCTTTAAAAAAACAAACCACTATCTTTTCTTTTTCTTTTAAAAATGCTACTTTCAATTACTTTAAATTTTTTAAATTTTCAGATACCTTTATATTTATTTTTTAATTCCAACCTTCTTTTACTTTTTAATTTTTTAAAAATTTCCACAAAACTTTTTATTTTTTAAAATTTTCTACATTCTTTTACTTTTTTTAAAAGAGAATTCCACCTATTTTTACTTTTATATTTTTATTTATTTAATACTTCCCTTTTTATTATTTTTTAAATCATTCCCGAAATTATTATTAGTATTTTTTTAAAATAAAAAAAAATCGGATTTTTTTTATATAAAAAAAACAAAAAATGATAACAAAAATATTAATAGTGATAATTCATCTTTTAATTTTTTTTTTTGGTATTTTTATCCTATAATAAAAAGTGTAATAAAGCTAAAATAATAGTCGGTTAAAACCCCCTAAAATATTTACATAAAAGAAGTGATAAAAAATTAAATATTGTCAAAAATTAGGTGTTCACAATAAGTACTATTAATTATACAACTAAGCATATATAAAAAAACAAGAGAAACTAGGTTATACATTTTCACTATAAATCAATGCAAAACTAAAAAAAATAGATATCGAACACTATTGTCATTTCTAGTGTTGAATTGAATTTCCTTTATTAGCATTAGTATTTGTAAGCACGTGATTTTTGCCCTATATGAGAATTACTCCCAAAAAATTCAAAAATAAAATGATTTTTCTTTGGTGTACAATTTTGTGATATTTTGAAGAATTATTTGTATTTGTCTGTGCGTGTTTATTCGCTAAATTAATAAAAAATACAAAAATATGTCGCATTTTGCATGTAGGATTTAATTCTACAATTGTTAGTAATTAAAATTGTTTTACAAAAATTAAAAATTACAAAAATAGGCATCGTTTGCATTTTTAGCATTTAATGTCCAAATATACAATTTTATGCTTAATTAATACTTAATTGTGCGTTAATTGTTATTGGGAGTTAATTTGCGCCTTTATAACTTAATTTAGTTCTTAATAATAGTTTAAGTATTTTTATAATTTAGTTTTAGAAAAATAAAAGAAGAAAAGAGAGCGAAAATATAAAGAAAGTCGGAATTGGGCCTCTTCTTCAATTTCAAGCTATAGGCCCAAAAAATGGCCCAATCTTCCCTACGACCCAGTCCATTTCGAACTGGGTCGACCCAGTCCATTAACCCAACACCCCTTCTTCATTTTTGTCCAACACAAAACAAAACCAAAAAAAAATAAAAAAATAAAAAGTGAATTATCACTATTAATAGTTTTATTTTTTGTTTTTTTATATATATAAAAAAAATCCGAAAATATTTCATTTTATTTATTATTTTTATTTTAAATATATATATATATATATAGTAATTTCGGAAATGATTTTAAAAAAATAAAAAATAAAAAAATAAAAAAATGTAAAAGAATGTAGAAAATTTAAAAAAAAAAAGTAAAAAGTTTTAAAAAATTTAAAAGTAAAAGAAGGTTGGAATTAAAAAATAAATATAAAGATATCTGAAAATTTAAAAAATTTAAAGTAATTGAAAGTAGCATTTTTAAAAGAAAAAGAAAAGATAGTGGTTTATTTTTTAAAGAAAAGTTAAATAAAGTGAGATTCTCTTTTAAAAAAATAAAAAGTGGGATTTTAAATAAGATAAAGTAATTAAAGTTGGAATTTTAAAAATAAAAGTAAATAAAGGTGGGATTTCTTTTTCTAAAAAAATAAAAGCAATTTGTAAGTGGGATTTCTTTTAATTAAAAAAATAATAAAATAATAAAAAACAAATCTGAAAATTTCGAAAATTTTGCTATAAATAGAAGAGAAAATTTAGGAAGAAGGGTGGAAAAAAAAGAGAGGAAAAACTAGATAGAGAGAAGAAAAAAAGAGGGGGCGGAGTGAGAAGTATACACCCGATATACATTCTGGATACACTGAATATACAGGGGCAGAATTCATTTTGGAGAGTTTTGAAGTTGAAAAAGAATAGTTACTGCTTCATTGCCTCGCTTAAGATCTGAAATAGTCAGAACCTTCCTGCCTTTTACTTCTTCACTATACTTGGAGTCGTTTATAGTCTCCTGGGTTTTCTGCTATTCCTACTGTACTGGTTTGCGATGTTGCTGAATCTGCTGTTGCTGTGTTATTACTGCTGCTGACTTCTCCTTCTTTTGTTCTTGTACTGCTGTTTCCAGGTACACATTTGTACAATCTCGGCTTGAAGCAAAAAATGAAATATTAATCAGGCTTTGTTCCTGTTGAATTCCTCCTGTTTAGATTTGTGGTTGAATATAATTTTTCTTTCTTCGTATAAAGATGTAGTTGAATGATTAATGAATAATGAGGTTGCATATGTATACTTTCTTCATCTAATAATGTTAGTTTAAATTACGGAGAATAATTAATCTGTTTTGATATTATGGTCAATCTCATGTTCTAGTATTATTGAATAACAGAATATAAAATGAAAGCAGTTTTTCTTTGTACAAACTCGATCGCAATTTTCCATTCGCATTAGCCGTAAACTAATAACTAATAAGTTACGTTTTTCAGCATGTAAATAATTAAGAGATTTTCTTTTATTTTAGAGACGAACTTAATAGAAAATATAGTCATTGTAGGTTTATCCTTTAAAAATAAAAATGAGACGAGCCTCGCCAAATAAAACGTATAGATTGCGGGGCCCTCACAAAATGTATGGTTTAATTAGAATTCGGAAGGACCGTTTAGCGAATTTCACGGTCTTCCCCAAAATAATAACGCGATAGTCTCTTTAGGCGCGTGTTTAATATTTTACTTTCTTAAGCCTGGGTGTGCATTTCATGCGACCCGAATCCAAATCCCAAAACATCAAATAAAACGTGTTCCGGATTGTGGGTGCATTTCATGTGACGCAGTCCAAAGACGTGTTTTAAGCGATGTTCATATTTCTTTTAAAAACAATAATAATAAAGCGGTTAAAAGATAAAATTTGCACATAAGTTCATATTTGTATAAAATCAGATAATCAAGCCGAATATAACAGTTGAGCGACCGTGCTAGAACCACGGAACTCGGGAATGCCTAACACCTTCTCCCGGGTTAACAGAATTCCTTATCCGGATTTCTGGTACGCAGACTGTAATATGGAGTCATTCTTTTCCTCGATTCGGGATTAAAATTGGTGACTTGGGACACCCTAAATCTCCCAAGTGGCGACTCTGAAATAAATAAACCAATCCCGTCTCGATTGTCCTTTAATTGGAAAAACTCCCTTGCACCCTCGCGGGTGCGGAAAAAGGAGGTATGACAGCTCTGGCGACTCTGCTGGGGAAAAACCCAGAACCACTGGTTCAGGGTTCAAGAATTCGAGCTTAAAATAATTGTTATAGTTGGCTTTATTTATTATCTGATTTTTTTTACATGATATATGCCCAATGTGCTAAATGACACTTTTACCGCTTTAATATTATTTGAATTATGAATATATACAACTGCTACGAAACCCCCTTCTTTCTGAGTCTTCTAAATTTATGGTGCACACGTGCGCGTGGCCCACCTTTCTGTTAAAGTCATACCAAATAAGACGAAGTTGGGACAAGTAACTAGGCCGGGTAGACTTTCGTGCTCCCGGTACGTTGCCCCCGCTTCGGCTCAAACTGTCCGTTTGGGTAAGCCAGGGCTAGATCAATATGCCTCAGGTTTTTTCACTTAGAATAACTCAGCTTCATGCCGGATCCCTAGTAGGAGCGATTGTTTGCATCACGTGCATTTGACTTTGGAGACTCAACACAGGGGTTGGGTCTGTCTAGGACAGGTGTACCAAAAAAAATGACCATCCTGATGCATCTTACTTGCTGCTACTTGCGCATTTATTTGATCCGGATTTGTGTGTTGACTGACTTTTGAATATCATGAATAATATTTTAAAATTGAAAAAAAAATAGCGGTTAGGGAATTGACTGTTTATTTTTGAAAAAAACCAATGCCCAAATAACTGTCAAAACTCTGCCGAAATTTTGAGAAAATGAAAAAAAAATGTTTTATTAGTTTGTTTTATTAAAAGCAAAGGAAAAATAGAAAATGAAAATAAAAAAAGAGTCTTATTTTTAAAATGGTTTTGTTTTATTTTATTTGCTTATGAAAATGCAAAAAAATAAAAAAAGTCTTTCATTATTTGTCGCAAATATATATATATATATATATATATATAAATCCGAAAAGTTTTTTTTATTTCCAAAAGATATATATATCTTTATTTGTTGCAAAGAGAATTTGTCTTGCCAAGAAAATTCAAAATAAAATTCCAAAAAATATGTCTTGCAAAAAATAATATAAATATCTTTATTTTCCATTGTTGATAAAACAAAAATAATAAAAATGTTTTCTTTTAAGAAAAAAAATCCGAAAATATTTTGATTCCTCTTTCAAAATTGAAAAGAAAATTCAAAATTCAAAAAATATTTTTTAGAAGCATTTCTTTTATCAAAAGTAAAATTCCAAAAATATTTTTTTTCTTTAGAATAAAAAAAAGACAAATGGAAATTCGAAAAAAAAACTTCCTTTTACTTTTGAAATTCTCAAAGTTCAAATCAAAAGAAAAGGAATTTTTACGAGTTTTTCTTTCAAAAAGAAATCAATCAAAAAATATATATATACTTCCTTTGAGCAGTTCTTTCACAGTTTCAATAAAAAAAAATATTAGTTCGTTTACTTATTCACGAGGCGCGAACTACGCGGGTTTGATTCTCACCAGATGTGAGATACGTAGGCAACCCTCATCGGGTCCAACCCCCTTTTTGCTAAAATAGCCAAAAACCAAAAATAAAAAATAAAAAACGTGTCAAAATTTTAATTTTTGTCATAAATACGTCGGGCGGTGTCCAACCTCCCCTTTTTTTTGCTAAAATAAGCCAAAAATCAATAAATGAATAAATAAAAAACGTGTCAAAATTTTAGTTTTGTCATAAATAAGTCGGGCGGTGTCTAGCCTCCCCTTTTGCTAAAAAAAATAGCCAAAAAAAAAATATGTCAAATTTTAATTTTGAAAGAAGTCGGGTGACGCTGATTTATCAAGACATAGCCGAATGTTCCCGAAAGGGACGCCGGAAGGCTGACTTTGCATAAACAGCCACCTTTTGGGTCATGTTTAGGATTTTTGGTCCAGTTGACCTACACAGCCTTAAAAAAAAATCTTCGTCCCCGAGGCGCTGAAGGGCCGTGTTTGCAACACCCGGTTTTATTGTAATTTGAAAAAAAAAAAGAGTCAACGGTTAGGTGAATACCATTTGGATTTTTGGTCAAAATAAGCCGAGCCAGCTTTGACCACGTCTTAAACCGTTCTTGCCGAAATAGCCCTAGAGTATCTTTCAATTGATTGAAAGGCTATTTTTGTAAAAGAATGAACAAGTTTGTAAAGTGTCGTAAAATAATCCTCTCCGGCCTCAAAATTTGGAAGGGGCCACATTTGCAAAAGATAACCGCTCGGTTGCATTTGTCAAACTGAGAAAGGAAGTTGGCCATTTATTTTTGGAGTTTGTAAATCTTTTGATTAGAATATGTGGGTTGTTTGATTTTCAAGTTTGTAGGTCATTTTTTTTAAACCTTTGAAACCCAATATGAAAATTGAAAAAAATGATTAGTATTGTTTATATTTTATTGGTCCGAACTACGCAAGGTCTGATTCATGCGGGGTCATGATACGTAGGCAATCTCCATAAGATTCGACCACAACAAAAAAATGAAAAAAAAAAGGAAAAGAAAAGAAAAAATCAAAAAAAAAATCAAAAAAAAAAGAAAAAAAGAAATGAAAAAATAAAAATCGAAAAAAAAAGAAAGAAAGAAAAGGAAAAAAAAACAGATGTTATTAATAATGGGGACCGACGGAGTCCATTCTAACCTGTTTTGAATCGCAAAGAAAGAAGGTGGTTGGTTTGTGGTAAGCCGGAAATACAAGACCCAGAAGCACACTTTGCGGGGATCAGGCCTGATAGCAGAAGCACTCGAATCCTATTGGGACTTGTTGACTAAGGTTGATGATATCGAAGTTGGAAATGGTCTGGACAATACTGATGCAAAGCTCAGTGGCTAAAGATGCCAATTTTGATAAAATGGGAGGACGCTCCGTTCCTTGGTTAGCAAGAGAGAAGCTGGTGGTGTCTTATTTTGTTGTCATTTCTGTTGTCCGGATTATTCTTAGGGTTGTAATCCGAATATTATCTTGTGTCAAACCTTCTTATCTTTCCATTTTTGTCGTATCAGTTTGTTTAAGTCTCGTTGATGTTGTGTTAAGATTTTATTCTGGTTGTTTTGTTTGTTTTTCTAACCATTTCGCCGGAAGTCTAATACAAAAGCCGGTCTTTTATTATTTCCAGTCATCTTTTTATTTAGTCCTTTTGTCATTTTCGTTCAATGCCGATTCTAGGGACATGACATGCGCATACAGTTTGGGCCTGGTCTATAAAGTTAATCATAAAACCCTGGGGAGGTGATCAAAGCATTTAAAGGAAATAAGAACGGTTTGAGATTATTTGAAGCCCGAGTCATGTGGAACTGGGGCAAGTAAAACATAAAGAAAATCGTTAAATGCAAGATTCGCCAAATTGGCATGAGGGTCGTGCATGAGAGTGAGAGTGTCGCCCAACAGTGCTTTAGAAATGACAAATGAAAAAGCAAGTGTTTAACATAATTGTCAAGTCCAGCACCATCGGAAGAGACTATAAATCTATGTTCAATTGTGTTGTTTGCACTTGGCATGTTTTGAAGACTGGAATGACGAAGGCATTTTATTCTGCTACCTAAACACTTTATCCTTTGTTACCCCTTTTGAGCCTTATATATTTTCTTTCATACCCCTCGTTTGGAATCAATAGCAACGACTAGGAAATACGAGCCTGGAAGGTAAAGAAAAAATCAAAAATCAAAAAAAAAAAACACAAAAACAAAAGAAAGTCAGAAGAAAACAGAAGAATTGGGAACTACGTTTGACCTGATTCCTCAAAGAGGATACGTAGGCGCTTCACGGCTCGGTCATAGTTTTGAAAAAAAAAACCAATCAATTAAAATATCCCCAAGCAAGAAACTGGGGCAAATGTTGCATTTGTTGTAAATAAATCTAATTCCGAAGGTTGTAACTAATAACCCAAAAATTAATGCATTTTTGAGCCTTTAATACCCTTTTTTTTCTAGCCCTATCCAAAACCCACATTACGGTCCAAAGAAAGACCTTCTGATCAGTCTTCAAAAGATTTCAAGTCAGACAAATGAGAGTCTCACCGGTGAGCATAACATTTTGTTCCACAGCAGAAAAGGACTCTAATCTCCAACAGAAAGAGTCATACCGGCAACACTCCAAAACCCCAGCTGAAAAGTGATACAAATGAGAGAGTCTTATCGGTGAAAACCTTCACATGCACCATAAGGTGATGAAAGTTGAGAGAAAAACCCAAAATGAGAGAGGCTTGATAGTGAAAACCCTTCGGGCACTACAAGTCGAATAAGATTAAGAATCAGATGGGGAATTGCCAATTGAAGATCTTGAAAGATGATTGACGAAGGATAGGCCACATAGGCATGTCATGACCATTAGAGTCGGTGTCTGCGTTTGATAGGGTTTTATTTATAGTTTCTTTTGTTAAAGAGTCATCTTTTTCCGTTGTCTTTTATTCTGTTCCCTTTTATCTTTTCCTTTCATAGAAAAATTCCCCAGTAGAGTCTGTTTGGTCAGAACCAGTGGGAAATGATTTCAAAATAGGCCATCAGCTTTCCAAGATAAGATCTGACTAATACATCCAAGTGATATAGTCAGGAAGGAACAAGCGCGAGGCCAGTGTCAAGAAAGATATCCCCAGCAAAAGGATTGACGAGTGTCAAGAGGGATATCCTTGCCGAAATCAAAGGTTATTAAACCTCAAGACCAGAGCCCATGGACAAAACAAGAAAAACAATAAGCATGATTTGGGAAATTCATGCGAGACTAAAAGGTCGGGAAAATGCAAGTTTCCAAGCCATGCCACGAAAGAAGAGGGATATCCCCAGCAGAAAAGGATTATCCCCAGCAAATAATATCATCCCCAACAAGTTGTGGAATGCAGAGCAAGGAAGGGAAAAGGGAAAACCATCCCAGTGGGAGTATCACAACCAACCACCGCGTTTTAAACTAACAAATTTTGTTTAAATTGAAACAGGTAAAGGAAGTGGCATTGATGACAGAAATACAGGCCATAAGGGAGACTGTCAAACTGGGGCAGAAAATTTTCCTTTCATTTGGAAATTTTTCTGGAAGTCAGATACCCATTCAGGGTAAAATGAATATAGCACCAGTCTCAAGGGAAGTGGTCTTTGAACCAGTTTTACCCCCAGCATAACAAGTTTTAATAAAAGAAGTTGTTCCCCAGCAGACAAAACAAAAAGATGACATTTGTGCTCAGAAAAGCAAAGAGCCATTATCCTCCCCAGCAGCTTCCAGAAGAATGAAGCATCGATTTGAAGGGATAAAATTCCCCAGCAGCGTTATCCTCAACAACGTTATCCCAAGAAGATAACACTTTTATCCCCAGCAGTGTTAAGAAAGAAAAAAAAAATAAAAAAGAAAAAAAAATTGAATTTGAAGGAAGGAAAGAAAGGAGACTCCCCCAGTGGTATTATCCCCAGCAATCAGGCATCCACCTGGAGAACAAGGATGAGTAGTTGAAGTATTAGTAATCAGGCATCCACCTGGAGAACAAGGAAGAGCAATGAAATATCAGAAATCAGGCGTCCACCTGGAGAACAAGGAAGAACAATGAAAGAAACAACAATCAGGCGTCCACCTGGAGAACAAGGATGAAGAAAAGAAATAGCAATCAGGCATCCACCTGGAGAACAAGGAAGAGCAATGAAATATCAGAAATCAGGCGTCCACCTGGAGAACAAGGAAGAGCAATGAAAGAAACAACAATCAGGCGTCCACCTGGAGAACAAGGATGAAGAAAAGAAATAGCAATCATCTGGAGAACAAGGATGAAGAATTGAATTAACAGTCAGGCGTCCACGTGGAGAACAAGGAAGAACAGTTGAAATATCAGAAGTCAGGCGTCCACCTGGAGAACAAGGAAAAGCATCAAAACTGGGGCAGAAGATTTTCTGCCATGGTCGAAAATTTTCTCAGAAGAACAAGGAAATCAATTCAAGTTTTAAGAGATAGCAAGACAACAAGATTTGGAGAAAAACAGTCGGAGGTAAGACAATTCCAAGATGTTGAAAATGGGATCATCCGCCCTCGAATAGGATATTTGGGTTCATCCACCCTCGAATAGGATATTTTGGGATCATCCGCCCTCGAATAGGATATTCTGGGTTCATCCGCCCTCGAATAGGATATTCTGGGTTCATCCGCCCTCGAATAGGATATTCTGGGTTCATCCGCCCTCGAATAGGATATTTTGGGTTCATCCGCCCTCGAATAGGATATATTGGGTTCATCCGCCCTCGAATAGGATATTTTGGGTTCATCCGCCCTCGAATAGGATATTTTGGGTTCATCCGCCCTCGAATAGGATATTCTGGGTTCATCCACCCTCGAATAGGATATTCTGGGTTCATCCGCCCTCGAATAGGATATTTTGGGTTCATCCGCCCTCGAATAGGATATTTTGGGTTCATCCGCCCTCGAATAGGATATTTGGGTTCATCCGCCCTCGAATAGGATATTTTGGGTTCATCCGCCCTCGAATAGGATATTTTGGGTTCATCCGCCATCGAATAGGATATTTGGGTTCATCCGCCCTCGAATAGGATATTTGGGTTCATCCGCCCTCGAATAGGATATTTGGGTTCATCCGCCCTCGAATAGGATATTTTGGGTTCATCCGCCCTCGAATAGGATATTTTGGGTTCATCCGCCCTCGAATAGGATATTTTGGGTTCATCCGCCCTCGAATAGGATATTTGGGTTCATCCGCCCTCGAATAGGATATTTGGGTTCATCCGCCCTCGAATAGGATATTTGGGTTCATCCGCCCTCGAATAGGATATTTGGGTTCATCCGCCCTCGAATAGGATATTTTGGGTTCATCCGCCCTCGAATAGGATATTTTGGGTTCATCCGCCCTCGAATAGGATATTTTGGGTTCATCCGCCCTCGAATAGGATATTTTGGGTTCATCCGCCCTCGAATAGGATATTTTGGGTTCATCCGCCCTCGAATAGGATATTTGGGTTCATCCGCCCTCGAATAGGATATTTTGGGTTCATCCGCCCTCGAATAGGATATTTCGGGTTCATCCGCCCTCGAATAGGATTTTATTTTTTAAAGTTGTTGAAATCAGGAGCCCCCTCTGAAGAACAGAATGGCGATGTATTGGTTGAAGAGAGGAATGACATTCATTTTTAAAGTTGTTGTTGAAGTTGGGAGCCCGCCCATAGAACAGAGGCATACATTTCAGTCTTTAATTTTCAAGCATTGAACTTGGGAGCCCGCCCAGATAACAGAGGCATACATTTCAAGTCTTTAATTTTCAAGTATTAAAATTGGGAGCCCGCCCAGATAACAGAGGCATACATTTCAAAATCAAGTCAGAGGACAATAAAACAGAGGGTTACAATAGGAATCCCCAGCAGGAAACAATAAAATTCCCCGGCACCGGGAAACAGAAGGTTGCAACAAGAGGTCACAGTACAAACTCAAGTACATGTGTCAAAAGAAGTAAAGCACCGAAAGAAATGCAAGCAGACAAGGAAGCAAGGCAACAAAAACAAATTGTACTCTAGCCTAGCTTCTTGTTTTTTTAAGCACGGTGTAACAAGGAGATCGGTAAGCAGTAGTAATAACATGCAACAACAGTAACATTGCAGTCCAACGGTAGTCCCAGCTACCAAAATTTCTCGAACTACATTGACCTGATTCCTGTTTAGCCCAGGATATGTAGGAAACCTTTGAAGCAAAGGTTCGGTCAAATCTTTTTCAAAAAAATGCTTCAACGGAGTACTCGGATGGGCAAAAATCGCTCGCTTTATCTTTGCACGAAAACCCTTCGTGTCTCCGGGCAAAGAGGGGCAGCTGTAAGCACGTGATTTTTGCCCTATATGAGAATTACTCCCAAAAAATTCAAAAATAAAATGATTTTTCTTTGGTGTACAATTTTGTGATATTTTGAAGAATTATTTGTATTTGTCTGTGCGTGTTTATTCGCTAAATTAATAAAAAATACAAAAATATGTCGCATTTTGCATGTAGGATTTAATTCTACAATTGTTAGTAATTAAAATTGTTTTACAAAAATTAAAAATTACAAAAATAGGCATCGTTTGCATTTTTAGCATTTAATGTCCAAATATACAATTTTATGCTTAATTAATACTTAATTGTGCGTTAATTGTTATTGGGAGTTAATTTGCGCCTTTATAACTTAATTTAGTTCTTAATAATAGTTTAAGTATTTTTATAATTTAGTTTTAGAAAAATAAAAGAAGAAAAGAGAGCGAAAATATAAAGAAAGTCGGAATTGGGCCTCTTCTTCAATTTCAAGCTATAGGCCCAAAAAATGGCTCAATCTTCCCTACGACCCAGTCCATTTCGAACTGGGTCGACCCAGTCCATTAACCCAACACCCCTTCTTCATTTTTGTCCAACACAAAACAAAACCAAAAAAATAAAAAAATAAAAATAAAAAGTGAATTATCACTATTAATAGTTTTATTTTTTGTTTTTTTTATATATATAAAAAAATCCGAAAATATTTTATTTTATTTATTATTTTTATTTTAAATATATATATATATATATATATATATATAGTAATTTCGGAAATGATTTTAAAAAAATAAAAAATAAAAAAATAAAAAAATGTAAAAGAATGTAGAAAATTTAAAAAAAAAGTAAAAAGTTTTAAAAAATTTAAAAGTAAAAGAAGGTTGGAATTAAAAAATAAATATAAAGATATCTGAAAATTTAAAAAATTTAAAGTAATTGAAAGTAGCATTTTTAAAAGAAAAAGAAAAGATAGTGGTTTATTTTTTAAAGAAAAGTTAAATAAAGTGAGATTCTCTTTTAAAAAAATAAAAAGTGGGATTTTAAATAAGATAAAGTAATTAAAGTTGGAATTTTAAAAATAAAAGTAAATAAAGGTGGGATTTCTTTTTCTAAAAAAATAAAAGCAATTTGTAAGTGGGATTTCTTTTAATTAAAAAAATAATAAAATAATAAAAAACAAATCTGAAAATTTCGAAAATTTTGCTATAAATAGAAGAGAAAATTTAGGAAGAAGGGTGGAAAAAAAGAGAGGAAAAACTAGATAGAGAGAAGAAAAAAAGAGGGGGCGGAGTGAGAAGTATACACCCGATATACATTCTGGATACACTGAATATACAGGGGCAGAATTCATTTTGGAGAGTTTTGAAGTTGAAAAAGAATAGTTACTGCTTCATTGCCTCGCTTAAGATCTGAAATAGTCAGAACCTTCCTGCCTTTTACTTCTTCACTATACTTGGAGTCGTTTATAGTCTCCTGGGTTTTCTGCTATTCCTACTGTACTGGTTTGCGATGTTGCTGAATCTGCTGTTGCTGTGTTATTACTGCTGCTGACTTCTCCTTCTTTTGTTCTTGTACTGCTGTTTCCAGGTACACATTTGTACAATCTCGGCTTGAAGCAAAAAATGAAATATTAATCAGGCTTTGTTCCTGTTGAATTCCTCCTGTTTAGATTTGTGGTTGAATATAATTTTTCTTTCTTCGTATAAAGATGTAGTTGAATGATTAATGAATAATGAGGTTGCATATGTATACTTTCTTCATCTAATAATGTTAGTTTAAATTACGGAGAATAATTAATCTGTTTTGATATTATGGTCAATCTCATGTTCTAGTATTATTGAATAACAGAATATAAAATGAAAGCAGTTTTTCTTTGTACAAACTCGATCGCAATTTTCCATTCGCATTAGCCGTAAACTAATAACTAATAAGTTACGTTTTTCAGCATGTAAATAATTAAGAGATTTTCTTTTATTTTAGAGACGAACTTAATAGAAAATATAGTCATTGTAGGTTTATCCTTTAAAAATAAAAATGAGACGAGTCTCGCCAAATAAAACGTATAGATTGCGGGGCCCTCACAAAATGTATGGTTTAATTAGAATTCGGAAGGACCGTTTAGCGAATTTCACGGTCTTCCCCAAAATAATAACGCGATAGTCTCTTTAGGCGCGTGTTTAATATTTTACTTTCTTAAGCCTGGGTGTGCATTTCATGCGACCCGAATCCAAATCCCAAAACATCAAATAAAACGTGTTCCGGATTGTGGGTGCATTTCATGTGACGCAGTCCAAAGACGTGTTTTAAGCGATGTTCATATTTCTTTTAAAAACAATAATAATAAAGCGGTTAAAAGATAAAATTTGCACATAAGTTCATATTTGTATAAAATCAGATAATCAAGCCGAATATAACAGTTGAGCGACCGTGCTAGAACCACGGAACTCGGGAATGCCTAACACCTTCTCCCGGGTTAACAGAATTCCTTATCCGGATTTCTAGTACGCAGACTGTAATATGGAGTCATTCTTTTCCTCGATTCGGGATTAAAATTGGTGACTTAGGACACCCTAAATCTCCCAAGTGGCGACTCTGAAATAAATAAACCAATCCCGTCTCGATTGTCCTTTAATTGGAAAAACTCCCTTGCACCCTCGCGGGTGCGGAAAAAGGAGGTATGACAGTATTGATTTGAACTTTATTTGACTTACTACCTTTATAAGCTATAAAATTTATTGGACTATTCAAGAATGTTAAGTCCAGACTTTAAATAATACTTTTAAAGACAAAATTGTGAACAAGTCTAAGAAATATTTATAACTTATATTACAATAAATATTTATATGCATAAAATATTTTTAAAATTGTATAAATATAATATCGGGTTGGTTTGGTTTCGGTTTGACTTTTTTATTTAAAACCAAACCAAATCAATTATGGTCGGATTTTTTTCCAACACCAAACCAAATCAAACCAAACCACAATCGGGTTTTTTTCTCGATTTGACTCGGATTATTGGGTTGGTACGATTTATCGATTTTCTTTGTACACCCCTAGAATTGATGTAGTATGAAGGAGGAATCCTCAATTTGTAGAGGTCTCACAAATTTTTTTCTCCCCGAAAGAAATATGTCACTTATGGAAGACATCTATATTTTTCTTTTAGGAAAAGCAAAATCAATTATGGTACTCCCTCTCTTCCAGTTTATGTTAACCTATTTTCTTTTTGGTCAGTTCCAAAAAGAATGATTCATTTCTAAATTTGAAAATAATTTAGCTTAAACTTACAATTCTACCCTTCATGAGAAGCTTTTATAACCACACAAATACTATGTGCCCTTTTTTGACTTGTTTAGGACCACAAATTCCAAAAGTCTTCATTTTTTCTTAAACTCTGTGCCCAGACAAACAGGTTCACTTAAATTGGAACGGAGGGAGTATATATTTTATGCTTTCTTCAAGTAACAGAAAATTCAAATATGAAAAAAAAAAAATTAAAAAATCAAGACAAACCCTAACAATATGGTGTTATATTAGTAATTGGGAAACATAAATTTGACAGATAAAGCATTGCAATAATTTTTTATTTTCTAGAATAGTTTAATGAATTTGAGGTATTAAAAGTTATGGAAGTTGTAAAAAAATGTAATGTTATCAACTATTTTTAGGATATATATCAAAATTGAAAGAGTGACATAAGTTAGAACAGAATAAGTGTCACGACCCGGATTTTCCATCATCGGGTGTTGTGATGGCGCCTACTATCGGAGCTAGGCAAGCCAAATGTTTAAAACACCTTTCCTACTTTCTTTCAACAATATAATAAGCAAGACAAAATCTAAGCGGAAGACTTTAATTTTAAAACAACTGAAAATCATAAGTGCGGAAGTTTGAACCAAAATGCTACCCAGAGTTTGGTGTCACTAGCTCACGGACTATTACAGAATGCTACAAACAATGTCTGAAAGGAAAATACATCATATTTGTCTGATACAAGATAAACAACGAAAAACATGGAAAGGGACTTCGGCTTGCGAACGCCAGCTAGGCTACCTCGAGAGTCCTTGGACTGAAGATAGCTCCCAAAAGTCCTACTGCTGCGGTCCAAAAGCTGCTCCCTGATCTGTGCACAAAAATACACAGAGTGCAACATCAGCACAACCGACCCCATATGCTGGTAAGTGTCTGGCCTAACCCCGGCGAAGTAATGATGAGGCTAGACAGGACCTACCACAATTAACCTGTACAGATATATATAACAAGTGCAAGAAAACAATAACAAGATAATACAAAGCAAAGCTGGGAGGGGACATGCTATCGGGGAGTAACAGATAAAAATGAAATATCGGAAATAAACAGAAGAAACTCCGGTTTCCATAATATATATATATATATATATATATATATATATATATATATATATATATATGTATTTATATACATAGTGGACGGCGTGCCACACGATCCCATAATATCATATATAAGTGGACGGCGTGCCACACGATCCCATAATATCATATATAAGTGGACGGCGTGCCACACGATCCCATAATATCATATATAAGTGGACGGCGTGCCACACGATCCCATAATATCATATATAAGTGGACGGCGTGCCACACGATCCCATAATATCATATATAAGTGGACGGCGTGCCACACGATCCCATAATATCATATATAAGTGGACGGCGTGCCACACGATCCCATAATATCATATATAAGTGGACGGCGTGCCACACGATCCCATAATATAGATCGTAATATCTGACTTCATATAGTAGACCCGGCAAGGGTACATCTAACAGCCCAAAATATCCCGACAAGGGAGAGTATATATCAGTTTACACATCCCGGCAAGGGAGTAATCACAACACATTCTCTTTTTAAATCACTTCTTCCTCAACTAACACATTCATGTTCGAGCTAACGCTCCAAGAGTACACCAATCACAATTCTACCTCAACCGTTCACATCATATGAAACTCATCAAATAAACAAGGAGCTTGTGTCACATTATTCGAATTAAAAGCAATCAAGACTCACGGTCATGCTAGACTCCGGTGCATAGATAACCGTCACCATGCCTATACACCGTACTCCACATTAGCAAGTAGCAAATATCATCCTAATCCTATTCCCTCAAGCCAAAGTTAGAACAAACACTTACCTCGAATGCTCCAAACTCAACTCACGCTTCTAGTATAGCTTTACCTCTTGATTCCACCACCAATCCGCTCGAATCTAGTCATAAGTTACTCAATCACATTAATAATTACTAAATGGATCAATCCCAATGCATGAAAATAATTTTTTACAAGGTTTTTCCCACAAAGGTCAAAAATACCCCCGGACCCACGTGGTCGAAACTCGATGTTCGGACCAAAACCTGGTTACCCATTCTCCCACGAATCCAAATATATGCTTTGTTTTGAAATCGGACCCCAAATTGAGGTCCAACTCCTCAATTTGTAGAAAACCTAATGTCGCACCTCCTTTTTACGTACCCGAGAGGGTACAAGGGAGTTTTCTCCAATTAAAGGACAGTCGAAACGGGATTTGTTTGTTTGTTTCAGAGTCGCCACCTGGGAATTTTAAGGCGTCCCAAGTCACCAATTTTAATCCCTGAATCGAGGAGAATATGACTCTGTTTATTATTCTGCGAACCAGAAATCCGGATAAGGAATTCTGTTAACCCGGGAGAAGGTGCTAGGCATTCCCGAGTTCCGTGGTTCTAGCACGGTCGCTCAACTGTTATATTCGGCTTGATTATTTTGATTTGTTAAATACATTTTTATTGCATGATTTTATTGTTACCGCTTCTATTTAGATTGTTTATAATTAAAGACCCTTCTTCGAATCGAATCACGCGTACGTGTATTCGTTTTATATATTATATATTTTTTAACGTGAAAAATCGTGTCACGCGTACGTATACACAATGATATTGATAATATAGTAATTATTATTTTTTTTTCAAATTTTTTTTATTATTATAAAAAAAAGACTTAAGTTCGAAATTGTGCTAAAAATAAAATTAAGAACGTTCGTCGCTCTTGTATAATTAAATATTGAACCGCACATCTCGAGTTATATGAAATTAATATTGATATTCTCCGAAGAGCCCCCTTTTTATTAAATGTTCGTTCGAAGTTGCGCGAACGCATAATCCGAATTGCTTTTAGAAATATAATCAGGTTACGCGAACGCATCCCTAATCACGCAAAATATTCTTAATAGTAGTATAGATTTTCCATAAATTGTTGAATGTTAACCGCAAATTATATTTTTTGCGTAAGAATTATATTTCTCCAAGCCATTCAAATTTAAAAGGGTAAAAATAAACGTGGGATTAATAATACCATTTTTCCGTAAATACAATATATGCATACCCAAAAAATGAATTGCATATAAAACTAGGAAAGAGAATTAATTTGATAAACAAACTAATAGTTTTCGAAGAAATTATATCTCCTTCTCATCTACTTGTTTTTAGTCCAAAGTTATAATGGTTTGGTTAATGTTTGCAATGGAAGATAAGAGTCAAGTTGATAAGAAAAAAGAAATATTACAAACTGATTCAATAAAATTGCTTTATATACAACGTAGTTGTTCGTCGGAACCATTCATAATATTTTAACGTCGTAACAAGCTAATCAATTCGTCGGAACCATTCATAATATTTTAACGTCGTAACAAGCTAATCAATTCACCTTTCTTATGGTTATACATATACCCGTTATCTTACCATATATGAAAAAATACAATCAACATCATTTTAACCTTATTCAATAACAGAGGTTAGAATGTAGTTTTCTTGATATTTCTATTCTACTTTACATTTAGCTAACAATGTTACGGAATGTAATCAATGGCCCATTTTTATGTCATATTCCCTATTTTGACAATTCAAATATAACTATACTAATGAGATTTCGAAATGGACAATATTATTACAAAACTTATGCAAACTTTAAAAAAAAATAAAAAAACGATTAGATAATAGTCTTCATGTCAAGCATACTACTTTGTTAACCAACTGAAACAAACTGAAATTTAAACTAATAGACTTAAGTGAATATAACTCCAAACTTCATTTATTTGGCAACGTTGAAGCCTTTCGCAATATGAGTTTACAGATATGTACCTGATATTGGAAGCAAAAGAAAATGATGATAAGAATCAGCGACAGTAATAACAATACAGCAACAACAGTCCAGCAGCAGTAACAACCCAGGAACAGAGTTTACAGACCGGTGGAGTAGTAATCCCAAAAACAAAAGCTTTAAGCTTTAAATGAAACAACAACCATTAATACTAATTTCAAACAAAGAAAGAAAGCAGTAGATTTTTTAGCTTTTATTTTTATTTTGAAAGCTTAAATATTTTTCGGAATTTTTCTCTCTTCTATTCTCTGTCCGTTTTTTCTCTCTATCTGTGTGTGTATTTTTTCTCGTATCTTTTCTGTCTCTGTGTATGTATGTCTTGTGTTCAAGACTTCATATATATAATCCCATCCCATAAATCTTTTCATTAATTAAAATCAATACTTTTTCTCTACCCAACCCATTATCTTCCCACTCATCCCCATTACATTAAATAAACATATCACACCACCCCATTATATTTTGTCCCCCATGCTTCACTTAAAATAATACAAGATTCCCCCTTTAAATTAAATCTTGTCCCCCCTTTATATTAAATAACCATATCACAACCCACCCTATTTTATTTTGTCCCCCATGCTTCATGTAAACAATTACAAAATGTACAATTCCTAAACTACCCCTCTGACCCTATTACAAATTACTATTTTACCCCCGAAAGTACTATAAATTACCAAACTACCCATCAGCTATAACACATCAATTAATCAAACTTAACCAAAATATAGACAATATGATCAATTTCTAACAATGTTCAAACAACAATATGAACACGGATGAACATCATAACAACAATATCACATGAACATGATTTTAACAATATTTCAACAACAAATCACATGAACACAAATTGAACAACAAAGAACAACTAAAATTTGATTGAACAATATTTTAGCAACAAAACCTATTTTCGGATTTAAACAACAACAACAATCAAACAAGTACATTTAGATTAAATTCAATAATATTGAACTTAAAATCAACTCTAACAACATTACAACAAACAATTCTTATATTAAACTTTAAACAAGATTATGAGAACAATTCAAGCAATAATCATAAATGGTAAACAAGAAATCAAACTATACAAAATTCGGATTCAAGATCATCCAAACAAAGTATGAACATGAATGAATCTATTTTAACACAACAAACATGACGGATTAAACGATTAAATCAATATATTCCTTTAACACAACTAAATTCTTTAAACAAATAACAAGATCGACGAAGAAACAATTATGAACTTAAACTTGAACTTAACAATATTAACAATTTCTAACAATACATAAACACATGAAACAAATTGAAGAAATATTTAATTAAATTTCAATTTGTATCTAACAAACATCAAACTAACAAATATTCACTTAAACAATAATACAAACATGACATGAATATGAAAACAACTAATTAAACTTCCATTTTAAAATCTGAAAATTAATTTAACAAATAACACATGAACATGAACTAAAAATTAATTCAAACGATAAACAAAACAAACATTTGTTGATTTTAGATTCGAAAATATCAAAACAAAATACGGACAAAATAAAACTCAAAAACTACTAACCGGATCGAAAGACGAACAACGACCAAACAAACAACGAACTTGACGATGAACTCACGACGTACAGGATCTTCACTTGACGAAAAACCCTCGACCTTTGCCGGACTTTAACCGGACTGCCTTGCGTCGTCAACAACAGTACGAAGCGGCGAGCAGCAGCACGACATCGAGAAGCAGAAGCAGCGGCGGAGGAAGGAGGAGCAGCGGCAGCGTCGATGGAGCAGCAGTAGCAGATGCGTGAGCGGACAGCCATGGCATCTTGGTTCGTTTTGTGTTGTTCTGGCGTGGCTGGGGGTCGTTCGGAGGTGGTGTTTGGACGGAAAAAAAATCTAAGCAACCACAGCAGCAGCTCGACGTGCTCGGAAGGAGGAAAAGAAGCAGCATGGTCAGCCATGGACGTCGAGCTCAAGCTTGAGCTCGACGAGCTTCGTCAATGGCGGATATGGCTAGGAATTTCGGACGAAGAAGAAGGAGATGAAGACGATGTAGCCATGGGTGGTCGGATTTAATGGAGGATCGCCGGAGAGGTTTTGGAGAGGAAGAATATAGGGTGGCCATTGTTGGCTTTTTTGAAGCTTAAGGAAGAAGAAGAAGATAGGAGGGGGGGGATGGTTTAGAAATTTTTTTAGGGTTTTTGTCTTCTTCTTTTTTTGTTTTGTTTTGTGTTGGACAAAAATGAAGAAGGGGTGTTGGGTTAATGGACTGGGTCGACCCAGTTCGAAATGGACTGGGTCGTAGGGAAGATTGGGCCATTTTTTGGGCCTATAGCTTGAAATTGAAGAAGAGGCCCAATTCCGACTTTCTTTATATTTTCGCTCTCTTTTCTTCTTTTATTTTTCTAAAACTAAATTATAAAAATACTTAAACTATTATTAAGAACTAAATTAAGTTATAAAGGCGCAAATTAACTCCCAATAACAATTAACGCACAATTAAGTATTAATTAAGCATAAAATTGTATATTTGGACATTAAATGCTAAAAATGCAAACGATGCCTATTTTTGTAATTTTTAATTTTTGTAAAACAATTTTAATTACTAACAATTGTAGAATTAAATCCTACATGCAAATGCGACATATTTTTGTATTTTTTTATTAATTTAACAAATAAACAAACACAGACAAATACAAATAATTATCCAAAATATCACAAAATCTCACAAAATTTCACACCAAGGAAAATCATTTTATTTTGAATTTTTTGGGAGTAATTCTCATATAGGGCAAAAATCACGTGCTTACACCTAAGTTCTACCCAAAACACTCAATTTCCACCATGAAAATCTTTGTTTTGAAGTTGAAATCATGTTAAAAGATGTTAAGAAGTGGAGAAAATGAGTTAGAAATCACTTACCAATCGTTTTGAAGAAGAAAAGTTGTTTGGAAAATCACCTCTTAGGTTTTGGGTTTTTGAAAAGTGGAAAAAATGACTGAAAATCCCGAATTTATATATATGCTGGGGGCTGGCGCGGACCGTGCAGAAATGCACCGCGGCCGCATGGCTGCCAGCGCGGACCGCGCGGAAATGTACCGCGGCCGCGCCGAGGGAGGGAAGAAGTGGGCTCTCTCTGAACCCACTCAGCGCGGACCGCACTGATTTGGTGCACGGCCGCGCTGGTCGGCCTGGCCACCCCCCCTTCTGAACCCCACCACGCGGACCGCACAGAAAAGTGTCGCGGCCGCGTGGCTGCCAGCGCAGACCGCGTGGAAATGGCCGCGGCCGCGCCGGACCTGCAACACCTGAACCTGCATTTTTTTTTAAGTTAAGACCTCCCGGGCCCCACTCGAAACTCACCCGAGCCCTCGGGGCTCCAAACCAAACATGCACACAACCTTAAAACATCTTACGGACTTACCCATGCGATCAAATCGCCAAGATAACATCATATACATAGAATCAAGCATCAAAACACATGATTTTCTCTCAACTTTCATAAAACTCAAATTCCCCATTTTAAGTCCGAAACATGTCATATGACGTCCGTTTTTAGCCAAACTTTACAGATAGTGCTTAAAACATATTTAAGACTCGTACCGGGCATCAGAACCAAAATACGAGCCCGATACCACAGTTTTCCGATCAATTTTTTTCTTCATTTTCCTTAATTAATTTCAGAAAACAATTTCACACAAAAATTCATTTCTCGGGCTTGGGACCTCGGACTTTACTTCCGGGCACACACCCAAGTCCCATATTTTTCTACAGACCCTCCGGGATCGTCGAATCACAGGTTCGGGTCCGTTTCCCCAAAATGTTGATCGAAGTCAATATTATGCATATTAATATCAAAATTCATCAAAATTTTCACAAAATTCACATATTCTAACATAAAAACTTTCCGGCTACGCGCCCGAACTGTGCACGCAAATCGAGGCAACTAAAAGCGAGATTTTCAAGGCCTCGGAAGCACGGAACAAGGAAGAATTACGGTGATGACCCTTTGGGTTGTCACAATAAGTGTGTGTTTGTGTGTGTATATTCATGATCCAAAATTTGTGGGAATTGAATGCACAAAGCTCTGAAAGTTGTACACATTTCTTGAACTTCAACAAATTTGTTGAAAAAAATAACCACTTAATGCCACTTCCAAGAACTTACTACTCCAGTTCAGTTCTAGACTATCATGTGGCTACTTCCGCAAAATATGCAGCTCAAAATGCTTCAAAGACACTCATAGTCACATTACCAAATAAGGATTAAATAATTAAGTGCATCGAGACAACTGGATTATAAAACACAGAAAATGCACTAGTCAAACTCGGATCTGTATTTTCAACATGGAAATGAGCCAGTTGCCCTTTTTTCCCTCTAACTTCTCATATAAGAAACTATAAACAACAATTCTTGGAATTTGGTGATGAAATAAGTATATATTTTATGAAAAAGGACTTCATTCAGCTTCACATTTTGTTGGTCTCCTACACCCTGCTACACTAATTTATCATTGACAGTATCATAAAGACCTAATTTTAAGTTCTTAGGTGAACATATCTGATGCAAAAGGACCAAAATATCCATGCATGCAGTAAGAGGTTGATCTAAGGTAGGTTCTATCGATTCAATGAAACTCATTGCTCTTGGTTCGAACTATATATACAACAACATACACAATGTATTCTCACAAGTGGGGTCTGGGGAGGCTAGTATGTACGCATACCTTACCCCTACCTTGTGAAGGTACAGAGGCTGTTTTTGGAAGACCCTCGGCTCAATAAAGCAAAAACACAGCAGTACTAGAACTATATATACATACGCAAAAAATAAAAGTGGGTAAAACAATATATTTATGTATACATCTCAAGTAAGACACATATACATAAATAACATCACATTGATTTGAATCCACGGACTCTAGATCTTAGATTCGCCGCTGCATGCAAATAATTAAACTTCATCACCTAATAAGGGCAGTAGAGGTATATCTAAGGATGAAAAATACTAGCTAAAGCTTAAGAAAAGAACACTTGCCCTGCTGAGTATCTATAACCATATAGATACCAGTACCATAATTTTGCATCATCTTCAACTCTAAGGGATCAAAGCTTTATTGTCCAAAGAAAAAACTTATGGACTCCCCTCATAAGCCAAGGTCTTTTTCACCTAACCTATTCTTTTTCTTCCTTCTTGTATCCTCAAATCTCCTGACTTTTTTCATTTCTAACATATTTAAGAACTCTTCTTGTTCTCTATACCAGCAAACATATAAAGCCATTGCCACTGCTTCATTAAACAATGCTATCCCTTTTGTTGTTAAGTCAGAAACTAGAGATGTTGTTCATGTATCTGATAAACCAGCAGCTGATTTAGACTTACCATCTGAGTTCCTTGCTTTCACATCTCCACATCAACTGCCATTTGGAGTCAACCCGAGCTTTAATTCTGACAAACTCATCCCTCCCGTTGGCCGTCCATGTACTATGTTTCCAGATTTACTTCGGCGTTACATGTCATACAAAATCAATGGATCTTGTCCTGATGATGAGCTCCTGGCACAGAAGCTGCTTCTCAAAGGTAGTGTTAGAAATTAGGAAATAATTAGAAAAACTTGTTAAAGGACTATTTCGGTGAAATAACGGTTTTAACTCACAAATCTTCAACTTTTATTTCCATTTGAAATTCATATCCAGACACAACATAACTTTCCAAGTTCTCTTTTTCAACTTCAACTTCAATTACTTTTCTTTTTTCAACGTCAACCAAATATTGGCTGAACGCTTACCTGCAAATATAGTAAAGGTTTAGAATCACTATAATTCTGTAAATAAGAACAGAAGTTACTCAAAAGGGGAACCTTGGCGTAACTGGTAAAGTTGCTGCCATGTGACCAGGAGGTCATGGGTTCGAGCTGTGGAAACAGCCTTTCGCAAACATGCAGGGTAAGGTTGCGTACAATAGACCCTTGTGGTCCAGTCCTTTCCTGGACCCCACGCATAGCGGGAGCTTAATGCACCGGGCTGCAATTTTAAGAACAGGAGTTACTCAATTCATTCCTCAAAATCTCTTCTTTCTATTTTCTTTACAGGTTGTGAGCCTCTCCCTCGCCGTAGATGCCGTCCTGCAGCTCAACAGGAATATGTTGAGCCTTATCCTCTTCCTGAGAGCTTGTGGATTACTCCATCAGATTCATCTGTAGTTTGGACAGCATATACATGCAAAAGCTATGAATGTCTAATCAACAGGAAAAAAAATCAAAAAGCATTTGATGATTGCAAAGACTGCTTTGATCTCAATGGCAGAGAGAAAAATCGTTGGTTGTCCAAAAAGGGAGCTGGCCTTGACTTCTCTATTGATGAAGTACTAGCAGTGAAGAAGCCGGGTACAATCAGAATAGGGCTTGACATTGGTGGAGGCGTAGCTACATTTGCTGTAAGAATGAGAGAAAGGAACATAACAATATTAACAACTTCAATGAATCTCAATGGTCCTTTCAATACATTTATAGCATCAAGAGGAGTCGTACCTTTGTACATAAGCATTTCGCAACGACTTCCTTTCTTTGACAATACACTGGATATAGTTCACTCAATGCATGTGCTGAGTAATTGGATACCCACTGTGAGCACGTGATTTTTGTTTCACACGACAATCACTCCAAAAAGAAATAAAAAAACAAATATAATTGGCCCTGCTGTACAATTTCGGATTTCTGTACGGCACCTTGTGGATTTATTTGTGATTTTGGCCCATTCTTATTTATTTACTTTATTAAAATAAAATTCAAAAAAATATATATGTGTCCTGCGTATTTCAAACCGTAATTCGGTCGTTAAATAGAAAATCGTGAATAGGCATTTTCGTCCGTGATTTTATTTGGTTTGACTTTACCGGTTTTGAAATATTTTAGTATGTGTGCAAATAATTGTATTTGAGTGTGTATTTAATTTTAATTTGATTTTTTTGGCTTAGCTTTGTTTTAAAATAAATAAGAAGAAAAAAAAAAAAAAAAAAATAAAAAAAAAATAAAGAAAAGACCCCTTCCGGACTTGGGCCAATTTTAACAAAATTGGCCCAAACAAACAGCCCAAGACCCAGGCCTGCCCAGCCCAGGTCACCTGATGCCCAGGACGTCCAAACGACGTCGTTTGAGTCGTGCCTGATCTGGGCCGTTGATCTCAGAGTGATCAACGGCCAAGATCAATCCCCATAACCCATCAACAAACCCGACCCATTTACACCCGGACCGACCCCAACCCCTTACCCTTGAAACGACGTCGTTCCCTGTTAGCCGAAGGATCCTGGCCCTTCATCTCGTCTCATCCAACGGCCAGGATCCACTTGCCCACTAACTATATAAGCGCATAACACTACCCTGCCCCCCCTATCCAAACCCCAGCCTTCGTCGTCTTCACCACAACACCTAAAACCCTAGCCGCCTCTGCATACTTCCGCCATGAAAGCCGGCGGCATGGATGCCGGTGACCTTCCCTTGAACACCATAGGACCCCCAGGCCATCCTGAACCCAAATCTACCAACCCCATGTTTCGAATCACCCCCCAGGTCCTCGAATCTTCATTCGAAGATTCGAGTCAAAACTCGATCTGACCCAACCAACCCCAGTTTTGTACCAGATACTCCCCAGACCCCCCTCGTGACCGAACCATACTTGGTTTGGTCCGAATCTAACCAGGGAAACATGAATCCCGGATCTGAGTTTTGGAACTTTGTAGTTCCTCGTCACTAGTTCATACCCGTTCGAGCCAAAGAAATTAAGGTCCAAGGGACCTTAATCGAAGTGTTTCTCATCTGAGAAACACTTCGATTAAAGTCCGTTCAGCCTTAAGAAAGTCTGTCCAAGTCCGGTTCAAGGTTTCCGATTTTTCAAGATTTGAGGTGAGTCTGCCTTCTTCCCTTATTTGTTTGGTCCATGTGAGGGATTAGATGTCTGTTCATGTTTTGTGTCAATTTGTGTTTTGAATTTTTATCAACTTTTGTTCGTCCACTCTGTTTGAACATCTGTGTTTGTCTGAATCCTTCTCCTCCTATTCTGATACGACATGCGTATTGGTTGTATTCCAATTTGTACTAACTAACTGATTCCTCGGATGCACCATTCTATTTTAATCAGTATAAGTCGAGTCATGTATCCTATATTTCTGAATGTTTGATTTTCGGCTACGATTGTGTACGATAATGCTAATATAGTCGAGTCGACATGTGTCGTCAATTAATTTCAACTGTCTGAGCATAGTAAATCGATTTGCTTCTGTTGAACATTTGTTGAAATCAATTCAGAATCAGTTTCGTTTACCTATAGCTGTTGATTTGGACCAGTCAATGTAAAAAGGGATTGTTTATGTTTAAATCCTGAATTGGAAGGCATGTGCACTCGTGCACAGCATGTGCATTGGTGCACCTCATGTGCCTTGTGCACAGCCTGTTTTTCTGCATTAAGAAGCTTTTAAGTTTTAAACAATCTGACAGTATATGCTGTCAGATATATTTTACTGCCCATACTTGCTTTTAGATAATAAAGTAAAAAAGTTAAAGCCTGCTAAGGGAATGTCATGGGATTAATACTTAAATAGTTGAGTGGAAACTGAAAAGTAATGGGCACATGGGAGGGGTATCTGATTAATCTAACAGGCTGTAAAAGTTTTGATGTGGAGGCTTATAAAAGGGGAGGATCTGAGATTAGGACAGGGGGGATTAGAGAAGAAACCCACACACACTGTGAGGAGTTTTGAAAGAGAGAGTTGATAGAGATACACAGAAAAAGCATACAGAGATAGAGAGAGGCAATGAGAGGGAACATCTGAAAGTTTCAAATTCTGAAAACAGAAACTGGAAAAGTTTTCTCTTTGATAAACCAAATAGATTTCAAATTGAGGACTGATATTAGAACTTGAAAAGAAAGGAGATAGGGAAAGAGATATCACAAAAATCAGGAATTGTCTTCTCCCTACTGTTTGTCGATTCTCATTTTGTTCAAACTGTCCAAGTTAGTCCTGTTTTCCTTCAAGTGTCAGTTAAGTCTATTGTTTGGATTTGTTTGTTGGCTTCCCCTGGAATTGGATTGCTTGATTCTCTGACTCCATTACTACTGGGAATTTGTCTCATTCTGCCTCTCCTCCATTGGCTTTATTGGCCTCTTGCACTGGGATTTCTGTTCTATTTGGCACCTGCTGTTACTGCTGTTGTTTGGTATCGCTTCTATTGCCCTACTGACCCCTTGCTTCTCCTGTTGTACCCAATATCCAGGTACATACTAAGACTCGCATTTGATGTAACAATGAAAGCATGAATCAAAAGATTTGAAGGAGTTATAATCACCTGTTGTATTGCTTACGAATTGCCTTTTTTAATATTGTTAAGATATGCAGTTTCTTGGTCTGTTAGCCTAATAGTGACACATTAGTAAGGTTGTACTTAATTAAAGTTTATGCCCATCTGGAGCTGTGACATTTTATTCGTTTGGTAGTACATAAGATGTAAATACAATCCATGAAATGTGCAGCCATTTTAATACAATTGCTAACTCAAAATCGCCATTTCAGCATGTTTTGAATATGTAGGGGCAAATGATTGTTTAAGATTTAGCTAAAGACAATACAGTTTCAAACTCTTGAGTTTCAGTTTGCGTGAAGCAGTTTATAGGATGAGTAAAATACCATTAGTCGCATTTCTTAACAAGCAATCTTAATTAATCTTGTTTGAATAAGTTAAAGTTAAGGAGCTCTTGTAACAGTCATAGCATTTCATCAATCCCATATACGTTTCTTTTATCAAGTTCAAAGCATGCTTACATGAGGTACAATGTTTCTTCATCCCGTAAATAATTAATTGGATGATTAGCTAAAAATCTGGATTTGGGCCAAACACATAGTAAAAATAGCACGCATCTTTTCTTCTATTTTTTTAGAGATAAACACATTAGAAATGTAATCGCTTTAGGATGTTCCTTCTAAAAAAATGAGACGAGCCTCGCCAAATGAGATGAAAATCGCGGGGTCCTCAATAAATAACCTTGATAATTATCTAGAATTCAGGATAGGCCATTTAATAAATTTCATGGCCTTCCACAAATAATAACGCACTAGACCCCCTTAGGCGCCCTTAATAAATTACACTGTTAAACTTGGGTGCACATTGATGTGACCCGAATCCAAATCTCGATGGAGTCGAAATGTGTTAACAACTACGGGCGCATTGACTGTGACGTGGTTTGAGGTGCATTTTCACGACGTTGCAATTCTATAAAACAAATGATAATAATAAAAGCGGTTTAAACTTAATAAAAGCACATAAGTCACAACCTGTATTTAAATCAGATACTTAGCCATTATAACAATTTAAGCGACCGTGCTAGAACCACGGGATTCGAGGATGCCTAACACCTTCCCTCGGGTCAACAGAATTCCTTACTTAGAATTTCTGGTTCGCAGACTTCATTTGGAAAAGTCGAAAATTTCCTCGATTTGGGATTCAAGATAAACCGGTGACTTGGGACACCAAAAACCAAACCTTTCCCAAGTGGCGACTCTGAATTAAATAAATAATCCCATTTTGAATATTGTCACTTAAATTGGAAAAACTCCACCCGCGCATCTTACCCCTCGGGGGCGGGGCGTAAAAAAGGAGGTGTGACAGCTCTGGCGACTCTGCTGGGGATTGTGGACCCAGAACCACTGGTTCAGGGTTCAAGAATTCGAGCTTAGAATAATTGTTATATTTGGCTTTATTATCTGATCTTTATTACATGTTTTTGCATAATGTGCTAAATGCTGTCTTTTACCGCTTTGATATTATCTGAACTGTATATAAACTGTGCCGAAACCCTTCTCTTCTTACCTCCGGGGAGAAGCTCGCTGGTCGAGACTCCCTATTCTGTTAATGTCAATACCTAAAATAAGAAAGAGGACGGACAAGTTACAAAGCCGGACGATCTCGCGGGTCCCCGGTACGTAGCCCCTCCTCGACTCGAGTTGGTCCGCTCGGGTACACAGTCTAGAACAAATACCAAGGTTTAAACCTAGTATAACGAAACTTCATGCCGGATCCCTAGTAGGAACGTTTATTTGCATTATGTTGCATTTGACTTAGGGGGCTCAACACAGGGGTTGGGTCCGTCTAGGACAGGCAACCTGAATTGAAAAGACCACCCTGCTGCATCCTATTTGTTTTGTGCATTTATTTGCTTCGGTTCCGCATGCTGACCGGTTTCTAAAAAAAAGAGGAAAATAGCAACGTGGAAGGATAATTACTTATTTTGGAAAAATAAAACCAATGTTCAAGTAGTGTCAAAACCTTGCCGAAATTTTCTTAAAAAAAAAAAAAAAAAAAAAAAAAAACTGTCTTGTTCATTGAGAGTCATTAAAAAAAAAATTATAAAAATCTTCTTTTATCACTTTCAAAATCAAAAAAAGGGGTATTTATTTTTAAAGTAAAAAAAAAAAAAAAAAAAAAAAAAAAAAAAAAAATCAAATTCATAATTCAAAAAATGTGTTGTTTCTTTCGTAGTGCCCCTTTTATGAATTCAGACTAAAAGTCCAAATTTTTCCTAAAAAGAAATACAATATAATCTTTATCTCTTTTCAAAAATGTAAAAAATACGCATTCTTGATTTCTAGGTTTATTCGATTTTTTTCCCTATTTTACGATATCCCCGAACTACGCCGGTTTGATTCTCACCGGATGTGAGATACGTAGGCAACCCTCGTCGGGTTCAACCCCCATTTTGCTAAAATAGCCAAAATCAAAAAAATATATGTTTCAAATTTTTAAAGAGTCATAAATAAGTCAGGTGATGCTGTTTTGACATGAATAGCCGAATGGTCCCGAAAGGGGACGCCGGAAGGCTGACTTTGCATAAATAGCCACTTTTGGGTTTTGCTTAGCATTTTTAGACCCACACAGCCTTAAAATCTTCGTCCCCGAAGTGCTTAAAGGCCGTGTTCAAAGCTTGGTCCCCTCTGTAAAATATTTTGAGTCAGTCATTTTTGTTAAAATCACCTTAATAAATGTGCAGGATGAGCACGATGCAAAATGAACATTTTTCAATAATGACCAAAATCCCTATCAAGTTACGGCTATGGTGGAATGATCTAGGTGTTGAAGGGCAAAATGAGGTTAAGAAAAATCTGAAAGGTCTTGTGGGTCTGTTGGAAATCCAGCCTCGGGGAGATATCATAAGAGCTTTGGTTACCTATTGGGACCCGGCGCACAATGTTTTCCATTTCCCTGATTTTGAGCTCACCCCAACTTTGGAAGAAATGGCCGGATACATCGGGAATACTGAACTTCCGTTGAGGGAAAAATACTTGGTCGCCCCAAGAGTCGTCACGGTACATCGGTTCCTGGATTCATTGAAAATACCTAGAACAGTCCACAACCCGGATCTAGCAGCCGGATTCTGTACTCCAGACTTCATATATGATAGATACGGTCACGAGGGGGGATTCAATAATCCAATCAACAAACTGTGCAGCAAAGGAGTTCGTCAGAAGTGGGACGAGCACAGACGGGTGGCGTTCATGATAACGTTTCTGGGTCTTCTGGTATTTCCCAGGAAAGATGGAAACGTTGATTTGAAGATATCTGGGGTCGTCGGCACTTTACTCACGCAAAGCAACAGTACTCTCGCGCCTATGGTGGTATCCGACATCTTTCGAGCTCTCACAGCTTGTAAAGCTGGGGGAAATTTCTTCGAAGGTTGTAACTTGCTTTTGCAGATATGGATGACCGAGCACCTTTGCCATCATTCCGAGATTTTGAGCCATGGTTCCCCGGGTAAGACCCGCATAGAAGAATCTTACGCAAGAGCCAAAGAGATCAGTTTGCCCGAAGGAGTCCTGGCTTGGACCTCGTTCTTTCAAGCTCTTACTGCCAGCCAAATACAATGGAAGTTGGGATGGTTGCCCGTTGATGAGGTCTTATATATGTCAGCGACTAAAACTCATTTCTTGCTGATGGGGCTTAAGAGCATTCAACCTTACGCACCCGGCCGAGTTTTAAGACAGTTCGGAAAATGCCAGACAGTACCTCATGAGGAAGATCTAAGCACTCAAGCAATCGAGATAAGTCCTAACGGACAGTTCCCAGAAGCAAAGATTCGCCAAATCTGGAATGAGGGTCAATATTTGAAATCAGATACTTGCGTGCGGGATCAAGCCAAAGGAGAAACGGCGCCAGGTTACCTTGCATGGTACAGAAGGGAACTCGAGCATGAAAGGCCAGCTAAGAGACCCCACATCCGGAATTTTACCGAATCATCACAAAAGCAGTGGGATTGGTTAGCAAAAGAAAGAGGCTATTGCACCGAAATCAGCAGGTTAAAGCAACAAGTGGAAAAATTGAAATATGAACACAACGTGCAAGTTGCTACCGATCTGGGAGAACGGAACAGGTTGATTCAAGAAAATGAAATGCTCAGAGCCCAGATCAAACAGATAAGGTTGGATGCAGATAGACAACCAAGGCGTCGATCGGACGAGCAGTTGATAAAAGGGCTAAAAGGTGAAATCAGGGAATGGCGAGATGGTTTGGAGAAATCTGAAAACATCATAGCAGGGCTCAAAGCACAGTGGGGTACAAGAACAGACAAGCATCGCAGGTACCTGAATCGATTGGAAAGCGACCATGAGAAGACTGTTGCTAAGATAAAGAGAGAGATGGCTGCACTTGAGATCAAAACAGCTAATCAGGCCAAGGATTTCCAAATTGAGAGCAGATACTGGTATGACTCAATAGCCCAGATGAAGTTGGAAGTACGACGATTGCAACATCAGCATGTACAAGATGCTCAAGTTTTCAAGATATGCAGCGATCAGACAAAACGCCTGCTCATAGAGAAGAAGCAAACCAGAGATAGGATCAAGGCCATTGCCCATGCCATCACCAGACGATGCCTACGATGTGAGAACATGTCCAGCGCTACCGTCCTCTCGGCAGTAATGGGTTATGTCAAGCAGACTATGCACGAGCTAGATCAACTTGAGAGGGATCTCACGCCTAGGACCGCGGCGAGGCCGAACGACGCCCCGCGGAAACCAATTTTTAAAACCATAATGCATTCATAGGTCAAATCTGTATCTTAGCATCTTCTGCCTGTCCTTCATCAGGGTGATTTTTAGTCTATTTTTGAGTCTAGGTTTATTTTCAAAGTTTGCTTTTCTTTTGCAAAATGTAGTTTGTAACAGACTGCTTCAATAATAAAGAGTTTGCTTCTTTCACGCTCATTCGTGTTTTCGAACTACGTAATGATCTGATTCACGTGAGTATCGTGATACGTAGGCAATCCTCATCGGATCCGATCGCATTTTATTTTGCTACAAAAAAATATATAAAAGAAAAATAAATGAAAATAAAAAAAAAAGAAGAAAAGGGGGAAATAAGAGGAAAATACCGGAATGACGCATGCTCTCGTAGCAGACATATAGTAATCCACTTAACTGTATAGGTGCATCATGCCCAATGTGAGATTAACTATCTGTTATTTGCTGCAAATTAACCGTGCGCTTGTCATTGAGCATGTTTCCAGGGTTTTTGAAAAGACGGTTGGTTTGGTGAAAGTCTGGCCTCGCACTCATACTTCACGAGGTCAAAGAGAGGTGTTCAACTACCTATTGTTAGGACCAGAAACAGTACTCACACCTACTTCACCAGGTCAAAAGGAAGTGTGGAAATGTCTTCGGAAATTCCATTGCAAACAGTCCCCGTCTCTGAGGAGAGCTCAATCTCAGCCGTCCTCACGCCTGAATCCGCAACTGCAGAAGAAAATAGAATCCTACGGCTCCGCATGTTGGAAATGCTGGATGATTGGAACAACGGGAAAGAGCCGCCAAGTGTCGTCCCCGGATTCCCTGAATTATTCTCCAGGTCAGGTGGGACTTCTAATGTCCCCATAAATTACCCTGCTACCCCATTCGGGTATCCAGCCAACTCCGTTTTCTCCGCCGGATCACCTTCTGAGCCTCATCCCCGAATGTCGGCCACCGATGCAAGCATGAATATCTTTACTGCATCGCCTTGCCCAGCTACGGCACAGCCTGCCACATACAAGCCCAGCTTTGACTCATCCTCTTTTACATTCCAAGCACCATCGTTCTCAATGGAACCAACCAGGTTCGCTACCAACAATAATCCTCTACCGCCTCAGTGCGAACTCGCACCGGGACAGGAACAGAACCCCAGGATTGCAGAACAAAATGAGATTGCTAAGAGAATGAGAAGCCTTGAACAAAGTTTGAAGAATATGCAAGGGTTGAGTGGACAAAAGAGCGTCTCTTACGCCGATCTGTGCATGTTCCCTCACGTGCACCTGCCAACGGGTTTCAAGACCCCCAAATTCGAGAAATATGATGGGCACGGTGACCCCATTGCACATCTTAAGAAATACTGCAACCAATTGCGGGGAGCCGGCGGAAAAGAAGAACTGCTCATGGCATATTTTGGGGAAAGCTTAGTAGGGATAGCTTCGGAATGGTATATGGATCAGGAAATGTCCCGATGGCATATATGGGATGATCTCGCCAGAGATTTTGTAAAGCAATTCCAGTATAACATCGACATTGCGCCAGACCGAAACTCTCTGTCGAATTTGAAGAAGAAGCCGTCGGAAAGTTTTAGAGAGTATGCTATTAAGTGGCGTGAACAGGCGTCGAGAGTGAAGCCTCCCATGGATGAAGTGGAAATGGTCACTACCTTTCTCCAGGCTCAAGAGTCTGACTATTTCCAAAACATGATGTCGGCCATGGGTAAGCCATTCGCGGAAGCAATCAAGATAGGAGAAATGGTAGAGAATGGGCTGAAAACGGGTCGGATTCTGAGTCAAGCAGCCCTAAGGGCAACCTCTCAGGCCATCCAAAGTGGGTCTGGAGGAACGACAAGGGGGAAGAAGAAGGAAGAAACGGCTATGGCAGCCTCTGAAGCAAGGGAGTATCGTCATCACAGGCCCCATTTTCCGGAAAGGGCCTCACAACACTACTACCCCCACTCAAATGCGGCATATGCTCATCAACCTTATATGGTCATGAATGCCCAACCTTATAACCATTCACCACAACAAGCCAGCCGAGGCCCAGCTCCACCTCCCAGAAATCAGCCTCCTTACCGCAACCACTATAACCCACAACCCCCTCAAAATAACTACCGCTCCCAAGAGCCACCTCGACGGCGGACTTTCACGCCCATCGGTGAGCCATACTCGACTTTGTTCCCAAAGTTGGTTCAGTTGGGTTTCCTACAACCCATCCCTCAAACAAGGCAAAACCCGACATCTCCTTCTTACAAAGCCGGAGTCAGATGCGCCTATCATTCAGGGGCCGAGGGTCATGATACAAACGACTGCTGGTCATTGAAAAGAGTGGTCGAAAATTTGATAGAGCAGGGGAAGATAGTGCTAAGGGACGAAGAGATCCCAAATGTAACTAACAATCCATTGCCCGCTCACAATAATGGGCCGCTGATCGGCATGATTTGTGAAGACAAAGAGTTCGACCCTGCCTTGAAAGCCATAATTGCCATTGTCGACACAGCGAGGAGGCCTGAAACAGACCAGAAATCAGAAAGGGGGGAGGAGGCCAAGGCTGCAGAAAGCAAGCCTGAAAAGAAGGTGGAGAAGAAAGTGGTACCGGCAAAGGGTGGAGTTCTTTACATACCGCGAGGTCAAGCCAAGAAGACGCAGAACTTCGGGATCAAAAAGACAAAACCTATGTATGTGCCAAAAGGGGCCTATGTGGTCCGGGGGACGATTCAACCACCTCGGCTGAATGAGCCAGTGGTTATCGGACGCGTGCCACAAAAGCCAATGACCAACCCGTCCACAGTACCGTGGAATTATCAAAAGACTTTGGTAACATACAAAGGTAAGGAGGTCATGGAAGAACTTCCAGAAAATACTTTCGTTGGAGGGTACTCAAATACCCAAGAACTGAACAACGCCACACAAAGGCGCTTCCCTCCAAAGGAGCCTGTGAGTGTTGAAGAAGCGGAAGTGTTCTTCAAGCAGATGAAGATGCCAGATTATGAAGTGATAGACCAGCTGCGCAAGCACCCTGAGCAGGTGTCCATGCTGTCACTATTAATGAGGTCAACCGAGCATCAAAAGATCCTGCTGAAAACCCTGAATGAAGCATACGTACCGGTCGAAACCTCGGTGGAGCAACTAGAGCGGATGACCGAAAGATTCTTCGCCGTCAACCAAATCTCCTTCAGCAAGAACGATCTACCCCCGGAAGGAGCAGCACACAACAAGGCATTGCATTTAACAGTCAAATGTGAGGACTACTATGTCAAGCGGGTGATGCTGGATGGGGGATCAGGTGTTGACATCTGCCCGCTCTCCACGCTGCAAAGAATGGAAATTGAGACCGGAAGAATCCGACCCAACAACGTCTGCGTGAGAGCTTTCGATGGTATCAAGAGAGACACCATGGGAGAAATAGACCTGTTGCTGGTCATAGGACCAGTCGAATCTCGAGTCACTTTCCAAGTGATCGACATGGACACATCTTACAATTTCCTCCTTGGCAGGCCTTGGATCCATGCGGCAGGAGCCGTGCCTTCTACTCTTCACCAGATGGTGAAGTTCGAGTATGAAGACCAAGAGATCGTGGTCCATGGAGAAGATGAACATGCCATTTATCGGGACCCATCTATCCCGTATCTTGAACCAAGAGAAGGGAGTGAGCATACGGTCTATCAAGCTTTCGAGGTGGTATTGGCAGAGCAGCACGAAGAGGGAGTACCTTGCCCCCAGCCTTTCTTGTCTAACGCTTCGGTTATGGTGGCCAAAGAGATGATCCGACACGGATTTAGGCCAGGGAAGGGGCTTGGACGAACCCTTCAGGGAATGACGGAACCCATTACTTTACCAGTCATCAAGAAACCTTTTGGACTAGGTTTCAAACCTACTCCAGCAGACGAAAAATGGGCAAAGAAAAGGAGAAATGAGGGCTGGAAGTTGCCTCAACCACTGCCGGATTTACATGCGACTTTTGTCAGGCCAGGGTACACTGAAGAAGAAGAAGATGAGGTCTTCACAGTTGAGGAAATCGAGGAAATATGTGGGGCAATGAGGGAAATGCTCTACGAGGTCCACATGGTTCAACCAGGCGAAGGCACGAGCACTGCTGAGATGATATACATGGGGCCAAACGCCAAGCTCCAAAACTGGGAGATCACGCCATTCCCAACTAGACGGAAGTCCGGGTAGACTTGTCCTGCCACCTTTCCTGTATCACAAGTTATCCCCGGGACATAACTTGAACGTTTTCTTCTTTTCATTTGTTATTCCGAATTCCTAGTTGTAAACGTTGTTGTCTTCCAATTTTCCAAAGAAAATGAAAAAAAAATCTTCATTGCTTTCCTTTCTTTCTTTCGTTCTGATTTTATTACTTTTCCTCTTATCTTCCTTTTCAGTCCTAATAATGCGGCTTTAAATATGACATGCTTGCGGACTTCACGCCCGGATCACAATGAGCTATTTAACTGCGAATTAATGGATCCAGAACCAGAATATGATGCGGAAGAGGCTTTTAGGGAGATAAACCGAGAGTTGGAATATTTCGAGAATAAACCTAAGCCAAATCTGAATGACACTGAACCGGTAAATTTAGGAACCCCGGAAGAAATCCGGGAGACCAAGATAAGCATTCACACGGACAAGAAAACGCGAGAGGCGATAATTCAACTTCTTCTTGAATTTAAAGACGTGTTTGCTTGGTCATATGATGACATGCCGGGACTAGGTGTCGATCTAGTGGTTCACAAATTGCCGATTCATCCTGATTGTCCTCCGGTTCAACAAAAGCAACGAAAGTTCAAAACCGAGGTCAGTGACAAAATTAAAGAGGAGATCACCAAGCAACTGAAAACAGGAGTGATCCGAGTAGTCCAATATACAACATGGTTGGCGAATGTGGTTCCAGTACCGAAAAAGGACGGGAAAACTCGAGTATGTGTAGATTACCGAGATCTGAACAGAGCAAGTCCTAAAGATAATTTCCCGCTGCCCAACATCCACATCCTCGTTGATAATTGCGCCAAGCACGAGATACAGTCTTTCGTAGATTGTTACGCTGGGTATCATCAGGTATTGATGGATGAAGAGGATGCCGAGAAAACTGCCTTCACCACGCCTTGGGGCACCTACTGTTATCGGGTCATGCCGTTTGGTTTAAAGAATGCTGGGGCTACTTACATGAGGGCCATGACCGCCATTTTCCATGACATGATGCATCAGGAAATAGAGGTGTACGTGGACGATGTAATAGTCAAGTCCAGGACACAGGATAATCACATCCAAGACTTGAGGAAATTCTTCGAGAGACTAAGGAAGTATGACTTGAAGCTAAATCCAGCAAAATGCGCTTTCGGAGTTCCGTCAGGTAAACTTTTGGGTTTCATCGTAAGCAGGAGAGGTATCGAGCTAGATCCGACTAAGATAAAATCTATCAAAGATCTACCTCCCCCAAGAACGAAGAAAGACGTGATGAGTCTTTTGGGCAGGCTGAACTACATCAGTCGGTTTATTGCCCAGCTGACAAGCACGTGTGAGCCCATATTCAAGTTGTTAAGAAAGGATGCGGCGATTAAGTGGACAACGGAGTGTCAAGAAGCCTTTGATAAAGTCAAAGAGTACCTTTCGAATCCCCCAGTCTTGGTCCCTCCCGAACCAGGGAGGCCACTTTTCTTGTATCTGACAGTCTTGGAGAACTCCTTTGGCTGCGTCCTGGGGCAACACGATGTGACCGGGAAAAGGGAACAGGCGATCTACTACCTGAGCAAGAAATTCACCAGCTACGAGGCCAAATACACTCTGTTGGAGAAGACATGCTGCGCTCTCACATGGGTTGCTCAAAAGCTGAGGCATTATCTCCAAGCCCACACTACATTCCTCATAAGCAGGTTGGATCCCTTGAAATATATATTTCAGAAACCAATGCCTACTGGGAGACTGGCTAAATGGCAAATCTTGCTTACGGAGTTCGACATAGTTTATATCACTCGCACGGCAATGAAAGCCCAGGCGTTAGCAGATCATTTGGCCGAAAACCCGGTCGATGAGGAATACCAGCCATTGGATACCTATTTTCCAGATGAAGAGGTAAACACCGTAGAAGCGATCTCGGAGGAAGCTCATGTTTGGAAGATGTTCTTTGACGGAGCCGTGAATACCAAGGGTATAGGGATCGGGGCAATTTTGATCTCACCTGCCGGTCAGCATTATCCCGCCACGGCTAGACTTCGTTTCTTCTGCACAAATAATACAGCTGAATATGAAGCCTGCATTATGGGCATACATATGGCAATCGATCAGGATGTCAAAGACTTACTGATTATGGGAGACTCTGACCTGATCATCCGACAAGTTCAAGGCGAATGGGAAACTCGGGATGTCAAACTTATCCCATACCGACAACATGTGGAGGACCTCAGCAAGCGCTTTAACTCAATAGAATTCAGGTATATTCCGAGGTTTCACAATGAACTGGCAGATGCACTTGCTACTCTGGCTTCTATGCTACCCTACCCGGGCAACGCCCACGTCGATCCTTTGGAAATCCAAATCAAGGAAAGACACGGTTACTGCAGTGTAATCGAGGCGGGATCAAATACGCAGCCTTGGTACCATGACATCAAGAAATTCTTGAAGACACAAGAATACCCCGAGCATGCAACTGGAGATCAAAAGAGGACCATTAGGCGACATGCAAGTGGTTTCTTTTTGAGCAGTGAATTGTTATATAAGAGGACTCCGGACCTCAATCTCTTAAGATGTGTCGATATCGAGGAAGCGAGAAAAATCATGCACGAAGTACACGCAGGTGTGTGTGGACCTCACATGAACGGGTATGTCTTAGCGAAGAAGATCCTTAGAGCAGGTTATTACTGGATGACCATGGAAAAGGATTGCTTTAGCTTTGTCCGGAAGTGTCATCAGTGTCAGGTGCACGGTAATTTGATTCATGCACCTCCCACAGAACTGCATCCCATGTCCGCACCTTGGCCATTTGTCGCTTGGGGCATGGACGTCATTGGACCAATTGAACCAAAGGCTTCGAATGGACACAGGTTTATACTGGTTGCCATCGATTACTTCACAAAGTGGGTAGAGGCTGTCACTCTCAAGTCGGTCACCAAGAAAGCTGTAGTGGATTTTGTACACTCAAATCTTATCTGTCGCTTCGGTATTCCTGCGACTATCATTACAGATAATGCAGCAAACTTGAACAGTCACTTGATGGGAGACGTGTGCGAGCAATTCAAGATAACACACAGGAATTCCACTCCTTATCGGCCAAAAGCCAATGGTGCTGTAGAAGCTGCAAATAAAAACATCAAGAAGATTTTGAGGAAAACAATACAAAGTTCCCGACAGTGGCATGAGCAGTTACCTTTTGCGTTATTGGGGTATCGCACTACGGTGCGCACATCGGTGGGAGCGACTCCTTATCTTTTGGTTTATGGAACCGAGGCCGTAATACCGGCAGAGGTAGAGATTCCTTCACTTCGAATCATTGTCGAAGCAGAAATCGAGGACAGCGAGTGGGTTAAGACTCGACTGGAGCAATTGACGTTGATTGATGAAAAGCGGATGGCTGCAGTTTGTCACGGACAGTTATACCAACGAAGGATGGCCCGTGCTTACAACAAGAAAGTCCGACCTCGGAATTTCGAAGTAGGACAATTGGTACTGAGGCGTATTCTGCCGCATCATGAAGAAGCAAAAGGAAAGTTTGCCCCAAATTGGAAAGGCCCATACATCGTAAGGAAAATATTGCCAAGAGGAGCATTGTATTTAGGTGATATCGAAGGAAATGACCCTGACACAGCGGTGAATGCAGATGCAGTCAAGAGGTACTACGTCTAGATCATACTCCAAGTGGTCCTGACACGTTGAAAAGGGCGAAGGTGTTTATTCCCCACTACTCCCCAAACACTACCCAATTCTCGCTACCACCTTTTGAGCCGTTGTATATAATAAAAAAAAAACAAAACATTGATTGAGGCCTGAACTACGTTTGACTTGATTCCGAAAGGATACGTAGGCAGCCTCTCCCTGAGGTTCAGTCACACCAACAACAAAATCCCATTCACCCTGAAATGGAAAACCGGGGCATGTCAGACACTTGAGAAGTTTAGTATCAGCTACCTCTCTTCACCAGGTACAAGCCTTCAAATCAATTACCAAAGATGGTGGGAAACCAATAAGCATCACAAAAGGAAACCAGCACACCCTGAGTTGAGAGAAATAAAATGAGAGAGTCTCGGCGGTGAAAACCTTCGGGCACCACGAGGCGACGGGAGAAGAGAAACCAAAATGAGAGAGTTTGTTTAGTAGAAACTCGCAAAGAGTGCTATCAAGCGACGACAGGAAGAGAAATGAGAGAGGTCAGCCAGTGAAAACCCGCAAAGGGCGCTGTTGGCCGAAAAGGAATGACGCCACCCCAAGAAGGTCGCGGCAAAGTTCCACCAGTTTTGGAACCACAGATCTGTTCTGGTCTAGGAAAACGCAAGTTCATGGAAGGTCAGACGTCCAGTCCAAAAGGCATGTCATGTCATTTAAAGCCAGCATTATCTTCCTCAGATAAGTCTTTCTCTCCCCGAAAAGGGTATTTCTTTTCTGATTTGTTTTCCCCTTTTGTTTCTTTTCGAATCCCTTTCGCATTTTAACCCCGAGTTCAGGACACACCGGAAAGGGTAGGTGGCATGGTTTGTTTACACGGAATCCCGTCTCATGAAGGAAAGCACCTCATCTCGTTGATATGATTACCCAAGCATGATGAATCATGACGTTTGATGGTGTTCCGGAGAAAAGGAAAAGAGAGAAATCTTGAAATCTTCCCCAGCAAGTCCACCTTCGGACAAATCCCCACAGAGTCTCCCCCTGTACAAATCCCAACAGAGTCTTGTACAATCTCCCACAGAATCTCCCCAAATTATAAAATTATAAGAAAAAAAAAAGAAAGAAAAAAATGGAATCTCCCCAGCACATCCCAGCGGGTCCTTTGGTAGACATCCCCAACAAGCTTACCCCAACAAATTCTAGAAATCCCACTTTGAAATAAATCCCCCAGCATGCCCATTGTACAAAATCCACACAAAGAATCCACTTTGTAAATATTCCCCACAAAGCTTCCCTTTTGTACAAATCCCCACAAAATACCTCCAATAAAACCCCCGTTGAGAACCTCCAAGCAAAACGGGACACAAAAAAAAAGAGCCTTACGAGGCAAATCATCACAGAATCTGGAAATACAAGCCTGAGCGGTCCAAAGGGTTTCGGCATATGAATCAAATCAATGGCGGGACTTCACAACAGAAATGAAGACGCAACAAAGCAACTGGGAACGATCGAGGTCACCGAACCGACCGTCATTTCCGAACTAACAATTGTTCTTTATCTGAAAAGTTGAAACAGGTATAATCCAAGACAACCGTGCAAGAAGCAGGTGTCGCCCAAAGAGGAAGGTACAAGAAACATTTTGACAATAAGGAATTCACTCGAAAGGTAAGCTTCCACGAAACTCCTTTTTATCTAAAACAAGAAAACTCAAAATAGATCGTGTAGTATTCTCGAGCTTTATCCCCAGCCAGTCAGCATTAGGGTTTTAAACCCTAAACTGAACTTTTTCCTTTTAGCCAGCATTAGAGTTTTAAACTCTAAACTGAGCTTTTCCATGCAATCAGCATTAGGGTTTTAAACCCTAAACTGAATTTTCCTTTAGTCAGCATTAGGGTTTTAAACCCTAAACTGAATTTTCCTTTAGTCAGCATTAGGGTTTTAAACCCTAAACTGAACTTTTCCTTTAGTCAGCATTAGGGTTTTAAACTCTAAACTGAATTCTCTTTAGTCAGCATTAAGGTTTTAAACCCTAAACTGAACTTTTTCCTTTTAGCCAGCATTAGAGTTTTAAACTCTAAACTGAGCTTTTCCATGCAATCAGCATTAGGGTTTTAAACCCTAAACTGAATTTTCCTTTAGTCAGCATTAGGGTTTTAAACCCTAAACTGAACTTTTTCCTTTTAGCCAGCATTAGAGTTTTAAACTCTAAACTGAGCTTTTCCATGCAATCAGCATTAGGGTTTTAAACCCTAAACTGAATTTTCCTTTAGTCAGCATTAGGGTTTTAAACCCTAAACTGAATTTTCCTTTAGTCAGCATTAGGGTTTTAAACCCTAAACTGAATTTTCCTTTAGTCAGCATTAGGGTTTTAAACTCTAAACTGAATTCTCTTTAGTCAGCATTAGGGTTTTAAACCCTAAACTGAACTTTTTCCTTTTAGCCAGCATTAGAGTTTTAAACTCTAAACTGAGCTTTTCCATGCAATCAGCATTAGGGTTTTAAACCCTAAACTGAATTTTCCTTTAGTCAGCATTAGGGTTTTAAACCCTAAACTGAACTTTTTCCTTTTAGCCAGCATTAGAGTTTTAAACTCTAAACTGAGCTTTTCCATGCAATCAGCATTAGGGTTTTAAACCCTAAACTGAATTTTCCTTTAGTCAGCATTAGGGTTTTAAACTCTAAACTGAATTCTCTTTAGTCAGCATTAGGGTTTTAAACCCTAAACTGAACTTTTTCCTTTTAGCCAGCATTAGAGTTTTAAACTCTAAACTGAGCTTTTTTCCATGCAATCAGCATTAGGGTTTTAAACCCTAAACTGAATTCTCTTTTAGTCAGCATCAGGGTTTTAAACCCTAAACTGAACTTTTTCCTTTTAGCCAGCATTAGAGTTTTAAACTCTAAACTGAGCTTTTCCATGCAATCAGCATTAGGGTTTTAAACCCTAAACTGAATTTTCCTTTAGTCAGCATTAGGGTTTTAAACCCTAAACTGAACTTTTTCCTTTTAGCCAGCATTAGAGTTTTAAACTCTAAACTGAGCTTTTCCATGCAATCAGCATTAGGGTTTTAAACCCTAAACTGTATTTTCCTTTAGTCAGCATTAGGGTTTTAAACTCTAAACTGAATTCTCTTTAGTCAGCATTAGGGTTTTAAACCCTAAACTGAACTTTTTCCTTTTAGCCAGCATTAGAGTTTTAAACTCTAAACTGAGCTTTTTCCCATGCAATCAGCATTAGGGTTTTAAACCCTAAACTGAATTTTCCTTTAGTCAGCATTAGGGTTTTAAACCCTAAACTGAACTTTTTCCTTTTAGCCAGCATTAGAGTTTTAAACTCTAAACTGAGCTTTTCCATGCAATCAGCATTAGGGTTTTAAACCCTAAACTGAATTCTCTTTTAGTCAGCATCAGGGTTTTAAACCCTAAACTGAACTTTTTCCTTTTAGCCAGCATTAGAGTTTTAAACTCTAAACTGAGCTTTTCCATGCAATCAGCATTAGGGTTTTAAACCCTAAACTGAATTCTCCCTTTGTTCGGCGCTAGGGTTTTAAACCCTACACTGAACTTTTCCCCAGCTAGTCGATATTAGGGCTCCAACCCTGCACTGAGCATGCATATCCTCTTTCATCAATTTTATGAACTACCTAGTGAATAATTAACGAAATTTTCCTAGTGAAACTGGGGCAGAAAATTTCGTTCGTTTGTTTTCTCCCGCAGGTCTGACCTCGAGCCACATGAATCGAAATGACCCACGAGATGAATCCCAGTTCGGAATCAAAGAAGAAAAAGACAAAAAAGAGATATCCCGAGATATCAGAGTAAAGGGAAAGCAAATCGACTCCAACATTTGACTAACGTCCTGACCTCTGCCGGTCACATTTTATTCGGTATCCCGGAGATTAAAAAACAAGTCGCCACAGCTCGCAAGCATCAAGATTCAGATCAGAGTCTACAAGCAGAATCAGCTAAGACCCAAGATCAAGTCGTAAAAGAATCATAGATAGGAATCTTGTAACTAGCAGTTGACATGCATAAAAGTAGTTAAGTTCAGTTTCCAATTTTCGCTTGGTTGTAATAAGGCGGTCAGTGACGTAGCAGTGACAACAGCAGCAGCAGTAGCGGCAAGCATTGCAGTCCCAGGGTAGCCCCAGCTACCAAAACTTCTCGAACTACATTGACCTGATTCCTGTTTAGCCCAGGATATGTAGGAAATCTTTGAAGCAAGATTCGGTCAGATCTTTCAAAAAATGCTTCATACGGAGTGGTCTATAGGCAAAAATCGCTCATACACGCTCACTTGATCTTTGCACGAAAACCCTTCGTGTTTCCGAACAAAGAGGGGCAGCTGTGAGCACGTGATTTTTGTTTCACACGACAATCACTCCAAAAAGAAATAAAAAAACAAATATAATTGGCCCTGCTGTACAATTTCGGATTTCTGTACGGCACCTTGTGGATTTATTTGTGATTTTGGCCCATTCTTATTTATTTACTTTATTAAAATAAAATTCAAAAAAATATATATGTGTCCTGCGTATTTCAAACCGTAATTCGGTCGTTAAATAGAAAATCGTGAATAGGCATTTTCGTCCGTGATTTTATTTGGTTTGACTTTACCGGTTTTGAAATATTTTAGTATGTGTGCAAATAATTGTATTTGAGTGTGTATTTAATTTTAATTTGATTTTTTTGGCTTAGCTTTGTTTTAAAATAAATAAGAAGAAAAAAAAAAAAAAAAAAAAAAATAAAGAAAAGACCCCTTCCGGACTTGGGCCAATTTTAACAAAATTGGCCCAAACAAACAGCCCAAGACCCAGGCCTGCCCAGCCCAGGTCACCTGATGCCCAGGACGTCCAAACGACGTCGTTTGAGTCGTGCCTGATCTGGGCCGTTGATCTCAGAGTGATCAACGGCCAAGATCAATCCCCATAACCCATCAACAAACCCGACCCATTTACACCCGGACCGACCCCAACCCCTTACCCTTGAAACGACGTCGTTCCCTGTTAGCCGAAGGATCCTGGCCCTTCATCTCGTCTCATCCAACGGCCAGGATCCACTTGCCCACTAACTATATAAGCGCATAACACTACCCTGCCCCCCCCTATCCAAACCCCAGCCTTCGTCGTCTTCACCACAACACCTAAAACCCTAGCCGCCTCTGCATACTTCCGCCATGAAAGCCGGCGGCATGGATGCCGGTGACCTTCCCTTGAACACCATAGGACCCCCAGGCCATCCTGAACCCAAATCTACCAACCCCATGTTTCGAATCACCCCCCAGGTCCTCGAATCTTCATTCGAAGATTCGAGTCAAAACTCGATCTGACCCAACCAACCCCAGTTTTGTACCAGATACTCCCCAGACCCCCCTCGTGACCGAACCATACTTGGTTTGGTCCGAATCTAACCAGGGAAACATGAATCCCGGATCTGAGTTTTGGAACTTTGTAGTTCCTCGTCACTAGTTCATACCCGTTCGAGCCAAAGAAATTAAGGTCCAAGGGACCTTAATCGAAGTGTTTCTCATCTGAGAAACACTTCGATTAAAGTCCGTTCAGCCTTAAGAAAGTCTGTCCAAGTCCGGTTCAAGGTTTCCGATTTTTCAAGATTTGAGGTGAGTCTGCCTTCTTCCCTTATTTGTTTGGTCCATGTGAGGGATTAGATGTCTGTTCATGTTTTGTGTCAATTTGTGTTTTGAATTTTTATCAACTTTTGTTCGTCCACTCTGTTTGAACATCTGTGTTTGTCTGAATCCTTCTCCTCCTATTCTGATACGACATGCGTATTGGTTGTATTCCAATTTGTACTAACTAACTGATTCCTCGGATGCACCATTCTATTTTAATCAGTATAAGTCGAGTCATGTATCCTATATTTCTGAATGTTTGATTTTCGGCTACGATTGTGTACGATAATGCTAATATAGTCGAGTCGACATGTGTCGTCAATTAATTTCAACTGTCTGAGCATAGTAAATCGATTTGCTTCTGTTGAACATTTGTTGAAATCAATTCAGAATCAGTTTCGTTTACCTATAGCTGTTGATTTGGACCAGTCAATGTAAAAAGGGATTGTTTATGTTTAAATCCTGAATTGGAAGGCATGTGCACTCGTGCACAGCATGTGCATTGGTGCACCTCATGTGCCTTGTGCACAGCCTGTTTTTCTGCATTAAGAAGCTTTTAAGTTTTAAACAATCTGACAGTATATGCTGTCAGATATATTTTACTGCCCATACTTGCTTTTAGATAATAAAGTAAAAAAGTTAAAGCCTGCTAAGGGAATGTCATGGGATTAATACTTAAATAGTTGAGTGGAAACTGAAAAGTAATGGGCACATGGGAGGGGTATCTGATTAATCTAACAGGCTGTAAAAGTTTTGATGTGGAGGCTTATAAAAGGGGAGGATCTGAGATTAGGACAGGGGGGATTAGAGAAGAAACCCACACACACTGTGAGGAGTTTTGAAAGAGAGAGTTGATAGAGATACACAGAAAAAGCATACAGAGATAGAGAGAGGCAATGAGAGGGAACATCTGAAAGTTTCAAATTCTGAAAACAGAAACTGGAAAAGTTTTCTCTTTGATAAACCAAATAGATTTCAAATTGAGGACTGATATTAGAACTTGAAAAGAAAGGAGATAGGGAAAGAGATATCACAAAAATCAGGAATTGTCTTCTCCCTACTGTTTGTCGATTCTCATTTTGTTCAAACTGTCCAAGTTAGTCCTGTTTTCCTTCAAGTGTCAGTTAAGTCTATTGTTTGGATTTGTTTGTTGGCTTCCCCTGGAATTGGATTGCTTGATTCTCTGACTCCATTACTACTGGGAATTTGTCTCATTCTGCCTCTCCTCCATTGGCTTTATTGGCCTCTTGCACTGGGATTTCTGTTCTATTTGGCACCTGCTGTTACTGCTGTTGTTTGGTATCGCTTCTATTGCCCTACTGACCCCTTGCTTCTCCTGTTGTACCCAATATCCAGGTACATACTAAGACTCGCATTTGATGTAACAATGAAAGCATGAATCAAAAGATTTGAAGGAGTTATAATCACCTGTTGTATTGCTTACGAATTGCCTTTTTTAATATTGTTAAGATATGCAGTTTCTTGGTCTGTTAGCCTAATAGTGACACATTAGTAAGGTTGTACTTAATTAAAGTTTATGCCCATCTGGAGCTGTGACATTTTATTCGTTTGGTAGTACATAAGATGTAAATACAATCCATGAAATGTGCAGCCATTTTAATACAATTGCTAACTCAAAATCGCCATTTCAGCATGTTTTGAATATGTAGGGGCAAATGATTGTTTAAGATTTAGCTAAAGACAATACAGTTTCAAACTCTTGAGTTTCAGTTTGCGTGAAGCAGTTTATAGGATGAGTAAAATACCATTAGTCGCATTTCTTAACAAGCAATCTTAATTAATCTTGTTTGAATAAGTTAAAGTTAAGGAGCTCTTGTAACAGTCATAGCATTTCATCAATCCCATATACGTTTCTTTTATCAAGTTCAAAGCATGCTTACATGAGGTACAATGTTTCTTCATCCCGTAAATAATTAATTGGATGATTAGCTAAAAATCTGGATTTGGGCCAAACACATAGTAAAAATAGCACGCATCTTTTCTTCTATTTTTTTAGAGATAAACACATTAGAAATGTAATCGCTTTAGGATGTTCCTTCTAAAAAAATGAGACGAGCCTCGCCAAATGAGATGAAAATCGCGGGGTCCTCAATAAATAACCTTGATAATTATCTAGAATTCAGGATAGGCCATTTAATAAATTTCATGGCCTTCCACAAATAATAACGCACTAGACCCCCTTAGGCGCCCTTAATAAATTACACTGTTAAACTTGGGTGCACATTGATGTGACCCGAATCCAAATCTCGATGGAGTCGAAATGTGTTAACAACTACGGGCGCATTGACTGTGACGTGGTTTGAGGTGCATTTTCACGACGTTGCAATTCTATAAAACAAATGATAATAATAAAAGCGGTTTAAACTTAATAAAAGCACATAAGTCACAACCTGTATTTAAATCAGATACTTAGCCATTATAACAATTTAAGCGACCGTGCTAGAACCACGGGATTCGAGGATGCCTAACACCTTCCCTCGGGTCAACAGAATTCCTTACTTAGAATTTCTGGTTCGCAGACTTCATTTGGAAAAGTCGAAAATTTCCTCGATTTGGGATTCAAGATAAACCGGTGACTTGGGACACCAAAAACCAAACCTTTCCCAAGTGGCGACTCTGAATTAAATAAATAATCCCATTTTGAATATTGTCACTTTAAATTGGAAAAACTCCACCCGCGCATCTTACCCCTCGGGGGCGGGGCGTAAAAAAGGAGGTGTGACACCCACAACTCTGCTCCACTTCTTATTATTCGACATCTATAGGGTGCTTCGGCCTGGTGGGCTGTTCTGGCTTGACCATTTTTTCTGTGTTGGTGAGCAATTTGAGCAAGTCTATGCTCCTCTTATTGACAGCATTGGGTTTAATAAGGTCAAGTGGGTCGTTGGGCGAAAGATGGACAGAGGCCCCGAGCTGAATGAGATGTATCTTTCAGCACTGTTGGAGAAGCCACTGAAGAACTCTTGGTGATAGTATTAGATGTTTCTTTTACTTTCTTACTTTTGATAGTTATAGAAGAGAAGATAGAAGGAGGTGTTTATTTTTTTTAAAATTATAGATTCATTTCAGATGACATCTTCTGGCATAAACTAGCAGTTTGAGGTAGCTTGAGTATGATTTTGTAATGTTGGTGGGCTAAACCTTATTTAGCTTTTGAATTTGCTGAAAACCAGATTCCATTATTCAGAACAAAAGGTTTTACTGTTAAAGTATCGAAATCCATTTGTGAAGCACCAGATTGAAAATGTTTGAAATTAAGATAAATATGTCATTACAATCGACAAAACCATTTCCAAGCAATAGTTAAAAAAAGGTCCATATGCACAGCATCACCAATAACATTTAACAGAGAAATAATGTTCTGCACGAGTTAAGTTATCCTTAATAGATCTTCTGTTACAATAACTTGAATGTGTTTGAATATAGTAATTTCTAAGTCTTTTGTGATTCTTCCGAAAGGCACCTTAATATCAATTATTGTTTTCTTTGTATTTTCCATGCTGAAACTATGAGAGTTTATGGATATATGCTTCATGAAAAGCATCTGATAATTCAGAGGACAGCCTTCTGAAGTTCACATGAACTGGAGCTTACAAGTAGACCTTTAATGTTTTCTGCAAGTTATGGTGGTTGACGTAGAAGATTGCCTTAATTAAGTCATGTAAGGAAAAATTCAAATTGGCTTGTATTATTAGCAAGTTATATATCTTGCTGGTGGATACTTGTGAAAGTCAATCTGGAATATAGATGAGCTGCTTAAAATTATTTTGTGTTTTGCCATATTATTAGCAAGTTATACAACTTGCTGGTGGAAATGTGACACTGCCATCCAAATTTCAGATCAAGCGTCACTAAGCAAGTCTTGAAATGAAGGTTGGCTAATCAAATAACAAAATCTTTTCTTCTAGTTCTCCCCAGCATAGACAGTGAAATGACCCTTTGGAACATCTCCAGATGTTGAAGACATTGGAGGAGTCGGTTTGCATGAAGTATACAAGGTGCTCAGATAGCAATAATCTTATAAATTTATGTTTTATCTATGTAGTATTTTGCCAAAGGAAGGATAACGTCAAGGACTTAGAATTTAGAAAATGAAAGCTGGGAATTCGCTTGACCTTTACAAAGAGCTGAATTATCAGAAAACTCCCGTGGCAGAAGCAGGATTTTCATCAAGGGGATTCAAAATAATTTAAAAGTACACGTGAAAAAGCGAAGGGGATTCAATATCTAATGTATATAAATACATAAAAATTTAACCTTATATACACAGTGTAATTTTAAGGCGATCCACCCTCTAACTCTGCCCCTATGTGTGTGTGTGTATGTGTGTGTATAGAGAGAGAGAGAGAGTAACGATAAGCCCAGACTGTTGATGAATAGTCTTGAAAGACTAAAATGCCATTTAATGGGCACAACTGAAAGACAATAGCATATGGTTTTGCCTATTAATCATCTAACCATCACTTTCATAGTGTGGCCACATATTTCAACCCATGTGTTTAAAACATTTTTGTTTTGATCAAGTCAAGATCATGTTGATTCAACCTATAAATGTTAACAGGGTGAATATAAGATCATTTTAGAAGACAGTCATGTTGAATCAATGTTAATCTCAATAGAGTGAATATAAGATCTCTTTGAGAGCTTATTTGTGATAATTTTCTTACTGTCCACTCGGTTCATTCTAAATGAATTTGAGTAAATAGAAAAATGTCAGCCAGAAGATGGAGTCTAATTAAGCTCATGTTTTGGACAAATAGAGCGACACGTTGCAGTAATGGCAGAATCCTGCCCCAAAGACTGGTTTCTGCCGAAAATGTAGATTTAACTTACAACAACAGAAATTGCTAATGCAAGGTACAAGTACCAAAACACTACAAATAACAAGAAGCATAAACTGATACAGTGGGTTTACATCTCATTTGCAAAATCATCACTCAAAGCAGTGAGTAACTACAAGAGATTTTTTCGTTTCATCTTCAACTTGGTTGACAATATATATACAAACCCCAAAGCTACACAGGGTGTAACTATATATAGACGAGGTATTCTCAAGTTGTTTCACTGATCAAGTACAACTTCTGACCATCAGAAATCAAACCTATATCAAGAATTTTACCTGCATCTTCTGATAAAATACAAGAGCCAGATGGAAAGTTGAGTTGTTCCGATGCTGTAGTAATGAGCTCTTCCATACTCTTAGGTATCCACAGTACAACACCATGTTTCCTGAGATCCTTGGGCTCCCATGGGTGGAAAGGAAACACAGTACACTTCTGTGGGTGCATTTTTTCTGTTATACACAGATTATATGGTTAGCGGGCTTAAAAAAGTTTAGCTAATAGAAAAATGTAGCTAATAAAAGAAGTTGTAGCCCCGTTATTCAGCTTTTGGGAGAAGAGTAATAATTGATGACCACAGGTAACAATGAATATTCAGTTAACCCTTGTCTTGTTCCTCTTCAAGTCACTTTTTCATGCTTTTTGGTCTTTGTTTTAGGTGAGTAATAAAGGGGGAGCAAGTGGAGCAACGGAGTCTCCCAGATCAAATAAGCAGCGGTACCACATAAAGGGTATTATTATAAACTCCTAAATATAATATTTTCCACTGTACTTGGTGAAAGTGTTGCTTCTGTAATACCTGAGATCTCGTGTGGAGCAATAGGGAATTCCGATATCTGAGCTGATTTTGCTTCTTCCAGAAGCTTGGTCAATTGATTGTTTCCACTTAGTCTAGCTTCATCAAATGGAGTATTTCCCCATCTGCAACATAACAAGTTCCCTTAGTTTTAAGTGGCTAACTGGTACATGTATGCACAATTCAGCTAGTACCATGTACTAAAGTTCTGAAAGAGCAACCACGATGATTCACCTCGATAACTCGATTAGCCTTAAAACTTGACGGAAAAAAACTACACCAAGCTCAGGAGAAGAATTGACTAAGAATCTAATAAGCTCAATTCAGAAGTAAAACTACCCCATGTCTCCACTGATCATGTACAATTCAAGGCATTTTGAGATTGAACCATGATGGACTTAACAACAAGTTCTCCTAGGTCCTCAAAGAGATATTTTTATAACAGGTTTAATCTCAAGAAAATTGTGTTGGGATCTTTCCTCATGTTTGAGAATTCATTCACATTCTTGATTCGTCTCTATCTCGTTATGTCGATGACAGGAAAAATACGAAAAGCAAATAGTGTAACTTACGAATTCACCGATTAGTGATTAGAAAATCTATCAGTTTTCAAAAGCCTGGAATTGAAGCAGTTAATTTTAAAAGCATGAATCTCAAATTGATTTGGCATTACTATGCTATAAATCAAAAAATAGCAAGAGTAAAATTTCTCATCATATGTAAAAAGGCGATTTGGAAAAAAGAAGAAGAAAAATTGATAGGTTAAAGGATGCAAGATTCAAGAACATAATTATGCCTCACTCCCAACTCCCAAGTTAGTTGGGGTTGGCTATATGAATTCGCACTATCCATTTCACTACATTTGGACCCGGATGCAAGATTCAACAATCAACAGGAAAAAATTACTCTCTTGAAGAATTTTCAAATACTGATAGCAACAATATAAAGTAACGTTCATGTTTCCCAACAAGTTAAGCACGTAAGTCTACCTTATGTTTATGACAAAAGGTAGCTTGCTCTAAACTAAAGATTCCATACTGATCTTAAGAAGTGACTTCAATAATGTAGCAATAAAGATTTAACTGGTACCTGTCTTTCGAGAAAACAGAAGCACCAGCTCCCAGAAGCAATCTCGCCATCGCGAATAATCCTTGAGAAGCCGCTACATGGAGTGGTGTTCGGTGATCATAGTCTTTGGAGTTTGGATCAATACCATTGGACAACAGCCTTCGTAGTAGATCCGAATCCCCCTTTGCAACCAACATACACAAAAAACTACCAGCATTTTCGATCTTCAAGAAAGCACCTTCCTTAACAAGTAATGAAGCAACACGATCGTGTCCATTCTTGATAGCTTCAAACAGCGGTGTGGTATCAAAGTTGTCTATTTGGAGAAGAGCATGAGTTACAATTATATTTGAGAAGAAGGAAGTTCACAGGTGAAATACAGTTTGTAAAACTTACCTGAAGCATTGAGATCGACACCTTCTTGGATAAGGAAAAGAGAGATGTCTTCATATCCTCTGGACGCTGCAAGATGCTGTTCGTAACAAAACCTTGATTAGGAATATTTTTTCACTCTATCTTCAGCCTTATTTTAGACTCATTTGGTTTGCTTATTTTTCTTAAAGACAGAATCAGTATTTTGATAACAAGCACCTGAAACTTAATAACCCATATTCCTTAAAGGAGAATCCTTCCAAACCGTGCTCTATGATTTACAAATTTGCACACCCAAGAAAGAAATTCATGAGCTTGGAAACAAAACTGATTATGAACAAAAAGAAAATCCCACTCATGAACTGACAATAGCAACTCATGACAAACTTTTTGTAAAATAAACAACTCGTCAGAAAATTGAGAAGAAGTAATGGAACAGAAATAATATATGTTTCCTTTGGCGAGACCCATACCAAAGGAGATCTTCCATCATAATCTTTCTTGTTGGGATCAGCTCCAGCTCGGATCAGACCCTTCAGCTGGTGCAAATCACCATGATAAGCTGCACTATTCACTTTCAAAGCAAGCTCAGCCTCTTGTTTCCCAATATGGAATGTTATATCTGACTCCACTTGCTTCACACGAAGATCAGAATCTTTTCCCTGTCAGTTAAGACCGCTTTTAGGCCTTTTGAGTCCATAAGCATTTCTAATGCAAAAGCAGTTAATGCCCAAAAGGAGAAATACAATTAGTAAGGGTCGAGAACGGCATGCCACCCAAGACAGATTACCTCTAATAAGTTAGTCAAAATTCTTCTCCCGTCATGAAAATAGATCTCCAAAATATTTGAAAATGATTGCTTATCAATCCGTATGAGTCTGCATAGTTCACACACACGGACAGTATATGGTTGTGGAATGTTGCAAAGAATGGATATTTCCCCAAACGAGCTATTTGGCTCAAGAAGTGCTACTCTCTCTTCTGACCCATCATTCCCTATACCAATTTCCTCCTGGACCAAGATAACCACAATAAGTCTCAAACTATTAGCTGCAACTCGACGCCAAACATGAATAGATAAGTCAGCAGCTGTAAGATTTGCAAAAATTTTGGAGCAATGGAAAGCTAGAAACCAGTGACTTGCTATTTTCTCTCCTTTTCTAGAGTTTTTGATCACATCATCGCAGTCTAACAATTTCCTAGCTGCAGTTCTGGAACCAAGTCCATAATAGATACAGAACTAGTGATATTAATATGGTTTGGAAACCCAAGCTAACGTATGGTAGAATATATATTTTCTAAGGCGATAAAAGAATATAGGCTTATTATTATAACGTAAAATGTCGCACAATAGAAAATAATAAGCAGCAATAATAATAGTAGAGTAATGTACCAGAACACCATGACAGACAAAATAAAGTTGGTCTACCACATGCCCCTGTTCCATGATCACTTCTCCTGGAAGGAAAAATTCTTCACACACTCTAGTTACCTGAAAATTTATCACAAAAATCAGTAATTCCCACTCAGCTCTAGATTTATCTTAATTAACTGGGCCCAGTAATAATCAAACAGAAAGGCATGAGGCAAGCATTCAAAGATATACATGAAGAGTAGAGAGAAGAAGCATGCATGTCAAATTGTTTCAAATTTAGCGGAGTGTTACAATGCAGGTCGAATAGGCAGAAAATCGTATCTACATGCAGAAAACACACATAAACTTACCAAGGACCATTTCTACAAATGTCTTATCAACCTAGGATCCCAACCTTGCTGCCCTAGGGGATTCTTAAAACAGGTAAAACGCATTAAGCACATTGAAGAAGTACGAACTGCAATACAATTTAATTAAGCAGGCAAACTTGAAATAAAGATGTCTTATGTAAGCCGCTTATGTAATTCAGAACATGAGCAAAGACCGGATGTTAGATTAATAGCTGGCTCATTGTGGAACATATGGTGTGGGTCTTCTATTCTTTTCTGCTTCACTAGGATCAGCATAGCAAGTGATGAGGATCTTTATAAGCCATCATTTTCTAGAGGTGTGGCAAAATATCTCATATAGTCATGAATCTCAATTAGAGTGAAAATAGAACAGACCTCTTCAGAAAAGAGAGGATAGAAACACTGTTTTGAGATTAAATAAACAATCATTGACAAAGTAACTTACAATTTGACTTATGAATTCTGAGGAGCAGTCCCTGAAAAGAGGAATATTTTCAATGCAAGACTGATATAACGTCTGGGATATCTGCGAAAATGTTCAAGTTTTAGTCACAGTATTACTGAAGGAATGTTATATGCATCAGCAATGAGAAGGAAAGGTCAAAATAAAATACAAGAAAGAATGTGAACTCTAGAAGCGCTAACAAAGATGGTTAACGTGCTTTTTGACAACAAAAGAAATTTCCAAGTGAATAACCCACCCACCCACTCAAAAACAAATTCGTGTATATTGATCTTGCTTCTTTTAAAGTCAGGGAGTGATTTTTTCTGCCCTGTGGGTTTGGAAAAACTAAAGCTTTCTGCTCAAACCACAACAACAACAACAACAACAACAACAACAACAACAACAACAACAACAACAACAACAACAACGGCACAGTATAATCCCACAAGTGGGATCTGGGGAGGGTAATATGTACGCACACCTTATCCCTACCTCGAGGGGCAGAGAGGTTGTTTCCAGGAGACCCTCGGCTCAAGAAAGCAACAAGAGACGATATATTAGTACTATCAATAGACTCATAATAAAATAACATAACATAACATAAAATAACAAAATAACAGCAATATAAGAAATATAGGAAATACGAAAAAGATGGAAGGTATGATAATATCCAACAGATAAAGCCTTGCATCAGTAGCTGACCAATAGCATCCTAAGACTAACTCCTAACTGGCTAGTCTCACTCTGCTCAAACCCTATTAACAAATCCCAAAACAGCATAACCAGATAATTGTTTTACTAATGAATGATCTCTGGCAACAAGAATTACGGAACTGAAAACCGTCCTACAGTAGTGAATTCCTTCTCACATAAGTAGTGACCTGCACTAATGGTGTAACAAATGCCCTACCACATGTGTATAAATTTATTTGTGTGTGTCAGGGAGAGAAAAAGCAACATTAGACGAAATCATTATATTTCAGAACCCACGACATCTAAGTTATAGACCCGTCACTTTCTTTTACATACTACCTATTATTCTCTGTGTAACAACGGAAAACTAACTGGTAATTAACTCGTATGGTTTTATAGCACCGTAAACTGAGGAAAACAGAAAAGAAACCAAGCAATTCAAAGAATTCAAATAGCCGATTCTAATGTTTCAGAGTACAGGAAATTTAGTGAACATAGAGCCATGCAAACAATGAGTTACATGGAGATTTTTCCTTTTGTTTATTTACCTTAGCTCGGATTGAGATGGGAAGGTCCTGAAGAACAGCTGCATCAGTGTAAGCGCTTTCATATTGTAATCGCAAGTGATCTTTAATTTGAGTACGAATATCTCTTCCGAGTCTATTTCTGTTCATATAGTTCATAAGATCTGTCATTTTATCCCTGTATCGGACGGTTTTTGATCCCTTGACAATCAGTGCTGTCATATTACCGATCAAATAAGCACCAAGAATCATGTCAAAAGAGACATAAATCATAACAAATATCATTTCCCTCAGATTGACTGCATGTATGTCACCGTAGCCTGTAGGACCGAAAGACACCTTCTACTATTAGTAGGATGTGATTGCATATCCAGAAAAGGTATAAAAAGAGTGCCATGAGTTAGGAAGAGAATGTTCAAATTAATACTAAGCATTACGAAAGAAAAGAAATCTTCCTTCAAAATGTATGATTTTTTTCCAAAACAAACGACTTCTTTTTATATAGTCTTCAAATAATTTCTTCTGGTTATATTATTCCTATTACCCAAAACACCAAAATAAATCACTATGTTAATACCAAAACCTTTTACAATGATACCAATTTATGAATATCTATATTTATCCATCTTCAACAGTATCTATTGTATTAACTCCAAAACTTTTTAAAGTAATACCAATTTATGAATATCTATATTTATCCATCTTCAACAGTATCTATTCTATCTTCCTATTTTTTTGTTACCTATTTTCTCTATTATCTTTTTCTTTGGTTCTGGGGAGGGGATGTGGAAAAGATGTCATGCATGATATTAGTGATAACTTGATGTGCACGTAAAATCATTCAATTTTTATGACTACTCAGCTTAACGCTGCCAAATTGATTATTTGTAAATAAAGATAACAGGACATCTCGGAAACAGAAAGGAAACAGGCATATTTTGAGATCCACCGGGTGTCACGCTTTCAGTTTCGTTGATAAGCTCAAAACATGCATAAATAGTGGATCAATTGGAAAAGAATGATTATTTAGGCAAATCTAAATGTATAAAGGTTAGAGCTCGCTTTAGGGGATTAGAATAGATTGAAAAGCCATAACAAGCACTACCACTGTCAACTAAACCATATTACTTTGTACTATTTTAGACCTGCACTTGAAGATACTTCTATGATTCAGACATCCGATTCAGGTACTTATATTCTAAACTTAATCTAATCCATAGAAGATAAAATGAACACAAATTGGAGGGCAAAGGTTTCAGTTCTAGTCTTGGATGGAAACTGCCACATGTTGAACTTCAACTTCGGGGTTTGAGACCTTTATAATTGTCAAATGAAATCTAGAGACAACTTATATCATATGACACAAAATAAGAAGTTTCTTTGCATGAAAAATGTCTGCACCCTCCGTTTTAGAACTGGGACAGTGAAACTTGAAAGGAAGCAATAGACATACCCACAGTTGCCATAGTGACAATGGCAAAATACAGAGAAGTGATGTATCGCCTCCAGAGATCAATCTCTCTAAAGTGTGAATAACTGTAGTCTCCCAGGGTCAAACTCCCAATCCATGTGTAACCTTCTTTCTCTTCAGGCAGAGTAGTAGCCAAAAAGTAAAAGATGCAAGCTGCTGTATGCGTGCAATAGAGTTCAACAACGATAAGTTTTAATATCCTAGTGAAGAGATAATTGATCCGAATATCTTTCTCCATCTTCTGAAAAAAGTCATTGACTCGGCGCACCCTGCTTAACCTAATCCATAAAAGGTATCTCAATCCCTCTTTTTTGCCAGCAGCCTGATTATTTCAAATGGAACAGCGTTAGTTTAAAAAGCACTACTTGAACCAAGTATCTAACATGAAATGCAGGTATCAGTTCATTTAAAATTTTGGTCTTGGCCAAGAGTATAACTAATAGGAAATAAAGTAGAAAAAAAGAGCTTCCACTCCATTGTCTTGCTGACAAGAAAGCAAGTTTCTCTTTACTAGGTTGCATGGAAGTTAATGGAGAGAGGAGCATATTAAGACAAGTGAGCTTATCAATTTATTTAAGTAGAGTTATGCCTCTGAGCCTCTCAAGAATGGATGCTTACATTTACAAGCTATGGAGAGATGAGCATATTTAAATGAATGTCACCAAACAGCAGTTTAGTCCTCCCTATTGTTCATCATCGTCATATTCTCTAATAACTGCCAAATACTGGTTTGCTTTGCATTTTCTAGAACATCTGGTGGATGTCCAAGATTAAGTAAAAGATTGACTGATTAAATGGTGCTAGGGAATTAAAAAGTGCACCTTATAAATGTTATCCCACGGCATGCAACTGAGAAAATCCAAGATAAAATGAGTTTTCAAGTACCTGCAACGAGAGAAGATCAGCTAAACTACTTAAAAGGCATACCTTCTGTTGCATCCCTCCTCGGTGGTGGATTCAGAATTTAGACGCAGAGAGTTTTGAAACTATAGGATCGATTCTGAAATGTTTATATAACTTTATCTATACTTGTTTTTAACACGTATATACTAGATTCGACCATGAAACACTAGGTTCTGTCCAACCTGCGAAACGATGGTAGAATTCGTCACTATCTTTGTGCAAAATAGTAAAGCATGAGGGGAAAGGGGACTGACCGAAGAGCAATAGGGGTTCGTTTATGCACCATCTTGTATGTCTGACTATCTCTGTAAGCTACAAAGAATTGCACGACTATGTCGACAAGAAAAGCTATTTGGCCACAAATGTCTAAGAGAAAAAGCTTCCTGGGCAATCCCTTGAAGAATGCAAACTCCATTGGAGTAAAAAAAGATGAATAAATCGCCCAAATCAGGATAAACTTCTCCCATATCTTGTACCACCTGCATCAAGTTTTTCTAGATTATCAGTTTGAAATGTCAAAGAAATTTTCCCCGAGGCTTAAAGGAGGTAAGAGATATGAAACCACTTTTGGCGCTAAAATAATACTCCCTCTATTTGGGTTTATGCGAAACTATTTTTTTTTTGTCCGTTCCAAAAAGAATGACCCGTTTCTTAATTTGGTAACAATTTAGCTTAAATTTACAATTCTACCCTTAATGATAAACTTTTATAACCACACAAATAATGTAGGCCCCTGTTTGACTTGCTTAGGATCACAAATTTCAAAAGTCTTTATTTTTTCTTAAACTTCGTATCCAATCAAACAGATTTATATAAATTGGAATGGAAGGAGTACTAGAATAGAGAAAGCAACTGATGAAAATAAAAACTTTTATAATTTTCTTTCCATTATTGAATGATGTACTATTACAAAGAGTAAAATGAGAGTTATTTGTAAAAATTATCAAATGTTGGGTTTAACCTTGTGAAATCTTAAAATAGAGTACAACAACAACAACAACAACAACCCAGTATAATCCCACTTAGTGGGGTCTGGGGAGGGTAGTGTGTACGCAGACCTTACCCCTACTCTGGGGTAGAGAGACTGTTTTCAAATAGACCCTCGGCATCCTTACCTCCAAGAACTTCCCACCTTGCTCTTGGGTAGACTCGAAATCTTAAAATAGAGTGAATGGAAAATAAAGAGAAAATGAAAATTTTGAATTTCCCTCTTTAAAAAGGGGCATTGTCCCATATTGGAGGAGAAAAATAGTTTTGATGAGTATATATACAATTGCACTTCTTCTAACTCTTAAAGAGTTGAGAAGAAGGCAAGCCTCGTGTCGTCGTTGTTAGGGGTGTTCATAAAAATCCGAAAAACCGAACCAAACAGACCAGAAAAATCGATACTTTTTGGTTTGGTTTGGTTTTGGTTTTGAAATTTAAAAACCGATCAAATTTGGTTTGGTTTGGTTTTAATAAAAAAAAAATCGAACCAAACCGAATATAGGAGTAGCTATTTTAAATTTAGAATTACACCTATATATATGTATACTTTTATACAAAGTTTCAAAAATTTTATAGTAAATGTTAATCGTTTGCACTTTTAGTACAGTTTTTTACCTTTACATTCTAGTTTGATTGATAGTTTTCTTTTGTTAAGTGTAAGAATCTATTTCATGTTAAAAATAATATATTTTTAATTGAGTCCTTAAATTATTCGTCACTATTTAATTCAATTATCATCAATATATCTTGGTAAATAATAGATTTCTCAAAGGGCAATTGATTTGATAGTGTTACGTTAAAAATGTGGTCGCCGAAATATGTGTTTGGTAGTGTATGTCTTATATTTAAGAAAAAAATTGAAAAATAACAGAAAAAAACAAAAATCCGACATAAATCGAATCGAGAAAAAACTGACTTAATTGGTTTGGTTTGGTTCTAATATTTGAAAAACCGACTTACTTGATTTGGATTCTTTTTAGGGAAAAACCGATCCAAACCGAACCATGAACACCCCTAGTCGTCGTCATCGCTTGGCTCAGCTTCGGTCAAATGACCTGATTGATTGATTTTTCTTACGAAAATTTTGATTTCTCCTTCTTCCTTCAGCATTGTTTTTTTAACATAAAGAAAGCAGTAATTGTGATTTGCTATTGATCTTTGAGTTCATTGGTCACTGCCTCACTGGGGTTTGAAGTATCGTTATACCAGCGAGGGCAATCCATTCTATTCTGGGAGAAAATAATCCTAAATCTCGGGTACTATGAGGGGATTAAGTTCCTTAAGAAAATACTGTGAATTCAGTGGGCTCAGATTAATTTTCTGTTCTTCTACATTTCTGCTTTTATGTTGCTACTGGTTTTTGAATATATTTTTCGAATACAGATTAATAACAGTTAACACATTTCACTTTATGAGTTAATACATTTCTATCTAAAAGATAATAATATGTAATCATTCGTAAAAAATAAAATTAGTGTCTGAAATATAAAACTTGTTGTCCACTACAACATGTTAATCTGTACTAATAGGCAAATTTTATTTACAGTGTGAGTGTATACAGAGGCAGCCCTAAGATTTGAAAGCAGCGGTAGCACTATCGAATAAAATGTTGTAGCAAGAACCAAACTCCGGCAAGCGCACTAAAGTCAAGTTATACTTCCCAACAACCAATGCAATTGTTTAAACTTTGAGTCTCGAATCAAAATATATATACATATTATTTAAGATATATATACATATATACATATAATACTTTTTTTAAATTACCGGGCCGATAAACCCCTACCCTAAGGATAGGTGTAAAATAAGTTAAATTCAGCTTTTATTACTATGATGTTTCTTTGTAAATTTAATTTTTGTAACGCCACTAATAATTAAACTTAACGCCATTGATTGCGCACAATGCTTTCATGTCAGACTTTACAGTCCCAACTCTAAGCAGCAATGCAATCCACAATATTCCACCCTGTCAACCCACTAGCAGCTCTTCTTTTCTTCTAGTCCATAAATCTCGTGATCTTCTGCTTCTTTTTTCTGATTTCTCTTATTTATCTTGTTGCTACTTTTCTCCTTTTTTTCTCCCTCCTCCCCTCAAATCTTACTTAGAGCCTGTTTGGACACAATTAATATTTTTTTACTTTTTTCAAAAAAAAAAATTTACTTTTTTCGAAAAAAATTACTTTTTTCGAAATTAATGTTTAGCCATAAAATTTTCAATTTTCAGTTGAAGATGAATTTTGAAATTTTTCGAAAAATTGAAAAACTCCAAAAAACTGTTTTCAAAATATTTTCACTCAGATCACTCACAAAAATTTAAAAACAACCCAAAATTATATTCATGTCCAAACACAACTCTAATTTTCAAATACCATTTCACTTGAAAAAAAATTCACTTTTTTTTTATAGAATTTTACAATTCTTATGTCCAAACGCCCACTTAAACTCCGGATCTGCTAGTCGAAATAAAAGCAATTCTTTATAGAATTATACAACCTAAAATTATCACCGTACATATTTTTCAACTATTTATGAAATACTATAAACAGTTAAATATGAATGGATGAAATAACACAAACAACAATACGCTCATATCACCAAAAGGGACAATTTATTCTATTAGCATTCTATAATTGGTTTTAGCAACTAACTTGCCATTTTTTCCCTTCAAATTACCAATCAAGACGTACTATAGAAGTTATTATGAAATGGACCTCTTGAACTTGACTAGCGCAAAAAATCTTTGCATGGTTATGTATGAAAATCAATCTGTATTAACAATTTGTTGAATAATCATCATACTTGTACAATCCCACCTAACTCCAGCATTTTCACATGTAGCAATGTATACATAAGAGTGCAGGTGGAGCCTCTCAACGATTATTTTTTTGTCTTCAAGTTTCGTAAGTCTAGATCCAATCGAACCAAACTCACAAAAGCTACTACTTGAGAAGTCTAAGAAAGGTGACTACACTGGAGTAGGACCCTTAATTAAATTTAAAATAGTTGTTTCATAAATCAGTGGTAGGTTAAATTACATATGAACACTAACAAATAAATTAATATAACTGAAAAGGATCTGATATATCCCTCTACTTTGTTTTATTGTTCAATCATGTCCCCCGTTATACTTTCCGTTCAGATTTACTCCTACCGTCCATCAAAGTTCTATATTTGTCACTATTTTAACGGTTGGGACACGTGGCACATTCTGAATGGAAGAACCAACTCAAAAACAAAAAAACTCCAAAACAAGCTAGAACCCATGATCCGCATGCTCGTTTTTCCTCTTTTAATTTTTTCCCAAACTTCTCTTAAATAAAAACTTTTAATCCGGGGCAAAGGAAAGGGTCGGGTTGGTTTAATTTATGAGTTGGTTAGGTCTTTCATTCAGAATGTGCCACGTGTCCTAACCGTTAAAGTATGGGCAAATATAGAACTTTGACGGACGGTAGGGGTAATTCTGGACGGAAAGTATAACGGGGGACATGATTGAACAATAAAATAAAGTAAAGGGATATATCAGACCCATTTCCGTTAATAGAAATATTAAAAAAAAAATAGAATGAAAAAAAAATCAATTGAAAATATAAAAGAAAAAAGGAAACAAAAAAAGAACGGCTGATAAATGACAATTCATAAATGTTGCTTTCAGGTGCAGTTGTAACATGATAGGAGGAGAGGCAGGCAGGTAGCTTATATAAAAGTCTTCTTCTTTTTCTCCTAGCTTTTTTAAAAAAAAAAAAAAAGTGTTAACAACAATTAAGCCCTTAAATGCATCGTGTATTATCACATGATATGCGAAGATTAGTCTGTATTTTGATGGTGATAAATGGATTAGGCAATCCAAAACAAAAGGTATACGAGTAAGAATTTAAAGGACCAAAGGTCCAAACGACAAAACTTGATAGAGGGGGAACCAAATTCATGGCCACAAGATATATGAGTTAATTTTATCCATAGTCATTGAATTTTCGTGTTTGTTACTCAAAAGTCATATTTTTTTGTTACGTAAAAATCATTCAACTTTATGTTCACTACATAAAAATTACTTTTCTTTTTTTTGTTACACAAAATCAGTTTACTTTGCTTTAGTTATCACAAAAGTCACATTTTTACTTGAAAAGTCTATTGTGCCCTTGATATTATATAAACCTTCATATTTATGTGATACCTTCTATATTATATACTATATAATATATTTTTAACTATGTAGTTTATTTATAAATAAAATAACTTAATATTATTTTATTTATTATTTTTAAAATATATTCGTATATTTAATTTTTTTCTTAACATTAATTTTCAAAATATATTAGTAGCGTTATTAAATTTGTCAGTAACTTTTATATATATTAGTAGAGAAATAAATTGGCAAATACATTTTTGTGAGAAAATCTGCAGGTAAACAAACAAGAAAATGAGAAAAAAATCATATGTTACTCTCAAGGAAAATCCCTAGTTACTACATGCGAATTTAGCTGGGGATATTTTCTTGGGTATTTACCATGGCAATGGTTATTTAGGAAATTTTATTACTAGAAATTTGGGAAAATCCGTCCAAAAAAATAATCAAAGTTGGTCGGTAATGACCAATAACTGTCCAAAACGCGTCCATTAACGTGTGGTTGGTATTTTGAAGGTCGGAAGGGAATATCGACCAAAGTTGGTCGGTAATTACAGACCAACTTTGGTCGGTCAATTAAATTCAAAAAATAATTGCTGGAAAAAAAAGGTTGTTTTGATAACGCTACTAATATATCTTGAAAATTAACGTTAAGAAAAAATTACATATACGAATATATTATAAAACTAATAAATAAAATAATATTAAATTATTTTATCTATAAATAAAATATATAGTAAAAAAATATATTATATAGTATATAATATAGAAGGTAATGCATAAATATGAATGTTTATATAATATTAAGGGCATAATAGACTTTTAAGTAAAAATGTGACTTTTGTGATAACTACAGTAATGTAAAATGATTTTTGTGTAACAAAAGAAAGAAAAGTGATTTTTGTGTAATGAACACAAAATTGAATGATTTTTACGTAACCAAAAAAAGAAAAGTGATTTTTGGATAACAAACACAAAAGTTCAATGACCATGGATAAAATTATCTCGAAGATATACATATTGGTGATTTACTCGGCTTCTGTTTGTAATTTCTTACTGTGACACGTTTCGTTAGCCAAGTTGACGGACTTCCTCTAGTTAGGTCATATATATAGATATTTTTATATTTCAACAAAAATTAAAGAAATCGCATAATCGTAAAATTCTAAACGGACGTTTTAATTCCCAAAACATTATTAGCCTAATCCTTAATTATCAATATTAAATTAATATAGCCTTCTTGATAATGATATTACTGCAGTAAAAATAATCTGATAATTATGACAAGTAATGCAACAACAAATTTATGAGATGAAATAAGGAATTGTTATTTTATTTATTCAAACACGTTTTTCTGGCAATTTGTCTAAGTGCATTACATATTTTTGTAGAAATTTTAATTTCATTGGACACGCAACACAGAGTACTTCCTCTATTTCAATTTATGTGTCTACATTACTACTTGGGAGTCTACCAGGTTCATCTTTGACCATGAGTTTCTTAAATGTTTTATAAGTATTTCAAAATATAATTTGTTATGATTTTGTCGTACTTTGTATGTAATTTCTAAATATATAAATTTTATTTCATAATTTTTTTTAAAAATCCATGTCCAATTGGTCAAATAAGAACTTTGACCCTTTACTCTGGATCAAGCCACAGAGTGAGAAAATGATTTCTTCAAGAGAGTATCAAGTTAAAGCTGAACTATCAAAGGGGACAGGGGGAGTAAATTATATACGCAAAACCTGGCGCTCCCTCCAATTCAATTTTATATGTAGTAGTTTGATTCGGTACAAAATTTAAGGAAAAAAAAAACTTTGAAACTCATACTTAAAAGCTTTTGTGGGTCCTTTAATTTGTGTGATTATAAAATCTTCTCGTTAAATTGAGTAAATAAAAAATTTATTTTCAAATTTAAAAAAAAAAGAGTTCCAAAGGCATCTTCCATTCATATCGATTTGGACTTTTCCGCACCATATTTTGATTTGCCTCTTCTTCGATCCGGAAATATTTAGTTTTTTTGGGAACAAACTAATAAGAAAAATGTGTTGCATATAGAAGATGTCTTCTATGCTTGTATTAGGTTTTTACTTATAGAAGAATGTCAAGCATTACTAATATATACTCAATTCGTTTCAACTTAGACGAAGTAATTTGACTCGGCACAAAATTTAAGGAAAAAAGAAGACTCTTGAAACTTCTGATCTTAAAAGCTTAATGGGTAATAACTTTGTGGGACCATGACATTTGTGTAATTATAAAAACTTATCATTAAGAATAAAATAAATAAAATTAAGATTTTAAAATTAAATTATTTTTAAATTTAAAAGTATGTCATGGAACATATTAAAAATACAACATCTGAAGGAGGGAGTAGTATTTATATAACTGGAACTTTGAAGATGAAATAATTAATATGAGTAGCACCAGTAGTCTTATAGAGTCAAACTATTGGTGAATGTTCTCCCTAAACCCAATGAATCTCCTCGAATGCCCATAGGTCCCTCGCACACCTAATACGCAAAATCCTCGGCGGGGATTACGCTTTTCTCACACGAAAATGATTTTCTCTGACACTCAAAAATAACAAGTCGCCATTGTTTTTTTCTGCAAAGCTACTGAAACATAACTTTTACGTTTCCCTTCCAATTTACAGTCTCTTTCAAAAACTAAAGAGAGAGAGAGAGCGTACCGGTCATCGGGATAAATAACGGAACCTTGAGAGAGGCCTTTGATGCCATTGATGACGTTTTCTCTGCTAAACCTCGAGTGAGTACTGGAGTCCAGTCCAAGCTCCTTCTCCATTAACGCATATCTTCTACTACTTCTCGACGATTTCGTCAAATCCTCCATTTTATACTCTGCGCCTGAATCTCTTCTACTAATATTCCTCTCTTCCTCTACTTCTCTCCTCATCATCGACATCTTCAACCGCACTACAAAATTCACAGATCTCACGCTGTTCGTTACACTTCTCTTCTCACACTAAACTCACCTAAGTGATTTTTCTCTGTTTATATGCAGGAAGTGGAATCGATTTTCCTCGTAATATATCAAATGAGTTGATCACTGATGTCGATCATCGTCCTTGTATTGAACATCTAGAAAGTTCTTTGGAGTAAAGAGAAATATCCTGAGAACTGAAAATTGCCTAATCTATGGCTATAGATAGACGAGCCTGAGATCCAGACAGAGATTTTAGCAGAGGGTGAACTTTTTGGAGAAAAGGGGAAGGAGGAGGGAAGAGATATTTATATGAAACTCAAACTCTGCCGCAGTTATTAATTTCTCTATCTATACGTTTTTAAATAATCTAAACTAGTAAAATTAAAAATAGTTGGCGTTACGTGTATACCATACAGTTGTACTGAATGTGATGTAATAAGAGTACAGTTGTTCCCACAGAAAAATAAATTAATACTTTCTCCATCATATTTTATGTGGCATGTTTGCTTGAGCACGAAAATGTATGTGATAGAGTGGTAAATACTATTTTATCTTTAATCATAGGTTTGAGTTTGAGTTTTCAAAGTTGTCTTTGTTAGAAAGCGCTTTATCCTTCATTTTTGGGACTTTTCAGCGCGAATCCAGATTTAATCGAACCCCAATACGGATATCAAACATCGGATGAAAACCAAAAAACATGCCCAATTTGCCTCTGTAATGAGTTTTTCAACATGTGAGTCTTGTTACGAGTGAAAATGATCAATCTTTTGCTCGTAAACTTTTGCTAAATAATTCAGATTTGACCAGCATGTTTCTCAGTTACCATTCTTCATCTCTTTAAATCAATTATCACCGTAACAATTGATTTTCTCTAATCTCAAAAACACCACTTGAAGATTGCCATTAGTCTACCATCACTTCTCACTCTCACGACATGAAAAAAAAAAAAAGGAATACATAAAATATCATACAAAAACTACTACATTCAAATGATCTACACATTTACAGGTGGAATCAGGATTTGAAGTTTATGGGTTCGGAATTGTTGTTTGTTTAAGTTATTGGGTGCTAAATTGATAATTTGTACATATATTTTTAAGACAAATATAAAATTTAGACCAAAGCTATTGAGTTTGGTCGAACCTGTATCCTATATGCTAGCTCAACCCTTTTCCTTTATCACTTTAATTTTTATCACTTTTCCTAGTCAACTTTAATTTTATTTTCGCTTAAAAACCATCTGCGCTTAACCACTATAACCTCACAATGATCGTCACAAATATGGCTGCAAATGATTTATAAGCTGAACTTTGACACATGGAATTATACCCTTTTAAATTCCTTTATATAGATTATCTTCGTGGGGTACAACAAACACAATCACATGCGCTGCGGCTATCTGAATCGCAAACCAAACGTTTGATGAATTTTGTGATGAACAAAGAATTGGTCAAATAACATGGTTAATGGCTAAATTATACTAGTTGTAGGAATGTCCCATGACCTAAAACCTAATAAATAAAACTAGGCTGTGTCATGACAACCATGTTCCAGATTATTTTTCAAGAATTGGGTTTCAAGAAGTCAATTTCAAGAGATGTTTCTTTCTCCTTTATTCAAATTTTGGCCTGTCTTAATTTGCGGCAAACATTGTTTATACCTAAAGTCAATATCTAAATCCATTCTTGATATGCACAGCAAACACTATGATACGTGTACACCTTGATACACATACTTATCAACCACACTATAAGATGGCTATTACATTTTCCGATACTTTAATTATGAGATTGACAGGAACTTTAACACCAAAGTATTATATGATTTTGAGCGTAGCTTTTCTATCAGACAAGATAGGGATAAGGTATGTGTAGACATTATTTTTCTCGGGCTCCACTTATAAAATTACACTAAATGCATTCTATTATTGTTATTGTTGCTCACAAAACAATCCAGGAAAAGAAGATCAAACTTATTGCAACAGTTTGATTGTTGGCTTGGTCATGAAACAAATACTAACTAATTATATTTTCTAAAAATATATTATAGCACCAAGATTAAGAAGATTGAGGAAGAGCAAAATGATATGACCATCATTTTATAGCGAGTTGAGGGAAAAATTGCCTTAGGTTATATTAACAACTAGTATTAGTACCCGCACGATGTGCGGATAATTATGATCCTCCTAAATTCTATAAATTAAAAAGAACAAATTATATGAATAACTATTGACATAAACTTAAATATTATAACTCCATATGTAGTCGGTGATACAGACAAATAAAAATACAATATGATTCAAAAATAAATACTTCTTCTCTTTCAATTTACATAAAATATTTTTCTTATTAGTCTGTTCCAAAAGAATGACACATTTATGTATTTGAAAATAATTTAACTTTAAACTTTTTATTTTACTCATTTTACATATTATGAGAAGTTTTTACACTCATACAAATATCATGGCCCCACAAAACTGTTAGAATCATAAGTTTCAAAAGTTTTCGTTTTCATTCTTAAATTCCATGTCGAGTCAAACTATGTCATCTATATTGAAACTGGGTGAAGTCATATTATATAGAGTAATAACAAATAAAAATACATTTAGTAATATCTTAATTTACAGGCAGAATGGCACCTATACTTGTGTCACTTTGTCATGTCGGTCCTCCTACTTCACTTTTTTTCATCCAGACACTTTAACATGTTCAAAATCAATATTTTAAACCCCTCTGACCGTGTGTGTATCTCACTTGCTTGACGTGGATGACACATCATATTTCACGTCATTTTTATATTTTATCTACTAAAAATATTTATTATATATTATTTTCTTAAAGAAAAAGAAAAAGAAAATCAATGCCTCCATCTCATCTCTTTCCCTAAAATAAATTCACATATTTCTTCTTCCTAGGAAATGTCAAAATTAAATGAAAATAGAACAAAATTAGTATTTGATAGCAGCAATGGCCACTTTTAGTAAGGGATTTTCTAAAGCTTGTTGTTGACAAAAACATATGGCTGGAGTGCCGTAAAAATGACCCAAAAAATATCCACCGTTTCTCATGGCTAAAGCACTACCGGAATTACCTCTCCCATGTTCAACACTGCAGAATCGCCACCCCGCTAATCGTCTTGAGGTCATGAAGCCAACTCTTGAAGAACCTATGAGTGAATCACTAAGAGATGTTGAAGACCTTTCTCTTAAGTTTTCTATTGATGTGGACTTCAAAGCCAATGGGGAGCTTGATATGGCAAGAAAGCAGCAGAAACTTGTGGAGAAACTCTCCCGGAAAGCTAATTCAATTAGCAAGCCTATTGTTAGCGTACAGGGGGAGGCGAAAATGGGGGTGCTGTGTGTGTGTGGGGGGGGGGGAGACGGGAGTGGGGAAAAGAAGAATAAAAAGCGCACAGGAGAAAGGGGGGGACGAAGAGGGAGGAACAGAATATCCCTTTTGCTTTTTTTTTCTTTTTTCTTTTTTCTTTTTATTTTAATGATTTTTTTCTTTTTCTTTTAATTATTTTCGGTTCAAAATATTCATATTCATGCTCCTTATCCGCGTGAATTACACCCAGTTTGTCCAGCTCAACCATTATTTTGCTACATGTGCTTGGTCAACGGTCAGATGGGTTTAAAATATTGATTTTGAACAAGTTAAAGTGTCTCGATAAAAAAATAATGAAGTAGGAGGATCGACATGACAAAGTGGCACAAGTATAGGTGTCATTTAGGTCATTCTGCCTAATTTAAATTATAAAAATATATTATATTATTATCTCAACATTATAAATTCTCGCATCAACATCAACTTCTACCAACCGAAAATTATACAATGACAAATTAATATATACATGCATGATAATTTATTAACAACCAATATATTCTAACTTTTGGGAGTTACCAACTTATAAAATAGCTGGATCGCAATTTACTCACTAATTTTGCTAGTTAACTCAATTTTAATCACACAATTAAAGTCACTTTATTTTTAACAATTTAAATTATACCTTTGGGATATAGTTAAGATTAATATATTATAATTAAGTAAATATTAACCTACTTCAAAATATTTTTCTTCTACGATGCACATGTACTAAAAAAAGATGAGTTCTTACATGTAATTCTTAATTAAATGAATCTTACCTTATGATTTTTGTAATTCATTTTATTTTGTGTAAATAGCAATTCAAAAAAGTGCAATTATATTCATCTATGTATTTACCCTATCCAAATCTATTTCATTCTAATTGACACACACACACACACACACACACACACACACACACACACACACACACATATATATATATATATATATATATATATATATATATATATCGACCCCATCGGTTGCTCAATCAATTAGCTCATACAATTTGAGAGAACATAAATATCAACAACGGGCTAAAAAATTATTGTCCATACCTAAGCCATTAGAGAAGAATCTATCCTCCCTTATCTATTTAGCATAGCAACTGCTAGCACTAATAGAAAAATTAAAAAAAATGTATGTATTGCTTCCAAACAGTTGAGATATAAAATAAATTATAAAGAATTGGATAATTAATTTTACTGTAAGACAACACAATTGACATTTGTTCAGATGATGTCTAAGTCGATTCATAGTTTAAAACATTATCCCCACATAAATGTATGTCATCATTTTCTTTATTCTTGTGTAATTTTATGGTTGATCAATTCCCTTCCAACATTATTGGAGTTGCTTTAAACATTGATAGAATCGAACTATATTTATGTGACCATTCTCTTTCTGAGAATCATTTTAAAAGTATTCGACTCCAAACCACATACATCACACGTCTTGATTCTCAAAACTGAAAATGCTAATTGAGCGGGAGATATAGATTTATTTTTAAATTAATTAAAAGTATTAATTTACCCACACTATCTTTATACCCCCTCCCCCATATTATTCCCTCTACTATGAAATTTTATATAATTATTTCATTTATATGGAAGTTTGACTTTAAATTTTCATTTAAATTAACTATATAATAATTTAAGTTATATTTAATTTTTTATTTTGTTTCTCGAAATTATGTCAATTGTTTATATTTTTTGGTTTTATCTATTATAACGGTTTTAAATACGTGTATCTTATTTATATAGTATGACTGAGATCATTAATATTTTAAAAGCTTTCTCTTCTCAAAGATCAAATAAGTCTTATCATTACGTATACATCTACTACTGAAATAATTTAATTGATATTTTTCTTCTTTGTTCATGTTATTGCATTACCCATAACTTAGAGTTGTTCATATTATAGTAATGCTGTATTTTGTCTCGGGCCCGGGCCTTAGTGGGCCTAACGGGCCGGGCCTCGCGGTCCCGGGCTTCGTGGTCCTGGGCTCTGGCGGTCCCGGGCCTGGCGGTCCCGGTCTTCGTGGGCTCAATGGGTGGAACCGGCCCGTGACGGGCCTAAGCCCACATGGTCTTGTGCTTAACGTGTCGGGCTCGTGGGCTTCGCGGGCCTAGCGGGGGTTTTTTTTTTTTTAGACAATTTCTTGCAGTATCATGGCTATATTAAAAATATATATGTAGTATATATGTATATCTAATTATTAAAGTGCTTGACGAAAAAGAAAATGACAAAACAATAGTAAAACACTAAATTGTCATGCATAATATATTTTCTTGTAGTATATATATTGTATCTTATGTATATATATTCGCATAATATATTTTCTTGTAGTATATGTATTGTATATTATGTATATATATTTGCATAATATATTTTCTTGTAGTATATATATTGTATCTTATGTATATATGTTCGCATAATATATTGTCTTGTAGTATATATATTGTATATTATGTATATATTTTCGCATAATATATTTTCTTGTAGTATATTATATTGTATCTTATGTATATATATTCTCTTATATATTTTCTTGTAGTATATATATTGTATATTATGTATATATTGTAGCTTATAAATAATTCTAAGTATAGACAAAGAAATATTGCGAAAAGAAGCTCATGGGTAGAAGCAATAAATTTTATTACCAAAAAATGGCATATCTTTCTTAGTCATCCTTCCCCCAATGGAATGAGCACAACAAGGTACTAATACCACCATTAGAAGGAAAAAAACTAAGGAAGATGTGCCAAAATACAAGTTACATATTATTCTATGTATTATCTCTAACAAATCTCATAAATCCTTCAAGGTCAATCGAAACGGGGTTGGTTTAATTATTTCAGAGTCGCCACTTGGGAGATTTAGGGTGTCCCAAGTCACCAATTTTAATCCCGAATCGAGGAAAAGAATGACTCTATATTATAGTCTGCGTACCAGAAATCCGGATAAGGAATTCTGTTAACCCGGGAGAAGGTGTTAGGCATTCCCGAATTCCGTGGTTCTAGCACGGTCGCTCAACTGTTGTATTCGGCTTGATTATCTGATTTTATACAAATTGAACATATGTGCAAATTTTAACTTTTAACCGCTTTTGTCGTTATTATTATTTTACGAGAATTGCAACGTCGTGAAAACATATCTCGAACCACGTTACATCAATGCACCCGTGGCTATCGATATATCTCGACTCGGTTGAGATTTGGATTTGGGTCACATAAATGTGCACCCGAATTAAAGAAAATAAATTATTAAAGGCACGCCTAAAGCAACTAGCGTCTTGTTATTTTGAGGAAGGTCGTAAAAATTCGTTAAACGACACATCCCGAATACTAAATACTTTGATATATACATACATTAGAGGGCCCCGCAACCTTTGTACATTTTGTTTGTCGAGGCTCGTCTCATTCTTGTTTTTTAAAAGGAATTTGCGACGTCATGGACACGCATCTCGAACCACGTCACAATCAATGTACCCGTGATTAGAAACACATTTCGAATCCGTCGAGATTTGGATTTGGGTCACATAAATGCGCACCCGAATTCAAGAAGGTAAAATTATTAAATACGCACTTAAAGAGACTATCGTGTTATTATTCCGGGAGGTCGTGAGATTTGCTAAACGACCCACCTTAGGGACTGAATGCTTCAATATATATATATATACATTTAACGAGGGCCCCGCAATTTGTGCGTTTTTCTTTACTTTTGTCGAGGCTCATCTCGTTCTTATTTTAAAAGGATACCCTATAGCAACTACCTTTCTTGTCGCGTTTGTCTCTACTAATTGAAAACAGTAGATAGCCCTAGTTAATTACATGCTTGCAAGTTATCTATAACAGAATTCCGAGTGCTTGCACAAAATCAGTAGCACGGCCACGTACACAGTCAGCCGAGCAAAAATTAAGGGCCCAAATCCAGCCCATGCGTGATGGACCAGACCTGGGCCATTGTTTGTTCGATGCAGGCCTGCTTGGTCTGTTTCGACCTGGGCTCGACCTTCGTGAGGTTGAGATTGCAAGCTCTGTGTTCTTTGTCTTAAAACATGGTTTACCAGTTATATGAAGCAGTTTTTCAGAAGGGAAAGAACTTAACTAGTTAGTGTACGATTTTCATGCTTGGCATACATTACAGAATTATACTACACCATTAAGCTAAATCTAAGGTACAACCTACTGCATTGGGCATACTTTTATCACCAACCTATATACACAGTCTAACATCCGACTACCATATATTGACATTTATTAGGCATGAGGACTATCTCCAGTGTCCAAAACAAGAACGTAAACTATTATACATTACATGAGGCCTAACATAATAGTCTATGTATATATAAACATCTGCAGATCTTCTCTTTTATACTCATTGCTCAAACTTTCGAGTTACATTGGTAGTGTAATTGTGTACCTGGTAAGGAAAGCAAGGGAAGAAAGGAATGATCAGCTGAGTAGTATTGCAACAAACACAGCAACAACAGACACACAGCAACAACACAGCAACAACAACCAACCAACAATGATGAAGCTCAAGAGCAGTCGAGCAACAAACAAACAATCCCAGAACCAGAGTAACGAACCAACAGAAATAACAAAGTATTCAATGCAGCAACACCAGCAGTTCAACAATCACAAGCAGCTCAATCAGGACAAGCAACAGAACTTGGCCAAGACAGCTTGACCAAATGTGAATTCTTATGTAGTTTACAGACAATGTTTGGTCACAATATCCTCTGAATTTATGTCTCTTTCTTTCAGTTTTTTTTTCCAGAAGAACCCCCTCCTTTTTCTGGCTCCCAAAAGAATCCCCCTTCTTATAGCCTAACCTCAGCACTTTACAGCCTGCTGGACAACTCAGAATTCCCCCTCCCTGTTGTTTTTCCACTCACTTATTTTAAATAACAAAACTCCCATGAAATCCCTGACAGCCCCTCTCTCTTTTTGTTGTTAAAGTGTCCTAATCCCTTATTTATTTAGCCAAAGTATGGGTAGCAGGAATATAATCTGACAGCACATGCTTTCCAATTATTTTAATTCCTTAAAGCTAATCATACACATGCTGCCCACAGTCTAAGCCAAGAGAACATGTTATCCATAAAAAAATACACAGCCTGGACTGCAACTATAACACACCCTCAAATGTTTTTGATTCAATTCGAACAAATCTCAGGCAACACACTCAGTTCCTAATTGAATTCAAATACGATCACAGCAGCAATAAACAACACGGATCAAGTTGTTACCATTAATGACTGAAACTAATTGACGACATACATCGACTCGACTATATTAATCGTAACACATAACAATCAATCGTTCATGTAAACAACACGTACAGAGTCCCGAATGACTTCAGACAACTTTGTTCAATCACTGGGAGCCTATATGAATTAACTCATTTGACAACTAATTTAATTGACGATCATGTATACCACAGAATACATTCAGAGCATACACAGAAAACAATCGACCAAATAAAAGGTCTTTGACAGAGATGAAAGAAATTAAGAAAACTATCAAACAATAACAAACAATCACAACAAAGCATGCTAACAACTTAATTAGCAGTTGAATAAAACAAAAAGGAAAAGAAAAACTTACCGAAAAATGTTTAAACCAAACTGACCCAAATCTGACTCAACTTTGACCATTTGAGGCCGAATAAACTTTAACCAGGGTGTTCTCACATGAGAACACCTTGGTTAAGGTCTATTAGACCTTAAACCCCTGTCAAGACCGGCCGGATTCCAAGGCTACTCGTGTTCTAGGTTTTGGATCTTCAGATCTGGTTTTTTAGGAGTTGTGGGTAGATTCGGACCAAACCAAGCTTGGTTTGGTCACAAGGGAGGTCAAGGGATTGTCTGGTACGAAGATGGTGAGGTTTGGTATAAATCGAGTTTTGTCTCGAATCTTCAAATCCATATTCGAGACGATGGGAGGTGATTCGAGGTACATGGTTAGTGGATTCGTGCTCAGGGTGGTTAGATGTTTCAGGGGTGTGAAGGGGGTGGTCACCGGCGTTCATGCCGCCGGGTTCTGGTGAAAAGGATATCAGGGCGGCTGCTAGGGTTTGGGGGTTCAAGGCTTGGGGAAGGAGATGAGTGAAGGGGGGTTCGGATAGGGGGCGTGGGGTGTGAGGGAAGGTTTATATACGGCGTAGAGGATTGGATCCAGGCCGTTAGATCATCTGATCTCAACGGCTGGGATTTGATGGTGAGGGGTGAGACGAGGTCGTTTGGCATTAGAACGGGGTCATTTGGGTTTAAGTGGTGGGTTGGGTTAGACCGGCTAAACAGGTCGGGTTACGGGTGCGGATGTGGACCGTTGGATCAAAGGGTTTAGACTTCTGCCCAATAGACCCCCTATCCTTATCCATTCTATCAATGTCGGGATAGACAGAGGTCTAGGATAGTACGCTGTCGGAGTGAGACCGGGGTAGAGTCAGATCGACTTACCTGAAACGACGTCGTTTGAATTGGTGCTTGGGCAGGCCGGATTTGAACTGGACTTGAGTGCTGGTTTGGGCCTATTTTTGTTTTATTTCTTGGGCCCAAACCGATTTTCCCTTCCCTTTTAATTCAACAAATTAACAAAAATTCCCAAAACAATGTAAAAAATTAACATAAACTTATACACATATTGGGTAACACCTACAACAAATGACACACATATATAGAATTTTAAAATGGTTAAACCACAGCCTAGAGTAAAAGCTGCGTATTTTTGTGAGTTTTCTCTTAAAACCGGACTACGGCCTGATTACACACGGCGTACTTATTTTTGTATTTTGTAAGATTAATTGCAACACGGGCTGAACCACAGATGACTAGCAGCACATGGCGTGAAAAACTGAAAATTTATACAGCGAGGTCACTGGTCACTATTTTTGTTTTCTTTTAGAGTGATTGTCCGTGAGGCAAAAATCACGTACTTACAGCTGCCCCTCTTTGCACGAAGACACGAAGGGTTTTTGCGCAAAGATAAAGCGGGCGATTTTTGCTCGTCCAAGTACTCCGTGTGAAGCATTTTTGAAAAAGATTTGACCGAACCTTTGCTTCAGAGGTTTCCTACATATCCTGGGCTGAACAGGAATCAGGTCAATGTAGTTCGGGGAATTTTGGTAGCTGGGACTACCGTGTGACTGTAGTGCTCGCTGTTGTTGTGCGCTGTTGCATGCTGCTGTAGGATGCTACTGCTCACTGATCTCCTTGTTACATTGTCTGAAAGGAAAAACAATAAGCTAAGCTAGACTATGGATCATGAGATCTCGTCTATCCTCGACTTGTTCTTGTTGCCCTACTTTCTTGTCGGCCAGCGCTTTCCTCTGATGCCTTTATTTTGTGAACTTGGGGGGATGATACTGGTCCTTCGCCTTTTCTGAATACCAGTTTTCATCACTTCGCTTGATCTGCTGGGAACATGGCCCTCTTCTTTAAGCCTTTCAATGGTTTCTTCAGTGGTATGACTTTCTTCATCAAAATCGTTATGTTGGGCATGCTATAACGTTCCCAACTACTTCTTCTGAGACGCGTTCCTTCTTCCTTTAGAATCGCGCGCTTGCTTTTGCAGCCTTCCGCTCCTTGGTGCTGGGGATTTTATTGTTTCCTGCTTGGGGGTCTCTGTTGTGACCTTCCGCTTTTAGGTGGGGTTACTGATTCCAAAATCTAGAGCTGAAAAGTATTCCCGCATTTTACTGGTGGGCGACCTAGAACTTAAATGTATTCCCACATTTTACTGGTGGGCGACCTAGAACTTAAATATATTCCCGCATTTTACTGGTGGGCGACCTAGAACTTAAATGTATTCCCGCATTTTACTGGTGGGCGACCTAGAACTTAAAAGTATTCCCGCATTTTACTGGTGGGCGACCTAGAACTTAACTGTATTCCCGCATTATACTGGTGGGCGACCTAGAACTTAAATTTATTCCCGCATTATACTGGTGGACGACCTAGAACTTAAATGTATTCCCGCATTATACTAGTGGGCGACCTAGAACTTAAATGTATTCCCGCATTATACTGGTGGGCGACCTAGAACTTAAATGTATTCCCGCATTATACTGGTGGGCGACCTAGAACTTAAATGTATTCCCGCATTATACTGGTGGGCGACCTAGAACTTAAATGTATTCCCGCATTATACTGGTGAGCGACCTAGAACTTAAATGTATTCCCGCATTATACTGGTGGGCGACCTAGAACTTAAATGTATTCCCGCATTTTACTGGTGGGCGACCTAGAACTTAAAAGTATTCCCGCATTTTACTGGTGGGCGACCTAGCACTTAAATGTATTCCCGCATTATACTGGTGGGCGACCTAGAACTTAAATGTATTCCCGCATTATACTGGTGGGCGACCTAGAACTTAAATGTATTCCCGCATTTTACTGGTGGACGACCTAGAACTTAAATGTATTCCCGCATTATACTGGTGGGCGACCTAGAACTTAAATGTATTCCCGCATTATACTGGTGGGTTTTTGGTGGTTTCCCTGGCGTTGCGTCTTGCCGCCATCATCAATCCTTTGTTTTCCTGCAGTAGACAAAAGGATTTAGTTAGTTTTAATCGTGGTGGTAGGAGGTGCCTTTCCGGCGGATGATTTTTCCTCTCTTCCCCTTTTCTTGCTCTATGTCCCCATAATTGGTTGGTGGACAAAATTGCTTGCTGGGGGTTTCTAGCCTGCTGGGGCTGGTTTTCAATTTATCCCCTTTCCTGCTTTCTCTTTAAGCACATGCTGTGGGAGTCTGTTTTTACTCCCGAAACCACTCCCTTTAGGAGCTTACTTTCTCCAAAACTGCCAGGCGCGATCATTGCATTGCCTGGGGCCGGCCTTTAAGTCTGTTTGTGTTATCCTGCATTGACTGAATTCCCCTTCGGTCTCTGGTAGTAAGCTTTGAAAAAAATTCTTTTCAAGACAAATTTTTAGGAAGAGAAATAAAAGATAGAAAAAGGAGAAAATCTTTCTGAACCAATATTTGGTGGGAGAAGAAATTCAGAAGAACTTATCTGGAGGACATGACTGGTCCCCGTGATCATGACATGCACCATAGATTCCCGACCCAGTCTATTCGTATCAATCGATTTGCCCGATGGTCTGACTTGCTGGGGATGATAAATGAGTGTCCATTTCGTTGCGAATGTGGTCGCTTTTTGTTGATCTGTCTTGTCGCCTCATAGTGCCCTTCGAGGGGTTTTCACTAATGAGACTCTCTCTTTTCTCTCATCTCCCGGCGCCTTATGGTGCCTGTGAAGGTTTTCACCAATAAGACTCTCTCATTTCATATCTCTCATCTTACGTCGCCTTTCGGTGCCTGTGAAGGTTTTCAACGATAAGACTCTCTCATTTTATTCTTCATCTTACGTCGCCTTTCGGTGCCTGTGAGGGTTTTCACCGATAAGACTCTCTCATTTTATTTTTTATCGAGGAATCGGGGTGTTGTCGATACGACCCTCTCTTCTGGAGATTCCTTTGACCATCAATTCATTCCCAGTCTTATGATCCTCTTCTTTGCTAGGGATCGGTGCATTATTCTCGGCCTTATTTGCCTGACTTGGCATCTCTTGGACATTGATCGGGAGGTCTTTTGGACGTTGATGTTGGTTTTGGTGTGGGGTTAAAGAAAGGCTATAAAAATGAAAATAATTTGATGGGTGATGTGCTACAACTTTTGGAATCAAACCTTTGTTGGAACTTAAAACATAACCTCTGCCCCAGTTTTCTTGCTTGGGGAATCTTATTTTTACACTTAGGTTGAGCTACGTGCGTTACGCACACTGTGCCTATTATGCACACTATGTACATTATGCATCCTATATACACTGTGATGCACACTATGACCGAGCCGTGAGGCGCCTACGTATCCTCTTTGAGGAATCAGGTCAAACGTAGTTCCCACGGTTTTGTATTTCTTATGATTTTATCTTCTTTTTTCTTTGTTGTTTTTTTTTCTTTTCTTTCTCCTTCTTTTCATTTTCCTTTAAAGATTTTTTTCTTTTCTTTTCTCTCTTCTTTTCTTTTTTTTTCTTTTTTTCCATGTCTTTTCCATTAGTGATTCCAAAAGAGGGGTATGAAAGAATAACTTAAGGCTCAAAAGGGGAAGCAAGGGTTAAAAGTGTTTGGATAGAAGAAAGAATTGCCTCCGTCATCTCATTATCCAATAAATGCCAAATACAAACAAACGAACCAATAATTGCCATAATTAAAGAAATTACGCATAATATCTCTTGACTGCATCAGAATTGATAGCCATGTCGACACATCTCCCCTCGATATCTGTCAAACACAAAGCACCGTTGGACAATACTCTGGTCACGATATAAGGCCCTTGCCAATTTGGGGCGAATTTGCCTTTTGCCTCGACCTGATGTGGGAGGATCTTCTTCAATACCTGCTGCCCTACTTCAAACTTCCTGGGGCGCACCTTCTTATTATATGTTCTTGCCATTCTCTTCTGGTACAGCTGACCATGACACACTGCTGCCAATCTTTTCTCATCTATCAGGCTCAACTGTTCCAACCGAGCTTTGACCCATTCATCATCATCAATCTTGGCTTCAGCGACAATCCGGAGAGATGGAATTTCGACCTCCGCCGGTATTACAGCTTCAGTTCCGTACACCAACAAATAAGGAGTTGTACCTATGGAAGTCCGGACAGTAGTACGGTAACCCAACAAAGCAAAGGGTAATCTCTCGTGCCATTGTCTGGATCCTTCCACCATCTTTCGCAGTATCTTCTTGATATTCTTATTGGCTGCTTCGACCGCTCCATTCGCCTTGGGACGATATGGGGTGGAATTGCGGTGGGTAATCTTGAATTGTTGGCATACCTCTCTCATCAGGCTGCTGTTAAGATTCGCACCGTTATCCGTGATGATCACTTTTGGGATTCCAAATCTGCAGATGATATGGGAGTGAACAAAGTCCACCACTGCCTTTTTGGTTACCGACTTGAAGGTTTTAGCCTCAACCCATTTGGTGAAGTAATCAATGGTCACAAGAATGAACCTGTGGTCGTTGGATGCTGCTGGTTCGATAGGTCCAATGACATCCATGCCCCATGTTACAAACGGCCAGGGTGCTATCATCGTATGTAACTCTGTTGGCGGAGAATGGATCAGATCTCCATGTATCTGGCACTGATGGCATTTCCTTACGAAAGTGATACAGTCGTGTTCCATGGTGAGCCAATAACACCCTGTTCGAAGGATTTTCCTTGCCAATACATATCCGCTCATGTGTGGCCCACAAACTCCAGCATGTACCTCTGCCATAACTGTCGTGGCTTGACCGACATCTATACATCTCAACAATCCTAAATCCGGGGTTCTTTTGTACAACACTCCTCCGCTGAGGAAGAAACCATTCGACAAACGCCGAATGGCTCTTTTTTGGTCTCCAGAGGCCTGTTCTGGATATGTCTCCATTCCGAGGTATTCCTTGATATCATGAAACCAGGGTTCGCCATCTGGCTCCTCTTCTAAGGCATTACAGTAAGTGTGCTGATCACGGACCTGGATGTGCAGAGGATCAACATACATTTTGTCAGGGTGGTGCAGCATTGATGCTAAGGTGGCCAAGGCATCCACAACCTCATTGTGAACTCTCGGGATATGTTTGAACTTCACCGATCGAAATCGCTTGCTCAGATCATGCAAGCATTGTCGGTATGGTATGAGCTTTAGATCTCGTGTTTCCCATTCGCCCTGAATTTGATGTACCAAGAGGTCCGAGTCTCCCAAGACCAAGACGTCTTGGACATCCATGTCAGCAGCCAAGCGCAGACCCAGAATGCAAGCTTCATACTCGGCCATATTATTGGTGCAATAGAAGCGTAGTTGAGCCGTAACAGGATAATGGCGTCCTGTTTCAGAAATGAGTACTGCTCCTATTCCAACCCCTTTTGCATTTGCAGCTCCGTCGAAGAAAAGCTTCCAACCCGGTTCCTCAGTTAATTCCATCTCATTTGTATGCATTACCTCTTTGTCGGGAAAGTACGTTCTTAAGGGCTCGTACTTTTCATCAACGGGATTCTCTGCCAAATGATCGGCCAGCGCCTGGGCTTTCATGGCTGTCCTCGTTACATAGACGATATCAAACTCTGTGAGCAGAATTTGCCATTTTGCTAACCTTCCCGTGGGCATAGGTTTCTGAAAGATATACTTCAATGGGTCCAAACGGGATATGAGATAAGTAGTATATGAAGACAGGTAGTGCTTCAACTTCTGAGCTACCCAAGTTAGGGCGCAACATGTTTTCTCGAGTTGAGTGTACTTGACCTCATGTACTGTGAATTTCTTGCTAAGATAGTAGATGGCCTGCTCCTTCCTTCCTGTGTCATCATGTTGCCCCAGCACACAACCAAATGAATTTTCCAGGACCGTCAGATAAAGAATTAAGGGCTTCCCTGGCTTAGGCGGGACCAATACGGGTGGATTAGACAGATACCCTTTGATTTGGTCGAAGGCCTCCTGACACTCTGCCGTCCAACCTACCGCATCATCCTTTCTCAGCAGCCGAAATATGGGCTCACAAGTTGCGGTGAGTTGAGCGATGAACCTGCTGATGTAATTGAGTCTACCCAGCAAACTCATTACCTCTGTTTTGTTCCTTGGCGGTGGCAAATCTCGGATGGATTCAATTTTGGATGGGTCTAACTCAATCCCCCGTCGACTGACGATGAATCCTAGCAGCTTTCCTGATGGAACCCCGAATGCGCATTTGGCCGGGTTAAGCTTGATATCATACCTTCGGAGTCTTTGGAAAAATCTCCTTAGGTCTGTTACATGGTCCTCCTGACGCCAAGATTTGATGATCACATCATCGACGTACACCTCGATTTCTTTGTGTATCATGTCATGAAACACAGCAGTCATTGCTCGCATGTATGTTGCCCCGGCGTTCTTCAATCCGAACGGCATTACCCGATAGCAGTAAGTTCCCCATGGCGTAATAAACGCTGTCTTTTCCGCATCCTCCTCGTCCATTAGGATCTGATGATAACCCGCATAGCAATCTACAAAGGATCCGATCTCGCGCCCAGCGCAATTATCGATCAAGATATGGATGTTGGGCAATGGAAAATTGTCCTTGGGACTTGCTTTGTTGAGGTTGCGGTAGTCGACGCACACCCTGATTTTTCCATCCTTCTTTGGGACTGGTACCACATTGGCCAACCATTCGGGATATCGAGTGACCCGAATGACCTTCGCCTGCAACTGCTTAATCACTTCTTCTTTGATTTTTACACTCATTTCTGTTTTAAATTTCCTTAGTTTTTGCTTGACCGGAGGGTATGCCGGGTCAGTGGGCAATTTGTGAACCACTAAATTGGTGCTTAATCCAGGCATATCGTCATATGACCATGCAAAAACATCTTTGAATTCCATGAGGGTTTTGATCAATTCTTCCCTGACATTCGGCTCAATGTGGATGCTAATTTTGGTCTCTTGGACGTTATCAGCGTCTCCTAGATTCACAGCCTCAGTGTCATTTAGGTTAGGCTTGGGTTTCTCTTCAAATTGGCACAGTTCTCGGTTTATCTCTTCGAAGGCTTCACCTTCGTCACATTCAGATTCATCGTCACAAACGACCTCTCGCATCATTGAGTCGGATTCAGATTGATTTATTAAACTAGGTCGAAGATCCGCTGTGCATGCATGTCATTAGAACCAGTAAAAAGAGAACTGTTCAGAAAGAAAAAAGAACAAAACAAAAATTAAAATAGGACAAAAGAGAGAACTTTATTAAACTTGCGGGATAAAAGGGTTCACACTTTTACAAGACAAACGTAAAATTTGGATTACACCCTGGAATAATCCGGACAAAACAAAACACACAAAACATAAATCAAAACCTACTACCAAGACTCCCCTCGGACAGGAAGAGGAGTAACTGTCCAATTGTTGGTCTTGGCCTCAGGCCCCACAAACTGTATCTCTGTTCTGCTGGAACCTTCTCCAGCTTCTACCACACTGACATCAGCGAATAGCCTCTCAAAACTCTGATTTAGGTCCTCATTTATACCGATCACTGGTCCTAGAATCTTCGGGACCGGTGACCCTCTGGCACTTGCTTTGACAAAAGACCTTGAGAGACGTGGCACCGGCTTAGGCAGAAACCAGACCCTCTTCTTCATTTTTCGCGCTTGCTTCCTATCTGCTGCGGTTGGTTTGAACCCCAATCCGAAAGTTTCCAGATTTTTAGGAAGGGAGACAGGTTGGACAATCCCTTGAAGCTCGACTCCCAGGCCTTTTCCTGGCACAAATCCATTACCCAGCATTTCTGAGACCATCATGACTGTTGCGGCAGCTACCCTAGGGTGCGGGATGATTTCTCCTTCAGAAATTTTGTTGGCCGACCCTGTATCGAAAATCTGGTAGACCCAAGGACCTTTGTCATCAGCGGTCTCTATGAAAGGTACAATGGCTCCGCCCATGGTGCACGTTGTATCCTCGCCGTGTAACACGACCTCTTGTCTTTCCCACTCGAACTTCACCATCTGATGTAGGGTGGAGGGCACCGCCTTGGCTGCATGAATCCATGGTCGTCCTAACAGCAGGTTGTAAGATACTGTGGCGTCTAACACCTGGAATTCCATGGTAAACAGGACTGGACCGATGGTCAGTTCAAGTACAACATCCCCCACAGTGGCTGTTCCGTTTTCGTCGAACCCTCGGACACAGATACTGTTCTTGTGGATCCTTCCGTGGTCGATCTTTAGTTGATTCAGGGTAGATAGTGGGCAAATATTGGCACTTGAGCCGTTATCCACCAGTACTCGAGTTACCACCGAGTCTTCACATTTGACAGCTAGGTACAAAGCTTTATTATGCTCCGTACCTTCCATTGGCAGGTCATCATCTGAGAATGTTACCCTGTTCACCTCGAAAATCTTGCTGGCAATGGTTTCCAGGTGGTTTACAGAAATCTCATTGGGTACATGAGCTTCGTTCAATATCTTCATCAAAGCCCGTCGATGCTCCTCAGAATGGATCAGTAATGACAGCAGTGAGATCTGGGCCGGTGTTTTTCTCAGCTGTTCGACCACGGAGTAGTCCTGCACTTTCATCTTCCTCAGGAACTCCTCAGCCTCTTCTTCGGACACAGGTTTCTTGGTTGCAACTGGGTTGGTTCTTCTTAGCTCCACCGGAGCAAAACAACGACCTGATCGAGTCAGCCCTTGCGCTTCACAACTGACTTCTTCCACCTGTTTTCCTTTGTACATCACCACCGCCTTTTCATATTTCCAAGGTACAGCCTTGCTATCAATCATCGGCAGCTGGACTACAGGCTTTATGGTGACCAGTTCTCTATGTGCCCCCTTTAACACAACAACAGGTGTGGGCGGAATCCCTGATATTACCAGCTTGTTTGGCTCGGGTTTGCTTGTTATAGCGGACGGGCTCTTTCCCAATATCACTACCGGCTTGATGCCTTCTCCATGCGACTGTACACTCGTTCCTCCACTGGTTGAGACTTCTTTCGGGGCGGCCTGGATCATCATCACTGTTTGTGAGGGTTTTCTCAACTCTCCTCCCTCATATACCAACTCAATCATGTGAGTCTCGTGGTGCGCTGGTAGTGGGTTCTGGTTGATGTTAGGAGCCTCCGGTGTCTGGACCTCGATCTTATTGGTGTCAATAAGATCCTGTATGGCATGCCTCAATTTCCAACACTTCTCGGTATCGTGCCCGAGCATCCCTGAGCAGTATTCACAACTTATTGATCGATCCAAATTCTGAGGTGGGGGATTTGGTTCTCGAGTCTGGACAGGACTAACCAAACCCAATTGCCTCAGCTTGTGGAACAAAGCGGTGTAGGTTTCTCCCAACTCCGTGAAAGTTCTCTGTTTCCGCAACCTGTCATTCCTAGCATCTGGATTTCCCCGAAAGCCTGCCCCTGAAGGGTTTCTATACGCCCTCAGTGGATGGTAGGTATTTTGTGGTGGTGCATATATGTTCTGGGGAGCCGGCGCGCGCCATTGCGGGCGAACCGGAGGCTGAGTGTATGCTTGGGCCTGGTGTACGGAACAATGTGGTTCTCGAGGTGGATAGAAATTTTGTGGTGGGTTGTATGGGTAGTTTGACCTGTGAGGACTGGGTTGGTTGTAGTGTGGCCGGCCAGCCCTGGACCAACTGCCTGCCTCGATCGTGGCAACCTCTTCTTTCTTTCTTCTCAGCGCACCTCCCGTGCCGCTTTGAATAGCCTGGGTTGTGGCCTTGAGTGCCGAATAGTTCAAGATTTTGTCAGACCTCAGACCCTCTTCTATCATGACCCCTATCTTGACCACCTCGTTGAAAGATTTTCCAACTATTGTCACCAAGCCAAAGTAGGTTGGATCCAATGTTTGTAATAAATAGTCCACCATCTCTCCCTCTCTCATGGGAGGATCGACTCTAGCTGCTTGTTCTCTCCAGCGGAACCCGAACTCGCGAAAACTTTCCCCGGGTTTCTTCCCAGTTCTCAATAATGTGAGACGGTCAGGGACTATCTCGAGATTGTACTGGAAATGACCTGCAAAAGCCTGCGCCAGATCATCCCACGTGTACCACCTGCTGGAATCCTGCCTGGTATACCATTCTAGTGCAGATCCGCTCAGACTTTGGCCGAAATAAGCTATCAGCAGCTCATCCTTGCCGCCTGCCCCTCTCATTTTGCTACAGAATCCCCGCAAATGTGCCATGGGATCACCGTGCCCTTCATATAAATCAAACTTAGGCATCTTGAACCCAGCCGGGAGTTGGACGTCTGGGAAAGGGCACAGATCTTTGTATGCTACGCTGACCTGGTTGCCCAAACCGTGCAGGTTCTTGAAGGACTGCTCCAGGCTTTTGAACTTTCTCAATATCTCATCCTGTTCAGGGGCCTTGACCGGCTTCTCAATCTCTGCCGACACTTCCAAATGTGGATTGCAAGCCTGTGGCTCGGGAGCATGAAACGTAGGCTCGGGGGATAGTATTGTGTATCGTGAGCCTGAAACAATGGCTCACTGGTCGTTCTTTGCAAAGGGGCTGATGTTGGTCCCACAAAAATGGGAATATTGGGTGTTGGGAGAGGTTGATGGGGTGGTGGAGCTTGGGAATCATGAGGGCTTCTTTCTTGATGATAAAGGGGATTTGGGCGGCTTGTGGAAGGGCCGGAGTGAGGGTATTCTGGCATGTGTCCCAGTGTTTCAGGGCTCTTTTGTGTTTTGGCTATGGCTAGCTGCATTGCATTCATCTCTAGTCCCATCCTTTCAATCTTTTCCATCGCTTCTTTTAACAACTGGCTCATCGGCCTCTCTTCCTCATTACTATTCTCTGAAGTAGTCATGCTTGTTGCTATCGGTCCTTTGGATCTGGTTTGATAGGAGTGTGTTGCCAGAGTTCTTTAACAACTAACTTGTCTGGATCAGACAACAACAAACTTTGTTAGCGTTAGAGCTTAACAGATTTGATCACAACACATAGAGGATGCAATGCTCCTAGGCAGTTAACCGTTTCTACATGCTTCGCTTCGAACAACATGCGTCATCCCGGTTTGCTCATTTGTTCCCTTTTTATTTATTTTTGTATTTTCTCTTCTTTCTTTATTAAGAGCGGTCGAATCTTATGGGGATTGCCTACGCATCACGTCCCCGCGCGAATCAAACCAGGCGTAGTTCTGCACAAATGAGCATAAAAGCAAACAACCTTTTATTGTTGAAATGGCCTATTACAAACTACATTTTGCAAACGAAAGAGCAAACTTTGAAAATAAGCCTATACTCAAAAATAGACCAGAAATCACCCAGATAAAAAAAAACAAGCAAAAAGTGCTAAGATACAGACTTTGACTTATGAGTACATTATGGTTTTGAAAATTGGTGTCCGCGGGGCGTCGTTCGGCCTTGCTGCGGTCCTAGGTGCGAGATCCCTCTCAAGTTGCTCCAGCTCATGCATGGTCTGCTTGACATAACTCATCACTGCCGAGAGGATGGTAACGCTGGTCATGTTCTCACATCGTAGACATCGTCGGGTGATGGCATGGGCAATGGCCTTGATCCTATTTCTGGTTTGCTTCTTCTCTATAAATAGGCATTTTATCTGATCGCTGCATATCTTGAATACCTGAGCATCCTGGATATGTTGATTCTTCAGTTGCTGTACTTCTAACTTCATTCGGGCCAACAAGTCGTACCAGTATCTGCTCTCAATTTGGAGATCTTTGGCCTGATTAGCTGCTTTGATTTCAAGTGTAGCTATCTCTCTCTTCATTTTAGCAACAGTTTTCTCGTGGTCGCCTTCCAATTGATTCAGGTATCGGCGATGCTTATCTGCTCTTGTATCCTACTGTGCCCTGAGCTCTGCTATGACGTTTTCGGATTTCTCCAAACCATCTTGCCATTCCCTGATTTCACTTTTTAGCCTTTTTATCAGCTGCTCGTCTGATCGACGCCTTGGTTGTTTATCCGCATCCACCCTTATCTGTTTGATCTGGGCTCTGAGCATTTCGTTTTCCTGAATTAACATGTTTTGCTCTCCCAGATTGGTAGCAACTTGCACATTGTGCTCATATTTCAAGCTTTCCACTTGTCGCTTCAACCTGCTGATTTCGGCGCAATAGCCTCTTTCATTCGCTAACCAATCCCACTGCTTTTGTGATGATTCGGTGAAATTCCGGATGTGGGGTCTCTTAGCCGGCCTTTCATGCTCAAATTCCCTTCTATACCATGCAAGGTAACCTGGCGCCGTCTCTCCTTTGGCTCGATCCCGCACGCAAGTATCTGATTTCAAATATTGACCACTCACTCCAGATTTGGCGAATCTTCGCTTCTGGGAATTGTCCGTTAGGACTTATCTCAACTGCTTGAGTGCTAAGATCTTCCTCATGAGGTACTGTCTGGCATCTTCCGAACTGTCTCAAAACTCGGCAGGGTGCGTAAGGTTGAATGCTCTTAAGCCCCATCAGTAAGAAATGAGTTTTAGCTGCCGACATATATAGGATCTCATCAACAGGCAACCATCCTAGCGTCCATTGTATTTGGCTGGCAGTAAGAGCTTGAAAGAACGAGGTCCATGCCAGGACTCCTTTGGGCAAACTGATCTCTTTGGTTCTCGTGTAAAATTCTTCTATGCAAGTCTTTTCTGGGGAACCATGGCTCAAAATCTCGGAATGATGGCAGAGGTGCTCGGTCATCCATATTTGTAGGAGCAAGTTACAACCTTCGAAGAAATTTCCCCCAGCTTTACAAGCTGTAAGAGCTCGAAAGATGTCAGATACCACCATAGGTGCGAGAGTACTGTCATTTTGCGTGAGTAAAGTGCTTGACGACCCCGGATATCTTCAAATCAATGTTTCCGTCTTTCCTTGGAAATACCAGAAGGCCCAGGAACATCATCATGAAAGCTACCCGTCTGTGTTTGTCCCACTTCTGACGAACACCTTTGCTGCACAGTTTGTTGATTGGATTATTGAATCCCCCCTCATGACCGTACCTATCATATATGAAGCATGGAGTACAAAATCCGGCTGCCAGATCCGGGTTGTGGACCGTTCTGGGTATCTTCAATGAATCTAGGAACCGATGTACCGTGACAACTCTTGGGGCGACCAAGTATTTTTGCCTCAACGGAAGTTCAGCATTCCCGATGTACCCGGCCATTTCTTCCAAAGTCGGGGTGAGTTCAAAATCAGAGAAATGGAAAACATTGTGCGCCGGGTCCCAGTAGGTAACCAAAGCTCTTATGATATCTCCTCGAGGCTGGATTTCCAACAAACCCACGAGACCTTTCAGATATTTCTTGACCTCATTTTGTCCTTCAACACCTAGATCATTCCACCATACCCGTAACTTGACAGGGATTTTGGTCATTATTGAAAAATATTCATTTTGCATCGTGCTCATCCTGCACATTTATTAAGGTGATTTTAACAAAATGACTTGACTCAAAAATATTTTACAAAGGGGATCAAGTTTTGAACACGGCCTTTAAACACTTCGGGGACGAAGATTTTAAGGCTGTGTGGGTCAACTGGACAAAAATGCTAAACAAGACCCAAAGGTGGCTGTTTATGCAAAGTCAGCCTTCCGGCGTCCCTTTTCGGGAACATTCGGCTATTTATGATAAAACAGCATTACCTGACTTATTTATGACTCTTTTAAAATTTGACACATCTTTTCTTTTTTTTTTTTCTTTTTTTTTTCTTTTTTATTTATTGATTTTGGCTATTTTAGCAAAAATGGGGTTTAACCCGACGAGGGTTGCCTACGTATCTCACATCCGGTGAGAATCAAACCGGCGTAGTTCGGGATATCGTGAATAGAGAAAATCAAATAAACCTAGAAAACGAGAATATATATTTATTATTATTTTTTTATTTTTTTTTCTTTTGAAAAGAGATAAAGACTAAAGAAAATATTTATTTTTTAGGAAATATTTGGACTATTAGTCTGAGTTTATAAAGGGGTACTACGAAAGAAACAACATTTTTGAATTATGAATTTTCCGTTTTTTTTAACTTTTATATAAATACCTTCTCTTTTTTTTTTGTTGATTTTGAAAGTGATAAAAAGAAAATTTTTATATTATTTTTTTTTCTTTTTTTAAAAATCCAATAAGAAGTAATTTTTATATTATTTTCGACACTACTCGAACATTGGTTTTTCCAAAAGAAGTAATTATCTCCCTACGCTGCTATTTTTCCCTTTTATTTTTAGAAACCGGTCAGCATGCGGAACTGAATCAAATAGATGCGCAAAACAAATAGGATGCAGCAGGATGGTCTTTTCATTTCAGGTTGCTAGTCCTAGACGGACCCAACCCCTGTGTTGAGTCCCCTAAGTCAAATGCAACATGATGCAAATAAGCGTTCCTACTAGGGATCCGGCATGAAGTTTCGTTATACTAGGTTCACAACCTGGGTATTTGTTCTAGACTGTGTACCCGAGCGGACAACTCGAGTCGAGGAGGGGGCTACGTACCGGGGACCCGCGAGATCGTCCGGCTTTGTAACTTGTCCGACCTCTTTCTTATTTCAGGTATTGACACTAACAGAATAGGGAGTCTCGACCAGCGAGCTTCTCCCCGGAGGTAAGAAGAGAAGGGTTTCGGCACAGTTTATATACAGTTCAGATAATATCAAAGCGGTAAAAGACAGCATTTAGCACATTATGCAAAAACATGTAATAAAGATCAGATAATAAAGCCAAATATAACAATTATTCTAAGCTCGAATTATCTACCCTGAACCAGTGGTTCTGGGTTTTCGTAATCCCCAGCAGAGTCGCCAGAGCTGTCACACCTCCTTTTTACGTACCCGCGAGGGCGCAAGGGAGGATTTTCCAATTAAAGGACAATCGAAACGGGGTTGGTTTAATTATTTCAGAGTCGCCACTTGGGAGATTTAGGGTGTCCCAAGTTACCAATTTTAATCCCGAATCGAGGAAAAGAATGACTCTATATTATAGCCTGCGTACCAGAAATCCGGATAAGGAATTCTGTTAACCCGGGAGAAGGTGTTAGGCATTCCCGAATTCCGTGGTTCTAGCACGGTCGCTCAACTGTTGTATTCGGCTTGATTATCTGATTTTATACAAATTGAACATATGTGCAAATTTTAACTTTTAACCGCTTTTGTCGTTATTATTATTTTACGAGAATTGCAACGTCGTGAAAACATATCTCGAACCACGTTACATCAATGCACCCGTGGCTATCGATATATCTCGACTCGGTTGAGATTTGGATTTGGGTCACATAAATGTGCACCCGAATTAAGGAAAATAAATTATTAGAGGCGCGCCTAAAGCAACTAGCGTCTTGTTATTTTGAGGAAGGTCGTAAAAATTCGTTAAACGGCACATCCCGAATTCTAAATACTTTGATATATCCATACATTAGAGGGCCCCGCAACTTTTGTACATTTTGTTTGTCGAGGCTCGTCTCATTCTTGTTTTTTAAAAGGAATTTGCGACGTCATGGACACGCATCTCGAACCACGTCACAATCAATTTACCCGTGATTAGAAACACATTTCGAATCCGTCGAGATTTGGATTTGGGTCACATAAATGCGCACCCGAATTCAAGAAGGTAAAATTATTAAATACGCGCTTAAAGAGACTATCGTGTTATTATTCCGGGAGGTCGTGAGATTTGCTAAACGACCCACCTTAGGGACTGAATGCTTCAATATATATATACATTTAACGAGGGCCCCGCAATTTGTGCGTTTTTCTTTACTTTTGTCGAGGCTCATCTCGTTCTTATTTTAAAAGGATACCCTATAGCAACTACCTTTCTTGTCGCGTTTGTCTCTACTAATTGAAAACAGTAGATAGCCCTAGTTAATTACATGCTTGCAAGTTATCTATAACAGAATTCCGAGTGCTTGCGCAAAATCAGTAGCACGGCCACGTACACAGTCAGCGGAGCAAATTTAAGGGCCCAAATCCAGCCCATACGTGATGGACCAGACCTGGGCCATTGTTTGTTCGATGCAGGCCTGCTTGGTCTGTTTCGACCTGGGCTCGACCTTCGTGAGGTTGAGATTGCAAGCTCTGTGTTCTTTGTCTTAAAACATGGTTTACCAGTTATATGAAGCAGTTTTTCAGAAGGGAAAGAACTTAACTAGTTAGTGTACGATTTTCATGCTTGGCATACATTACAGAATTATACTACACCATTAAGCTAAATCTAAGGTACAACCTACTGCATTGGGCATACTTTTATCACCAACCTATATACACAGTCTAACATCCGACTACCATATATTGACATTTATTAGGCATGAGGACTATCTCCAGTGTCCAAAACAAGAACGTAAACTATTATACATTACATGAGGCCTAACATAATAGTCTATGTATATATAAACATCTGCAGATCTTCTCTTTTATACTCATTGCTCAAACTTTCGAGTTACATTGGTAGTGTAATTGTGTACCTGGTAAGGAAAGCAAGGGAAGAAAGGAATGATCAGCTGAGTAGTATTGCAACAAACACAGCAACAGCAGACACACAGCAACAACACATCAACAACAACCAACCAACAATGACGAAGCTCAAGAGCAGTCGAGCAACAAACAAACAATCCCAGAACCAGAGTAACGAACCAACAGAAATAACAGAGTATTCAATGCAGCAACACCAGCAGTTCAACAATCACAAGCAGCTCAATCAGGGCAAGCAACAGAACTTGGCCAAGACAGCTTGACCAAATGTGAATTCTTATGTAGTTTACAGACAATGTTTGGTCACAATATCCTCTGAATTTATGTCTCTTTCTTTCAGTTTTTTTTCCAGAAGAACCCCCTCCTTTTTCTGGCTCCCAAAAGAATCCCCCTTCTTATAGCCTAACCTCAGCACTTTACAAGCTGCTGGACAACTCAGAATTCCCCCTCCTTGTTGTTTTTCCACTCACTTATTTTAAATAACAAAACTCCCATGAAATCCCTGACAGCCCCTCTCTCTTTTTTGTTGTTAAAGTGTCCTAATCCCTTATTTATTTAGCCAAAGTATGGGCAGCACATGCTGTCCAATTATTTTAATTCCTTAAAGCTAATCATACACATGCTGCCCACAGTCTAAGCCAAGAGAACATGTTATCCGTAAAAAAACACACAGCCTAGACTGCAACTATAACACACCCTCAAATGTTTTTGATTCAATTCGAACAAATCTCAGGCAACACATTCATTTCCTAATTGAATTCAAATACGATCACAGTAGCAATAAACAACACAGATCAAGTTGTTACCATTAATGACTGAAACTAATTGACGACATACGTCAACTCGACTATATTAATCGTAACACATAACAATCAATCGTTCATGTAAACAACACGTACAGAGTCCCGAATGACTTCAGACAACTTTGTTCGATCACTGGGAGCCTATATGAATTAACTCATTTGACAACTAATTTAATTGACGATCATGTATACCACATAATAAATTCAGAGCATACACAGAAAACAATCGACCAAATAAAAGGTCTTTGACAGAGATGAAAGAAATTAAGAAAACTATCAAACAATAACAAACAATCACAACAAAGCATGCTAACAACTTAATTAGCAGTTGAATAAAACAAAAAGGAAAAGAAAAACTTACCGAAAAATGTTTAAACCAAACTGACCCAAATCTGACTCAACTTTGACCATTTGAGGCCGAACAAACTTTAACTAGGGTGTTCTCACATGAGAACACCTTGGTTAAGGTCTATTAGACCTCAAACCCCTGTCAAGACCGGCCGGATTCCAAGGCTACTCGTGTTATAGGTTTTGGATCTTCAGATGTGGTTTTTTAGGAGTTGTGGGTAGATTCGGACCAAACCAAGCTTGGTTTGGTCACAAGGGAGGTCAGGGGATTGTCTGGTACGAAGATGGTGAGGTTTGGTATAAATCTAGTTTTGTCTCGAATATTCAAATCCAGATTCGAGACGATGGGAGGTGATTTGAGGTACATGGTTAGTGGATTCGTGCTCAGGGTGGTTAGATGTTTCAGGGGTGTGAAGGGGGTGGTCACCGGCGTTCATGCTGCCGGGTTCTGGTGAAAAGGATATTAGGGCGGCTGCTAGGGTTTGGGGGTTCAAGGCTTGGGGAAGGAGATGAGCGAAGAGGGGGTTCAGATAGGGGGCGTGGGGTGTGAGGGAAGGTTTATATACGGCGTAGAGGATTGGATCCAGGCCGTTAGATCATCTGATCTCAACGGCTGGGATCTGATGGTGAGGGGTGAGATGAGGTCGTTTGGCATTAGAACGGGGTCGTTTAGGTTTAAGTGGTGGGTTGGGTTAGACCGGCTAAACAGGTCGGGTTACAGATGCGGATGTGGACCGTTGGATCAAAGGGTTTAGACGGCTCAGATCGACTTGCCTGAAACGGCGTCGTTTGAATTGGTGCTTGGGCAGGACGGATTTGAACTGGACTTGAGTGCTGGTTTGGGCCTATTTTTGTTTTATTTCTTGGGCCCAAACCGATTTTCCCTTCCCTTTTAATTCAACAAATTAACAAAAATTCCCAAAACAATGTAAAAAATTAACATAAACTTATACACATATTGGGTAACACCTACAACAAATGACACACATATATAGAATTTTAAAATGGTTAAACCACAGCCTAGAGTAAAAGCTGCGTATTTTTGTGAGTTTTCTCTTAAAACCGGACTACGGCCTGATTACACACGGCGTACTTATTTTTGTATTTTGTAAATTTTATTACCAAAAAATGACATATCTTTCTTAGTCATCCTTCCCCCAATGGAATGAGCACAACAAGGTACTAATACCACCATTAGAAGGAAAAAAACTAAGGAAGATGTGCCAAAATACAAGTTACATATTATTCTATGTATTATCTCTAACAAATCTCATAAATCCTTCAAGGTTCGGAGGAGGTTGCGTTGGTGGTGGTGGAAAAGAAGCTTGTTCATCACCACTTCCGGGCGAAGCCGAATCCTCCGCAAGTTCCGCTATCATTTCTTCATAAGCTTCATCTATCGCCGGTTGTGCTTCTGCAATTCCAAAGTTTCTTCTTTCCGAGCGGATCCAATCTCTAAACAATACTGATTTTTCCAAGCTATCCCTCATAGACGCTCTATGATCACCTATTTGCAGTCTTGCTTGACTGAAAGCGCTCTCTGATGCAACAGTTGAAGCTTGAATTGATAAAATATCCCGAGCCATCCTTGCAAGAACAGGAAAATGTTTTTCCCTTGCCTTCCACCATTCCAAAAGATCAAAAGAGCCGTCTGGATTCTCCTTTTCAAGTCCCTGAGACAAATAAACTTGAAGCTCATTTAGATGTGAAGTTTCATCATAATTTTCACCTTGAGACCCCCTGAACTCCGTCCAAGATTTAAGAGCTTTTAAGCCCGCAACTCTTTTAGAGGATTGTGAGCTAGACGAAGTAGGGGTTGGAATAGTTGGCCTAGCATGCTCTAAGGCAAGTTGATAAGCATTATAAACTGTTTGAGCGTTAATCTTAATTGAAGCTTTTGCATCTGCAAGTGTCGCAATTTCCTCATTTGAAAGATCTAAAGCCTTATAAATATTTGAATACCAAAAATGAAGGACCTCCCAATTTCATTGTAGGATTTAGCATTGCAGCAAGACCATAAATAGGAGGGATAGGAAAAAAATATTTTTTAAACTTTTGTTTCATTTCATTTATAGCAAGTTCATAAATATCCCCACCCTCACTAAATTCAACAAACAAATCAGATAGTGCTGCAATATAAACTAAACAGTTTGAAATAGTAGGATAATATTGCCCAGAAAATGCATTTGTAGCAATTTGAAAATGTTCTAAAAAATCTAAAAGAATTTTAACATTAGTCCAATCTTGAGTGGTAAGCATTTCATCATCATCCTCACCACCTACCCGAGAATTAAACGTTGCATTAATTGGGTTTCTATATTCATATGCTACTACTAAACTTTCGTACATACAATTCCATCTAGTCGGGCAAGGTTTAGGAACCTTTCTTTCTCTAAGGCCATATTCATCACATTTTTTAAAATACTCTCTAAGTCTACTTCTACGGTTTGAATAAAAAAGCCAATTAAGAGTCATTCTAACCTTTTCAATTTCTATGTTTAATATTCGCATACCATCACCGACAATTAAATGATAAATATGACAAATACATCTAACATGGAAAATATTAGTAAATGCAGGATTTAGTGTTGTTGTAAGCATGCCTATAGCACTGGTGTTACTAGAAGCATTATCCATTGAAATTGCCATTATTTTATCGCTAAAGCAAAAATATCTACAAATATCTGCAACAGTGTTAGCTATAAACTTACCTGTGTGACGCGAATTAATTATTCTATATGCAATTATGCGTTTTTGCATTATCCATTCCTCATCTATCCAATGACTTGTAACAGTTAGATAATCACAATCATTACCACTTCTACCAATATCAGTAGTAATAGAAATCCGATTAGGTATATGAGTAAATAAATACCGCAAATATTGTTCATATTCATGTTTGAAATTTATAAATATCACTCTTAACTGTTGCGCGAGGCCAACCTTTATAAGTAGGATTAAACACTCTTCTAATATAATGAACCCAATTAGGATTAGAAGCAAAAGTATAAGGTAAGCACATAACAGTAATCATCTTTGCTAATTCTTCACGATCTCTATTTGGATCGTAATATAAAATACCTCCGGTGACAGTGTTAATTCCTGGTTGAACTAGATTTGAACCTGTACTAGGGTTAACCGCAGAATCTACACTTGTCCCCTCTAGCTGCGCTTTCATTTGAAAAAATCTAGCCTTATCTCTAGGGTGTGTTTTTATGTGCCTAGTCAAACTACCTGTGCCGCTACGGTCTCCAGTATATTTATGCGACATTAATTTCCCACAAGTTTTACACTTAGCCTTATTTTGTTCTCTTACTTGAGTAAAAAAATTCCAAACTAATGATGTTTCTAGGCGTTTAGCAGGTTCTCTATTAAAAGTAGGAGTTTCTACAGGTGGGTCGACCGGTGCATCAGTTGGGTTATTAAGAGGACTAGTAGGTGTATCATCTAAATCCGGTGCTTGGGTTTCATCATCATCCTCATTTTCCTCATTATTTTCTAAGATGGTTTCATTAGGATAAAGAGCATTCATAATTTCATCATCTAATCTATCACCTGGTGCAACATTATGATAAAATTCACTATCGGTAAATTGAAAACAAGGGTGATCACTATCAAGAATTACGGAAGGAGGAGGACGTCTAGGTTGGCGACTACTTTCAACTTGCTTATCTTTTCTAGGTCGGGGAGCCGGGGGAAGGGTAGTTGGTTGGCCACTACTTTCACCGGTTTTATCTTTTCCTTTACCAAATATTTTTTTCAAAGTAAATGCCATATTAATTATAATTATGCAAACTAAACCACACAAAAATATATTCTAAAAACGTAAGAGTTGAAACGAGTTTACCGGATTGCCGAACAACTTCTTGAAAATTGAAAATCGTTGAACACTTGAAAACTTCAATTCAACAACTTCACAATTTTTCACGAAATTTCAACAATAAATTAAGTAATTGTAGTAGAGAGATTGAGAGATATTGAGAGATATTGAGAGATATTGATGAATTGGTGAATAAAAATGAAAGAATGAGGGGGTATTTATAGTTGAGAAATGGGGAAAAGTGTAATTATATAAAGTTTGGGGTCAAAGGGCCATTTTTTAAACTTAAAAACGGTCATATTTTCAACCCAAACGGCTAGATTTTAAATATGGCCGTTGGAGAATTTTAATTTTTTTTTTTAAAAAAAAATAGCCGTTGGGCCCGCCAGGCCCGCCAGGACCGGCCCAGGCCCACCTGCCGGTCCCGGGCTCGTGGGCTCAACCTTGAAGACCAGCCCGTGACGGGCTTAGGAGGCCCACCAAGACCGGCCCACCCAGGACCGGCCCACCAGGCCCGTTAGGACCGCGGGCCCGGTCCGGTCCGGTTCAGGCCCGGCCCACCGAGCAGCCCTATATTATAGTCCACAACTCTCATTAATAGATGAATTTAGTTTTTCTTTTTCTTGTAATAAAAATTATAGTCATTTATTTTTTATTCTAATGCTCAAATTAATATTTAAATTTATCAATAATATTTTTGAATATCATTTATTTATTATCTTCATTTTATATTTTAGCCTTTAAAAATTATTTTTATTGTATACTTATTTAAAATTCAGAAAACTTAGTCTAAAACAGACACGTTGGATTATCCATTATGAAATAAATAAATTATTAAATATAGATACATTCTGAACTTTAGGTTAAAAGCTTAAAATATACTTATCTTCAACTCATTAAAATGTATTGAATTTTTACAATAAATTAAATTTATACATTATACGGTAGGATATATTCTTCTCACTCGATATTAGAAAAGGAATCAAAATACTATTGATATCAAAATTCTTTACTTTCCAAATAAAAAGTTACAGTTAGAAAATATTAGTAGAATGATTGAACTTTATTTTTTAAAAAGAATTCTTATTTCAATTTAATTTCAATTAATGGAATTCCATATATAGTTCTTAAGTGATATTTTCTTAATTGACAATCTCCCACAATCTTAAATTTAAGATTGCTAAGTGGCTTTATAGTAGCTTGTCATTTGGCTTAACCACAATGCAAACTTTCTTGCTTTAATATATAATATAGATATATAGATTATTTATATTCCTACATGAATCATCTTACAATTAACTCCTTTTGTGCAAAAAAATTTTACTCAACTCAAGTAGGAATAACAACATTTTCGTTTACCTTTAATGTGACTCGAATCTCAAATCAATCTCTTCGAGCCACATGGAGGTGGAAATGTATATTTCTTTGCTTTCCTTTAATTTTAGGCGGGTTTATTTTGATTGGGGTACCTATCACTTGAATTTTTTCAAATTATAAAGTCTCTCCACTATATAATTTTAATTAGGATAAGAAAAGGTGAGCATGAATCTACAAAAACAACATCACTAACGCATATAATAGACTCATAAAGCAAAATAAGACAAAAATTTTGTTGAGAAGTTTGCGTCTTCATTATTTTTTATATAAGCTTAGTGTGGGAATAACAAAACGATATTAACTTTCTAATTTCTTAATACCCCACATCACATTAATTTCAGCTTCGTCGTATTTAATTCAAAGTAGTAAAATAGTACGAAAGTTTGGTCAGGGATTCAATTGTTGGTTTATATAACAAAAGAGAAAACACGTAAAACTGAAACCATATGCTAACACCTAGCTATTGACTTCCTCTTTTTCCCTTTTTCGGTCCAGATAGTACTATATAATATAAAGCGGTTTTGTTAGATTGGGAAATTATATTTCCTCGTATGGACTTATTCTATAACAAAATCTTATAAGACATTGTACATAACATGTTTCTCCTCAGACCTACTTGTGTAATCATTTGAATCATTGATAAAAGCATATTAGAACTCTGGATTATTTCCCTGAAAGATACACTTTCTGTCCAAATTTGTGTTATATTTCGGATATCGGAAGTTAAACTTTTTAATTTTAATTTGATCGTAAATATGATATAGAATCATTAAATCTCTTGAAATAAAATTTACATAATTTGTAAATTACGTAAAATTTATATAAGCCACATTAATTAATAATTCAAAATATTTAAAGACATATGAAATTTACGATTAAAAGAAACTTGTTTAACTCACGGAATTTGAACACCATCGCATAAATTGAGACAATGGATTACAAGACTTGGGACTTGGGAGTTTTGACTTTTGAGATAATAAATAAAATAAAATAAAAACCACTGCCAGCACATAAGATGTGACGTTCAACTTTCGAATAATTTTTTTCAACTTTAACTTTAAATTTTAGTTTCTTAAATTAGTTTCCAAATATCTACTAGATTTTTTCAGAAACAGGTCAAAAGAATATCGAACTTCATTTTAGCTTTTTGAAAATTGAAGTAATTTTTCGAATTTTTCTTCGACAAACGTCATTAACTAAAAAAAAAAATCAGCTTTAGTTTGCTAAAACTGTTTGCATTTAGGAAATTTTTCTCTTCATTGATTATAAATATCTGTACATGAGATGTATTTATACAAGTATCTAATGGAAATAAAGAAAAATCAAAATTCAGTTATGTGTTTACTATCTACAGCTACTATTTGTCAACTAGCTACAGCTGTTTTCCTATGTTGGTCTATGTACTATGTACAAATACTAGAGTATATCCAAAATTAGGTAAAGACTGCATTTGGGGTGGAATATTCTGGAAGATTCAAATTGCTTTCAGATCTTCCCAATATGCAACATAAAATGGACCGGACCAACCCATTGTGTGATAACACAGTCAGCCCACTTTGTTTTAACTAGTGGGCTTCTCTAGCTGATTTATTTTGGGCCTTTCCTCTAGATATATCCAATTTTGAGTTATGTATCTGTGTACTTAAACATACGGTCTGTTCATAAGCTTCTTTTGTATCTTTCTTGATTCTCCTTTTCGACTGTGTCAATTCTCGATCTAAATTCCAACATCCCCCCTCAAGTTGGAGGGGTGAGAACCCACTTCTAACTTGCGAATTAAAGAGTGATGTAGCGATCCTGGAAGAGCCTTCGTAAATACGTCGGCGATTTGAGAGAGAGATGACACAAAGGAGAGGAAAATAAGTCCGACAAGGAATTGCTGCCTGATAAAATGGCAATCGAGCTCCACGTGCTTTGTCCTCTCGTGGAATATAAGATTTTTAGTGATATGAATGGCCACGTGGCTGTCGGAGTGTACTGTAATCGGAAGAGAAATAGAAACGCCGAGATCCTCCATAAGACGAACAAGCCAGATTATTTCTGCAACAACCCGACGCATGGACCGGTACTCTGCTTCCGCTAAAGATAATGAGACTAGCGGTTGTTTCTATGATTTCCAAGACATCGACGATCCACAAGACTGATGAAGTAGACATTCACTGGTCGGCGTGAATCCGGAAATGACCCCCAGTCAGAATCATAAAAAGCAAGCAGTGTCGCGCCCCTTTTTCTCCCTCCCTTTTTACGGAGAGGAAATGGTCCGGGTTTTCGACATTTATGGGGGGTAATAACTCATTTCCCTTTGGGATTTGGGTATTTAAAGAGTCGTCACCTAATGAATTATGGTGCGTTAGGGCACCTAGAGCGATTAACTCTTGGATTAGTTTGCATTACCAGAGATTTAGGGTAAAGACTCCAAATAACCTTGAGGGGAAGGTGTTAGGCACCCCTCTTGGTCCACAACTGTGGGACCCGGCCGAACTTATATTATGAATTAGTCCATTAACAAATAAGTAGTTGAAATAAATAATTGCAAGTAAAGCACGTTGGACGTTGTATAACTCAAATAATAAGACAAAGATTTTGAACAAATTGTGTACATATGAAAAAGTAAAGCAAAAGTTTTTTTTTTGGAAAGGAAGGGTCCTAGGTTGGTTAGCCTACAGGATCTCCCCACACAATGTTCGGTAAATACTCCTCAATGAGGGGTTACACGTGATATTAGCACGCAGTCATCATATCCTGTTCTACCCAAGTCCCTCTCCTTGGTTATAGCCTAAAGTATTCTAGTAACCTTGACACTGCCTATGTGTGCACTACCCGTCCCTTCCTTGTGGCCCTGGAGGTATTTTAAGACCTTTAAATCTGGACAGTTCTAGACAACCCCTAAGATACTTAAAAGGAGAAAATTCTAGGCAACATGCAAGAACAATTTAGGAGTGCATATAAAGCAAGTTAGAGGCTCACAGTTACCTCCTCAAGCATATCACATAAGTTCATGTCTTCAAATAACATTCAAACACTTAAGAAAACAAATCCTAGAACATGATATCTAAGTGAGCAGAGGTTATAAAGTACTGAACTAGGCCAATATGTGAAGGATCCTATTTAACTTGCCTATTGATTAAACTTGTTAAATCTGAACAACTTTAAGTCGTAAAAATACAGCTTCAGAGTTGCAGAATTTAAACTCACCCGATAGGCTTGCCTAAACGCTGAATAGTGGTGTCCTCAGAGCATGATAACTACGTTTGATATAGTAAAACAGTGGGCAGATTTTAAAAACGGACTCTTGAATTCCTATAGGCATGCTTTCTAATAGTAAATTAGGGCAGTACTGGAAAGAATTCATTTTAGGAAAACAAACCACTGATTAGACCAGTTTCGAAGTAAACTAACATGAATTAAACCGACTTGTTTATACTAAACTGATTTTACATTTATAAGTAGAATTTCTGATGTTGTTCCCTATAAGCATGATATCTAGTTGTTAAGAATGATGTTAGAAACTTGTAGGTATGTTATTTAATGAAAACAAATGTAATTACCCGTTATAACAGATGTTGAACTAGATCTCATTCTATAGGCATGTTATCTACTTGTGAAGTTGATTTTAAAAACCTATAGACATGGTTTCTATTATCGGAACCAGTTGAAACTTATAGGCATGATTTCTAACATGGTAAGGCAAACATAGCAAATATAAAATCCTATAGGCATGATTTCTACCCATATTACCCCACAAATATGTAACTGCCCACCCCTTTTCACTAATCACGCAAATATTCGTTTACAAATTATTACAAACCAGATGAATAAATTACATAAATAGATAAAAGAAAAAGAAGCAGTTACACTATAGGGAGCCTGAAGTAGGCCCAAGTAATTTTCCAAACCTCCAACAAATGCCAATTTCATAGACAATATCATTGTTTAGGTGCGTTAGAGTTCCTTAAGGATCTCAAGGATCCAGGGGTGCTCACACCTAGACTTTGTAACCAAATTGAGTAAGTGCAGTGTGGAAGAGCCAGCCTCAGTGTGCCAGAGTTTAGAGGGATCTCAAAAGGATCCCAAGGCAGTACACACACTAGAGGGGGCAGAACCTAGGAACTTAGGAGTAGAGTGAGAGTGCTTGACATAGTTTGAAAGGGGTTTTAGTTGGAAAATAGTGTTAAAAAAGATTTGCTTGGAATAGTTTTGTAAAAAAATATAGGGAGTTATTAAATAAGACAATTTTGAAAAGGGTAAGGTGACCAACAATCAACAAACCAAATATAGAACCAGAAGAGGTTCATCATCACTCCAATACATAGAATCAAACAGGTACACACATTCACTCAGGGGTAATGGGGGATTTGAGGTAAGTATAGGGTACATAGTAAGCATAGATGCACATAGGTACAAAATCAGAGAAACCTTGAAAGGGGTTCAAGGGATTTTAAGGTACAATATGAACTTCAAAGTTAATACAGAATCAAATAGACTAAGGATAGCCAACTACTTTACACAGGAAGGTGCATGCCAGAAATCAGAGAAACATAGTCACATTGGGGTATACTAGAAAGGGATTCATGAGCAGGCCAATCCTAAGGGGGTATATTCAGAAGCATGTAGTAAAGAAAACAGTGAAGTAGACATGTTAGTTACAGGTTGAACAACAAAACCATAGATAGAAGCATATTAGAAATATGACAAATTGAAGTAGTAGGAGAAGCATATTGTTTTGGAACTTGAATTGAAATTAGAACATACCAGTAAAGATATGGTAAACACAAAGTGAAAGAGAACCTAATAGTTAGCCTTGGCTTGCAGCCGGCTAACTTAGAACAATAGTAAGTAACACAAAAAAGAGCAGAAAGCTTTGAATGTGTATGAGAGAGAGAGTTTTGAACCAATGTGTTCGTCTGTTGTGTTAATAAAAAGCAGGATACTTATAGTTTGAAAACATGTAGAAAACAAGGCAAGAATCAAAGTTTAGTAATAATTATGGAACCATGTACTAATTAGAATCAAATCAATGCAAGTACTCCCTTAATTAAGGGGTAATTAACCAACGGTAAAGAGCATGACATGTTTAAGGAAAGAAAATCAAGTAAGGCATTAGGTACAAAATAGACAATTAGGGGTAAATACACAAGGGTTCAATTAAGGAAACAGTTAGTGAAGAATCAGCAAATAACACGGTTAACCAAATAAGGTAAGAAAACTAAATAAGGTTGCAGAATATGGAACTAATTGAGAATCAGTATATAGCAAATCATTGAATCAAGGACTCGAAATAATAATGATTTAAGGAGAATAACACAGGTTCCCATGAATAAGAAATAAGCCAAGTTTAAACAGGAATAATCGAAGGTCTAAAGGAAAGTTTTCAAATCAAGCCAAGAAACAGGGAACTCAGAATCAATCAAAGAGAGAGTCATGAATCAGTGTTTAGCATATAAATAAAGTAAGACAAGGATAACCAGAGGTCGACACATAACTCTAGCAAGCACAGAAGTTAAACAATACTGATTTGATGAGAGAGAGGCAATTCTTGAACAGTCAAGATGAACACAAGCACATAAAATTGATGTAAGTTAGGCTAAGAAACTCAGTAGAAACATATCCAAGGCAAGATGGTCACGGAAACTCAAAAACGAGAACCACTCAGTCATGCTGATACACAGAACCAAATGAAAAAACCTAGAAAATTAGGGCTTTCAACATAGACGAGTTAAAGATGTAGTAAAATCATAGAATCAGTCAAAATATGCAAGAAATAGAAGTTTAAACACAAAGAATTAGTTAAGCAAGGTTTTAAAAGAAGTTCTGAAACCCTAGTTTTTTAGAAGAAGGTGAAAAAACACTTGAAATCAATGATACTTGTAAAGAGTCTCAAGGACAGTGTAAAATATTAAAGAAACAAACTCAAATCATCCTAGATCTGTACAGATCTAGGAGGTGCATAAAAGAAATTAGGGTTTCGAAAGAAACCCGTATAGAGATGAAGAAACCTGTCTAGAAACCCAAGGATCGTAGCAAATAAAACATGATTTTGCTTGAAATCACACTGGAGTAGCCAAGAACAGGTCGGTGACGAACTCTAGATGCAAGTCGGCATGGGTCTGGGCCCTTGAAGACCTTAGAGAAGGCAAACATGGCATGAGAGGAACCATTGGAGGCTTAAGAGACGATGATAGATCACCGGAGATGGCCGGAGATGGGAGGTCGGTAGTTGAAGATTAGGGTTAGGTTGAGAGTGTTTTGAGAGTAGAGAGGATCTTAGGGTGGCAATGTATAGATAAATGGTTAGGGTTAGGGGTCGTTTAGAATTAAAAAAGGGAAGAATGAACGGGGGTCGTTGATCTTTTAGATCAACAACCAGGATCTGATGGATTTTGGGTCGGATAGGGGTAATTGGGGCCTGGGTCGGGTATTTTAATCTGAAATTAGGCTGGGGTAATGGGTTTAATTGAGGCTAAAATTGAAATATAATTTGGCCAAGTTTAAATAGCCAATTTAACCCTATATAATTTATAATAAATAATAGATAATTTTTTTAAAAAACAAATCGTGTACTAAAATGATTTAATAGATATTTAACATTTTAAAAATATAGAAGATTATTTTATGCATATAAAACGTAATTGTACATTAATAAGGCTAATATATAGAAAAAGGGAAGAATTATTGAAGGGGAAGAATTAAATCATTTTAAAATTATAGAAAAATTATAAAAACCTTGTGCATGCTTATATATATATATATGTGCTATTTTGAAAGTATGTATGTCTATAAAATATATAAGAAAAAATTGGGTATCAACAGCTGCCCCTCTTTACCCGGAAGGATGAAAGAGTTTTTGGGTAAAAAAAATGATGGCCAATTTTGACCAGTGGAGTGTTTTGAAAGGCAGAGGTCGGACTCCGGTCTTCGAGTTGCCTACATATCCCTAGTTTTACAAGAATCAGGCCTTGTGTAGTTCTAGATTCATCTGCGGAATATGCCGATGAAATTATTGCAAGAACGGACACGCGATGCGAAAACGGCTATGATGAGCGGTTAAGGCTCAGGACAGTTTGAAGGAACTGGAGCAAGATCATTCCTGCTAGGATAGCAGTTGCTTACTGGTTACCTGCAGATAAAAGATGCCACAAACATGTATTTGCAAAAAATTGAACATGATGCAGATTCCCTTTGGACCATGAAGGTTGTCTTTGGACAATTAAAGATGATGTCCTTGGATCATGACGTCCTGGGCCTTGAGTTGTTTAGTGAGGAATTCGCAGGCCATGAAATGATGTTCTCGGACCATGAAGATGGTGCCTCCGAACCATGACGCCTTTGAATAATGATATGCAAATTTGAGAGATCCCCAGGCCATGGCATGATGTCTTCCAGCTATGATGAAGATGCCTTGAGACTATGATGCCTTCGGATAGATTGACGATATTTCAGCCCATAATATGCAGTAATAATGCTAATCAAGACAAGGCTAAGGGATAGATAGTGAAATAAAGCAATATATGTGCAAAAAGGGATAATGCTTGGTCCCATGTGAATATGGAGGCAAGGATTAGCCTCATGCAGGTATGTAGGCAAGGATTAGCCTCATGCAAGTAGAGAGGCAAGTATTAGCCTCATACAAATAGGGAGGCAAGGATTAGCCCTATGCAGATGTAGATGCAAGGATTAGCCTCATGCAAGTATGGAGGCAAGGATTAGCCTCATGCAAATAAGGAGGCAGGGATTAGACTTATGCAGATAAGGAGGTAGGGATTAGCCTCATGCAGATAGAGAGGCAAGGATTAGCCTCATGCAAGTAGGGAGGCAAGGATTAACCTCATGCAGATATGGAGGCAAGGATTAGCCTCATGCAAATAGGGATACAGGGATTAGCCTCATGCAGATAGGGAGTTAAAGATTAGCGTCATGCAGATAGGGAGGCAAGGATTAGCCTCATGCAAGTATGGAGACAAGGATTAGCCTCATGCAGATATGGAGGCATGGATTAGCCTCATGCAAATAGGGAGGCAGGAATTAGCTTCACACAGATATGGAGGCAGGGATTAGCCTCATGCAGATATGGAGGCAAGGATTAGTCTCATGCAAGTATGGAGGCAAGGATTAGCCTCATGCAAATTGGGAGGCAGGGATTATCCTCATGCAAGTATGGAGGCAAGGATTAGCCTCATACGGAGAACACGTAGCAAATAAGAGTAGTATATGTATTAGCTGGAGATATATTCGGTGTTTGATAGCCTGATTGATAGTGATCTTGCTACGTAGACATTATCGTTACGCCAAATGTACCTGTGTTCAAAGAAATATTGTAAGTTTTGTGGGGGGGGAGGGAGGGGGAGTTTGGTTCGTGCTTCTGATGTTGGCCTTGCTTTGCTCCTTTCTGAAAGCCTTTCGAGTTTCCCTGGGTGACACCTGTCTGTTATGGAAATAGAGTTTTCGAAAATATGCAATTATTGATAAAAATAGAGTTGTTTTTAGAAATGTATTGATATATCAAATAATTTATTATGAACTAGTGATTGTAACACATCTCAAAGGCATTGCAGCTCACTTATATCGGAATTTTGAGGCTCCTCTTCAAAATTCTGCCCCAGTTTGGTAGATGATCTTTGACCATTTGCGGATAATAAGCCTTGTTGAATCTTCTTCAGAATTATGAGAATCCTTCTCAAATTTCTTCCCAGTTTCTTAACTGACTTTCTGGCATGCGATGGCGTTGCCTGGACTTGCTCCGAAGTTTTGAGGGTCCTCCTCAAAAGTTTGCCCCAGTTTCTGAACTTGGGGGGGGGAATGAAACTTTTATTATGACATGACCGAACCCATAAGGCTGCCTACGTATCTCCTCTTCAACGGAAATCAGGTCAAGCGTAGTTCAATTACATCAAATGAGGGAAATGTAAAATAATCTAGGCATAGTATCTCTTGATTGCGTCTGAAATGATTGGTTTTGGCTAGACTTCTCCGTCCATTTCTGCAAGTATGAGTGCTCCTCCTGTTAGTACCCTGTGAACCATGTACGGACCTTGACAGTTGGGAGAGAATTTCCCTTTGGCTTCATCTTGATGCGGGAAAAGTTTCTTCAATACCAGCTGCCCTGGTGCAAACTATCTTGGTTTGACTTATTTGTTGAAAGCTCTAGACATTCTGTTCTAGTAAATTTGGCTGTGACATACTGCGTTCATCCTTTTTCCATCGATAAAGGCCAATTGTTCATAGAGACTCATAATCCACTCTGCATCGCTGAGTTCATCTTCCTGTATGATTTTTAAAGAGAGAATCTCCACCTTAGCTGGGATGACAACCTCGATACCGTAAACCAACATGTAGGAAGTTGCCCCGATTGATGTGTGAACCATGGTGCGGTACCCCAATAGAGCAAAGGGTAACTTCTCATGCCATTGTTTGTGGTTCTCTACCATTTTCCTTAGTATCTTCTTAATGTTTTTGTTGGCAGCTTCTACGGATCCATTCATCTGAGGTCTATAGGCTGCGGAATTCTTGTGCTTGATTTTGAAAGTTTCACACATGGCCTTCATCAAATCACTGTTGAGATTGGCGGCGTTATCAGTAATAATGGACTCGGGAACCTCGAATCGGCAAATAATACGATCCTTGACAAAATCTGCGACGACTTTCTTGGTTACAGCTTTGTAAGATGCAGCCTCTACCCATTTTGTGAAGTAATCAATGGCTACTAGAATAAACCTGTGTCCGTTTGAAGCTGTGGGCTCAATTGGACCAATAACATCTATTCCCAAAGCGGCGAATGGCCAAGGTGAGCTCGTTGCATTGAGCTCATCTGGCGGCACTTTTATCATATCGGCATGCACTTGATATTGAAAGCATTTGCGGACATACTGAATGCAATCTGTCTCCATGGTCATCCAAAAATAACCTGCCCTGAGTATCTTTTTAGACAAGACGAAACCATTCATGTGTGGGCCGCAGGTCCCAACATGCACATCCTCAAGTAGCTTAGAAGCTTCCTTTGCATCAACACATCTTAGTAAACCCAAATCAGGAGTTCTTCTGTATAAGTTCCCTCTGCTGTGGAAGAAGTGATTTGACAATCTCCGGAGTGTGCATTTTTGAGTGTGATTTGCATGCTCCGGGTATTCTCCTTTTGATAAGTACTCTTTGATGTCATGAAACCAAGGCTTTCCATCTGCTTCTTTTTCAATATGAGCACAATATGCCGGCTGATTATGGATCCTCACCGGAATAGGAACAATGTAATTCTTGTCTGGATGTTGTATCATAGATGACAAAGTGGCCAATGCATAGGAAAACTCATTATGAATTCGAGCACATGTCGGAATTCTATCTTCGTGAACCTCTTTCTTAATTCCCACACATGATACAGATATGGCAATATCTTGGAATTCTTGGTAGCTTATTCTCCTTGTACCTGGTGCACGAGCAAATCTGAATCACCGATTACCAGCAGCTCCTAAATGTTCATGTTGACTGCCATGTTGAGTCCTAGTATGCAGGCTTCATACTCTGCCATGTTGTTGGTGCAGGGAAATTTGAGTTTAGCAGATACTGGATAATGCTGACCCGTTTCCGATACCAAAACTGTTCCAATGCCTACTCCTTTGAAATTTGAAGCTCCATCAAAGAACATCCTCCAACCGTCATATGCTTTAGTAATGTCCTCTCCTACGAATGATACTTCTTCATCAGGAAAATATGTTTTCAAAGGTTCGTATGCTCCTCCCACTAGATTTTTAGCAAGATGATCTGTCAATGCTTATACCTTGACCACCTTTTGAGTTACATAGATGATATCGAACTCACTTGATAGTATCAGCCATTTAGCCAACTTTCCAGTCGACATGGGTTTTTGAAATATGTACTTCAGAGGGTCCATACTGGATATGAGGTATGTAGTGTAGGCACAAAAGTAATACCTCAATTTCTGATCCGTCCAGGTTAAAGCACAACAAGTGCGTTCAAGTAGAGAGTACCGTTCTTCATAAGGTGTGAACTTCTTACTCAAGTAATATATGGCTTGCTCCTTTCTTCCTGTCTTGTCATGTTGTCCCAAAACACATCCGAAGGCTCCATCTAATATAGATAGATAGAGTAGCAATGGTAGTCCTGGTTCTAGCGGGACCAGAACTGGTGGTGTGGACAGGTACTCCTTGATCTTATCAAAAGCTTTTTGACAATCCTCTGTCCAGCTTGTTTCAGCATCTTTCCTCAGCATCTTGAAGATGGGTTCACATATGACTGTGGACTGTGCTATAAAGCGACTGATGTAGTTGAGACATCCTAGGAAGCTCATCACATCCTTTTTGCTCTTAGGCGGTGGTAACTCCTGAATAGCCTTGACTTTAGACGGATCTAACTCAATCCCTCGACGACTGACGATGAATCCCAGTAATTTTCCTGCGGGAACCCCGAATGCACACTTTACGGGGTTCAGTTTCAAATTGTACCTCCTTAGCCTGTCAAAGAACTTTCTCAGGTCCACTATATGATCTGCGGCCTTCTTCGATTTAATAATGACATCGTCCGCATACACCTCTATTTCTTTGTGTATCATATTATGGAAGATGGTTGTCATGGCTCTCATGTAAGTTGACTCATCATTCTTGAGACTGAATGGCATCATCTTGTAACAGTATACACCCCACGGGGTGATGAAAGCTGTCTTCTCTGCATCTTCTTCATCCATCCAAATCTGGTGATAACCTGCGAAGCAATCTACAAAGGATTGGAGTTCATGCTTGGCGCAATTATCGATCAGGATGTGTATATTTGGTAGTGGAAATTCGTCCTTAGGACTTGCTCTGTTTAAATCTCGATAGTCAACACATACTCTGACCTTCCCATCCTTCTTCAGAACTGGCACAATGTCAGCTAACCAGGTTGGGTACTCAACCACCCTGAGAACTTTGGCTTTGATCTGCTTGGTAACTTCCTCCTTGATTTTCAAGCTCATGTCTGGTTTGAACTTTTGGAGTTTCTGCTTGACTGGCGGACACATGGGATTAATAGACAACTTGTGAGCCACTATAGATGTGATCAAGCCGGTCATGTCATCATATGACCATGCGAAAATATCCTCATACTCTTTTAGGAAACGAATGTACTCTTCCTTCTCTGTCGGTGACAAGTAGATGCTGATGCGAGTCTCCTTGATGGTCTCGGCGTCTTCCAAATTTACGCCTCGGTCTCATCCTGATTGGACTTAGGCTTATTCTCAAAAATTTTAACCTCCCTGACAATTTCCTCGGGTATCTCATCTTCTTCATCCGAATAACTATTCTCATGTTGCGTTGCCTCATTACACGTCATAGTCACTGGTTCATCAGGAAAAGTAATAATAACACTGTAGAAAGAAAAAGTGTAAAGATAGTAGTGAATTATAAAGAGCAAATTCATTTGATTAAAACTAAAAAAGCATCCAGACAAAGTACGGCTCGATGAATCGAGCATTTATTTTGAAACAAGTAAATCTTAAAACAAAATTACGGGAAATTTTAAATGCCTAGAATGGCTTATAGAAGAAATTCTGCCAAGCTAACCAGGGACTCGGCGGGCTCGGGATGGTGTAGCGGTCCAATTCCCGAGAACAGCTCCCTTCTTTATGGTCTGAATGGTGAGACCTTCTTCTTCCTCCTCCTCAATTATGGCACTGCAGTCCATGTATTCATCCTCCAAGAACAAATTCTTCAACCCAGCGAGTGCTTCTTCTTCTGCAGTCCCCCATATCGTATCAGCCTGGTGAAAAGCTTGTTTCAAACGTGGCACTAGCTGCTCAAGAGGGTAATACGGTCCACGCTGTGAGCATGTGATTTTTGCCCTATATGAATTACTCCCATAAATTCAAAATAAAACAACTTCTTTTCATTATTTGAAATTTTTGAGGATTTTGTGGCATTTTCTGAAAATTGTTTGCATTTGTCTGTGCATTTTTATTTTTGTTTAATTAATGAAAATAGCAAAAATAGCATGCACTGCATTTAGGATTTAATTTTACATTTTTGATTAATTGGTAAATTAATTTGTTTTATAAGATATAAAAATAAAAAAATAGCTCATTTTTGCATTTTTAACTCTTTAATTTTGAATTTTATATTTTTCTTTGAATTTTGGATTTAATTAAATATTGTAAATACTAGGGCGATTGATTAATCTAATTGGGTAGGTTAATTTAGTTCAAAATTTAATTTAGGTTTTATTTTTTAATTTGAAAAAGAAAAGGATTTGAAATCGGAAAAGAAAAGAAAGGAAATAAGAGAAAAATCGGATTTTGGGATTTTCCATCAAAATTTTCAAGGCCCAAACGATTATACACCCAATACCCGGTCAAATTGCCCCACACCCGGCCCAGATCCGGGTCCAACCCGGTCCAAACCCCCCAGTACCCTAAATGACGTCGTCTCGTTTTTTTTTATCTGGACCGTTGATCTCAGTTAATCGAACGGTCCATAACTGATTCATACTTAGTATATAACTGTCCAAACGCTACCCCACCCCCCTCTATATCCGTCCCTCACCATCTCAGAGACCCCCTTTAGCCCCGCCCTAAACCACCGCCTGCTGCCCGCCGGAAATCGCCTATGGCGGCGGCCGGCGTCCAAACACTACCAAATTTACACCCCTGATTCCTCTCTACCTCCCCATTCCAAATCTCCAAACCCCCTCCCTCGAATCTTACTAGAACTCTTCAAATCTTGAATCGAAGAGGACGACCAAAACCCTAACGCCTCCAATCACCCTCAAAATAACACCCCATGACCACCAAGCCCCCCTTATTCCAAATCCCTATTTAGTTTCCCTCAAATCGTAGCCCAACTTGTCGAATCTTAAATCTAGGGTTCGAGTTCTAGAGGTCAAAGTCAGGGTCATCCATGCATGGTCATCCCTCCAGTTCCCCCGAGTATTCCAAGCCTGGTTTGTCTCAGAATGATGTTCTTCGTGTGTTCTTGACAAAGAACAGACGATTTATACCATTTCGAGACTAAATCAGAATTATCCGGTGATTTCGAGTTTAAATCGGTAAGTTTTCTCCCTTTTCATTTTCTGTCCGTGTTTCACCTTTTATTCCTCTTCTTTTCTTCTCCCTTTCTTTAGTTAGTTTTTTTACGTTGATTGAAATTCAAGCAAGGTTTTGAACCTAGGTTCCCTCTAGATTGATTTTGTGTTTGTATCTGGGCCGTTGGCTATTCAGTTTTCTTTTTCAAATCTTAAAGTTTGTGGTCTGTTTAGTTTTTATTAGTGTCATGCCTAAACTTCTCATTTCGTATTTTGTTTTAGTCACATAGTTTAATTTAATTAGGTCATTTTGAATCCCTGCCTATTTTGATAATTAGTTAGTCACTTAGTTTAGGTTTTGGGTTTTGGAAATTGTTCGAGTGTTTTTTTTGCCTGCTATGAAATATTGATTTGGTTTGGGTTGTCTTTGCTGCTTGGGATTTGAGGCCAGTTCAGACCTCACCTCAAGGGGTTTGTTTGGGTTCTTGGGTTATCTGAGCCTATGTCTGTTTGAGATATTGGGTCAATATGACCCATTTGGTTCCCAAAATAAAAACAGAGGGTCTAGGGGTTAGTATAGGAAATTTAGGTGGAGGAATCTCTTGTAGCTGAAAAGGAAGCTTCTAGGAAGTTGGGAAGGGGGACTGATTTGAAGTTCTGAAACTTAAATAAAGGACTCTTAAGCAAAAAAACAAAAATTCAAAAGGGGGCAAAGTGCAAGCTGAAGCTGCCCTACTTTCTTGCCTATAAAGACATCATTTCTTGCCTTTCAAGGTAGACCCAAGAGCTGAAGAAAAAAATTTCAGAAAATCACAAACGGCTAAAAATTGGATAAAAAGACTGTTCCATTGAATTTTCTTCTACAATTCTTGAGGTTTGAGTGTCTGAAGCAATTTCTGATTTATCCAGGTTGGAAATGGATTAAACTTGGGCATTGAAAAGAGCTGGTTTAAGTCTGCTATTTGGTTTGCTGTTCCATTGGTCTCTCTGAGTCAATTTAACTATTTGATTGTTTGAATATGAGGCTAACTTCTGCTACTACTATTGCTGATCTCTCACCTCTTGTGTCCTTTCATTTCCAGGTATTTTTCTAGCACTATGGGGATCAGTTGAATGTAATTCGAAGTTTGGATCTAAAAAATGTGATTAAACATGATGTTGTTTGTTATTGAAGTTCCAGCTCTCTTTCAATTTCCTGCATAGCTTATACTGCTCAGTTTTTTTAGAAAGAATCTGACTATGTAAATTTATCAGTGAATAGGACGTAACTGAAATCTGTGATCCGTCAATTCCTGTTGGTTGTCTTTTAGTCTTGGTTTATAATATGGGACAAATTATGGTTTATCTATTTAGACTTCATGAATTTGAGCTTGTTGTTATATATAAGAGGGACTTTTAAGGATATTTGCAAAGGGTACTTGTATGCAAAACTCAAGTCATATGATAGCTTAATTGAAATCAGTGTGTTATTTTGAATAGCTTTTTGATTTTAGGCTATGGTATATAGCTTCCCTTTGGAAACTAAATTAGTGAATGTCTGTTGTTTTCCGAGATTATGGAACCTATTGGTAAGAATTGTGATAGTATTAGATGATAGAATGAATTGATGTTTGGATTGTAGCATCTGCATAAAAATGATGATAGGTGTGTTCCCATCAGTAATTGTTTGATTTTCTTAAAGCAACATCATCTGTAAATTCGAATGCAAAATACTCGACGTTTTACGCTGTGTGGACTCGAACTGGGATCCCAATGTTTGCTGAGGCTGGTTCGTTTTCAATTTGGGCTCATATTTTGAGCCCGATAAGTTAAGGTGTTACTGCTGGGCTTTTCATATACCTTGGACTAGAATGTGTAAAAAATAGAATTAGAAGCTCAGTTAGTTTGATTTGTGCTAAATTAATTTAAACTCAGAAGTGAAAAAGCGTAGTTCATTTTATGTTTCTTATAGCGTTAGTCGGTTAGCGTTTACTTGATTCTGCAGATTATTTGGCTTTAAGTGTTGGACCTTATACCGGCCCAGCTAATAAATGTTTAACCTCTTGATTCAATATGCATATCTCTATGTCACTTGATGTTTGTCAGTTCACTAAATCTTGGGTTCATCTTGGGCCCAAGCCTGAAGAGGCTAACAAAGGGACTGTGTACTTTACACCATTTGGGTCTGTTTCATCGGACCCAGTCCTTGTTTAATTGTTGTTGTTGAAACAACCCTTCTTTAATAGTTGTCCATTCAACATATGGCCCATTAGCTGCTAAGCAAGTTCGTCTTTAGTAAAAGAGAAATATTATAATTACATCAAGCATTTATTTAGTCAATTAATTGGGTTTTAAAAAGTAGATTGGAGGTGTGCTATATTAAGTAACACAAGTAGCTTATGGACCTCCAAGGTTTAATTTGAATTCTCGTTAAAAATTGGGATTGGGGAGAGCCGTGCCAAATAAAATCTCAAAATGTGTGGCCCTCATTTAATTATTTCTTTTAAATCCTTAAAATTCGAGGTGTGCCATTTAGCAAATTTTCCATGGCCCTCGCAAAATTAAAAAACGAGTAGTTACTTTAGGCGCGCAATCTTAAAATTACCTTCCTAAACTCGGGTGTGCATTTCATGTGACCCAAATCTAAATCTCAACAACGTTGAATAAAATGTATTTCAGATTGCGGGTGCATTTCATGTGGCGCGGTCCAAAAATATGTTTCAGACGACGTTGAAATCTTCTTTAAAATAATTAAAAGCGGTTAAAGTTAAATACACGCATAGGTTTAAAAGTGTACTAAAATCAGATAATAAGCCAATTATAATAGTTGAGCGACTGTACTAGAACCACGGAATCCGGGAGTGCCTAACACCTTCTCCCGGATTAACAGAATTCCTTACCCGAATTTCTGTGTTCGCGGACTGTAATACAGAGTCAATCTTTTCCTCGATTCGGAATTGAACTGGTGACTTGGGATACCATAAATTATCCCAAGTGGTGACTCTGAATTTTTAATAAAATGATCCCATTTCGATTGTCACTTTAAGTTGGGAAAAACTCCCTTATACACCCTTCCGGGGGTGTAGGTAAAAAGGAGGTGTGACAGCTCTGACGACTCTGCTGGGGATCGAACCCAGAATCTCTGGTTCAAGGTTCAAGAATTCGAGCTTAGAATAATTGTTATAGTTGTCTTTATCCATTATCTGATTTTGTTACATGATTTGGGCCTAATGTGCTAATTAATTGCTTTTACCGCTTTGATATTCCGTGAACTGTATATAAACTGTTGCGAAATCCCTCTTCTCTCTGAGTCTTCTAAATCATGAAGAAGTGTGCACTTCGTGTGACTTCTCTTCTGTTAGAGTCATATTCCAAATTTAGAACGAGGTTCAGACAAGTTGCAAAGCCGGCGAAGCTTCTGTATTCCCGGTACGCTGCCCCCCGGCTCGAGCTATCCGCTCGGGTAAGCCAAGTCTAGAACAAATAAACCCAGGTTTTTAAACCTAGTATAACAATACCTCATGTTGGATCCCTAGTAGTAACATTTGTTTGCATCATGTGCATTTTGACTTTGGAGACTCAACACAGGGGTTGAGTCTGTCTAGGACAGGTGCGCCCGAAATAAAAAGACCATCCTGATGCATCTTACTTGCTACTTGTGCATTTATTTACTTCGGATTTGCATGCTGACCGGCTTTTGAATAAAAGGGAGAGAATTGGGAAAAGAAAATAGCAGTGTGAGGAAAACCATTAGTATACTGAAACTCTGCCGAAATTTTGAAAAAAGAGGAAAATTTTGTGGATTTTAAAGAAAAATAGAAAAAAATATCTTTGTGTTTCTGGGAAAAGGAAAAGAAGTTGGGTTTATTTTCTTAAAAAAAATTTCCCGAACTACCCCAGTTTGATTCTCACAAGGTATGAGATACGTAAGCAACCCCCATCGGGTCCAACTTCCTTTTTGCAAGAATAACACAAAAGAACAAAAAATTTACTTTAATTTGAAAATAATTAGGGTGATGTCATTCTTGTCAAAAATAGCCAAATGTCCCTAAAAGGGCATCGGAAGGCTGTTTTTGCAAGAACAACTACTTTTAGTCACTTTTAAAGGTTTTGGCTGGTTAGCCGACACAACCTTAAAATCTTCATTTTTGAAGTGCTGAAAGGCCGTATTGGCAAAGCCGGATATTTGTGTGAAAATTTCGGAAAAAAGATGGTCATTTTTCTTGAGTCAAAACGAGTCATAATTTCCTTTTAATTAAAATCACCCTAATAAATGTGCAGGATGAGCACAATTCAAAATGAACCTTTCTCAGTCCGTGAAGAGATCCCTTTGAAGCTACATATGTGGTGGCATGATTTGGGGGAAGATAGCAGAAAGGCTGTGACAAAAGCATTGGGTGGTCTTATCGGGATCTTGAAAGTTAAGCCAAGAAAAGACGTGATTGAGGTCTTGATACCATATTGGGACCCAGCGCATAATGTATTTCACTTTGCTGATTTCGAGATAACTCCTACACTGGAAGAGATAGCAGGCTATGCCGGTTTCAAAGGAAATCTTAGAATTAAATACCCGGTGGCACCGAGAACAGTAACCCCTCATAAATTTTTGGACTTGTTAAGCATCAGTCGTGACATCCGAGATGGAAATTTGGCCAAAGGATTCTGTACCTTCTACTTTTTGTATCGACGTTACGGGAATCCCTGTGGCTTCGAAACGCTAGATATCGGTCTTACTCATACAAGAAACCAAGATAAGTGGGAAGCTCGGAGAGGATTAGCTTTCATAGCAGCATTCCTGGGTATTTTGGTTTGCCCTAGAAAAGATGGGAACATAGAGTTGGGACTTGTAGGGATAGCCGATTTTATGATGAAAAAGGCAAATGGGACTATAGTGCCGCTGATCTTGGCGGAAATTTACCGAGCTCTGACCCATTGTCGAGAAGGAGGGAAGTTCTTTGAAGGGTGCAATATGTTGCTACAACTATGGATGGAGGAACACCTTTGTCACCGTCCCGGATACTTGAATTGTGGTATGACTGGCCTTGAATGCATCGAAAAACATGAAAAACGGGTAGATGGTTATGAGTTCCCGGATGGTACGAAAGCATGGCATGCTCATTTGAGATATCTGACTGCAAACAAGATCGAATGGTCGATCGGGTGGCTCTCGATCAGTGAAGTAATCTATATGTCGACTGAGGCATGGTTTTTGTTGTTGATGGGTCTTTGACGTATTCAGCCTTATGCTCCGCACAGAGTCATACGTCAGTTAGGCCGATACCAGACCATCCCACACAATGAAGATTTGAGTCGGCAGGTCATTGAGTTAGAGCCAAAAGCTGCCTTCCCAGAAGAAAGAGTGCGTCGGATTTGGCATCAGTGCAGATTCTTAGGTCCTAATACTCAAGTATGAGATCTATCCAGAGGCGAGGTAGAGCCTAGTTATACTGCTTGGTATGGTAAAAGGTCTCGGGTTCAACATGAGCCCGAAAGGCACGTAAAAAGACCCCATGTCCAACAGTTCACTGACGGAGCACAAGTGCAATAGGACTGGTTGCCAAAGAAAACGAGTATAGGGATACCATAAGCAAATTGGAAAAACAAGTCAGGGACCTTCAATTTGAAAATAGCTTGCGAGCCACGTCGGACGAAGGATAAAAGAAAAAGCTCGCCATAGAAAATGAGGTCCTTTGAACCCAGATTCAGAAAATGAAAATAGCGGCAGAAAACCCAACCCAAAGTGCCAAAGATAAGAAACTCATAGCTAACTTGAGGCAGAAAGTGAGTGACTATAGTTTTGATTTGAACAAAACAGAAAGTGAACTAGCCAAGGCTCGAAAATAGTTGGCTAAAAATGTAGATGAACGAGCACGCCTGGTTAAGCAGTTGAAAGAAAAGTACGATGATGAGGTCTCGGGATTAAAGAAAAGGGCCATCGCCACGAAAAACAAAATGACCAAACAGGCAAAAGACTTCAAGGTTGAAAGAGAACATTGTTATACGGCATTAGCACAATTAGAAATAGATTTGCAACAACTTCAGGAGCAAAATCAAGTGGCCGAGCAAACTTTGGAGGCCAGAGCCCAGCAGATTGGGTGTTTGTTACAAGAAAAATGTGTCATAAGAGAGAGAATTAGAAACATCGCCGATTACATCGTTATGAAGTGCCAAATCTGTGAAGATATGACTCGCACTACCTTCTTCGCAGCAGTGATGACATTTGTTAAGCAGATAATGAGTGACTTGGACCGACTTCAAAGGGATCTTGCATATAGGCCCGCGACAAGGCCGAATGATGTCCCGCGGGAACCAGGAGCATTGATGTATTCATGATTTTTCATTTGAGTCTATATTCCCTTTTCCGTTACAGTCTGTCAGTTGTGTTGAGTTTGTATTCTTCTTTTGCTGGAGTTTGTCAATTGTGTTCGAGTCTGTATTTTCTTTTGTTGGAGTATGATAGTTTATTTTTGGAGTCTGTATTTCGTCTCTTCATCCGCGTCTGTTAGTTTCTCTTGGAGTCCATTAGTTTGGAGTCTTTGTAATCAAAGCCTTTGCTTTTATGAAAATTGAAAATCCCAGAAAATGTTTACTTTCACACTTATCTCCCAGAACTATGCTCGGTCTGATTCATGCGGGGTCATGATACGTAAGCAATCTCCATAGGATTCGACCATAACCAAAAGAGAAAAAGAAGAAAAACGAAAAGAGAGAAGAAAAACAAGAGAGGAAAAGAAAGGAAAAAGAAGAAGAATAAAAAATCAAAGGAAAGAAGCAATAGAAAAACAAGAGGGAAATGAGAAAATAAAAACAAAGAGAAAGCAAGGGCAAGAGTGAAAACATGAAAAGAAAAAAAAAGAGAAGAAAAGCCGGAATGACGCAAGCAGCCGATCAAATATATAATAGAAATAGTTAACTGCTTAGGTGCATTCATTCCCCAAAATGTGCGGTTACCAATTTGTTAAAGCCCTAACCACTAACAAGGTTGTTGTTGATGTATTGAATCCAGGTAGGTGGTTAGTTGATTGACATTCTGGCAACTCGCTCATACAATACCCGATCAAAAGACAGGCAGAATATGGCCAACCAAGAACCGGAGACAAGTATTGTCGACCCGTCAAAGAAGCGGAAGAATTGGATGTTAATGCGATGAGGGAAGAGATGTATAAGTTAAAGCAACAAATGGCTGAAATATACCAAGCCTGGGCAAAGGAGCATCCACCACCGGTTTATCCCGCCAACCCTGCTTATATCCCACCATTGGCTCAACCTCAAGAACCTCCCACTGTGAACTCATCTCCAGCCTTTCCCCTATACCAACAATGCCATGGCAACACTTCCCATACATCACAAGCTCCTCCACCCAGACAAGTCCCGCACCCCCCACCAATCACACCTGTTTTTGTGGAACCTCCACCTGCTACATTACACCGATCTTCTAGTGAACCTCTGTTCTAAACTCATGACAACCAGTATTATCCCCCTGAACCCACCTTCAAAGTTCTAGAACCATATTCTTACACCCCTTATCTTGATCTCACAGCAGAAACTGAGAAGCCACCGAAGAATCCCGAACATGAGGAGATGATCAGAAAGGTCAAAAGCTTAGAACAATAATTCAAAGATATAAGGGGGTTGAGAGGTCAAGTAAGTGTGGCCTATAAGGATTTATGTTTGTTCCCAGATGTTCAGTTACCAGCAGGGTTTAAAATGCCCAAATTTGATCTGTACGACGGGCATGGTGACCCAGTAGCACACTTAAGAGGATTCTGTAGCAAGATGAGAGGAGAAGGCAGAAGAGATGAGTTGCTGATGGCATATTTCAGCCAAAGTTTGAGTGGATCGACGTTAAAATGGTATACCAGACAAGATCACAACAGATGGTACATATGGGACGATTTGGCCCAAGCCTTCTCCTGTCATTTTCAGTATAATCTTGAAATTATCCCAGGCCGTCTGTCATTGATGAAGATCAAGAAGAAGCCTGGTGAGAGTTTCATAGAATACGGGTTCCGTTGGAGAGAGCAAGCAGCGAGGGTTGACCCTCCGATGACGGAAAGTGAGATGGTTGGTTATTTCTTGCAGGCTTTGGAGCCCACTTATTTTGGTCACTTCGTGTCAGCAGTTGGCAAGTCCTTTAATGAAGTTGTAAAAATGGGAGGCATGGTTAAGGAGGGACTCAAGTCCAACAAAATCATGAGTTATTCAGCAATCAAAGTGACCACCCAGTCTATTCAAAACGATATTGGGGGTGTACTCGGGAAGAAGAAGAAAAAGGATATTGCTACAATTGAGTCGGGAGCTTGGGTTGGATCCAGGAACCTTCCACATTACTACAACCCGCCTCGACCCTACCACCAAACTTACCCCCACGCTCCATATAGCCCACCAACACATTATTACCCACCGCCTGATCCCCATTTTCCATCCATCACGCACAAACCTATACCCAACCTCCCGTTCACGCACAATGGTGTGCGCTGGCTCCACAAAGTCCATACCCAGCCCCCCAAAATACCTATCCACCCCCAAAAGCCTACATAAATCCCCCTGGAACAAGTTTTCATCCCAATCAAGCCTTTAAGAATAAGAGGTTGCAGAAACAGAAGACTTTCACTCCTTTGGGAGAATCATATACTAGCCTATTCCACAGATTGAGACAGTTGGGTATGTTGAATTCGATCGAGGCTAAACTGCCAAATCCCCCTCCTAGAAATATTGACCACTCAGTGAGTTGTGAGTATTGTTCAAGGACCCCGGGTCATGATACAGAGAAATGCTGGAAATTGAAAACAACTATTCAAGAGCTCATTGATACTAATCGGATTGAGGTCCAAGCCCCGGAGGCACCCAATATCAACTAGAACCTGTTGCCGGCCCATCATGAGACAAATATGATTGAGATTGTGCATAAGGGAGGGGAGCCTAAGAAGCCTTCGCAAACTGTCATGATGATTCGGGCTAGTGAAGCCAAGACGCTTGAAAAGTCAACAAGTGAGAAGTCTGTGATCAAGTTGAATGGGGCAAATAATGAACCATCTGTGGAGGTCAAGAAGGGGTCCTCAAGTGACGTTGCAAGAAAACATGAAAGAGCAAAAGTGTTTGTGCCAGGAGTGACGAACAAGCCTATGGTAATTGTGAAGGGCACCCGCACAGATCCTGTCATTATCCAACCGGTAACCCAATTACCGATAGTCAACAGCAAGGCAGTCCCATGGAATTATGAACGAGTGACAGTGACTTACAAAGGGAGAGAGGTTAAAGAAGAAGTGTGTGAGACCATGGTTTGACTCGATCGGGGAGATTCTTTGCCCCCGAAGAGTTGAGAAAAGCTAAGATCTCCAAAGATAACCCAGTGTTAGTGAAGAAAGCTGTGACCGAGGAAGAAGCAGAGTAATTTCTGAGAAAGATGAAAGTGCAGGACTATTCCATTGTGGAGCAGTTAAGGAAGACACCGGCTCAGATTTCGCTATTATCATTATTAATCCATTCAGACGAGCACCGTCGAGCTTTGATGAAGATCTTGAACGAAGCCCACGTTCCCGACAAAATCTCAATAAACTACTTGGAAAAGATAGCTAACAAGATATTTGAGGTAAACAGAGTCACTTTTTCTAATGATGAGTTGCCCGTGGAGGGTACCGAGCACAATAGAGCCCTCTATCTGACGGTGAAATGTGAAGATTCCGTGGTTACTCGGGTACTGGTTGATAACGGTTCCAGTGCAAATATTTGCCCTCTTTCCACTCTGAACAAGTTGAAGGTGGATGATGAAAGAATTTACAAGAACAATATCTGCTTTCGGGGATTCAACGGTGGAGGGAAAGATTGAATCGAGGACATAGTGCTCGAGCTTACAATAGGGCCAGTTGAATTTACTATGGAATTCCAGGTGCTCGATGTGGCTGTTTCTTACAATCTGTTGTTAGGTCAACCCTGGATTCATGCGGCCAAAGCGGTCCCGTCCACTCTGCATCAAATGGTTAAGTTTGAATGGGATAGACAAGAAATTGTTGTGCATGGCGAAGATAATTTGTGTGTTCCCAGTGATGCCATTGTTCCGTTCATAAAGTTTGAAGACGACAAGGGGCCATGGATTTATCAGGTTTTTGACACGGTATTGGTAGAGAAAATCTCTAAAGGGAAGTGCGTGCCAACTCCAAGGGTAGCTGCTGCATCAGTCATGGTAGCCATTGAAATGTTGAAAAATGGTTTTGTACCGGGCAAAGGTTTGGGTGCATCTCTGCAAGGTATCGTACAATCGGTTTCTCTTCCTAAAAACTTGGATACATTTGGTCTGGGGTTCAAGCCCACAGTCGCAGACGTGAGAAGAGCCAAAAAATGAAACAGAGAGCATGGGCCCTTCCAAAGCCAGTCCCGCGTCTTTCCAAATCATTTGTCAGGCCTGGTACCAGAAAGTGCCCAGTGACGATGGTTCCCAGTTCGGAGGTTGATATGGATGGAGATTTGATGGAAAGGTTCGAGAGGATATTCACCGATGTGAATGTGTTGGAAGCTGGAGAGGGTTCTAGCAAGGCAGATGTGCAATTTGTTGGGCCTAGTGCAAAGATTAACAATAGGGAAGCTACTCCTCTCCCCACCAGGAGGGAGTTTTGGTAGTTTGCTTTGATTTTCTTTCAATTTATCTGGATTATTCTAGGGTTGTAATTCAGATTCTATATTCCGTCCATTTGGATGTATAAACCCTGTTATCTTTAATTTCAATGAAATGCAATTTCTCTTTTCCTCTCTTCCTGATAGTTTTATTTTTGTTTTCCTTTCTTCCTTGTGCAGTTCTTTTTATGCCGGCTTCAATGATATGACATGCATGCGGAATCTCCGGCCCAGTCTTAAAAGCCAATCTAATTCTGAAATATTAATTCAAGAAATAGAATGTGATGTTGAATCGGAATATGAAGAGGATGAAGCCTTTGAAGAGATTAGTAAAGAATTAAGCCATTTTGAAAAAAAAACAAGCCTAACCTGAGTGACACAGAAGCAATCAATTTAGGGGACCAAGACAATGTCCGGGAAACTAAAATAAGTGTCTATCTTGAACCACAACTCAGAGAGGACATAATTAAAACACTGTTCGAGTATAAAGATGTTTTTGCATGGTCCTATGATGACATGCCAGGTCTAAGCACTGGCTTGGTGGTTCACAAATTGCCCACTGATCCGGCATTCCCCCCGGTCAAGCAGAAGCTGAGGAAATTTAAGATTGATATGAGTGTGAAAATTAAGGAAGAGGTCACCAAACAGTTTGATGCCAAAGTCATTCGGGTCACCCGGTATCCCACCTGGTTAGCAAATATTGTGCCTGTGCCGAAGAAGGATGGTAAGACCAGGGTGTATGTTGATTATCGAGATCTCAATAAGGCAAGTCCCAAGGATAACTTCCCATTGCAGAACATCCATATATTGATCGATAATTGTGCCAAGCATGAAATTGGTTCTTTTGTGGATTGTTATGCGGGTTACCACCAGATCTTAATGGATGAGGAGGACGCAGAAAAGACAACATTCATCACGCCATGGGGAACGTACTGCTATCGGGTCATGCCATTTGGTTTGAAAAATGTCGGGGCAACCTACATGAGGGCAATGACGACCATATTCCACGACATGATACACAGGGAGATCGAGGTTTATGTGGATGATGTGATTTTAAAGTCTAGAAAGCAGTCTGACCATGTCAGAGATCTGAGAAAGTTCTTCCAAAGGCTTCGCAGGTACAATCTCAAGCTCAATCCTGCAAAATGCGCATTCGGTGTTCCGTCTGGAAAGTTGTTAGGATTCATAGTCAGCCGACGAGGTATTGAATTAGACCCGTCAAAACTCAAAGCCATCCAGAAATTGCCACCTCCAAAGAACAAGACTGAGGTGATGAGTCTATTGGGAAGATTGAATTACATCAGCCAGTTTATTGCTCAGCTCACAACAACTTGTAAGCCTATCTTCAAACTGTTAAAGAAAGATGCTGCAGTCAAGTGGATAGATGAATGTCAGGAAGTATTTGATAAGATACAGGGATACTTGTCAAACCCACCTGTGTTGGTCCCGCCAGAACCAGGGAGATCTTTGATTCTGTATTTGCCGGTCCTAGACAGTTCATTTGGTTGTATGTTGGGCCAGCATGACATTACCGGCAGGAAGGAGCAGGCCATTTATTATCTCAGAAAGAAGTTCACAACTTACGAGGTTAAGTACACTTATCTTGAGAGGACGTGTTGCGCCCTCACATGGGTGGTGCAGAAGTTGAAGCATTATTTGTTATCTTACACTACTTACCTCATCTCTCGTTTGGATTCGTTAAAGTATATCTTTCAGAAGCCTATGCCCACAGAGAGCTCGCAAAGTGGCAAATCTTGCTCACAGAATTTGACATCATCTATGTGACTAGGACTGCAATGAAAGTACAAGCATTGGCTGACCATTTGGCTGAGAATACTGTAGATGAAGAATACGAACCTTTGAAGACTTATTTCCCTGATGAAGAGGTAATGTACATTGATGAGTTAGAACAGGTTGAAAGGCCAGGATGGAAACTTTTCTTTGATGGGGCTGCTAACATGAAAGGCATTGGAATAAGAGCGGTACTTGTTTCTGAAACAGGGCATCATTACCCTGGTACGGCTCAGCTTCGGTTCTACTGTACTAATAACATGGCTGAGTATGAGGCATGCATTTTGGGTTTGAGGATGGCTATGGATATGGGTATCCAGGAAGTCTTGGTCTTGGGTAACTCGGACCTTCTGGTGCACCAGATTCAGGGAGAGTGGGAAACACAGGATTTAAAACGCATACCGTACCGGCAATGTTTGCATGATCTTTGCCAACGGTTTCAAGCAATAGAGTTCAAGCATATTCCGAGGATTCATAATTAGGTCGCTGATGCTTTGGCTACTCTGGCATCGATGCTACATCATCCGGATAAGGCTTATGTTGACCCGTTGCATATTCAGGTCCGCGATCAGTATGCTTATTATAATGTGGTAGAAGAAGATCTCGATGGGGAGCCTTGGTTTCACGACATCAAGGAATACATCAGGATGAGAGTGTATCCCGTACAATCCACAGGTGATCAAAAGAGAACAATTCGATGGTTGGCAAGCAGATTTTTCTTCAGTGGAGGGGTTTTGTACAAAAGAACTCCAGATCTTGGATTGCTGAGATGCCTAGATGCTAGGCAGGCCACAACTATTATGATTGAAGTACATTCTGGAATCTGCGGACCGCACATGAGTGGGTATGTGCTGGCAAAGAAGATTCTACGAGCAGGTTATTATTGGCTCACTATGGAGCGAGATTGTATTAGTTTCATGCGTAAATGTCATCAGTGCCAAGTGCATGGAGATTTGATTCATTCTCCACCATCTGAATTACACACGATGTCTGCACCGTGGCCTTTTGTTGCATGGGGCATGGATGTCATTGGGCCAATTGAGCCATCAGCATCGAACGGGCACAAGTTCATTCTGGTGGCCGTAGATTATTTTATCAAGTGGGTTGAGGCTAAGACTTTCAAGTATGTAACCAAGAAGGCGGTGGTTGATTTTGTGCTCTCAAATATCATTTGTCGGTTTGGAATACCGAAGGTAATCATCACAGATAACAGTGCTAATCTCAATAGTCATATGATGAAAGAGGTATGTCAACAGTTTAAGATTACACATCGCAATTCCACCCCATACCTCCCCAAGGTGAATGGAGCAGTCAAGGCAGCCAACAAAAACATAAAGAAGATACTTCGAAAAATGGTGGAGGGTTCTAGGTAGTGGCATGAAAAGCTGCTGTTCGCATTGCTGGGTTATCGTACTACTGTTCGTACTTTAGTAGGGGCGACTCCTTATTTGTTGGTGTATGGCACCGAAGTAGTGATACCTGCAAAAGTGGAAATTTCATCCCTTTGAATTGTCGCGTAGGCTGAAATTGATGATGATGAGTGGGTCAAAACCCATCTGGAGCAATTAAGTTTGATCAATGAGAAGAGACTGGTAGCGGTATGTCATGGCCAGTTGTATCAATAGAGAATGACAAGAGCATACAATAAGAAGGTGCGTCCACGGAAGTTTGAAGTGAGGTAGTTAGTATTGAAACATATTCTTCCTCATCAGGTTGAAGCAAAAGGAAAATTCGCCCTAAATTGGCAGGGGCCGTTCGTTGTAACTAGAGTGTTGTCCAATGGTGCATTGTATTTGACAGATGTGGAAGGCAAATGTGTAGAAATGGCTATCAATTCTGATGCAGTCAAGAGATACTATGTATGATTTCTTTCTTTGATTGTACTTGTTTGTATTTGGCATGTCTCGAATATTGAAATGACGAAGGCATTTTGTTCTGCTATCTAAACACATTATCCCTTGTCACCCCTTTTGAGCCTTATTTATTTTCTTTCATACCCCTCTTTCGGAATCAGTAACAAATATCAGAAACACAAGCGTAAAAGATAAGTAAAGGAAGGAGAGAAAAATAGAAAGAAAAGAAAAGAGAAAGAAAAGAATGAAAAGAGAAAGAAAGAATGAAAAGAGAAAGAGAGAATGAAAGAGAAAGAAAAGAATGAAAAGAAAAAAGAGAGGAAGAAAACAACAAAAGGGAAAAAGAAAGCAAAAGAGAAAGAAAAGAAAAATCAAAACAACAAAGTAATTTCTATGACATGAACTACGTTCGACCTGATTTCCTTTAAGGATACGTAGACAGCCTCATAGTTCGGTCTCATCAAAACAAAAAATCCAAAAGTCCCCAAGCAAGAAACTGGGGTAGAAGTTGTGGTTGTTGTAAGAAATCTGGTTCCGAAAGTTGTAATCTTGAACCCATGATGAGTTGTTTTGAGCCTTTTTATACCCTTTATTTCTAACCCCATCCAAAAGCCCACATTACGGTCCAAAGAAAAACCTTCTGATCAGTCTTAAAGAAATGCCAAGGCGAGCAAGTAGCGGTGATTCATATAAGGGGCAACATTCTGGTCCAAAGGGGAAAAATATGTTAAAAATGAGAGAGTCTTATTGGTGAAAACCCTCACGGGCACCGTAAGGCGACGGGAGCTAAGGGAAATCAAAAAATGAGAGAGTCTTATTGGTGAAAACCCTCACGGGAACCTTAAGGAGAAAGTGAGTTGACAGATGAACGAATGAGAGAGGTCTGCTGGTGAAAACTTTTCAAGGCACCGCAGGATGAACAAGGTCGGGATTTGGACGAAGAAATCAGGTTATGGAAATTTCGGGGCAACCAAATGTGGCAACTAGAAGTTGATTAGTTAGACAGATTGGGCCGATTAATCCAAAATGCATGTCATGATCATTGGTGCCCGCTGCTCCATCCATATAAGTCCTTTTTCTTTTGCCTCTTCAAATAGTCTTCCAGTTTTGGATTTTCTTATCCTTAACTCTAAAAGTCATCGCATTTCATTCCTTTGGGTTTATTTCTCTAAGAGGTTCCCAATGTCAGTTCTATTTAAGAAAATAAGGAGGAATTTCAAAGTTCACTACCAGCTTCAAGATTACGAAGCACAGTGCAGCCAGAGCATACCAAAGATAGCATGATGTAAAGTTGGGTAAAGTGCGAGCAAGAGTTCCATCGACAAAATGATTTGGTAATTTCATGGGGGATGCATAGGTTCAGTTAAAGGGGTCAGAGGTGTGAAATAACGGTTCGGGTATAGAACACTCAGGTCATTCAAGTTATGGGGTTTTGAAAGTTAGTCGGAAAGTCAAGCGGTTCAGGGCCAGTTCGGGAAAGCCAGTCAAAACAAAACAATGCAGCGGAGAGACCTTCAACAAGAATGCCATCAACTACCCACCACATTTTAAACTGACAAAATTTTTCTTTGATTAAAACAGGGACAGGAAATTTCGGTTGTTTCGAAGAAACCCACCGTAAGGAAAAACAAGCGCCAGTCAGGTTTGACTGTAAATTTTCAAGACCCTCCTGGAAAATGGGACATAGTTTAAAGTTCAGAAATAGCATAATCTAGCATAAATGTATCCCAAAGGAATATAAGCTAGCTTAGAAGTTTGCATGTTCGAGATATGATTCAATTAGGAGTTTCCAGGACCCTCCTGAGTAATGGGACTTAGCTTTAAGATTTCGATTAGATAACAACATTTAGCGTAGACTCTGCTGTATGGTAGTATAATTCAGCCATGAAAGTTGTCACCCTTAAGATAAAACTTGACCTTTGATTTTCAGGACCCTCCTGGATAATGGGGAGTAGTTTAAGACCTTCTTAGATAACATGATGTAGCGAAATTCATGTCCTTAAAAGATATAGCGTAGATTTAAAATTGTCGTTTAGTTAAGAGTTGTCAGGACCCCCCTGGATAATGGGACCTAGCTTTCAAATTCTTATTAATATTTGGTAATATGATTCAGTTTAACACTCACATATGTGCCCAACTACCAAACTAGGGCAGAAAATTTCCTCTATTTTTGTCATTTTGTTGAAGTCAGGAGCCCGCCTGGAGAGCAGGGAATACATTTCAAGTTAGAAGTCAGGAGCCCGCCTGGAGAGCAGGGAATACATTTCAATTTAGAAGTCAGGAGCCCGCATGGAGAGCAGGGAATATATTTCAAGTTAGAAGTTAGGAGCTCGCCTGAAGAGCAGGGAATACTTCAAGTCAGCAGTCAGGAGCCCGCTTGGAGAGCAGGGAATACGTTTAGAGATTAGAAGTCAGGAGCCTGCCTGGAGAGCAGGAAATACATTTCAAGTCCAGCAGTCAGGAGCTCGCCTGGAGAGCAGGGAATACATTCAAGTTCAACAGTCAAGAGCCCGCCTGGAGAACAAGGGAGTACAATTCAAGTTTTAGTTTTCAAGTTCTTATTGATATTTGGTAATGTGATTTGTTTTACACTTACATATGTTCCCAGATACCCAAACTGGGGCAGAAAAATTTCCTTTGTTTTCATCTATTTTGTTGAAGTCAGAAGCTCGCCTGGAGAGAAGGGAATACATTTCGAGTCAGCAGTCAGGAGCCCGCCTGGAGAGCAGAGAATACATTTCAAGTTAGCAGTCAGGATCCCGCCTGGAGAGCAGGGAATACATTTCAGGTTAGCAGTCAGGAGCTCGCCTGGAGAGCAGGGAATACATTTCAAGTCTAGCAGTCAGGAGACCGCCTGGAGAGCAGGGAATGCATTCAAGTTCAGCAGTCAGGCAGCCATCTGGAGAAAAGGAAAAGCATCTCAGATTACAATTCAAGGCGGCAACAAAGGGATCCCGCCGGGAGAATACAAGTCAACAAGGCAACAAGAACCACATGAGCAAGTTTGAAGATATATATAGGATTTTGTAATGCATAGATCATGGTCTAGTCTAGCTTCTTTTTATTTTATCATGGTGTAATAAGGGGACACAATAAGCAGTAGCAGCTGCAGCAGCAACAGTGAAATCACAGCTTCCTGGTAGTCCCAACTACCGAAACTTCCCGAACTACACTGACTTGATTCCTTTACAGCCAAGGATATGTAGGTAACCTCGGAAGCAGGGTGCGGTCAAATCTTTCAAAAAATGCTTCCCACAGAGTATTCAAACGGGCAAAAATCGCTCGTATCCGCTCACTTTATCTTTGCACGAAAACTCTTCGTGTTTTCGGGCAAAGAGGGGCAAATGTGAGCACGTGATATTTGCCTTATATGAATTACTCCCATAAATTCAAAACAAAATAACTTCTTTTCATTATTTGAAATTTTTGAGGATTTTGTGGCATTTTCTGATAATTGTTTGCATTTGTCTGTGCATTTTTATTTTTATTTAATTAATAAAAATAGCAAATATAGCATGTACTGCATTTAGGATTTAATTTTACATTTTCGATTAATTGGTAAATTAATTTGTTTTATAAGATATAAAAATCACAAAATAACTCATTTTTGCATTTTTAACTCTTTAATTTTGAATTTTATATTTTTCTTTGAATTTAGGATTTAATTAAATATTTTAAATACTAGGGTGATTGATTAATCTAATTGGGTAGGTTAATTTAGTTCAAAATTTAATTTAGGTTTTATTTTTTAATTTGAAAAAGAAAAGGATTTAAAATCGGAAAAGAAAAGAAAGGAAATAAGAGAAAAATTGGATTTTGGGCTTTTCCATCGAATTTTTCCAGGCCCAAACGATTATACACCTAGTACCTGGTTAAATTGCCCCACACCGGCCCAGATATGGTTCCAACCCGGTCCAAACCCCCCCAGTACCATAAACGACGTCGTCTCGATTGTTTTTGATTTGGACTGTTGATCTCAGTTGATAGAACGGTCCAAAACTAATTCATACTTAGTATATAACTGTCCAAACGCTAACCCACCCCCTCTATCTCCATCCCTCACCATCTCAGAGATTCCCCCTTTAGCCCCGCCCTAAACCACCGCCTGTCGCCCGTTGGAAATCGCCTACTGTGGCGGCCGACGTCCAAACACTACCAAATTTACACCCCTGATTCCTCTCCACCTCCCCATTCCAAATCTCCAAACCTCCTCCCTCGAATCTTACTAGAACTCTTCGAATCTTGAATCGAAGAGAATAACCAAAGCCCTAACGCCTCCAATCACCCTCAAAATAACACCCCATAACCACCAAGCCCCCCTCATTCCAAATCCCTGTTTAGTTTCCCTCAAATCGTAGCCCAACTCGTTGAATCTTAAATCTAGGGTTCGAGTTCTAGAGGTCAAAGTCAGGGTCATCCATGCAAGGTCATCCCTCCAATTCCCCCGAGTGTTCCAAGCCTGGTTTGTCTCAGAATGATGTTCTTCGTGTGTTCTTGACAAAGAACAAATGATTTATACCATTTCGAGACTAAATCAGAATTATCCGGTGATTTCGAGTTTAAATCGGTAAGTTTTCTCTCTTTTCCTTTTCTGTCCGTGTTTCACCTTTTATTCCTCTTCTTTTCTTCTCCCTTTCTTTAGTTAGTTTTTTTTACGTTGATTGAAATTCGAGCAAGGTTTTGAACCTAGGTTCCCTCTAAATTGATTTTGTGTTCGTTTCTGGGTCGTTGGCTTTTCAGTTATCTTTTTCAAATCTTAAAGTTTGTGGTCTGTTTAGTTTTTATTATTGCCATGCCTAAACTTCTCATTTCGTCTTTTGTTTTAGTCGCATAGTGTAAGCACGTGATTTTTGCCCAAATGAGAATTACTCCAAAAAAATCCAAAAATAAAATGATTTTTCTTTGGTGTGCAATTTTGTGATATTTTGAATAAGTATTTGTATTTGTCTTTGCGTGTTTATTTGCTAAATTAATAAAAAAATACAAAAATATGTCGCATTTTGCATATAGGATTTAATTCTACAATTGTTAGTAATTAAATTTGTTTTACAAAAATTAAAAAATTACAAAAATAGGCATCGTTTGCATTTTTAGCATTTAATGTCCAAATATACAATTTTATGCTTAATTAATACTTAATTGTGCGTTAATTGTTATTGAGAGTTAATTTGCGCTTTTATAACTTAATTTAGTTCTTAATAATAGTTTAAGTATTTTTATAATTTAGTTTTAGAAAAATAAAAGAAGAAAAGAGAGCGAAAATATAAAGAAAGTCGGAATTAGGCCTCTTCTTCAACTTCAAGCCATAGGCCCAAAAAATGGCCCAATCTTCCCTACGACCCAGTCCATTTCGAACTGGGTCGACCCAGTCCATAACCCAACACCCCTATCTTACAAAACAAAAAAAAATAAAAAAAAATAAAAGAAGAAAACCCTAAAGAGCTAAGCCATCCGCCCCCCCCCCCTTTTCCTATCTTCTTCTTCTCCAAAGTTTCTCAAGCTCCCATGGCTTCCCCCCCCCCTCAAGCTCATCCATGGCTTTTCATTGTCACCCCGCACACACTTACATACCTCGTCTCGTCTCCAAGCAACCATAGATGCTGCCCAAAGCTCCTTCATCTTCGTCAAACAAACAACGCCCCTCCTCGTCCGCCATTGAAGAGCAACGTTGTTGCTGTGTTTTGCTCGATGAACAGCTCAAACCTTACGTCCAAACACGCCCATTGCAGCTGCTTCCTCGTCATGACTGCCTCGTCCAACTCGAGATTGTTTCAGCTGCGTTGATGCGACCATCGTCGTCATGCCCGCTACTACTGTGCCGTGCTACTGCTTTTGCTTCCTCCGTCGAGCTGTTGCCGGCGTTTCTGCCACTGCTGGGTCGTCGCTGCTGCTGCCTCGTCGCAACAGTGACGCTGCCGCTGCTACTCCTTCCTCCTCCGCTGCTTCTGCTTCTCGACGTCGTTCTGCTGCTCGTCGCGGCAGTAGCCGCGGCTGCTTCTACTTCTTCTTCGTCTTCGTCGTCCTTCTTTCGAGCTTTGGTCGAGGCTCGGACAAATTTGCTTACAATCAAAGTGCGTCGTTGATTCATCTCCGGTTAGTTGTTTTTGAGTTTTATTTTTGTCCATATTTTGTTTGATATTTTCCGGATCCAAATCGTTAAATGATTTAATCCTTGTTTTGTTCGTTGTTCGTCGTTGAAATAATTTTCTAGTGTGTTCATGTTATTTTGTTAAATTAATTTTCAAATTTCAAAATAGAAGTTTAATTAGTTGTTTTCATATTCATTTCATGTTTGTATTATTGTTTAAGTGAATATTTGTTAGTTTGTTGTTTGTTAGATTCAAATTGAAATTTAATTAACTATTTCTTCAATTTATTTCATGTGTTTATGTATTGTTAGAAATTGTTAGTATTGTTAAGTTCAAGTTTAAGTTCATAATTGTTTCTTCGTCGATCTTGTTATTTGTTTAAAGAATTTAGTTGTGTTAAAGGAATATATTGATTTAATCGTTTAATCCGTCATGTTTGTTGTGTTAAAATAGATTCATTCATGTTCATGTTTGGATGATCTTGAATCCGAATTTTGTATAGTTTGATTTCTTGTTTACCATTTATGATTATTTCTTGAATTGTTCTCATAATCTTGTTTAAAGTTTAATATAAGAATTGTTTGTTGTAATGTTGTTAGAGTTGATTTTAAGTTCAATATTATTGAATTTAGGAATCTAAATATACTTGTTTGATTGTTGTTGTTGTTTAAATCCGAAAAATAGGTTTGTTGTTGCTAAAAATATTGTTCAATCAAATTTTAGTTGTTCTTGGTTGTTCAATTTGTGTTCATGTGATTTGTTGTTGAAATGTTGTTAAAATCATGTTCATGTGATATTGTTGTTATGATGTTCATCCGTGTTCATATTGTTGTTTGAACATTGTTAGAAATTGATCATATTGTCTATATTTTGGTTAAGTTTGATTAATTGATGTGTTATAGCTGATGGGTAGTTTGGTAAATTTGTAATACGTTCAGGGGTAGTTTGGTAATTTCAGTAAGGTCGGAAGGGGTAGTTTAGGAATTGTACATTTTGTAATTGTTTATTTGAAGCATGGGGGACAAAATGAAATGGGGTGGGTTGTGATATGATTATTTAATATAAAGGGGGGACAAGATTTAATTTAAAGGGGAATCTTGCATTATTTTAAATGAAGCATGGGGGACAAAATGAAATGGGGTGGTGTGATATGTTTATTTAATGTAATGGGGATGAGTGGAAAGATAATGGGTTGGGTAGAGAAAAAGTATGAATTTTAATTAATTGAAAGGTTTATGGGATGGGTTATAAAAGAGAAGTCTTGAAATCAGATAGAGGGGAGACAGAAAAAAACGGGAGAGAGAAACAAATCTGAAAATAAGAGAGAAAAGGGCTGAACATTTAAGAGATAGAAAATTCCGAAAAATATTTAAGCTTTCAAATAAAAAAAAACTAAAAAAAATATTCTGCTTTCTTTTGTTGTTTGAAATCAGAATTGATTGTTGTTTCATAAAAGCTGAAGCTTTTGTTTTTTTTGGATTACTACTCCACCGGTCTGTTACTGGGTTGTTACTGTTGTTGGGCTATTGTTGCTGTGTTGTACTGATTTTACTGCTGCTGCTGATTCTCATCTTCATTTTCTTTTGCTTCCAATATCAGGTACACAACTGACACGCTGGTTATTGTAATCCGAAATATGAAGCATGAATACGAAAAAATGAAGAGTTGAAATTTTGAATTATATTTAATTATATTCTGAATTTTATTTGTATGTATAAATTATGTAGTTTGCAAAAAATCAGAATCATGTAGATATTTAATACATATAGTGGAACATTCGACGATAGCTTAACAAATGAACTATCTACATCTATTGCCTAAAAATAAATAAATGGTGTAGTAATTCCGTTGAATAAAAAATCAAACGAATAGGCCATCTAGTAGGAAGTTGGTAGAAATTTATTTAGTTAAATAATATTGGTTAATTTCAGCATATAAATGGTCTAGGATTAAAATTAGAATTGCTATGTTTTTTTTTAATTTGACAAACTGAGAACATGCCTAGTATAATGTAACTAGGTAATAACATGTAAATAAATTAAGATATTTCTCCTTTATTTTGTAGAGACAAATTTCAATAAAAAATGTAGGCATTTTAGGACTGTCCTTTTAAAAATAAAATGAGATGAGCCTCGCCCAATAAAATGCACTAATTGCGGGGCCCTCAATAAATATTTAATTGAGTATTTAGAATTCGGGATGGACTGTTTAGTGAATTCCACAGTCTTACCCATAAATAATAATATGCTAATCGCTTTAGGCACGATTTAATAATAATACATTCTTAAACATGGGTGCGCATTTATGCGACCCAAATCCAAATCCTAAAACATTGAATAAAAATACGTTCCGGATCGCGGGTGCATTTTATGTGACGCAATCCAAAGACATATTTTTAAACGATGTTCACATTCTTGTAAAAATAATAATAACAATTATGAAAGCGGTAAAAAGATAAAATTTGCACATAAGTTCATATTTGTATAAAATCAGATAATCAAGCCGAATATAACAGTTGAGCGACCGTGCTAGAACCACGGAACTCGGGAATGCCTAACACCTTCTCCCGGGTTAACAGAATTCCTTATCCGGATTTCTGGTACGCAGACTGTAATATGGAGTCATTCTTTTCCTCGATTCGGGATTAAATTGGTGACTTGGGACACCCTAAATCTCCCAAGTGGCGACTCTGAAATAAATAAATAAATCCCGTTTCGATTGTCCTTTAATTGGAAAAAACTCCTTGTACCCTCGCGGGGGCGGAAAAAGGAGGTGTGACAGCTCTGGCGACTCTGGATTACTTGTAACCCAGAACCACTGGTTCAGGGTTAGAAATTCGAGCTTAGATAAATTGTTATATTTGGCTTTATCTGATTTTTACATGTGTTTGAGCCTAATGTGCTAAATGATGCTTTTACCGCTTTGATATTATGTGAACTGTATATAAATTGTGCCGAAACCCATCTTCTCTCTGAGTCTTCTGAATCATGAAGAAGGGTGTACTTCGTACGACTTCTTTTCTGTATAGTGTCAAGTCCCAATTTAGAACGAGGTTTGGATAAGTCGCAAAGCCGGTGAAGCTTCTGTATTCCCGGACTGCCGCCTCCTCCTCGGCTCGAGCTGTCCGCTCGGGTAAGCCAGGTCTAGAACAAACACCCAGGTTCTGAACCTAGTATAACAAAGCCACATGCCGGATCCCTAGTAGGAACGTTTGTTTGCATCACGTGCATTTGACTTTGGAGGCCCAACACAGGGGTTGGGTCTGTCTAGGACAGGTGTACCAAAAATGAAAATGACCATCCTGATGCATCTTACTTGCTACTACTTGCGCATTTATTTGATTCGGACTTGTGTGCTGACTGACTTGTGAATATCAGGAATAATATTTTGAAATTGAAAAAAAAACGAAATAGCGGTTAGGGAATTGATTGTTTATATTTGAAAAGAAAACAAATGCCCAAATACTGTCAAAACTCTGCCGAAATTTTAAGAAAATGAAAAAAAAATGTCTTTTTAGTTTGTTTTATTAAAAGCTAAGAAAAAAAAATCGCTGTTCTGTTTTTGTTTTTCAAAAAAAAAAAAAAAATATATATAGTTTGTCTTGCCATGAAAATGAAAATAAAAAAGAGTCTTATTTTTAAAATGGTTTTTTTATTATTTATTTGCTTATGAAAATGCAAAAAATAAAAAATAAAAAAAAGTCTTTCATTATTTGTCGCAAATATATATATATATATATATATATATATATATATATATAAATCCGAAAAGTTTTTTTTTATTTCCAAAAGATATATATATATCTTTATTTGTTGCAAAGAATATTTGTCTTGCCAAGAAAATTCAAAATAAAATTCCAAAAGATATGTCTTGCAAAAAATAATATAAATGTCTTTATTTTCCATTGTTGATAAAACAAAAACAAAAAAAAATTCTTTTAAGAAAAAAAATTCCGAAAATATTTTGATTCTTCTTTCAAAATTGAAAAGAAAATTCAAAATTCAAAAAATATTTTTTAGAAGCATTTCTTTTATCAAAAGTAAAATTCCAAAAATATTTTTTTTCTTTAGAATAAAAAAACAAATGGAAATTCGAAAAAAAAAACTTCCTTTTACTTTTGAAATTCTCAAAGTTCAAATCAAAAGAAAAGGAATTTTTACAAGTTTTTCTTTCAAAAAGAAATCAATCAAAAAAAATATATACTTCCTTTGAGCAGTTCTTTCACAGTTCCAATAAAAAAAAATATTAGTTCATTTACTTATTCACGAGGCCCGAACTACGCGGGTTTGATTCTCACCGGATGTGAGATACGTAGGCAACCCTCATCGGGTCCAACCCCCTTTTGCTAAAAAAGCCAAAAACAAATAAAAAAAACATGTCAAGATTTTTAATTTTGTCATAAATAAGTCGGGTGATGTCCAACTTCCTCTTTTACAAAAAAAAAATAGCAAAAATATATATGTCAAATTTCTAAGAAGTCGGGTGACGCTGTTTTATCAAGACATAGCCGAATGTTCCCGAAGGGGACGCCGGAAGGCTAACTTTGCATAAACAGCCACTTTTGGGTCATATTTAAGATTTGGTCCAGTTGACCCACACAGCCTTAAAAATCTTCGTCCCCGAGACGTTGAAAGGCCGTGTTTGCAATATTGAGTTTTCTAATTTGAAAAACGATAAAAAGAGTCATAAATAAGTCAGGTGATGTTGTTATGTCATAAATAGCCGAATGTTCCCGAAAGGAACGCCGGAAGGCTGACTTTGCATAAACAGCCACTTTTGGGTCATGTTTAGGATTTTTGGTCTAGTTGACCCACACAGCCCTATAAATCTTCGTCCCCGAGGCGCTGAAGGGCCGTGTTTGCAACACCAGGTTTTTATTATAATTTTAAAAGAGAAAAAAAAAACAAAGAGTCGGCGGTCAGGTGAATACCGTTTGAATTTTGTCATAATAAGCCGAGCCAGCTTCGGCCGCGTCTTAAACCGTTCTTGCCGAAATAGCCTTAGAGTATCTTTCAGTTGTCGAAAGGTTATTTTCGTAAAAGAATGGACAAGTTGGTGAAGTGTCATAAAATAATCCTCCCCAGCCTCAAAATTCATGTGAGAATTGGAAGGGGCCACATTTGCAAAAATAGTCATTTGGTTGCATTTGATAAACGGGGAAAGGAAGCTGGCCGTTTGTTTTTGAGTTTGTAAATCTTTTGATTAGAATATGCGGGTTGTTTGATTTTCAAGTTTGTAGGTCATCTTTAAACCTTTGAAACCCAGTTTGTTTTAATATGAAAATTAAAAAAAAATGTTGAGTATTGTTTATCTTTATTGGTCCGAACTACGCAAGGTCTGATTCATGCGGGGTCATGATACGTAGGCAATCTCCATAAGATTCGACCACCACTGAAAAAGAAAAAAAAGGGAAGAAAGAAAAATAAAGGAAAGCGCAAGTGCATCGCATCTCTGATAGAATGGTTTAACTGCTTAGGTGCAATGCATCTCTAATATATGATTATCTGTCAAATGCCCTGACACTAACGTGATGGCTTCCCTTTGCTGTGTTCATATATAGAAAAGTGGTTGGTTGTGGTAACTCCTCCCTGCAAAGCAAATGACACAGAACCTCAGAACAGGGTGGGTCGGTACTGATGACCGACAACAATTGGTCGAACAGAACAACGGGTTGGTAGAAGAAGTGAAAATGCTGAGACAACATGTGGCAGACATGTATCAGGCATGGATAACTGGGAAAGCACCACCCCCACCACCGCCAAGCTTTTCAAACTCTGGCATTACCCATCCCCATACTCTCCATCCCAGCCCACTTATGACAGCTTTCCTAGCTACCCGAGTAGCTCCATCACTCGTCCACGCTACTCCCTTCCCCAATGCTACTTCTCTCCACGAGATTCCCAAAGACGGGCTTCACTTTCCAAATACCCAGCTCCACAGAAGGCCTATCCACCCTCACAAGCCTACCAGAAGCCCCCTGGATCAGGTTTCCGGCCCAATCAAGCATTTAGGAACGAAAGGTTGCTGAAACGAGGAAAGGCTCTCACCCCTATCGGAGTATCTTATGCAAGTCTGTTTGAAAGGCTAAAGCATGCTGGCTCTATTGAGCCACTCCCCGCATGTACTCCAAATCCACTTGCAAGGAGCTTTGATCCGGCAGCGCGATGCGCCTACCACTCCAATGTCATAGGGCACAACATTGAGAGCTGTCATAGTTGGAGAAGGGAAGTAGAGAAAATGATCCAAGAAGGGCGGGTTGTGATTAATAACAGTGACATGGTGCACTCGAGCCCCTCGAGAACTTGCCAACGGATGTTGATGATATTGAAGCTGGTAATGGTCTTGGCAGTATCGATGCAAAGCTCAGTGGCTAAGATGCCAGTCTTGATAAAGTGGAAGGACGCTCTGTTCCTTGGTTAACAAGAGAGAAGCTTGTGGTGGCTTATTTTGTTGACATTTATGTTGTTCGGATTATTAGGGTTATAAGTCGGATATTGTCTTGTCCAGTTTGTTTTAGGATTTTGTTCTGGATTGTTTTGTTTGTTTTGTTATTTAAACCATTTCACCGGTAGTCTAATACAAAATCCGGTCTTTCTTTATTTCCAGTCATCTCTTTGTTTGGTCCTTTTATCATTTTTGTTCAGTGCCGATTCTAGTGACATGACATGCGCACACAGTTTGGGCCCAACCTTAAAAGTTAATCGTAAAACCCTGGAAAGGCGATCAGACCATTTAAAGGAAATAAGAACGGTTTGGGATTATTTGAAGCCCGAGTCATGTGGAATTGGGGCAAGTTAAACACAAAGAAAACCGTTAAAATCAAGATTCTCCAAATTGGCGTGAGGGTCATTCATGATAATGAGAGTGTCGCCCAACGATGTTTTAGAAATAACAAAGGGAAAAGCAAATGTTTAACATAATTGTCAAGCCCAGCACCGTCGGAAGAGACTATAAATCTATTGTTTGTTGTGTTGTTTGCATTTGGCATGTTTTGAAGACTGGAATGACGAAGGCATTTTGTTCTGCTACCTAAACACTTTATCCTTCGTTACCCCTTTTTGAGCCTTACTTATTTTTCTTTCATACCCCTCGTTCGGAATCAGTAAAAACGACTAGAAAACGCGAGCATGGCATGAAAACATGAAAAAAAAAAAAGAAAGAAAAAAAAAGAAGAAAAGAAAACAACAAAACGAAAAAGAAAAGAAAAGAAAAATGATAACAAAAAAAAAGTCAAATGAAAAAAGAGGAATTGGGAACTATGTTTGACCTGATTCCTCAAAGAGGATACGTAGGCGCTTCACGGCTCGGTCATAGGGTGCTTAATGGCCACAATGGTCATAGTGTACATGGTGTAATAAAAATAATAAAAAATAAGTAAATAATCCCCAAGCAAGAAACTGGGTCAAGGGTTGCACTTGTTGTAAACAAATATGATTTCGAAGGTTGTAATTTTGAACCCCAAATTTGATTTGTTTTTTAGCCTTTAATACCCTTTCTTTCTAGCCTGTCCAAAAACCCACATTACGGTCCAAAGAAAGACCTTCTGACCAGTCTGCAAAAGATGCCAAGTCAGACAAATGAGAGTCTTACCGGCGAACGTAACATTCTGTTCCACAGCAGAAAGGACTCTAATCTCCAGCAGAGAGAGTCATACCGGCAACACTCCAAATCCCCAGCTGGAAAGTGACACAAATGAGAGAGTCTTATCGGTGAAAATCTTCACGGACACCATAAGGCGATGAAAGCTGAGAGAAAAACCAAAATGAGAGAGACTTGATAGTGAAAACCCTTCGGGCACTACAAGTCGAATAAGATTGAGAATCAGATGGGGAATTGCCAATTGAAGGTCTTGAAAGACGATTGACGACGGAAGATAGGCCACAAATGCATGCCATGACCATTAGAGTCGGTGTCTGCGTTTGATAGGTTTTTATTTATAGTTTCTTTTGTTACAGAGTCATCTTTTTCATTTGTCTTTTATTCTGTTCCCTTTTTATCTTTTTCCTTTCATAGAAAAACTCCCCAATAGAGTCTGTCTGGTCAAAACAAGTGTGAATTGACTTCAAAATATGCCATCAGCTTTCCAATTATGCAAGATAAGATCTGACTAGTACATCCAAGTGGTATAGTCAGCGAGGAACAAACGCGAGGCCAGTGTCAAAAAAGATATCCCCAGCAAAAGGGAATTGACAAAAGGATTGACAAGTGTCAAGAGGGATACCCTTGCCGAAATCAAAGGTTATAAACCTCAAGGCTAAGGCCCGTTGAACAAAGCAAGGAGAGCAGTGAGCATGATTTGGGGAAATTCATACTAGACTAAAAGATCGGGGAAATGCCAGTTTCCGAGCTATGCCACAAAAGAAGAGGGATATCCCCAGCAGAAAGGGATTATCCCTAGCAAATAATATCATCCCCAACAAGTTGTGGAGCGCAGAGCAAGGAAGGAGAAAAGGAAAAGCCATCCCAGTAGGAGTATCACAACCAACCACCACGTTTTAAACTAACAAATTTTGTTTGATTTGAAACAGGTAAAGGAAATGGCATTGATGACAGAAATGCATGCCATAAGGGAGACTGTCAAACTGGGGCAGAAAATTTTCCTTTCATTTGGAAAATTTTCTGGAAGTCAGGTACCCATTCGAGGAAGAATAAAGATAGCACCAGTCTCAAGGGAAGTGGTGTTTGAACCAGTGTTGCCCCAACATAATAAGTTTAAATGGAGGAAGTATTCCCCAGCAGACAGAATAAAGGGATGACACTTGTGCTCAGAAAAGCAAAAAGCCATTATCATCCCGAGCAGCTTCCAGAAGAATGAATCATCGACTTGAAGGGATAAAATTCCCCAGCAGCGTTATCCTCAACAACGTTATCCCGAGAAGATAACACTTTTATCCCCAGCAGTGTTGAAAAAAATAATAATAAAAAAAATTTGAATTTGAAGGAGGGGAAGAAAGGAGACTTCCCCAGTAGTATTATCCCCAGCAATCAGGCATCCACCTGGAGAACAAGGAAGAGCAGTTGAAGTATCAGCAATCAGGATCCCACCTGGAGAATAAGGGAATACAATGGAAGTATCAACAGTCAGGAGCCCACCTGGAGAATAAGGGAATACAATTCAAATTTTAAGTAATTAGGAGCCCCCCTGAAAAACAGAATGACGTTTTTATTTTTGACATTATTGGTTGAAGTCAGGAGCCCCCTGAAGAACAGAATGGCGATTTGTTGGTTGAAGTTGAGAGTCCGCCCATATAACAGAGGAATACATTCAGTCTTGTCATTTTTTTTTTTTTTAAAAAAAGAAAAAAAAGAAAAAAAGAAAAAGGGGGAAGTAGTTTGCAGAGGAATGAAACATCATACTCAAAAGGAAGTAATTTTGGAAGGAGTAAGATAACATATTTACTCAGCAGAGTTATCCACAGCAGTGTTATCCCTAGTGGATCATCGAGATGTAGAAGCATCCTCGACCAAGTTTCAAGAGGGTCGGACAACCCAGAGTGGGTAAGGAAGAAAAGGAAAAGTCATCCCCAGCAAAATAATCCCCAGCAGTTTCGAGGGAAGACAACACAGGTAAGTAAATAATTCAGGAAGAAGGAAATGGTTCACGCATAGGAGACGCACTTCCTAAGTGAAGATTTCATTAATAGGAGACGCATTTCCTCCTAAGTTTAGTTTTACCCATAGGAGAGGCATTTCCTCCTAAGTTTAGTTTCACCCATAGGAGAGGCATTTCCTCCTAAGTTTAGTTTTACCCATAGGAGAGGCATTTCCTCCTAAGTTTAGTTTCACCCATAGGAGAGGCATTTCCTCCTAAGTTTAGTTTCACCCATAGGAGAAATATTTCCTCCTAAGTTTGTTTTTACCCATAGGAGATGCATTTCCTCCTAAGTTTGTTTTTACCCATAGGAGAGGCATTTCCTCCTAAGTTTAGTTTCACCCATAGGAGATGCATTTCCTCCTAAGTTTAGTTTCACCCATAGGAGAGGCATTTCCTCCTAAGTTTAGTTTTTACCCATGGGAGAGGCATTTCCTCCTAAGTTTAGTTTTACCCATAGGAGACGCATTTCCTCCTAAGTTTACTTTAAGTTGTTGAAATCTTGCCAACCTAAAGAAAGGAATGGCGATGTATTGGTTGAAGTCAGGAGCCCGCCTGAAGAGAGGAATGACGATTATTTTCAAAGTTGTTGTTGAAGTCAGGAGCCCGCCTGAAGAGAGGAAAGGCGTTTTTAAAAGTTGTTGAAATCTTGCCAACCTAAAGAAAGGAATGGCGATGTATTGGTTGAAGTCAGGAGCCCGCCTGAAGAGAGGAATGGCGATTTATTTTCAAAGTTGTTGTTGAAGTCAGGAGCCCGCCTGAAGAGAGGAATGACGATTTATTTTCAAAGTTGTTGTTGAAGTCAGGAGCCCGCCTGAAGAGAGGAAAGGCGTTTATTTTAAAAGTTGTGTATTTGAAGTCAGGAGCCCGCCTGAAGAGAGGAATGACGCTTATTTTTAAAAGTTGTTGAAATCTTGCCAACCTAAAGAAAGGAATGGCGATGTATTGGTTGAAGTCAGGAGCCCGCCTGAAGAGAGGAATGGCGATTTATTTTCAAAGTTGTTGTTGAAGTCAGGAGCCCGCCTGAAGAGAGGAAAGGCGTTTATTTTAAAAGTTGTGTATTTGAAGTCAGGAGCCCGCCTGAAGAAAGGAATGGCGCTTATTTTTAAAAGTTGTTGTTGATGTTGGGAGCCCGCCCAGATAACAGAGGCATACATTCAGTCTTTACATTTCAAGCATTGAAGTTGGGAGCCCGCCCATATAACAGAGGCATACATTTCAGTCTTTAATTTTCAAGTGTTGAAATTGGGAGCCCGCCCAGATAACAGAGGTATACATTCAGTCTTTACATTTCAAGCATTGAAGTTGGGAGCCCGCCCAGATAACAGAGGCATACATTTCAAGTCTTTAATTTTCAAATATTGAAGTTGGGAGCCCGCCCATAGAACAGAGGCATACATTTCAAGATCAAGTCAGAGGACAATAAAACAGAGGGTTACAATAGGAATCCCCAGCAGGAAACAATAAAATTCCCCGGCACCGGGAAACAGAAGGTTGCAACAAGAGGTCACAGTACAAACTCAAGTACATGTGTCAAAAGAAGAAAAGCACCGGAAGAAATGCAAGCAGACAAGGAAGCAAGGAAACAAAAAACAAAGTCTAGCTTAGTCTAGCTTCTTATTTTTTTAAGCATGGTGTAATAAGGAGGTCAGCAAACAGTAAAAGTAGCATGCAACAGCAGTAACATTGCAGTCCCATGGTAGTCCCAGCTACCAAGACTTCCCGAACTACATTGACCTGATTCCTGTTTAGCCCAGGATATGTAGGAAACCTTTGAAGCAAAGGTTCGGTCAAATCTTTTTCAAAAAATGCTTCACACGGAGTACTCGGATGGGCAAAAATCGCTCGCTTTATCTTTGCACGAAAACCCTTCGTGTCTTCGGGCAAAGAGGGGCAGCTGTAAGCACGTGATTTTTGCCCAAAATGAGAATTACTCCCAAAAAATCCAAAAATAAAATGATTTTTCTTTGGTGTGCAATTTTGTGATATTTTGAATAAGTATTTGTATTTGTCTGTGCGTGTTTATTTGCTAAATTAATAAAAAAATACAAAAATATGTCGCATTTTGCATATAGGATTTAATTCTACAATTGTTAGTAATTAAATTTGTTTTACAAAAATTAAAAAATTACAAAAATAGGCATCGTTTGCATTTTTAGCATTTAATGTCCAAATATACAATTTTATGCTTAATTAATACTTAATTGTGCGTTAATTGTTATTGGGAGTTAATTTGCGCTTTTATAACTTAATTTAGTTCTTAATAATAGTTTAAGTATTTTTATAATTTAGTTTTAGAAAAATAAAAGAAGAAAAGAGAGCGAAAATATAAAGAAAGTCGGAATTAGGCCTCTTCTTCAACTTCAAGCCATAGGCCCAAAAAATGGCCCAATCTTCCCTACGACCCAGTCCATTTCGAACTGGGTCGACCCAGTCCATAACCCAACACCCCTATCTTACAACACAAAAACAAAAAAAAAATAAAAAAATAAAAGAAGAAAACCCTAAAGAGCTAAGCCATCCCCCCCCCTTTTCCTATCTTCTTCTTCTCCAAAGTTTCTCAAGCTCCCATGGCTTCCCCCCCCCTCAAGCTCATCCATGGCTTTTCATTGTCACCCCGCACACACTTACATACCTCGTCTCGTCTCCAAGCAACCATAGATACTGCCCAAAGCTCCTTCATCTTCGTCAAACAAACAATGCCCCTCCTCGTCCGCCATTGAAGAGCAACGTTGTTGCTGTGTTTTGCTCGATAAACAGCTCAAACCTTACATCCAAACACGCCCATTGCAGCTGCTTCCTCGTCATGACTGCCTCGTCCAGCTCGAGATTGTTTCAGCTGCGTTGATGCGACCATCGTCGCCATGCCCGCTACTACTGTGCCGTGCTACTGCTTTTGCTTCCTCCGTCGAGCTGTTGCCGGCGTTTCTGCCACTGCTGGGTCATCGCCGCTGCTGCCTCGTCGCAACAGTGACGCTGCCGCTGCTACTCCTTCCTCCGCCGCTGCTTCTGCTTCTCGACGTCGTGCTGCTGTTCGTCGCGGCAGTAGCCGCGACTGCTTCTACTTCTTCTTCGTCTTCGTCGTCCTTCGTTCGAGCTTTGGTCGAGGCTCGGACAAATTTGCTTACAATCAAAGTGCGTCGTTGATTCATCTCCGGTTAGTTGTTTTTGAGTTTTATTTTTGTCCATATTTTGTTTGATATTTTCCGGATCCAAATCGTTAAATGATTTAATCCTTGTTTTGTTCGTTGTTCGTCGTTGAAATAATTTTCTAGTGTGTTCATGTTGTTTGTTAAATTAATTTTCAGATTTCAAAATAGAAGTTTAATTAGTTGTTTTCATATTCATTTCATGTTTGTATTATTGTTTAAGTGAATATTTGTTAGTTTGTTGTTTGTTAGATTCAAATTGAAATTTAATTAACTATTTCTTCAATTTGTTTCATGTGTTTATGTATTGTTAGAAATTGTTAGTATTGTTAAGTTCAAGTTTAAGTTCATAATTGTTTCTTCGTCGATCTTGTTATTTGTTTAAAGAATTTAGTTGTGTTAAAGGAATATATTGATTTAATCGTTTAATCCGTCATGTTTGTTGTGTTAAAATAGATTCATTCATGTTCATGTTTGGATGATCTTGAATCCGAATTTTGTATAGTTTGATTTCTTGTTTACCATTTATGATTATTTCTTGAATTGTTCTCATAATCTTGTTTAAAGTTTAATATAAGAATTGTTTGTTGTAATGTTGTTAGAGTTGATTTTAAGTTCAATATTATTGAATTTAGGAATCTAAATATACTTGTTTGATTGTTGTTGTTGTTTAAATCCGAAAAATAGGTTTGTTGTTGCTAAAAATATTGTTCAATCAAATTTTAGTTGTTCTTGGTTGTTCAATTTGTGTTCATGTGATTTGTTGTTGAAATGTTGTTAAAATCATGTTCATATGATATTGTTGTTATGATGTTCATCCGTGTTCATATTGTTGTTTGAACATTGTTAGAAATTGATCATATTGTCTATATTTTGGTTAAGTTTGATTAATTGATGTGTTATAGCTGATGGGTAGTTTGGTAAATTTGTAATACGTTCAGGGGTAGTTTGGTAATTTCAGTAAGGTCGGAAGGGGTAGTTTAGGAATTGTACATTTTGTAATTGTTTATTTGAAGCATGGGGGACAAAATGAAATGGGGTGGGTTGTGATATGATTATTTAATATAAAGGGGGGACAAGATTTAATTTAAAGGGGAATCTTGCATTATTTTAAATGAAGCATGGGGGACAAAATGAAATGGGGTGGTGTGATATGTTTATTTAATGTAATGGGGATGAGTGGAAAGATAATGGGTTGGGTAGAGAAAAAGTATGAATTTTAATTAATTGAAAGGTTTATGGGATGGGTTATAAAAGAGAAGTCTTGAAATCAGATAGAGGGGAGACAGAAAAAAACGGGAGAGAGAAACAAATCTGAAAATAAGAGAGAAAAGGGCTGAACATTTAAGAGATAGAAAATTCCGAAAAATATTTAAGCTTTCAAATAAATAAAAAAAAACTAAAAAAAATATTCTGCTTTCTTTTGTTGTTTGAAATCAGAATTGATTGTTGTTTCATAAAAGCTGAAGCTTTTGTTTTTTTTGGATTACTACTCCACCGGTCTGTTACTGGGTTGTTACTGTTGTTGGGCTATTGTTGCTGTGTTGTACTGATTTTACTGCTGCTGCTGATTCTCATCTTCATTTTCTTTTGCTTCCAATATCAGGTACACAACTGACACGCTGGTTATTGTAATCCGAAATATGAAGCATGAATACGAAAAAATGAAGAGTTGAAATTTTGAATTATATTTAATTATATTCTGAATTTTATTTGTATGTATAAATTATGTAGTTTGCAAAAAATCAGAATCATGTAGATATTTAATACATATAGTGGAACATTCGACGATAGCTTAACAAATGAACTATCTACATCTATTGCCTAAAAATAAATAAATGGTGTAGTAATTCCGTTGAATAAAAAATCAAACGAATAGGCCATCTAGTAGGAAGTTGGTAGAAATTTATTTAGTTAAATAATATTGGTTAATTTCAGCATATAAATGGTCTAGGATTAAAATTAGAATTGCTATGTTTTTTTTTAATTTGACAAACTGAGAACATGCCTAGTATAATGTAACTAGGTAATAACATGTAAATAAATTAAGATATTTCTCCTTTATTTTGTAGAGACAAATTTCAATAAAAAATGTAGGCATTTTAGGACTGTCCTTTTAAAAATAAAATGAGATGAGCCTCGCCCAATAAAATGCACTAATTGCGGGGCCCTCAATAAATATTTAATTGAGTATTTAGAATTCGGGATGGACTGTTTAGTGAATTCCACAGTCTTACCCATAAATAATAATATGCTAATCGCTTTAGGCACGATTTAATAATAATACATTCTTAAACATGGGTGCGCATTTATGCGACCCAAATCCAAATCCTAAAACATTGAATAAAAATACGTTCCGGATCGCGGGTGCATTTTATGTGACGCAATCCAAAGACATGTTTTTAAACGATGTTCACATTCTTGTAAAAATAATAATAACAATTATGAAAGCGGTAAAAAGATAAAATTTGCACATAAGTTCATATTTGTATAAAATCAGATAATCAAGCCGAATATAACAGTTGAGCGACCGTGCTAGAACCACGGAACTCGGGAATGCCTAACACCTTCTCCCGGGTTAACAGAATTCCTTATCCGGATTTCTGGTACGCAGACTGTAATATGGAGTCATTCTTTTCCTCGATTCGGGATTAAATTGGTGACTTGGGACACCCTAAATCTCCCAAGTGGCGACTCTGAAATAAATAAATAAATCCCGTTTCGATTGTCCTTTAATTGGAAAAAACTCCTTGTACCCTCGCGGGGGCGGAAAAAGGAGGTGTGACACATAGTTTAATTTAATTAGGTCATTTTGAATCCCTGCCTATTTTGTTAATTAGTCAGTCACTTAGTTTAGGTTTTGGGTTTTGGAAATTGTTCGAGTGTTTTCTTTTGCCTGCTATGAAATATTGATTTGGTTTGGGTTGTCTTTGCTGCTTGGGATTTGAGGCCAATTCAGACCTCACCTCAAGGGGTTTGTTTGGGTTCTTGGGTGATCTGAGCCCATGTCTGTTTGAGCTATTGGGTCAATATGACCCATTTGGTTCCCAAAGTAAAAACAGAGGGTCTAGGGGTTAGTATAAGAAATTTAGGTGTGGGAATCTCTTATAACTGAAAAAGAACTTTCTAGGAAGCTGGGAAGGGGGACTGATTTGAAGTTCTGAAACATAAATAAAGGACTCTTAAGCAAAAAATACAAAAATTCAAAAGGGGAAAAAGTGCAAGCTAAGGCTGCCCTACTTTCCTGCCTATAAAGGCATCATTTCTTGCCTTTCAAGGCAGACTCAAGAGCTGAAGAATTCTTTTTCAGAAAATCACAAACGGCTAAAAATTGGATAAAAAGACTGTTCCATTGAATTTTCTTCTGCAATTCTTGAGGTTTTGAGTGTCTGAAGCAATTTTTGAATTATCTGGGTTGGAAATGGATTGAACTTGGGCATTGAAAAGAGCTGGTTTAAGTCTGCTGTTTGGTTTGCTTTTCTATTGGTCTCTCTGAGTCAATTTCACTATTTGATTGTTTGAATCTGGGGCTAACTTCTGCTATTGCTATTGCTATTGCTGATCTCTCACCTCTTGTGTCCTTTCATTTCCAGGTATTTTTCTAGCACTATGGGGATCAATTGAATGTAATTCGAAGTTTGGATCTAAAAAATGTGATTAAACATGATGTTGTTTGTTATTGAAGTTCCAGCTCTCTTTCAATTTCCTGCATAGCTTATACTGCTCAGTTTTTTTTAGAAAGAATCTGACTATGTAAGTTTATCAGTGAATAAGACGTAACTGAAATCTGTGATCCGTCAATTCTTGTTGGTTGTCTTTTAGTCTTGGTTTTAGTTTAGTCTTGGTTTATAATATGGGACCAATTATGGTTTATCTGTTTAGACTTCATGAATTTGAGCTTGTCGTTATGTATAAGAGGGACGTTTAAGGATATTTGCAAAGGGTACTTGTATGCAAAGCTCAAGTCATATGATAGCTTAATTGAAATCAGTGTGTTATTTTGAATAGTTTTTTGATTTTAGGCTATGGTATATAGCTTCCCTTTGGAAACTAAATTAGTCAATGTCTGTTGTTTTTCGAGATTATGGAACCTGTTGGTAAGAATTGTGATAGTATTAGATGATAGAATGAATTGATGTTTGGATTGTAGCATCTGCATAAAAGTGATGATAGGTGTGTTCTCATCAGTAATTGTTTGATTTTCTTAAAGCAACATCATCTGTAAATTCGAATGCAAAATACTCGACATTTTACGCTGTGTGGACTCGAACTGGGATCCCAATGTTTGCTGAGGCTGGTCCGTTTTCAATTTGAGCTCATCTTTTGAGCCCCATAATTTAAGGTGTTACTGCTGGGCTTTTCATATAGCAAGCTTGGACCAGAATGTGTAAAAAATAGAATTAGAAGTTCATTTAGTTTGATTTGTGCTAAATTAATTTAAACTCAGAAGTGAAAAAGCGTAGTTCATTTTATGTTTCACATAGCGTTAGTCGGTTAGCGTTTACTTGATTCTGCAGATTGTTTGGCTTTAAGTGTTGGACCTTATACCGGCCCAGCTAATGAATGTTTAACCTCTTGATTCAATATGCATATCTCCATGTCACTTGGTGTTTGTCAGTTCACTAAATCTTGGGTTCATCTTGGGCCCAATCCTGGAGAGGCTAACAAAGGGACTGTGTACTTTACACCATTTGGGTCTGTTTCGTCGGACCAAGTCCTTGTTTAATTGTTGTTGTTGAAACAACCCTTCTTTAATAGTTGTCCATTCAACATAAGGCCCATTAGCTGCTAAGAAAGTTCGCCTTTAGTAAAAGAGAAATGTTAGAATTATATCAAGCATTTATTTAGTCAATTAATTGGGTTTTTAAAAGTAGATTGGAGGTGTGCTATATTAAGTAACACAAGTGGCTTATGTCCCTCCAAGTTTTAGTTTGAATTCTCGTTAAAAATTGGGATTGGGGCGAGCCGTGCCAAATAAAATCTCAAAATACGTGGCCCTCATTTAATTATTTCTTTTAAATCCTTAGAATTCGAGGTATGCCATTTAACAAATTTTCCATGGCCCTTGCAAAATTAAAAAACGAGTAGTTACTTTAGGTGCGCAATCTTAAACTTACCTTCCTTAACTCGGGTGTGCATTTCATGTGACCCAAATCTAAATCTCAACAACGTTGAATAAAATATGTTTCGGATTACGGGTGCATTTCATGTGGCGTGGTCCAAAAATATATTTTAGACGATGTTGAAATCTTCTTTAAAATAATTAAAAGCGGTTAAAGTTAAAATAGGTGCATAGGTTTAAAAGTGTACTAAAATCAGATAATAAGCCAATTATAACAGTTGAGCGACCGTGCTAGAACTACGGAATCCAGGAGTGCCTAACACGTTCTCCCAGGTTAACAAAATTTCTTACCTGGATTTCTATGTTCGCAAACTGTAATACAGAGTCAATCGTTTCCTCGATTCGGGATTTGAACCGGTGACTTGGGACACCATAAATTATCTCAAGTGGCGACTCTGAATTTTTAATAAAATGATCCCGTTTCGATTGTCACTTTAAGTTGGGAAAAACTCCCTTATACACCCTTCCAGGGGTGTAGGTAAAAAGGAGGTGTGACACATGCCGTGGAGGCAACCAATCCCTATACTCTTTCCATGTGTACTGGTATCCGAGCCCAAAGGTGGTACCATGATTTTTCAGCTGTATCAGTTTAGTGATACCTTGAAGATTCTTTCCCAACCCTTTGCCAGGTTCATATCTAGACCATGCCAATATGCTTTCTATTTTACTGCTCCACCATGTATCCTTTTCGACGGCATTGACGCGTTTAATGTGATGATAGGTTTCCCCTCCTAGCCTTCTTCTATGTCCAATGACCAGGATGGTTTGACTGGTGTAAATGGGGTTATTTCCATCTCCGTGAATGATCACCTCCTGACGATTCCTTTCAAACTTCACGGCTTGATGTATTGTGGAAGGAATGGCTCCAGTGGCATGGATCCATGGTCGGCCCACCAAAAGATTATATAAGGCTGGTATGTCGATCACCTAAAACTCAACGTCAAACCAAGTTGGCCCCATCTGCAAGAAAAGGTTGATTTCCCCAATTGTGGCCCTTTAGGACCCATCGAAAGCTTTCACGTTCATGCTTCCTACCCATATTTCATGAAAACCTTTGTCCAACCTTTTCAGAGTGTCCAACGTACAAATATTGAAGCTTGAACCTCTGTCAACCAAGGCCCTGGCAATTAATTTGTCTTCAAATTGCACTGTGATATGCAATTATTGATTATGATTCAACCTCTCAGGCGGTAGCTCATCTTCGTGGAAGATGATCTTATGACTTTCCAGTACTTGACCAACCATGTTAGTCATTTCTCCGCCAGTGATGTTATTGGGTACATAAGCCTTGCTCAACACTTTCATTAAAGCGTTCTTGTGTGCCTCTGAATTCTGAAATAGTGACAAGATAGATATCTGAGTAGAGACTTTGTTCAGATGGTCAATAACAGAATACTCCTTTGCATGTACTTTACTCCACAGGTCATCTGGCCCAGTCTCAATGATAGGCTACCTAGTAGTGGCATCCTTACTTGATCCTCCTAAATGTTCTGGTGTATAGACTTTTCCAAATCTAGTAATTCCTTGTGCAGTGCCAGATTCCTCTACCTTGGCCTTTCCTTTTCGCCGAGCCTCAGCAACATAATCCTAGGGTATTGCTTTTGAGGTGAATGGAGGTGTGGTTGACACTATCATGGTAAAAGGTGTGACCACTTCTACTTCAAATGGAGCGGAGGTGGTCGCGGGCGGAGCCACCTCTACCTCTAATGGAACCGATACGTTACCTCAACCTCGATTGGTGATTGAGTGTGTACCACAATAGGGGTAAGTGTGACTACAACTTTAATGTCATCACCTTCTTGGATAAGCCCGATCGACCCCTCAGGGTCCCATTCTTCATTCGTCTCTATCACATGTCACCATCACCTCTATGATCAGGGAGGGGATTATTGCGGACATTAGGTGCGACTTCCTTCACCTGTATGACCTTATTGTCAATTAATGTCTGGATCTTATCCTTCGATGTTCGGCACTCAGCAGTGGTGTGCCCTTTCATACCGGAATGGTACACACAAGTTTTGTTCGAATTGACCCATTGGGATGGATTTTCTAATACAATAGCGGGTACATGAGTGATGTAACCCGCGACTTTCAACCTTTCATACAATTGGTCAATGGTCTCAGCAATGGCAGTGTACTGTCTGGGTGGCTTGTGGTTGAAGTTGGGTCTTGGTCTTGGATAATTTTGGCGAGATAGTGGTGATTGGAAGTGAGATGGTTTGGAGTTATAGGTGTGATGAACAATGGCTGGTTGGGAATATCTGGGAGATGAAGGTTGATATGTAGGCGGTGATGCTTGGTATATGAGCGGAGGTGTTTGATATATGGGATGAGGTGTTTGATATATAAGTGGAGATTTTGGGCCCTGGGCCACCATTACTGCCCCAACATCTCTCTTCTTCGATATGCTACCTGATTGTAATGCCTTACTTGTGGCTTGTAGCGCCTCGAAGTTTGTTACCATCCCGCTCTTGATTCCTTTTTTGATTCTTTCTCCAAGTTTGATGATGTTAGAGAATTTGTGATTTTCGATAACCATCAACCTATCATAATATTGTGGATCCTGTGCCCTGACGAAGAATTTATTCATTTGTTCTTCGTCCAAAGAGGGCCTGACCTTGGCTGCTTCCGAACTCCAACGAGTAGCATATTCACGGAAAGTCTTAGTAGGTTTCTTCTTAATATTTTGAATGTAGAAAACATCCAGTGCGTTCTTTGTGTTGAACCTGAACTGGTCCATGAAATCTGATGCCATACTTACCCAATTTGATCATTTCTTGGGATCTTGGCTAATATACCAAGACAAAGCATCCCCAGTAAGACTCCTCATAAAGAGCTTTATCCGAATCTTTTCATCTTTTTCGACCCCGACAAGCTTGTCACAATAGATCCTTAGATGAGCCATGGGATCACCTGTGTCATCGAACATCTCGAACTTGGGAGGTTTTTACCCCTCTGGCAGTTCTGCATCTAGCTGTATACATAGGTCTCATAGTTTAAACCGTCTATTCCTTTGTCGCCTTCAACACCTTGAACTCAGCTTGTTAACTTCTTGAGTTCTTCAGCCATATTTTTAATGAGCAGGTCCTTCTCAGAGGATTCTGGTGTATATGAGATTGGTTGGGTAGAGTGAGGTACAGTTTCCACATATATAGGGTTGCTTTGAAGGGTGTCAGGGACTTGGGTGTAATGATGGTCATTGGTGGAGCTTTGGGGATCGGGAATGGGTTGTGGTGTGTTTTGGGGAGTGTGGTAAGTGGTGGGTATTGAATTGGTTGATGGTGATGTTGTGGTGGAGTTGGTATTGGCAGTGGATTGATATTTTTGGGTGGAGTTGTGTATTGATTTGGTGTGGGAGGATTTTGGTTTTGTGTGTTCTGAGGAGATGCTGGGTTCTTTGTATTTTGTTGGTGGATGTCGGGGACATTAAGGGTGAGTGACAGGTTTGCCAAGTTGCGAACCTGTTCAAATTCTCCTTGCAACTCCAATATCTTTTGTTCTAATCTCAGGACTAGATCATTTGGGCCCGTAGTACTACGACCATCTGAGGTTTTTGCGTTCTCAATATACTCCTTTCAGATGCCACTTAAGTCGTCCATTTTTGCTTTTCCCTTGCCTTTTGTGTTGCTTGGAGGAGGAGGAGGTGGAGGGCTTCTAGATCTGGTATGATACGCTGATGAGGCCAGTATGAGTGAACCAACCTAAGGGGATGAGAATACTAATAAAAATAAGCAAAAACAAAAAGGTAACAAGTCAGTGAGGATTTTGAAGTGTTTGCAGTAGTTAAACACATATTGCGGAAATGTAAATTCGTGTCCTACTTTTGGAACCTCGTTGTGCCCGAGGTAAGTCTAGCGACAAATAAATTTGGAGAACTTTAAATGCCAATAAATGCTTCATTTCATAATATAAAAATAGACGAATCCCAAAATGATACTAAGATGATAAAAAAATAAGTTACTACTGGCACTTGGCCTTATTACATTTTAGGAAAACGCAAATAAATCTAGCCTATTTGGCCCCAGAAGGACCTTCCTCATATTGAACATTCTTGTTGATCAAATCCTCCAATTCGCGTAGGTTCACCAGTAAGAAGGTCTTTGCTAAATGTCCTCCTTCGTTTCCCTCAGTGTTCTGGTAGTCGGTGACTTTCTTCCTCACTTTTCCTTCCAATTCCAACAGGCTGTATTCCAAGTATTCCAGCTTTTCACTAGACATAGCGGCCCTTTCTTTCCATTCATTGATTTGGACGTCTGATGGAAGATTCCTCCACCAGTCTAGCAAAAGTAAGGGTGTTCTAACCATACCGAAGATGGGGACCTCGTTCCTCATTTTCTGCAAAACAAAAGGGTTAGGCCCAGAGACGGACCCACCTTGTGAGTTAAGGGGTCACGGGACCCCGCTAGCCTCGGCAAAAATCCTGTATATATATGTTATATATATATATACATATATATGGGACCCCTTAAATATTTTGCTAGTGCCCCCAAATACAAAATGTTGTACGGGAAAAGTGGTGTTGCGCGCTGAAGTTACCTACTTAGCTTGATGGACGTGTGATCCAAACCGGCTTCCGCTTTTCTCCTCCTCTCTATTTTAGTTCTTACCTTTTCTTCTATTTTATATTTAATTCTTTGAATACAAGGTAATTTATACTTAGTAAATTACTTTATTTTTTACTTTTAATTTTTTTTTTGGAATTTAATTATAGTTTAGCACTAACACATAATAGTCTACTTAATTAATTTTTCTTTTTCAAATTCCTCCCTTAAAATTAAAAGCCTCAAATTGATTATTAACATGCCCTTAATATTGATTTCTTTAGTAAGTTTTGATAATTTAAAGTTTGAACGCCCTTTTGATCACTAACCCCTTCTATAATTAAAACTAGAAATTTTAAAGTGTGAGACATGCTTAATCAAATACCTTCCGTTTTTATAGCACCCATTTTGCGAAGAAATCTCTTTCCGTTAGGTGTTTTTTTTCTTTAGAACTTTATTTTGTTTATCTTTGGATGATAAGTCATCATAATCATTATGTTTTAAAAGAGTTTCAAGTCAAATTTTATCGTTAGTAATTAGCATACAGTGGTGCCCCCGTTGTAGTCAAATCCTGGGTCTGCCTCTGGTTAGGCCTTACCCCTACCAGACTCGACTATTTATACATTTAGGATCAACATATCGGCATTTAGTTCTCCAAAATAATGCACAGAACGTGATTGTGTCTATTAGGATGGTGGAAAACCCGATGGACTTTTGGATAAGGCTTATCTTAAAGGATCACTATGTGGACAACATATTAATCTGACTAGGTTTGACCATGATGCATGCACAATTTTGACCAGAGTAAGGCTACTATAGGGTTTTAGACTGGTACCCTCAAGCGGACAACTTGAGGGGGAAGGCACGGAACCGTCGACTGCACCACTGATCGACTAGTTTTATTGCAAATAAGTCTTTCCGAATTTATGGGTGGTAAATAAGAAGAGCGCAACCACTCATTTAAGCGCTTCTATAGGATTTGATACGCACGAGTGGAATATGATGTGGAGCATGATTTATGCAGCAATTAATAACATGTAATCAAGTATTTGCACGTAGGAAAAATAAATACAATATTTAAATAATTGAAAGATAGTTACAGGAAAAAGAAAACAAAGAGACAAGTCAGTTTCAAGGATAAAGAATCATGAATGTTTAAAAGAAAACAGACAGTTAAATTCAAATAAGGTAGAAGGGTACGGGATAAAGCATGCTTGGACTAATTCATAAAAAAAGATAAGTTCGTTATGGTAAGAGCCTAAAGGTATCCCCAGCAGAGTCGCCATGCTGTCGCGCCCCCTTTTTCTACCTCCCTTTTTACGGGGAGGAAAAGGTCCGGGTTTTCGACATTTATGGGGGGTAATAACTCATTTCCCTTTGGGATTTGGGTATTTGAAGAGTCGCCACCTAACGGATTATGGTGTTTTAGGGCACATAGAGCGATTAACTCTTGGATTGGTTCATTACTAGAGATTTAGGGTAAGGGCTCGAAATAACCTTGAGGAGAAGGTGTTAGGCACCCCTTTTGGTCCACAATTGTAGGTCCTAGCCGAACTTATATTTATGAATTAGTCCATTAACAAATAAGTAGTTGAAACAAATAATTGCAAGTAAAGCACGTTGGACGTTGTATAACTCAAATAATAAGACAAAGATTTTGAACAAGTTGTGTACATATGGAAAAGTAAAGGAAAAGTTTTTTTTTTGGAAAGGAGGGGTCCTAGGTTGGTTAGCCTATAGGATCTCCCCAAGCAATGTCCGGTAAATACTCCTCAATGAGGGACTACACGTTATATTAGCGCGCAGTCATCATATCTAGTGCTACCCAAGTCCCTCCCCTTGGTCATAGCCTAAAGCATTCTAGTAACCTTGACAATTCCTAGGCGTGCACTACCCGTCCCTTCCTTGTTGCCCTGGAGGTATTTTTCTGGCCAGTTCTAGATAACCCTTAAGATACTTAAAAGGAGAAAATTCTAGGCGACAGGCAAGATCAATTTAGGACTGAATATAAAGCAAGTGAGAGGCTCACATTTACCTCCTCAAGCATATCACATACGTGCACGTCTTCAAATAACATTCAAACACTTAAGAAAACAAATCCTAGAACATGATATCTAAGTGAGCAGATGTTATAAAGTACTGAACTAGGCCAATATGTGAAGGATCCTATTTAACTTGCCTACTAATTAAACTTGTTAAATCTGAACAACTTCAAGTAGTAGAAATACAACTTCAGAGTTGCAGAATTTAAACTCACCTTATAGGCTTGCCTAAACGCTGAATAGTGGTGTCCTAAGAGCATGATAACTACGTTTGATATAGTAAAATAGTGGGCAGATTTTAAAAACGGACTCTTGAATTCCTATAGGCATGTTTTCTAATAGTAAATTAGGGCAGTACTCGAAAGAATTCATTTTAGGAAAACAAACCACTGATTAGACCAGTTTCGAAGTAAACTAACATGAATTGAACCGACTTGTTTAAACTAAACTGATTTTAGATTTATCGGCAGAATTTCTGATGTTATTCCCTATAAGCATGATATCTAGTTGTTAAGAGCTGATGTTAGAAACTTGTAGGCATGATATTTAATGAAAACAAATGTAATTACCCGTTATAACAGATTTTGAACTGGATCCCATTTTATAGACATGGTATCTACTTGTGAAGTTGATTTTAAAAACCTATAAACATGATTTCTATTATCGGAACCACTTGAAACCTATAGGCATGCTTTCTAACATGGTAAGGCAACATAGCAAATATAAAATCCTATAGGCATGCTTTATACCCATATCACCCCATAAATATGTAACTACCCACCCCTTTTTACTAATCACCCCAATATTCGTTTATAAATTATTACAAACCAAATGAATGAATTATATAAATAGATAAAAGAAAAAGAAGAAGTTACACTATAGGGAGCCTGAAGCAGGACCAAGTGATTTCCCAAACCTCCAATAGCCTCAAATGTCAATTTCATAGACAATATCATTGTCTAGGTGCGTCAGAGTTCCCTAAGGATCTCAAGGATCCCAGGCGGTGCTCATACCTAGACTTTGTAACCAAATTGAGTAAGTGAAGTATGGAAGAGCCAGCCTCAGTTTTCCAGAGTTCAGAGGGATCTCAAAAGGATCCCAAGGCAGTACACACATTGGAGGGAATAGAACCTTGGGACTTATTAGTAGAGTGAGAGTGCTTGACATAGTTTGAAAGGGGTTTTAGTAGGAAAACAGTGTTAAAAGAGATTTGCTTGAAATAGTTTTGTAAAAAAACATAGGGAGTTATTAAATAAGACAATTTTCAAAAAGGTAAGGTGACCAACAATCAACAAACCAAATACATAACCTAAAGGGGTTCATCAACACTTCAATACATGGAATCAAATAGGTACACACATTCACTCAGGGGTAATGGGGGATTTGGGGTAAGTATAGGGCACATTGTAAGCACAAATGCACATAGGTACAGAATCAGAGAAGCCTTGAAAGGGGTTCAAAGGATTTTAAGATACAACATGAACTTCAGAGTTAATACAGAATCAAACAGACTAAGGATAGCCAACTACTTTACACAGGAAGGTGCATGCCAGAAATCAGAGAAACATAGTCACATTGGGTATACTAGAAAGGGATTCATGAGCAGGCTAATCCTAAAGGGGGTATATTCAGAAGTATGAAGTAAAGAAGATAGTGAATTAGACATGTTAGTTGCAGGTTGAATAACAAAACCATAGATAGAAGCATATTACAAACATAACAAATTGAAGTAGTAGGAGAAACATATTGTTTTGGGACTTGAATTGAAATTAGAACATACCAGTAAAGAGATGGTAAACACAAAGTGAAAGAGAATCCAATAGTTAGCTTTGGCTTGCAGCCGGCTAAGTTAGAACAGTAGTAAGTAACACAAAAAAGAGCAGAAAGCTTTGAGTGTGAGAGAGAGATTTTTGAACCAATGTGTTCGTCTGTTGTGTTAATAAAAAGCAGGGTACTTATAGTTTGAAAACACGTAGAAAATAAGGCAAGAATCAAAGTTCAACAATAACTATAGAACCATGTACTAATTAGAATCAAATCAATGCAAGTAATCCCTTAATTAAGGGGTAATTAACCGACGGTAAAGAGCAGGACATGTTTAAGAAAAGAAAATCAAGTAAGGCATTAGATACAAAATAGACAATTAGGGGTAAATACACAATGGTTCAATTAAGGAAACAGTTAGTGAAGAATCATCAAATAACATGGTTAACCAAATAAGGTAAGAAAATTAAATAAGGTTGAAGAATATGAAACTAATCGAGAATTAGCATATAGCAAATCAGTGAATAAAGGACTCGAAATAATAATGATTTAAGGAGAATAACATAGGTTCCCATGAATAAGCAAATAAGCCAAGTTTAAACAGGAACAATCGAAGGTCTAAAGGAAAGTTTTCAAATCAAGCCAAGAAACAGGGAGCTCAGAATCAATCAAAGAGAGAGTCATGAGTCAGTGTTTAGCATATAAATAAAGTAAGACAAGGATAACCAGAGATCGACATATAACTCTAGCAAGGACAGAAGTTAAACAATACTGATTGATGAGAGAGAGGCAAGTATTGAACAGTCAAGATGAACACAAACACATAGAATCGATGTAAGTTAGGCTAAGAAACTCAGTATAAACATATCCAAGGCAAGATGGTCACATAAATTAAAAAACGAGAATCGGTCAGTCATGCTGATACACAGAACCAAATGAAGAAACCTAGAAATTTAAGGCTTTCAACATAGACGAGTTAAAGATGTAGTAAAATCATAGAATCAGTTAAAATGTGCAAGAAATAGAAGTTTAAACACAAAGAATTAGTTAAACAAGGTTTTAAAAGAAGTTTCGAAACCCTAGTTTTTTTTAGAAGAATGTGAAAAAACACTTGAAATCAACGATTCTTGTAAAGAGTCTCAAGGACAATGTAAAACATTAAAGAAACAAACTCAAATCATCCTAGATCTATATAGATCTAGGAGGTGCAGAAAAGAAATTAGGGTTTCGAAAGAAACCCGTATCGAGATGAAGAAACCTATCTAGAAACCCAAGGATCGTAGTAAATACAACATGATTTTGCTTGAAATCACACTGGAGTAGCCAAGAACAAGCGGGTGACGAACCCTAGTTGCAAGTCGGCATGACCCTGGGCCCTTGAATACCTTAGAGAAGGCAAGTATGGCATGAGAGGATCCATTGGAGGCATAAGAAACGATGAGAGGTCACCGGAGATGGAAGGTCGGCGGTTGAAGATTAGAGTTAGGTTGAAAGTGTTTTGAGAGTAGAGGGGATCTTAGGGCGGCTGTGTGTAGAGAAATAGTTAGGGTTAGGGGTCATTTAGAATTAAAAAAGGAAAGAATGAAATATAATTGAGGCTAAAATTAAAATATAATTTGGCCAAGTTTTAAATAGTCAATTTAACCCTATATAATTTATAATAAATAATAGATGATTTCAAAAAAAAAATTTGTGTACTAAAATAATTTAAAATAGATATTTAACATTTTAAAAATATAGAAGATCATTTTATGCATATAAAATGTAATTGTACATTGATAAGGCTAATATTGTAATTATATGAAAATTGGCTTAAAAATATAAATGCAATTACAAAAACTGCACAAAAATATTTAAGCATAAATATAGGATTTAGATGATTAAATTATCACAAAAATAATTTGACGGATAATTATTGGAAATTTTATAAGTAAAAAGGGAAGAATTAAATCATTTTAAAGCCTTTTAAAATTATAGAAAAATTATAAAAACCTTGTGCATGCTTATTGTGATGACCCAAAAGGTCATCAGTGTTGCAAGTGAATTGAGTGTTCTGAGGCCTAAAAACCTCTTTTTTACCTCACCTTGATTTACGTGCGTGGTCCGGACCTATATCCAGAAAGCCTTCTATGTGAAAATATGAGAAATACAAATTTCTAGAGTTAAAATTTGATTATGGTTGACTTTGGTCAATATTTTGAGCAAACGGACACGGATCCGTGTTCCGACAATCCCGGGAGGTTCGCAGTAAAATATGGGACTTGTGCGTATGCTTGGAAATGAATTCCGAGGTCCCATGCCTTAGAAATCAATTTTTAAAAGAAATTATTTTACTGAATTATCTAAGAAATGAAGAAAAAAATTAATATTTGAATTCATTGTTATTAGGCCCGTATTTTGGTTCCGGAGCCCGGTACAAACTTGCTATAGTATTTGAAAGATAACTGTGAAAATTTGGTGAAAAAGGAGTTTATTTGACGTGAGTTGGACTTCCGGTTGAAGAGTTATGAACTTTGAGAGTTCTTGATGAAAATGTGAGTTTTGAGGTTTAATTCATGATTTTACATGTTATTTAGATGATGTGATCACGCGAGTAGGTCCATATGATGTCTTTGAGTTAGTATGCACACTTGGTTTGGAGTTCCGAGGGCTCGGGTGAGTTTCGGGTAGGTTCCGGGATGTCTTAGGCTTAAAACATGGATGTTGCAGGTTCAAAGAAATGCAAATCTCTGAACCCGCTAGTGCTGACCGCATTGGTTTTGGTGCTATCTGCGGTGGGGGCTGTGCGGCCGCACTCGATTTTGTGCATCCCGCATAGGTTCACTGGTCTGACTTAGGAAGCCTATATCTTTTGATCTACAAGGAATGTTGAGATGATTCAAAAACAAAGGTTGTAGCCCTTCGGGTTTAGATTTCATAAAGGTAAAGATATAATAATTTGGAAATCTGTAGAGAAAGTTATGGCCAAAATACTAAAGCATGTCACTGCAGTCCACATGGAGAGCTGTGCGGCCGCACTCGATTTTGTGTGGTCCGCACAGGGGGTCTGAGAGAGGTATATTAAAACGGGATTTTCAGTTATTTTTCATTTTTCAAAACCCCAAAAACATAAGAGGCGATTTTTCAAACAACCTTTCTTCTCCAAAATATTGGTAAGTGATTTCTAACTTATTTTTTTACTTTTTAACTTCTTTTTACAAGATTTCATCCTAGAATCTAGGGTTTTCATGGTGGAATTGGGAACTTTGGGAAAAACCTAAGAATATTGAAATTTGGGGAGGTAGACCTCAAATTGAGGTCGGATTCCAAAACCAATTATATATCCGGGCTCGGGGGTGAATGGGTAATCGGGTTTTGGTTCGAACCTCGGGTTTTGACCATGTGGGCTTGGGGGCGATTTTTGAATTTTTGGGGTAAATACTAGAAAACCTATTTTCATGCATTAGAATTGGTATATTTAGCATTTATTAATGTTATTAAGTAAATTGTGGCTAGATACAAACGAGTTGGAAGTGGAACCAAGAGGTAAAGCGGTAGTTGAAGCTTGATTGTGCTCGTGGCTTTGAGGTAAGTGTTTGGTCTAACCTTAACTGGAGAGATTAGGAGTCGAGTCCTATTTGTTGTGTGGTAATTGTTGAGTACGACGTATAGGTATGATGGCGAGTATCTATACGTTGGTGTCTAGCATGTCCGTGAGTCTTATATTGTGATTATCATGACTTTGTTGTATTATTCATGCCTTGTTGAAGATTTCTATTTATTGTGCAAAGTTAGTGGAAGGAATTGTGAACTATGAATTTTGAGGAGCGTTGGCTCAAGTAGTATAACGAATTGTGAAAGTATAAGTGGTAATTGAACCCTTGGAGCATTGGCTCAAGTTGTAAAGTGAGTTGTGAAGTAAAAGTGAAAAAGAGAAAAGATTCACCATATTGACTCCCTTGCCGGGATATTGTTGTTATTTTGATGTTGTCGCTTGCCGGGACTTGTTGTTGAATTAATGTTCCCTTGTCGGGATTCTTGTTGTAACTTCATTTATTTACTTGTATTATTGTTTGTGATTGTTAGTTGGGTGAGGAAGAGAGTTAACTCACTAAGGGTGATGTCGTGCATTGTTTTGGTAAGAGAGTGTTAAAGCACGAAGGGTGATGCCATGTAATGTTTTTGCGAGGAAAGAGTGTAAAGCACGAAGGGTGATGATGTGCCGCACAATGTACCATTTCGTGCCTATTATATTGATTTTATGGCGAGGATGAGAGTAAAAGCACAAAGGGTGATGCCGTGCAGTTTATGTTGATTCTTATGGTGAGGACAAGAGTAAAAACACGAAGGGTGCTGCTGTGCACTTGTCCTTGATTTTCCTGATTCTTGCTGATAATTGAGTTATGTTGTCCTTTACATTTACTTACTGATTTTCTGTTGTTACTTGATTTTATTTCGATGTTATAGATTTCATTACCCTATTTGCCTTGTGATTTGTTGCTTGGGTGAGGAAGAGTATAAAGCACGAAGGGTGATGCCATGTATTGTTTTGGTGAGTGAGTGTTAAAGCACAAAGGGTGATGTCGTGCACTTGTCTTTGATTTCTTGATTTTTACTGATAACTGAGTTATGTTTTCTCTACATTTAATTGTTGGTTTCCTGTTGATACTTGTTGTACCCCGTGACGTGATTTCCCCTTCCTATTTTCAATTGATCTATGGTAATCCTCATATTTATTTGTTGTTCTTCTGTTATTATTCGATGTTTCCCTGCAACATGTTTCCCCCTCCCATACTTGAATGTATATTACTATGCTTCTTTTCTGTCGTATATAGTTAAACTGCATAGGTTTATTTGGTAGTCTGGTCTTAGCATCGTCACTACTTCGCCGAGGTTAGGCTAGGCACTTACCAGCATATGGGGTTGGTTGTGCTGATACTACACTCTGCACTCTTTTGTGCAGACCCCAGTGTTGTAGACTTTGGACCGTAGTGAGATTGCTATTTCTGGTTCATCAAGCGACCCGAGGTTGTCCTGCAGGCGTCCGCAGACCTTGAAGTCTCCTTTTATCTACTATTCCTATTTCTTTCATGTATTTCCAGAGACAGTATTGTATTTATTTCTTTCAAACCTTATTTGTAGTACTCTTAGACCATCTCTGAAATTGTGACACCAGTTCTGGGTAGTAGAGGTTCAAACAATTGTATTGGATTCATGCTCAGATAGTTTATTGCTTTCCTTCCGCTTATGGTAATTTCTGCTGCTTAAATGCTATTGCTTCATAATTGTTAAAGAATATAAAATGGGTAAAAAGGTAAATGGTTCAATTGTCGGCTTGCCTAATTCACATCAGTAGGCGCCATCATGACTCCCGAGGGTGGGAAATCTGGGCCGTGACAAGTTGGTATCAGAGCTCTAGGTTACATGGGTCTCACAGTTCGCAGACAAGCTTAGTAGAGTTTGAGGGATCGGTACGGAGACATCTGTATTTATCCCCCTAGAGGCTACAGAGTTAGGAAAAACTTCACATCTATTCTTTCCTGTCGTGCAATTTTGTTCTCTCAATGCTAAATTGAAACCTTTACTCTTGTCCTTTCACGAATGGCGAGGTCACGTACCACTTCTTCAGCCAAACAGTAGCACAGACTGGTGTTAGATCAGCTACATCTTCGGAGATTTTGTGGAGGTTGGATAGGTTTCACCAAGCTCTTCGCTACCACTTTTAGCGGTGCATCTTCTGAGGATCCCCAATATTATCTAGACAGTTGGCATGAAGTTCTTAGGAACATTGGGATAATGGAGACCAATGGGATCGACCTTGTTACTTTTCACTCGTCTGGATCTGCCAAGACTTGTTGGAGAGATTATTGTTTGGCTAGACCAGTTAGGTCATCAGCTTTGACTTGGGATCAACTTCTCAGCTATTTCTGGAGAAGTTTCATCCTGTCACTCAGAGAGAGATCTACCTGAGGAAGTTTGAGCATCTCCATCAGAGTTCTATGACTATTACTCAGTGCGAGGCCAGGTTTAATGATTTGACCCGTCATGCTCTTCTTATACTCCCACTGAGTGAGAGAGTGAGGAGGTTCATTGAGGGACTCGTTCAGCCCGCTCAGTCAGCTAGAGGTGGAGGTAGAGGTATTAAAGGTAGAAGTAGAGGTGCTAGAGGTGGAGGTAGAGGTATTAGAGGTGGAGGTACAGATACTAATCTGGTTTATTGTAGAGATGCTTCGATTTTATTTGATCTAGGATCTACATACTCTTAGGTGTCATCTTATTTTGCACCGTATCTGGTCATGCCTAGTGATTCTTTGAGTGATTCTGTTTATATGTCTACACCGGTGGGTGATTATATTGTGGTAGACCGAATCCATCGTTCATGTATAGTTGTGATTGGAGGTCTTGAGACTCATATAGATTTGCTTCTTCTGGACATGGTTGATTTCGATGTCATATTGGGGATGGACTGGTTATCACCTTATCCCGCTATCTTGGACTGTCATGCCAAGACTGCAACCTTAGCCTTGCCGGGTTTACCTCGTTTAGAGTGGAGAGGGACTCCTGGTCATTCTACCCATAGTGTTATCTCTTATATAAAGGCTCGGCGTATGATCGAGAGGGGGTGTTTGGCTCATTCGGCCTATGTTTGTGATTTCAGTGCTGAGATTCCTTCTATTGATTTTGTGCCCGTTGTTTGTGAGCTTCCTGAGGTATTCATTTCATACTTGTCGAGTATGCCACCCGACAGGGATATTGACTTTTGCATTAATTTGGCTCCGGGCACTCAGCCCATTTCTATCTTGCCGTATCATATGGCCCCACTTGAGTTGAAGGAGCAGCTGCAAGACTTGCTTGAGAAGGATTTTATTAGACCTAGTGTTTCGCTTTGGGGTGCGCCGGCGTTGGTTGTTAAGAAGAAGGAAGGATTAATGAGAATGTGCATTGATTACCGGCAGTTGAACAAGGTTACAATCAAGAATAAGTATACATTGACGAGGATTGATGATTTGTTTGATCAGCTTCAGGGTGCCAAGGTATTTTTGAAAATTAACTTGAGATCTGGCTACCATCAGTTGAGGATTAGGGCATCCGATGTCCCTAAGATAGGTTTGCACACTTGGTACAGGCATTATGAGTTCTAGGTGATGTCATTCGAGTCGACAAATGCCTCAACAACTTTTATGGATTTGATGAACCGAGTGTTCGGGCCTTATTTGGATTCATTTGTGATAGTCTTCATTGATGATATTTTGATCTATTCCCGCAGCCAGGAGGAGCACGAGCAGCATCTTAGAGTGGTTCTTCAGACCTTGAAGGATAGTCGGTTGTATGCTAAGTTTTCTAAGTGTGAGTTCTGGTTGAGTTCAGTTGCATTCCTAGGTCATGTTGTATCAGCAGAGGGTATTCAGGTTGATCCGAAGAAGATTGAGGCAGTCAAGAACTGGCCTAGACCAGCATCAGCTACAGAGATTCGGAGTTTCTTGGGATTGGCAGGCTACTATCGTCGGTTTGTGGAGGAGTTTTCATCTATCGCAGCCCCAATGACCAGGTTGACCCAGAAGGGTGCCCAGTTCAGATAGTCGGACGAGTGTACGACGAGCTTTCAAAAGCTCAAGACAACTCTGACTATGGCACCGGTGTTGGCTTTGCCCACAGGTTCAGGGCCTTATGCAGGATGGCAAGGTCATTGCCTATGCTTCACGGTAGTTGAAGATTTATGAGAAGAACTATCCGGTTCATGATTTTGAGTTGGCATCCATTGTTCACTCGTTAAAGATTTGAAGGCATTATCTGTATGGCGTGGCATGTGAGGTATTCACGGATCACAAGAGTCTACAGTATTTGTTCAAGCAGAAGGAGCTAAATTTGAGGCAGAGGAGGTGGTTGAAGCTATTAAAGGACTATGATATCACCATATTATATTATCCGGGAAAGGCCAATATAGTGGCCGATGCTTTGAGGAGGAAGTCAGCCAGTATGGGTAGTCTTGCTTATATTCTGGTCGGTGAGAGGCCGCTTGCTTTAGATGTTCAATCTTTGTCCATTCAATTCGTGAGGTTGGATGTTTCTGAGCCCAGTCGTGTGTTAGCTTGCACGGTCGCTCGTTCTTCTTTCTTGGAGCGTATCCGTGATCGGCAGTATGATGATCCCCATTTGTGTATCCTTAGAGACACAGTGCAACACGGAGGTGCCAAGCAGGTTACCTTAGGTGATGATGGAGTTTTGAGATTGCAGGGTCAAGTTTGTATGCCTAATGTGGATGGACTCCGAGAGTTGATTTTAAAGGAGGCCCATAGCTCCCGGTACTCTATTCATTTGGGCGCCGCAAAGATGTATCTGGATTTACGGCAACATTATTGGTGGCGGAGAATGAAGAAGAATACCGTAGCATTTGTGGCTCAGTGTTTGAATTGTCAGCATGTTAAGTATGAGCATTAGAGGCCTGGTGGTTTGTTCTAGAAGATTGAGATTTCCGAGTGGAAGTGGGAGCGGATCACTATGGACTTCGTTGTTGGACTCCCACGGACTCAGAGGAAGTTCGATGCAGTATGGGTTATTATTGATAGGCTGACCAAATCAGCGCATTTCATTCCTATGGCAGTCTCCTATTCTTCTTAGAGGTTAGCTGAGATCTATATCCGGGAGATTGTTCATCTTTATGGTGTGCCCGAGTCTATCATTTCGGACCGAGGTACGCATTCATTTCTGGAGAGCAGTTTAGCGATAGTTGGGCACACGGGTTGAGTTAAGCACATCATTTCATCCTCAGACAGACGGGCTATCCGAGCGGACCATTTAGATTTTGGAGGATATGCTCCGAGCTTGTGTCATTGACTTTGGAGGCTCGTGGGATCAGTTTTTGCCTTTAGTAGAGTTTGCCTACAACAACAGCTACCAGTCGAGTATTCAGATGGCTCTTTATGAGGCTTTATATGGTAGGCGGTGTCGGTCTCTGGTTGGATGTTTTGAGCCGGGAGAGGCTCGGTTGTTGGGTACGGATCTAGTTCAGGATGCCTTGGACAAGGTCAGGATCATTCAGGGTAGGCTTCGTACAGCTCAGTCCAGGCAAAAGAGCTATGCCAACCGCAAGGTTCGAGATTTGGCTTTCATGGTCGGTAAGCGGGTATTGCTTCGAGTGTCGCCTATGAAAGGCGTGATGAGATTAGGGAAGAAGGTCAAGCTTAGCCCTAGGTTCATTGGCCCATTTGAGATTCTTGATCGAGTGCCAGAGGTGGCTTACAGACTTGCGTTTCCGTCAAGCTTATAACTCGTGCATCCAGTGTTTCACGTGTTCATGCTTCGGAAATATCACGGCGATCCATCCCACGTGTTAGATTTCAGCACTATCCAGTTGGACAAGGACTTGTCCTATGAGGAGGAGCTGGTAGCTATTCTAGACCAGCAGGTTCGTCAGTTGAGATCGAAGAGTTTTTCTTTTGTTCGTGTTCAGTGGAGAGGTCAGCCCGCTGAGGCATCGACCTGGGAGTCCGAGTCCGATATGCGGAGCCGTTATCCCCATCTTTTTCCCGACTCAGGTACTTCCTTCTTATGTCCGTTCGAGGACAAATGTTTGTTTTAGAGGTAGAGAATGTGAGACGTCATCACTTGTGTTGCAAGTGAATTCAGTGTTTCTAGGCCTAAAAACCTCCTTTTTACCTCACCTTGATTTATGTGCATGGTCCAGACTTTTATCTGGAAAGCCTTCTATGTAAAAATATGAGAAATAGAAATTTCTAGAGTTAACATTTTGATTATGGTTGACTTTGGTCAACATTTTGAGCAAACAAACCCGGATCCGTGTCCCGACGATCCCGAGAGGTCCGCAGGAAAATATGGGACTTGGGCGTATGCCCGAAAATGAATTTCGAAGTCTTAAGCCTTAGAAATTAATTTTTGAAAGAAATTATTTTACTTATTATCTAAGAAATGAAGAAAAGAATTAATGTTTGAAACTATTGTTATCGGGCCCATATTTTGGTTCTGGAGCACGGTACAAACTTTTTATAGTATTTGAAAGATAACTGTGAAATTTGGTGAAAAACGGAGTTTATTTTACGTGAGTTAGACTTCCGGTTGAAGAGTTATGAACTTTGAGAGTTCTTGATAAAAATGTTGAGTTTTGAGGTTTAATTCATGATTTTACATGTTATTTTGATGATGTGATCACACGAGTAGGTCCATATGATGTCTTTGAGTTAGTATGCACACTTGGTTTGGAGTTCCGAGGGCTCAGGTGAGTTTCGGGTAGGTTCCGGGATGTCTTAGGCTTAAAACATGAATGTTGCAGGTTCAGAGAAGTGCAAATCTCTGAACCCGCCAGTGCTGACTGCATTGGTTTTGGTGCTATCCGCGGTAGGGCCTGTGCGGCCGCACTCGATTTTGTGCGTCCCGCATAGGTTCACTGGTCTGACTTAGGAAGCATATATCTTTTGATATACAAGGAATATTGAGATGATTCAAAAACAAAGGTTGTAGCCCTTCGGGTTTAGTTTTCAAAAAGGTAAAGATATCATAATTTGGAAATTTGTAGAAAAAGTTATGGCCAAAATACTAAAGCATGTCACTGCAGTCCACATGGAGAGCTGTGCGACCGCACTTGATTTTGTGTGGTCCGCACAGGGGGTCTGAGAGGGGTATATTAAAACGGGATTTTCAGTTATTTTTCATTTTTCAAAACCCCAAAAACATAAGAGGCGATTTTTCAAACAACCTTTCTTCTCCAAAATATTGGTAAGTGATTTCTAACTTATTTTTTTACTTTTTAACTTCTTTTTACAAGATTTCATCCTAGAATCTAGGGTTTTCATGGTGGAATTGGGAACTTTGGGAAAAACCTAAGATTATTGAAATTTGGGGAGTTAGACCTCAAATTGAGGTCGGATTCCAAAACCAAGTATATATCCGGTCTCGGGGGTGAATGGGTAATCGGGTTTTTGTTCGAACCTCGAGTTTTGACCATGTGGGCCCGGGGGCGATTTTTGACTTTTTTGGGGAAAACACTAGAAAACCTATTTTCATGCATTAGAATTGGTATATTTAGCATTTATTAATGTTATTAAGTAAATTGTGGCTAGATCCAAGCGAGTTGAAAGTGGAACCAAGAGGTAAATCAGTAGTTGAAGCTTGATTGTGCTCATAGCTTTGAGGTAAGTGTTTGGTCTAACCTTAGTTTGAGGGATTAGAAGTCGAGTCCTATTTGCTGTGTAGTAATTGTTGAGTACGACGTATAGGCATGTTGACGAGTATCTATACGTTGGTGTCTAGCATGTCCGTGAGTCTTATATTGTAATTATCATGACTTCGTTGTATTATTCATGCCTTGTTGAAGATTCCTATTTATTGTGCAAAGTTAGTGGAAGGAATTGAGACCTATGAACTTTGAGGAGCTTTGGCTCAAGTAGTATAACGAATTGTGAAAGTATAAGTGGTAATTGAACCCTTGGAGCATTGGCTCAAGCTGTAAAGTGAGTTGTGAAGTAAAAGTGAAAAAGAGAAAAGATTCACCATATTGACTCCCTTGCCAGGATATTGTTGTTGTTTTGATGTTGTCGCTTGCCGGGACTTGTTGTTGAATTACTGTTCCCTTGCCGGGATTCTTGTTGTAACTTCATTTATTTCCTTGCCCTACTGTTTGTGATTGTTGTTTGGGTAAGGAAGAGAGTTAACGCACGAAGGGTGATGCCGTGTAATGTTTTTGTGAGGAAAGAGTGTAAAGCACGAAGGGTGATGCCATGCCGCATGATGTACCATTCCACACCTATTATATTGATTTTATGGTGGGGATGAGAGTAAAAGCACGAAGGGTGATGCCAAGCATTTATGTTGATTCTTATGGTGAGGACGAGAGTAAAAGAACGAAGGGTGATGTCGTGCACTTGTCCTTGATTTTCCTGATTCTTGCTGATAATTGAGTTATGTTGTCCTTTACGTTTACTTATTGATTTTCTGTTGTTACTTGATTTTATTTCGATGTTATAGATTTCATTACCCTATTTGCCTTGTGATTTGTTGCTTGGGTGAGGAAGAGTGTAAATCACAAAGGGTGATGCCGTGTATTGTTTTGGTGAGAGAGTGTTAAAGCATGAAGGGTGATGTCGTGCACTTGTCTTTGATTTCCTGATTTTTACTGATAACTGAGTTACGATTTCTCTACATTTAATTGTTGGTTTCTTGTTGATACTTGTTGTACCCCGCGGCATGATTTCCCCTTCCTATTTTCAATTGAACTGTGGTGATCCTCATATTTATTTGTTGTTCTTCTGTTATTATTCGAGGTTTCCCCACAACATGTTTCCCCCTCCCATACTTGACTATATATTACTGTTCTTCTTTTCTGCCGTATATAGTTAAACTGCACAGGTTTATTTGGTAGTCTGGTCCTAGCCTCGTCACTACTGCACCGAGGATAGGCTAGTCACTTACCAGCATATGGGGTCGGTTGTGCTGATACTACACTCTGCACTCTTTTGTGCAGACCCCAGTGTTATAGACTTTGTACCGTAGTGAGATAGTTGTTTCTGGTTCATCAAGCGATACGAGGTAGTCGTGCAGGCGTCCACAGGTCTTGTCGTCTCCTTCTATCTATTATTCCTATTTCTTTCATGTATTTCCAGAGACAGTGTTGTATTTATTTCTTTCAAACCTTATTTGTAGTAATCTTAGACCATTTGTGAAACTGTGACACCAGTTTTGGGTTGTATAGGTTCATACAATTGTATTGGATTCATGCTGAGATAGTTTATTGTTTTCCTTCCGATTATGGTAATTTCCGCTGCTTAAATGTTATTGCTTCATAATTGTTAAAGAATATAAAATGGGCAAAAAGGTAATTTGTTTAATTGTCGGCTTGCCTAGCTCACATCTGTAGGCGCCATCACGACTCCCGAGGGCGGGAAATCCGGATCGTGACACTTATATATGCATATATGAGCTATTTTGAAAGTATGTATGTCTATAAAATATATAGGGAAAAATTGGGTATCAACAACGAGCTAGAGAGATGAATCTGAGTTGAGGAACAAACCTAGTCCTGGATCAGAAAGTAAATACCTAAAGCAATGTACAACTGCACCCACAGAATTTTGTTTGGCCCAGTTGCTCTGCCCTTACTCATCTTACACATAGCCCCCACGACTTCTTCAACCTTAATGCATCTACAGTACCTAAAATCTCAGGGACTCTCGGAATACCCCAATTCACCTAGCAAAATATCCATGTCCCCTTCTTCATTTAGAAGTTTATGAAAGTAAGTCTGTCATCTCCGCTTAATCTGAGCCTCTCCCATCAATACTCTATTGTCCTCGCCTCTGATGCACCTCACTTGGTCCAGATCCTGAGCCTTCCACTCTCTCGCCTTGGCCAGCCGGAATAATTTCTTATGCCTGCCTTTGACCCCCAATTCCTCGTACAGACAACCAAATATTGCAGTTTTAGCCTCTATGACTGCCAATGTCGCCTCCTTCCTGGCTACCTTATACCTCTCTCTATTCACTCTCATCTCCTCCTCGCTTGTGCTCCATACTAACTTCAGGTACGCAGCCTTCTTCCCTTCTATTTTACCTTGGACCACTTCATTGCACCACCAGTTACCTTTGTGCCCGTAGAGTAACTCTTCGAGACCACTAATACCTCTCTCACTACCTCCCTTCTACAGTTATCATCGTCTACATAGCGGTCGCATCCCCACTACTTCTCCAAGCTCCCATAGTTGATAACCTCCCCTCAAACTCCTGAGTTTTATCCTTAGTCAAGGATCCTCATATGATCCTCAGTCGTCCTTGAACAGACCTCTTCTTTGTATTTATCATGATACCAATGTCCATCACCAAGAGCCTATGTTGCGTCACGAGAATCTCCCCCGGGATAACCTTGCAATCTTTACACATCCCTCTATTACTGTCACGACCCGGAATTCCCACCCTTGGGATCATGATGTCGCCTAACATTTCACTTGCTAGGAAAGCTAACGTTAACTACATTTATTAACCAATTTTTAACAATTTAAAACAAATAACAACAGTAAAGCTGAATAGTCTAAAATAAGGTGATAAAACTAATAAATGACACAATCGACACAATCCAAATACAATCCCAGAACTATTGTCACGAATACATGAGCGTTTAGAATACTACAAATAATAGTCTGAATAAAAACATAATTGTCTGAATCAAAATAAACAGCTAAGATGATATAGAAGGGGACTTTAGGGCTGCAGACGTTGTGCAACTATACCTCAAATCTCCACTAATAGCTAGATCTGAGCAAATCTCACACAGCGCTGCTGGGACCAACTCTGGTATCCGCACAAGAAGTACAAAGTGTAGTATAAGTACAACCGACCTCATGTACTCTGTAAGTGTCAAGCCTAACCTCGATGAAGTAGTGATAAGGCTAGGACGGGTCACTTACAATAACTTGTACGCAATAAAGTTGTACTCTGATAGCCTCGGTTCTTCTTTAGGCCCGATGGACTTGTCGAAGCCATTTTTGGTTATGAGCCATCGACTGTTTCAACCTTGATCATTTCTCCCTTCATTTCTTACATGGTTCTAACCGGATTCACTGCTCCTCCGATCTTTATTATATGGCCGATATTGATCCATGTTTGATCCTGGATCGCGATCGGTGTCTCTCTTGATTATTTTGAGGGTCCTGGCGAAGGGGCTTCGAGTTGACCATCTTCGACTCTGAATTTTGATTGATACCGATTGTGCACATCGGCCCATATAGTGGCAAGGTATTCTATTAAATTTTGCTTCAATTGTCATGAAGCAATAGAGCTTCAAATATTGAGTCCCTGAGTAAGAGCTTGAACATACCAATCATCAGTGACTGGCGGTAGGTCCATTCGTTCCATTTGAAAACGGGACACAAATTCCCTGAACGTCTCTTTATCCTTCTGTTTAACTTTGAAAAGGTTCGATTTCCTAGTTTCGACCTTAATGGCACATGCATGTGCTTTCATAGAAGAATCCGCAAGCATAGCAAATGAGTCAATAGAATTAGGAGGTAAGTTATGATACTATATCATGGCTCCTTTTGACACGGTCTCCCCAAATTTTTTCAATAGAACAGACTCGATCTCATCGTCTCCCAAATCATTTCCTTTGATAGCACATGTATAAGAGGTCACATGCTCGTTTGGATCGGTCGTTCCGTTATACTTAAGTATTTCGGGCATACGGAACTTTTTGGGATTAGTTTTGGGGCCGCGCTTAGAGGAAAAGGGTTTTGCACAAACTTCTTAGCATCCAATCCCTTCAATACCGAGGGTGCTCCCGGGATTTGATCTACTCTGGAATTATAGGTTTCGACCTTCTTGTTGTTTGCTTCGATCTTCTTTTCCCCTGATTCCACCCGCTTCGTCAGCTCCTCGAGAATTTTTACATTTCGAGGGTTGGTACTTGACTCCTGTTCAGTCGACCTTACTACGACCGGTTCTGTTCTGTGAGTAATTTCTCTAGGTGGATCGGGTTTGTTCCTGCTCGAAGTCTGGCTCTGGCTATGCAACTGAGCTATCACCACCTGTTGAGCTTGCACAATTTCAAAAATCATGCATAGGCTGATCCCGCCTTCTTCAGCATTTTGTGTGTTTCGAGCTGCCGACCGGGCTACACCACATACGCTGTTTTCAGGGTTGGTATGCAAGTTTGCGTCGATAGCCACATGTGAATTCATATCAATCGGATCTGCGACCCGAATTCCGACGGCATCAGCGGGTGGCCCTGCGTTACCGGGCACCATATTGTTATTCTCATCTTGATGACCAGACTCGTTGTCGATATATAGGGGTGCTAATTGAGAGTTTGCCATTTTTAGCCTGGAATCAAAGATACTTCAAAGAGCAAGTGTAAAGCAGTGTATTATGTAGGCTTGTACTAAACAACCACTATTATCCTTAGCCCCACAGAGGGTGCCAAACTGTTTATCTTTAAAATCGGATAATAATTGAATTTATACGCGGTTCTAAGGATACGTGATAATCGATACAAGGGCAAGAAATTAGATTAACATAGAAGAAACCGTAGAAAGATACATAAACCTTCACAAATTGAGCGAACCTTAGCCTTATGAGGTTGATTTCCCTTTAGCCAATAATAATGATATTATGAAAGACAGGGCAAAGATGAGTTGGAGCCAGAACTAACAATACATTGCTTTGATATCTATTACAATCTCCCCATGAATAACTCAGTCCCCTCTATTTATTGGGGAAAACCTACCTTAGTATATTATAAGAAACAATTATCTTGATTTAGTGGACCATTGGTTCTCTTTTTGGCCAATTCCGTGATTTATGCCATAATGATTAGTTAAATGGCGAGAATCATGGATCCCTGTCTGCCGAGTTGGCAGGTCTTTTCTTCGAGGCCGTTAAGAATAGGATCTGTTACACCCTCGACAGACTCGAGGCCAAGCCTAATTTCGATGGCCGGCTTTGATATTGCGTTCGAGTCCAATATTTATCATTTTTTGATTTGGCTGATTATGTTGGACATTAGATCGAACTTTGAACTTCGATATCGATACTGGTGTTACTCGTGACTTCAATTTCTTCCCATATACAGATGTCTCGACTCCGATCTGTTGCTTCAGGTGTCCGATCGAGCATCGGGCTCGATTTTACCCATATACACTCCGTCACTCCCAAATCAAATATCATCACATGTTTTGTTGGATATTGCTAAAAAGCCACACCTTATTCAAAGTATATAGGGATTTGCCCAAGAGGTTGTGAGTTCGAGTCTCCCCAAAAGCAAGGTGGGAAGTTCTTGGAGGGAAGGATGCCGGGGGTCTATTTGGAAACAGCCTCTCTACCTCAGGGTAGGGGTAAGGTCTGCGTACACACTACCCTCCCCAGGCTCCACTAAGTGGGATTATACTGGGTTGTTGTTGTTGTTGTTGTTGTTGATAGGGATTTGCCCACTTTCCTACCCAAAAAAAAAAAAAAGAGGAGAAAGTTACAAAATAAACTTTCAGTAATAATACTAACATCATAGAGATACATCATTCATCTATAATACTCCTCAATAAATTCTCACAAGAGTTAGGAATACTTTTTGGCAAAATACAAATTTATCCAACTCAATTAATTTACACAATCCCAAAATTATAATAACTCACTAACCATCACATTCCTCTAAAATTAACTCATTGATGAGTATTTACCTGTATTTTTCTAACCTCTAATGGATTTATATTTTAGAATAATATGAAGCGGCTTACCGAGGAATTTGTGTGGCACCATCACCCACCTAAGGGCTAAGCGTATTCTTCATATTTTTTTTCCAACAATGCTTGCCCTTTTATCTTGAATAGGTTTTTCATTCAAAATATTCGTCGTATATATATCTAAATATTAGTTTCAGTTAAACCTCTAACTTATAGCTACATCCACTGTTGAAGTTACCAATAAATAATATTTTATCGAAATTTATATGTAATTATCTTATGAATAATCTGATTGTGTATATATATTTATCTCTGTTGTAATTATCTTACAGTAATTATTTCAGAGTAGTGACAACTCTGGGGAATTTGAGCTGGCAGTGTTACTTGAAGAACTGAATTTGAAGAAATTGTTCCAAATCAGTGAGAATGTAAATATATGAATCTTTTTAGAGGAAATTAAAGATGCGAAAAAGGTGATAAGCAAGGAAAGAAAGTTTGGACTAAATGGCAATTCAAATAATCGTAGGAGTACTTTTAACATAAAAAGGCCTAAAAAATAAACTTTATGAATTATGATAGACCCAGTTTTGAATCTCTATAAACGTTCCATTTGGAATTTTTTTTTTTTTTTTTTTGCAAGAACTTACCTTAAATTTAAAAAGTTAAAGAAAAATTAGGAAATACTTTTTACATGTTTTCAAAAAAAAGTTGTTGGTACGTTTGGCCAAACAAAGACAAGTTAAAATAGATTGAGTAGATAGGTGGCTTGGCTCAACAATTCTAAATTTTTACATGCGGTTATAAATAGAATTTTATTTATGGTAAATGTCTATATTTAGAGAGATTCTAGGGATTATTATTTGGTGGCTAAGTCACTCTTTCCCTGTAAATAGAGGGTTCTATTCTATTGTAATTCATCCCAAAATCAATAAGAAATCTCTCCCTCTACTTTTCCCTACACTACTCTTCTTCTTCTTTTATTGTTTTATAACACGTTATCAGCACGAGACTCTAACCAATTGAGTAGAAGCTTTGGGATTGAGCGTAAAGATTGTCAATTGTTCCATGAACTTCCTTCATGAATAAATTTTGGATTTAAGGTAAGTATTTTACTTTACTTTTCTCGTTTAAATTCTTGACATTCTATAATTTGATTTTAAATACAGGCAAAGAAGATAAATCTTGATTGTAACTCTAATGGAGTTTGAAAGAAATTATAACCACCCAAAGTGGTAAAATTTCTATGTCTTGCCTTGATCAAAGTCATGTATGATCGTGAGCACAAGAGGTGAAAACTCGTCCTATTGAATTTGCTTCATTCTCATTCCCTTAAGAGAATATGATAGCAATATGTGATAAGTCTGAAAGAAGACAAAATTATTACTGTGAAAGTATTAATGGATGTGGACGTGGCAATAAACGAAATTATAATCGTCATAATTGTAATAATGAGAATTACAAGGATTCTCAAAATAATCCTTCACTCTGTAAAAGTAATATTTGTCATCGATTTGACATGAGATTTTATAAAGCACATATAAATGATTATGGTCCATTCATGATGTGAATGTAACAACATCTGATTTATGAATACATATTCATTTTTGGAAGAATATGAACGTGCTAGTAGTAGTGAATATACCACACTCACCTCTAGAAGGAGGTTTGAGATGATATAAGAAAATAATGTCATTATTATGGCATAAATGGTCATTGATCACGTACCTATTGTATGCCAAAATATTTTGGCAGTGTGATTATTAAAGGACAAAAATAATGCAAGAAACATATCTTGCATATAATTTTGACCATAACCATAATGTTATAACTTCCTTCTTCAAAGAGATATTTACCATATGGATGTTGATGAATATATGGTACTACAAAATTAAGTGAGAACTCTGCAAGAGCCAATTATACTATTTTGGAGAAACACAATTGATTACCAATAAAGTATTGTGTTGTAGTAAGTCTCGAAGAAACTTATTCAGTTTCCAAAGTATACGCGAAAGCGGTTGATTATATTGAGACTATAAATAAATGAAAGATTCAATATCTTCTATTATTATAACTTGTAGCGGGATAATATGTATGTGAAAAGTTATTTGCTTTATTCTCCAGTTTGTACTACACAAATAAAAGAATACCACAATAAAGTGATGTTTATTGATACAAAAACCCATATCATAATAAACTTGGAGTTTATTAATAATTGCACATGTTATGGTGTAAACTTGAACTTTATCAATATTGATAATTTATTCAGTTAACATAATTGGTTTAGCCATGTTAATTTAAGTATGATGTGCAAAAATAAAAGAGAATTCACATGGGTAAATATTAAAGAACTAGAAAGTTTTTTACGAATTCTCTTGTCTTGTTTGTTCTTATTAATTAATAGACCAACTAAAGTTGGGGTTGAATCCCATGAATGCTGAAAATATTAAAGGTGAATATGGGCTCATTCACCTGCCATGTATACCACATAAGATGCATCTATGAGATGGTTACATGTGTGATTATTATTAACCCGCAACATGGTGTTTTGCGAGGTAACTTGCTCAATAATTTATTTTCGAGCATAATTTCCAGATTTTCAATTCAAGATAGTTTGTCTTGGTAAGTTGCTTTACATCACAACTGATTTAGCAAGATGATTTATTGAGTGCCTCCACTTAATAGCTAAACTATTTCTTATGAGAACAAAGTTATATATATCAGTTTGATATACGTTATATACGAAAATATATTACATTCTCCCTTCACAAGTGATTCGGGGTTAGGAACCAAATAATTCCATCTTATTATTTTAGTTGTGCGATGTATATTTTCATTAACACCATAATGCACAAAGATGGGTTCCCAAAATTGAGGAAGAAAGTTAGTTTTTCTAACATGAGGGGGAGACAAGATAAACAATTGAGAAAAAATTACGTGGAATGAATTATCATTTGTACATATAGATTCTCGAATAAGATAATATGAACTTGAAGTTCATAAAAAGATAATTTATTTGCAGTATGTTGCAAAGCATGCCAAACGCATTTGCTGACCCAAAAAAGTAACTATATTCTCATTACAAATGCTCCTATTAGAATAAGTCCTAGAAAGACAAAGTCTATGGTACGCTTAAAACGTATAGGCAAATCGGTTTCAAATAAACTTCTTGATAAAGAAGATGAGCAAATGATCATAATAAAAGAGGCTAGTGATCTAGAAGATCACATGACATAACACTTCATAAAATCTCATGAGAGATTCAGGTACCTGAATATATGAATGAAGAGATCTCTATGTTATGTCTTTATGAAAAATAATGAGATTGGAACCGATATAAAATGTTCGTCGTTGACATCTATGATAGTGCTAAGTATAGATGAGGATCTTAAGTCTGTCACCTACATACACAACAATATTGGCCAAATGGAAGACACAATTCGAATAGAATTGGATTCATATGAAAGACATATAATTTTGTCTATGTTGTTCAAATACATGAAAGTATAAAGTCAATGGTGTGTGCAATCACCTTTATCTATCTCATATGTCTAGTATGGCATAAAAAACTTGATATGCATCTAATTAAAGTCTATTATATGACTTATATGACTTAACTTATATGATAATCCTTGAAGGATTTAAATCGCTTAAAGCATATACAATTCTTGATCTTGAAGTACAACATCCTCAGCGCAATTTGTGCACAAATGTATCTTGCTATAACTATATGCATGATAATATGATAACAAGAGTTTTTACCTCTATGTGAAGATATTGAACTGGCGATTCCAACAAGATCATATGAAGACAATACATCTATTAGGGATGATGATTTTAAGGTGAAACAAATTCGTTCAAGTTAATATGGCTGATTTGTTTATCATATCTCTACCAAAGATTTTTTGAAGATGATGCACAAGATTGGAATGCAAATGCTTAAAGATGTGAATTGATGCTCTCATCAGGGGGAGTTAATACGTGTTGTACTCTTTTTCACTTACAAGGTTTTGTCCCAATGGGTTTTCCTTGCAAGGTTTTTAACAAGGCAACCAAAAGGTGTATTGTTAGATATGTGTACTCTTTTTCCTTCTCTAGAATTTTTTTTCCACTGGATTTTATTTTAGTTAAGGTTTTAACAAGGCACATTATCTGCATTCAAGGGGGAGTATTATAAATAGAATTTTATTTATGGTGAATGTCTATATTTAGAGAGATTCTAAGGATTATTACTTGGTGGCTAAGTCATTCTTTCCCTATAAATAGAGAGTTCTATTCCATTGTAATTCATTTCAAAATCAATAAGAATTCTCTCCGTCTACTTTTTCCTACACTACTTTTCTTTTTCTTTTATTGTTTTATAACACATACCGTTTAATTTGAATAAATAGTGAGTCATAATTTTTTTTTTCGGTAGAAAAAGATAGTTTATTAACAACTAGTCGCGAGAGTTACAGTACATTGTCCTCCCATTGGGAGCAGACATATTTATACTAGTACTAGAACTATTACAGCCAAAAGATGTCATAGTAGAGTTTTCAAGCGTAGCCAAATTATTTAATTTAAAACAACAACATTGGTGGTATTGATCCTAGTAGTAGTGATCTTCCTTGTCTGCTTGGATTGCATTCGTTAGGAATTCTGGTATGGATGGATATACTTGAGAATAGTAGACATTGGCTTGCATAACTCCTTGTTGTGCTAGTTCTTGTGCTACTTGGTTTCCTTCTCGAAAGTTATGTTGGATCGGTGGATTCCCCAACCTTCTCCGCCAGTACCTGCAATTAGAGATTAGTGCATTATAGGATGGATAATTTGAAGTTTCAAGTAGGGCTGATATGAACGTTGAGTCCAGTTGTGATCGTTTGCTAGTTGCAGTCCATAGCATAATATTTGGAGTTCCATGAATAACGGAGTTGGACCATAATGGTTTGCTGAATCCTAGTATTCAATCCCCATTAGTATCTCTAAATACGCCCCCTATACCCCCTTGCTTAAATTTCCCTGCAAAAGCCCCGTCAATCCAATTTCTTTCTTCATTTAGTTACCAAATCAAGCTATAGTCATGCTAAATTCTTTCTATAGATTGACAAAAATGACGAAAACTTACATCTGTTGACATTGAGAAAGCATAAGAACCAAAATTGACCCATATTTTTGTTGTACTCAACTTCTTCTTTTTTCCCTTCAATTCTTTGTTGTGCTCAATATTTTTTATAAGTGCTTAAATTGACTCATCAACGAATTTATTCAATTCAATACGAGGAACTAGTAAAAATAGAACAAGTTTTTCCAAGGTATTTAACTTGTACCAATTGTTGATAAGTTTCAAACAAAAGTCTGCTTCTCCTTGGCTTTTTATTCTTCTTCTTCTTCTTGAAATTCGCGAGTCTGAAGTTCATATTAAAGTGGCTAAATTATAAAACATTATAAGTTTCGGCTATGCCTTAAATATGATGGCTATTATGTACTTTTTATCCTTAACTGTGAAAATAACACGGGCTAGCCAGTTTTCGGACTAGAAGTCCTATATATTACACTGCAACTCCGGTAATGCTGGAATATTTTTGGGATTTTGAACATTATTTTCGTTCGGATTTATTTTTACATAAAAAGTGACTAAATTTTGATTACTTTTGAAACTGTGGCTATTTTTTAATTTTTACCCTCCATAACTGCCCCTATAAGCCCATTTTTTCGGCCCAATTGGGCTTTTCGGGTCATCCTCCCTCTTGGTTCAAATCATTCTCAGAGGTTTAACCTAAAACCCAACTGAGCTTTACTTTTGGCGACCGGAAGAGTGAAAATGGAAGAGAAAGTGAAGATTTTAGCAATTATAGGAGCTGGAGCTGTACTGGGTTCTGCTGCTACACTCGCTATTTCCAAGCTTCTTTCCAATCCAATGCCAATAAACAACCAGTAATTACTAAACCATAGGGATTAAAGAATCATATTTAACTTCTTCAATATTTTTATTTATCATTTTATGTGTAGACAAAAAAGCAAACACACACACACACACACATACACACACTACATTTCGCTCCTAGTGTGTGTGTGTTGGAAGCTTTTGAAAATATAGTATGTTTTTATACCAAGTACTTCTAGTACTTTTTATTTTCTACTATTATTGTTATTTTCACTTTTACTTTATTTTGGTAACGATGATGATATGAGTTGAGTTCTCAGAAAGAAATAAGGATTTATATTGCCAACCCCAACTTGTTTGGGACGGAGGCTTAGTTGTTCTTGTTGTAAACTTGTAATTCCTCTAGTCTTTCTTTCTTAAACTATGTGGCCAGTCAAACACCGCTATATTTTATTTTTCTTATCCCTTTTATTATATAGTATTGACATGAGATAAGTTTAAATGGAGTAACATAGTCAATAAGGATTCGACAGTGACACCAACTTGTTTGGGAATGAAGCCTGGTTATTGTTGTACAAAGTCGGGGTATATTGTCAAAATATAGTGGATATAGTTGTACTTTTCACTTTGACAAAGAGGGGATTTTCTGGCGACTGATGGAGTTAGAATTTTCTTAACATATATATTAAATATCTTGTGCATGACTGCATGGTCTTTTCTAATGTAAAAGTTGAGAGTTGAAGCTTGATGACTATAAACTTTTGTTTTGCAGAAGTGTCGGAAAAGAGTATATAAGTGAGGCAGTAAATTCAAATGGTATGTTTCTGTCCTCTTTGGTTTAACCTCGATACTAGTCTAGTATTTTCTCTTAGGGGGGTTTGAATTTCTTGGCTTCTTCTATGTTTGCAGCATTGTAACTTGAGGGGGAAGAAAAATAAGAAACCCGCAACTCAATTTTGTTATAATTTTAGACGTTGCTTGTTCAATAGATTACAAAGATGTCTGGTTATTAAAAAAAATAGATTACAAAGATATTTGTCAATTTTAAATTTCTAGTAGATTCTTGATGTATCTGCTTATATTAAGAAGAGAAAGAAAAGTTCGACCTGGGCTTTAATCACATTGTCGTCTCATTAACTCGATAACTTAAAACATTCAACTTTATACTCTAACTTCATATGATTAGGCTTTGATGATTTTTGCCTTTTCCATTAAACTAGTTTTCGATCAAAGAAGATATATTTTATTGTTAAAGGTAATTTTATTGATAGCATTATGGTATGATGTGCTCAAAAGATCAATCATGGCCTCTGTACCATTTGCAATTGCCATGTTACACCAAAAAGGAGTAGAGAAATACATCTATACTTAATTCTAATTACATATTCACTTTTACTTTTTAAATTCTTGCGTTTTTTTCCTTCCAAATGATCCACCAGACAACAGCAGGAAGTGAGTTCCATATTGTCAATTAAAGAAAATACAAAGAATGGATTTTCCGTTATCAAAACTCTTTTCACTGAATGCCTGTTCTTCAATACAACAACAATAGCAACTACGTCTCAGCCCTAAATAAGTTGCGAGATGACATTATTGATTTAAAGCTTTGATGATGTTGCTTTGTGGATTTCATGACATTTTCATCTTGTAATGATGATTTTGTTTTTCTTTTTGCCGTTTTTGTGTGTGGGAGAGGGTGGGTTGGGCCATATTTAGTTTGCTAAATCTTTTCTTTTGCTACTTGATATCACCAGAGCTTCCTCAATCCAAATATAATGGAATGGCTACTCCAAACCTGTTGACTGATGAAGTAGTTTCCGAACAACTAACCAGGTAAGTCATAAATTTTCCTTTTCGTTTGAATTATATATTAAGGATGGCCAAGCCAAGTAAATGACAGTTGCAGCTATAGAGAATAGCTTTTAGTCTCTTCTAAGAGCGGACAAGTGAAATATCATAGAAGAGACCGATATCCTTGCTGCTTAGAGGATAGGAAAAATAGCTCTAGAACATACATGATTTACCAAGAGAAACTTACCTTGCCATGTTTTGGCATTTTGCTCTGACCAAATTGAGGGAAAGAATGGGTTTAATGGTGAAATATTGCACAAAATATCCTTGCTCAGACTCAGAACTGAAAACAGAGGTCATTAAGTGCTTGTTTTGTTCTCAGTCATTGGTTTTCTTTAAGTGTATGATTCGCAAAGTAGGGGAAAATGAAGATATAGGGGTGCTGAGAATTAATTGTACTTTTCCTTATTCATCCTTAGATTTGATTCTTGAAGATATAAGATCTAATAAAATATTCATTTCAATTGATATAAATATTTAAAGAAGTATATATAGATCAAATTGTTTATGAACATAAGTGAGCTTGTAAGTTATCCAAGTTCAACTCGTTAAATATATGATCTCAAAGTTGAGCTTGAGATCAACTCGTATGATCAACAAAAGAAGCTGAATAAGCCCAGTCTTCGATGAACAAGACAGCTCATTTGCAGCTTTACACATCCATGCAAGACTTTGTTTCCGTTTGGGCCATTTCACTAATGGAAGTTAGTGACGGTGACACTTGCATTTCTGCTCTTATTTTTGTACTCTTTTCTGGTCTCTTTAGGAATATACAGTTCTTTGGTCTTGAAGCTCAACAGAAAGTCACTGCATCATATGTTGTGGTAATCGGTCTAGGAGGAGTTGGAAGTCATGCTGCATCCATGCTTCTGAGGTCAGGGGTTGGACGGCTACTCCTTGTGGACTTCGACCAGGTATTGTCTTTACGTGCCATTTGATTCACTTATGTATTACTCTGCTGTGATCTCTTGCCAGTTACATTCCTTTGGCAGAGAAAATTCTATATATCCATGTGTTTAATTCATTCCTTATCCTGTTTCATTTTATAACATTCCGTTCCTCTTTACACCATTCCTTATTCTTTGAAGCAGGATGAAAGTCAATAAACATGAAATTTCAGATTTCAATTCACCTTTTTCCTTCATTCCTTAGCCTGAAATCTGGAGATGCGGCATATAGTTTATAAATTACAAGAACAATATTCCTAGAGACTTGGACACTGCAATTATTATTATAATGAGAAGTGTAAGCCAAAAATTGTGTTCCATAATATTATACCTGATCGTTGGATCCTTGAAGTTAAACTTCTTGGTCAATTGTGCACGACTGTAAGAGGGGGGAATTGAGTGTGCCATCTGCTCATGTAGATATTCTGTTTCGTTTCCATGTAACTTGATCTATAGGGATGGTATGGGCATTGGCATTAATTTGGGTCTGCAGTACTGATAGTTCTAGATTGGGAAACACGGTAGCTGTTTCTTGAAGTAATGTGTAAGTGGGATCTAATTGAGTCTTTTACGTAGCTGCTATGCTCCCTTATAGATCTTCATGTTGGTTTAAAACATGATTTGGATGTCTGAATATATGTCCAACTTGCATTTTGCAATGCAACAAAATTACAGAGGTTTTGGAGTCCATGGGATATTGCATATGGTACTGAGTTATTAAAATCATTGCACTACATTTATTTGCTACCATCCACTGGATGTTTATCATTGAATTCCGTTACTTTATCCAACAAAATAAATAAGTAAAAGAAAAGAAAAAAAAAGTCTTTGGGCCCGGGAAAGATGAGTCTGAAGGATGAATGGTTTCTCCTCCATGCAATTGAAGGGTCATTCCTGTTGTATGTGGACATGATTTGCTCTAGTATATAAGCTTCATACAAGAAATGTCGTCTATGTTTCCAAAAATCTGATATCTGCTAATTATATTGAAGGTGACAGTCTCCTCATTAAATAGACATGCTGTTGCCACAAGGGAAGATGTTGGTACCCCAAAAGCCCTATGCCTTAAGAAGCACTTCCAATCAATTTTCCCGGAGTGCCATATAAATGCAAAAGTTATCTTATATGATTCATTGTCCGAAGAAGAAATTCTGTCTGGCCACCCTGACTTTGTCCTTGATTGTATTGATAATATCGACACAAAGGTAGGTTTGTTTATGTTTTCTTTCAATCTTTGTTGCTACTGCTCCTTTCGAGTAGCAATTTCTATCTTTGCTGAAAGTGAAGTGATTGTTAAATTACAGTTTTTCCATTACTGGCCTATTATGAGACTTTGAAAACCTGCTGGTGGATAGAATGATTTCTCAGTTCTAGAGTTGTATTGCCCCCTTTCCGAGGCTGCGTCAATTTTCTTCTTATTCTTCTTTTTTTTTGGTCTTCATCACCCTTTTTTCCCTTTTTGGTGGGGTGGGGGGGGGGGGGGGCGCTGATGAATTTTTCTTTCCATGATTTCTGAAAATTTTAAAACATTGTAGACAACTAATAAGTTTGATCTTAATGTTCCTTCTTCTGTGGGAACGCTTTTCTATTAATTGATTTTTCAGAGTGCAATTACAGTCCACTAACAATTTGGAACCTTATTGGAATTGTAGCAGTCTCATTACTCATTAGGACTGAATCGTATGATCCCCATTAAACCAGAAGTGTCTTTTATGCTATCTTCATGACGAATTCTTGACAAGAGATCCAGAATAAGAGCTTTGCGCTTATGAAATATTTGTTTATGTAGTTTACAGTGGACATGGTTATTTTCTATCTCTTCTGTCTTAGTAAGTATTTGAGAAAATAATTGCATGATGCATAGTATGCTGTTTTAGTTCTTGTTTCTAATTAGTTATGGCTCTATATAATACCTTTTGAATCTTTTTCAGTTAGAAACTTCTGCTATATATACTTTGTAGGTGGCACTTCTTGCTGCATGTGTTCGAAGAGGTTTGAAAGTTTTATCTGCAACAGGAGCTGGCGCAAGGGCTGATCCAACAAGAATTCGTGTGGCTGACTTAAGAGAGTCCACCAATGACCCTCTATCTCGAGCTGTAATTAATTCTCTGGAATTCTTTTCATGCTATACATGCAGCATCCAAAATTTTCAGATTTTTAGTTCCATTCTATAACTGATTCATTTTTTTATAAATTGAAATGACGCCCTTTATCCACCACATTATATAACAGATAATTTTGGCTTCAAACTCTCTTGGTTGGAGATGAGAACAGATGGCCCATCTTCCAAACACCGTCCATCTTATGGAATCACTTGGCTTACCGGATATCACTAAAAAACCTTCTATAACTCTATGTTTGAGGACATCAATCTCTCCAGTAGCAAGACTATTTCTCCATATATGGAATATATTTTTAAGTCTATAACGATAGTCTACCCTGATATTTTATTTGCTTGAAAGCCGATAAACTATAAAAACTGAATTTTGCATTTATTACCAGGGCTACAGGCTGTCAACTGCATTGTGTCAACAGAATCTTCAACTACTTTTTAAAGTTCGTAGTAAACTCTTTAAAATGGAAGAGTTATAAGCTCAATACTGGTGTTATATGTTCAGGGATATTCGGAATCACGGCTGGACCATGCATAATAAATGGAAAATAATGTTTTTAGTATTATCCAATTTTATTTTTTTGGTTTACTTTTATTGAGTTGAATTTGAAAAACTAATTGAGCAGGTAAGACATCGTTTGAGAAAAGATCATGGTATTGATGGTGGTATTCCTGTGGTATTTTCTTTAGAGAAACCCAAGGCGAAACTGCTTCCCTTTAAAGGGCCAAGTGGAGAAGAAGAAAATCCTTCAGATTATCAAGTAAGAATTGACTTTGAAGTGCTAATTTTAGCAATTGCTATAATAAAGTTAAGAGAAAGATACATTTCAGAAAACTTTAAACCATATAAGTAAAGTCACTCTCTTTTCTAAATGTTACTTAATATTCCTCTCTTGTTCTGAAAGAATCTCTCATTTAACATTTTTAAATTTGCAATATGGATATCAGATAGTGCCTGGATTTAGGGTCCGCATCATTCCAGTTCTGGGGACTATACCTGCAATTTTTGGGCAAGTCATGGCTTCCTATGTTGCGACTCAACTAGCTGGATTGCAAGTCCAGATGGAGCCAGTGGTGAACTTTGATACGGATCACTACCGAATCCTCCATCAACGTCTAATTGAGCATGAAGAGTTGCTATATGGCACATCCATGCAAGTGGAGGTACTCAGTCCTGAACTTGCACTGTCTACTTTCTTGCTTGAGTCATTGAGTTAGGAGCTGCAAGGATAATTTTCTGATTATTCTTTTTTTTATGGGACATTATTTATCGAGGCAAATATCACTATTTTATATTAAAGGAATTAATCTGCAGACTGACAGCACTAAAAACAGAACCTATTGTTAAAGGGTGAGAAATTTAGTTTCTATAAGCTCATGCACGGGTTTTTTTCCGTCTGGAGGGTCACAGTATGCCTGATCTATTTTTGTCTTAGCAATGGAGTAGGCAAGGCTAGTGTGTATTGTGGTGCATTATCTAATCCGGTGGAGGCCGCATGATTTTATTTTAGGTTGTCCCCTCCTCCACCCTTGACCAGAAAAAAAGGAGCATTATATATTAAAGCCTCATATAAGGCATCAACTCTCATTTGGATGAGGGCTGCCTGTAGCAATGGATCTCCTCAACTTCCACTTGATCTGATCTTGTTTCCTTTGTTGCTTGCGAATAGCCATCTATCTTTTTAAGATAATAGATATTATCCAATGAGGAGTGTGCCTCTCTGTTATATGCTTCTTTGAATCTATATGCGTAATAAATCGAGGCTCATTCTAACAGCAGAAATGTCAAATTGAAAATGTGCTCCTATCAGTAAGTCATTACCTATAAATATGTACAATAGAGTTTTCTCTATTCTTCTGCTCCATCTTGGTGTCTCTCTTGTACTTTAATATATTAACTTTTAGCAATAAAAAGAAAAGAAGTGTAAGATGGAACTGCAGGAAATGATAGAAGTTCTTAAGGTAGTAATGAAGGTATCTGTAGCGTGATGACTATGATTTGCAGTAATCTCAGTCATGGTCATGTCTTAGTTGTGGGATTGGTCACGATGGTTGAACTTAAGTACCACTCTTTGACCAAAATGACGATAGCAACATTTTCTGAATATCGTCGTACGCATTGGTAATGGATTTGGAAGTAACCATGATGCTGTTTTGAAATGGTCAAAGATAAATTTTTTCACCCTATTGAGCATGCATGAAACCTAGTTTTATTATATAAATATAAATGAAGATGCTGAATTCTTTCTGCCAAAATATGAGCAATAGTTGGATGGCACATCTGAATATATTGAGTTTGTCTTTGTAGTTTTTTGATCTGTGAAATAGAATTATATTCATTTTCCAATTTTCTTTTGCATGCTATTTCAGTTTTTGTTATTCAGCGTTATGAAACACATTTGCGTCCCATCACATTGCCGCATGTATCAGGCTGCTTATACTGCATTTATTGTACATTCATCCTTGTTTTATCACTCTTTAAGGTAGATGTTGAAGAAGTTATGTACATTGCCAAAGAGTTGTGGCATGGGAGAAGTGCAAGGGACCTATCTATTAAAGATGTTGGGCGTGCAATGTGGCGTTCTGTGAATGAGTTAATGCTTGTGAGGTATGTCTGCTAAGCTTAATATGATGGAATGAACATGTATTCTCACTTCACTATCAACCAGAAGATCTTTTAAACTACGACGAAAAAGATTGCCTTTCATTTTTTTACAAGGTAAAATTTTACTGGTAATTTGGGGCAATGAAATCCCATATATAAGTAGTATACCAGAAGTAGAGAACCTGTGCAACAAGAAGTTTCTCTAAAAAGGCACCCAATAATCCATATGCCTCATCACTTTTACACTGTGAAATATGGTATGTGCATGATTATGGATGATATAAGTTGCCACATCACTATTATAGGCAAAATACATAAGTTACCCCCCGAACTATGACCCAAATCCCTGTTACACACTTTCTAGGAATGAATATTATTTTACACACCCAACCTTTCTAAAGTGTATCTAATACACACTGCTTTGCCCACGTGGATAGTGCGTGTTTTTCCTAACAAATGAGTCGCGTGAACAGAAGAATTTTGTGTCAGATGTCAATTTTTTTTTTTAGTTTTTTAAAATTTTAAATTGAGTCATCTTCTTCCTTTTTAAAAATTTTGCCATAGCTACTCCTTGAGCTCCACCACCCGATCTCCTTCTTCTCAAATAGATATACCACGATTTCTTATATCTCTTCTCGTTGTAGAGAAGCTTAACTTGAGCTTTACCCATGGCGAAGTCAAATTTTTAGGAAGCGAGAATTTTCCGAAATTTTTTCCAACCATTAAAGCTTAGCTCAAGATTTTGCACATTCTTTAATTTTATTAATGGATGATTTTTTAAATAGTTGACTTGTGGCGATGGCAGTTAATGGCGGTCGAACTTTTACCGAAGTGAAATGAAAAATGAGTTGGATCTGGGCTCAAAAATTTTGATTCAATTTCAGCGGAAAAGATGGAGTTTTGGGTGTGTTTTTCTGGTGATTTTTGTTAATTAATGGTGGCTTTGTTATTAAGTAAAAGGTGGAGGAAGAAGCTATGGTGTTTGATGGTGAGAGAGGAGAAAGACAGCCATGGTAGTTTAGATGAGGAAGATGAGGGGTATAATTGTAATTTAATTTTTTTATTTTTTATTTTTAAAAAGGGCACGTGTCACTGTTTGATTGGTGCGTGATATTGCACATATTTTGAAAAACTGGTTAAGAAAAAAATGGTGTCTTAGATACACTTTGGAAAGGGTGGGTGTGTAAAGTAATATTCGTTCCTGGAAAGTGTGTAACAGGGATTTGGGTCATAGTTCGGGTGGCAACTTATGTATTTTGCCCACTATTATACTCTGTGAAATATGATATGCATGATTATGGAGGATATAATATGTCAAGTTCTTCTATTGATGTGCTGGAATCCATTAGTCTAATATAAGATCATCACAATATTTCTTCTTTTGTTTCACGAGTAATTAATGTTTTTTCACACAACTGAAAATGTGAAATCCTGAATATAAGAGGCACACTAGTCAGTGGACACCACAAAAGTAAATTTTTCCCACAAATATTATCCACTTATCCATACAAGTTTATGCATATTATTCATTAATCCACTCAAAGCTGCTATCGTTTAACTTCCATCTAATGTAGAAGAAGGATGACATATTTTCACCCAATATAATTCATGGTCTGTCACTTCAGAGAATTTCTTAAGTATCATTTTGTATGTAGTGATCGTCATAGCTATTTAAGTTTAGCAATGTCTCTGGCTTTCTGCCTCTCAACTCATAATACATTGCTTGTTTTGACATCCTTTTAGGTGGGACCAAACAAAGCCAGCTTCTGTGTCGAATCTAATCCTTCTAAGATTCAAAGAGGTACTTTCTAGATCATATTCGCTTCATTTGTAGGTGGAGGCTCTGATGAAACGTGCATCCAATCATTTTTTTCTGTTGGACTAAAGCATTAAAGATGCGATCTTACGACCAAGTTGTCAAACTTAACATCAAGTATTGCACAAATTGACTTCTGTAAATGGATACACAAAGGGGTGGTTGATTTTTAACGAAACTATTGTTATTTAGCTGCATCAGAAACTGTAGTAAGGTCTTCCTCATGCTATTCTTTGTTTGAAGGCTGATGAACACGAGTTGAAGTCACTGGAAAATATAAAGGAAGAAGAACCAGAATTTTTTGCTAGGGTAACATCTGTGCTTAAGCGAGCAGAATTGGAGTTTGGGTTCTAAGACAGGCACAGTTATCCAATCTGCTACAAGAGCAGTTTTGATCTACAGATTCATTTCCGATATTTATGCTCAAACAGGTGCAACGTTTTAGTCGGCTCCCTTTTGGCAGCAAGTTCCAGTATAATCACAATGCCCATGAATGTCAATGGAGCACAATTTTTTTCAGAGGTGCATTAGGATGGTACAGGAAACCTGAAAATTATACACAAGTGAAATTCAAAAGCTGTTTGAAGTGAAAATCTTCAAGGTTGAAAGTCTTGGCTTCTTTCTTGATGGTGTTTAGAATATTTCAAGGAGCAAATAACTTGAAGTAGCTGAACACTCGGACAGGGATTTCTTTTTGTTGTTTGTTGGGGGGGGGGGGGGGTGCCAATTTTAATTTGTGTAGTAATTATTAGGCTGGTACAATAGACCCTTGTGGTCTGGCTCTTCCCCGGATCCCGCACATAGCAGGAGCTGAGTGCACCAGACTGCCTCTTTTTTATTTTTATTTTTGTCGATTCCCATCAGAGTACAAATGTTATTTACCCCACTTTCTTGTCACACATGTTCCTTGCATTCCATTCTTCCTTTTTTCAAGATTTATTCAAAAAAGAATTCAGTACTTTTTGATCGTGAATATCTAAATTGTTCTTTTAAATCATGACTCTTTAACAAAGCCTAGTGATGATTGATCAGTGCACCGCAAAGGAACAGGAAATGCTCAACAGCCATTTGGACGTCATTCATCAAGTTCGTGAGATATTGTTGTCAAACCCAAAATTAAAAGGAGAAATAAAGCACCTCGAAATCCTTCTAACAATAGTACCTATTTGGTATTTAAGACAAATATGTTATGAAGGACCCTCTAGCTTGTTTCATATAGTTCATGTGCTAACTTTAGTCTATGGTTTTTGGCAAGAACATGTGATTGTTGAATGCCAATTAATATGAAGAAAGCTGTCATTTTGCCTCTTAATAGTTTTTTTTGGTTAAGAGTATAGATCAACTTTTTGTTTGTCTCAATCATTTTTGAGCTTAAGGACCGCATTAAAGCAACTCCATTTCGAAAAGCATAAGCTAGTATTCAGGGAGAAATTCAAAAATAGCCAGATTTACAGGTGGTCATTGAAAAATAGCCCGTGCTATATTTACTAGTATTCATGAACTGTTCTACTTCTCATGAATTATATGAAAAGAAAAGAAAACACTTCATACAAGGTGTTATGAAGAAGAATCATAAAAGATTTGAATTTTGCAATGTAAAATGACCATAAAGAAAATGGAACCAATAGAGAATTCTTAACAATTTTATAGAGAATGCTTAATAATTATTGAGGAAGCTAGAAATAAAATTAATATAAAGAGGGCATATGGTGAATTCTTTCAAATACAACAATAACAACAACATCTCAGTGTAATTCCACAAGTGAGATTTGGGGAGGGTAATATGTACGCAGACCTTACCCCTACCCCGAGGGGCAGAGAGGCTGTTTCCAGGAGACCCTCGGCTCAAGAGAGCAACAAGAGACAATATATTAGTACTATCAATAGACTCATAATAAATAACATAAAATAAAAAATAACAACAATATAAGAAATATAGGAAATACGAAAAGGATGGAGAAAAGGATGTAAGGTATACTAATATCCAACAGATACAACCCTGCATCAGTAGCTGATCAGTAGCATCCTAAGACTAATTCCTAAATGGATAGTCTCACTCTAGTGCGATGTAGTAATATTCACAAACTACCCTCTAACCTACAACTTTAATGATCGACCTCCACAATTCCCTGTTAAAGGGCCATGTCCTCAAAAATCCTAAGTCGTGCCATGTCCTGCCTGATCACCTCCCCCTAATACTTCTTAGGTCTCCTTCTACCTCTCCTCGTGCCCACCACAGCCAGTCGCTCACACCTCCTCACTGATGCATCAATGCTCTTCCTCTGAATGTGCCCCAACCATCTGAGTCTTGCTTCCCGCATCTTGTCCTCCATGGGGGCCACACCTACCTTCTCTCGAATATCTTCATTCCTAATCTTGTCCATCCTTGTATGCCCGCACATCCACCTCATCATCCTCATCTCTGCTACTTTTATCTTGTGGATGTGTGAATTTTTAACCGGCCAACACTCGGCCCCATACAACATAGCAGGCCTAACCACTGCTCTATAAAACTTACCTTTTAGTAACGGTGGCACTTTCTTGTCACACAAGACTCCCGTTGCTAACCTCCACTTCATCCACCCCACCCCTATACGATGTGTGACATCCTCGTCGATCTCCCCGGTCCCCTGAATAACTGACCCAAGGTAGTTGAAACTACCCCTCTTAGGGATGACTTGAGAGTCGAGCCTCACTTCCACTCCTGCTTCCGTCGGCTCGGCCCCAAATTTGCACTCGAGGTATTCCGTCTTCGTCCTGCTCAGCCTGAAACCTTTAGACTCAAGGGCATGTCTCCAAACCTCTAGCCTCTCATTGACGCCGCGTCGTGTCTCGTCAATTAGGACTATGTCATCAGCAAATAGCATGCACCATGGCACCTCCCCTTGAATATGATATGTTATGGTATCCATCATAAGGGCAAATAGGAAAGGGCTGAACGCAGACCCTTGGTGCAACTCCGTAATAATCGAAAAATGGTCGGAGTTGCCTCCTACTGTCCTAACTTGAGTCTTAGATCTATCATACAAGTCTTTAATCACCCTAATCTAGTCAACCGGGACCCCTTTAACCTCTAGGCATCTCCATAGGACCTCCCTAGGAACCCTGTCGTACGCTTTTTCTAGATCGATAAACACCATGTGGAGATCCTTCTTCTTATCCCTGTATTGTTCCATCATCTTCCTAATAAGGTGGATAGCTTCTGTGGTAGATTGCCCCGGTATGAACCCGAACTGGTTATCTAAAACAGACACTGTCCTTTGCGCTCTCATTTCTACCACTCTCTCCCAGACTTTCATGGTATGACTCAGTAAATTCTAACATTTTTACACATCTACATAAATTCTTTTTTCAAATGTTTCCTATCAAATAATGTACTCAATAGAATAAATAGTGTGTATATCCACTAATCCGACAAATTCTAATTACTCTATATTAAGTACCTTTACATTGATTGGTATGAGTGGACGAGTGGTCCACTACATGTTTATACTCTATACTACTCAATGAAAAATCGATTATATTTATTCATACTACCGGGGCTGAGCTAGAAGACTACCTAGAGGTTCGGCTGAGTCTAATAACTTTAAATCAAATCTTATATTTATATTAGAAATCAACTAAATATAGATTACATTCGAAACTCCCATAAAATTCAAATCTTGTCTACACATTGTGAACTGTCAACCCCTCCCCATTTTGGAGGGGGTGCTCTTGAAGTAGAAGGATAAGATTGCATAAAATGCCATTATATATGAAAATAGGTTGATATAGAGTAAATAATTAATGTGGTCCAAAGCAGCCAGGAAATATAAGCGTGGACAACCTATTTGTTAAAATAAATGAAGACTAAGCAGTAATGGTTGATGTTGACATGCATTCTGCTACATATAATTATTTTCTCTTTTTATTTTAATTATATGATAATGTTCGATTGAATAATAGATTGAAATATTAATTTACCTTATATATTATACTAGTGCGTGCTAATGGAAGAAAATTTTAACATATATAATAACAGAATTTTGAATAGTTAGATAAATTTTACGTCCTATAAAGTGTGAAAGTAGTATAACATTATTGATGAAATGATAATAAATATTTGGAATGTTCCAAAAATGAAACCCTAAACAAAATTGGAACCCTTAATTGTGAAAGCAGTCTAAAAAAAATTTCATTAGTTGCATAAACCAATCTTAACAATGTGACAATATAAATTAGATGTTGTATCTTAAACCTCTTACTATTATTGGAGTACTATATACTGAAATCTTCAAATTCTCCAATATAATTAGCCGCTTGATATTTTGTATTTTGTTCTCTCGTTCAACTTCCAACTCCTATCTATAATCTATAATGTAGCATAATAACGACAAAAGTATTGTGCTATATTATTTTGATTTGTTTAGTATTTGTTTACCTTAAAATCTTTGACACCTATATACTAAGTTTTGCTAAGTTTTGGCAGTTTTTTCCCTAGACAATAGGGTCCCTACAATTGACCTAAAAAATGGAGTAAAACATGAGAAATTGTTCATTGAACATAGATAAAAGATGTGATAGAAGGGTGTAATAAAAAAATATTTTTGGTCATTATGTAATGTCATGAAATTATTAGACAATACCACAAACATTCTGCAAACATGTCTAAAATATATATATTAATTATGTAGCAGTCTTTATTCGCAGGATCAAATTATTTGTAGAAAGCAAGCACATGAATAACTTACAAGATTTTATTATTAAAATAGTTTTTGCAGTTGCTTCTTTTGCATATAAGTTAACGATGAAGCCAAACTCAGCATAGAATAATATGAAACTTAAGAAAATTCATTGACTTCTTCTGCTGGTTCAATGAATCAGTTTTCTTGAGCACATCCTCAAATTAATGTCGTCTTCATATTTCAAATTTTCTTGTTCACTATCACCTTTAGTCAATCTGATACTTTAAAGCTGAACTAGTTTATATATTCCTTATATGGGGGTTAGGGGAGGGAACCTTGTTTTGTTATTTTCAACCCGGTATTCAGTATTCATATCGAGGGCTCCTATTAATTCGGATTGGTGCTACGTAAGGCCTATTAAAGGGGAAAGCGCTTCCTATCAAGAATTTTTTTAGTTTTCAAGGCTTAAATCCGAGACATTTATTTAAGGGTGAAAAACCCTATCTATCGTGTTATAATCCTTGGTAGTAGGAAACCTAGAATACACATAGCTAAACGAATGATAAAAAATAAAAAAAAGTAATTTATTAAGCAACTAATAGATCATAAAATTAGTGACATGTTTAATCATGGATTTGCTGATTTAGCAGAACCCCATCTTTAAAGTAGAAAAGTATAGATAGAACTGGAAAATACATATTCCCTCCATTTTAATTTATCTGAACCTTTTCAGAATATAAAAGTTAAATTGATTAATTTTCGATGAATTCAGACGTATTGATCGATTCTTTAAGTTTTTAAAAATAAAATTTACATATTTAGAAACTACATAAATATTAAAGTACAATAAGTCCCAATAATTAATAATTTAAAATATTTAAAAACTATTTTAAAAAGATCATAATAAAAGAAAACCTTATTAGCTCCCAAATAATAATAATAAATTCACTCTTTTGAAATGAAATATACATTTTAGTTTTCAAAATTCACATTTTCAATGTAGAATTCTAATCGTCTAAATTTTAGATATGTCACCACTTAATATATAACACTAATGTACTTGGTATTTTCAGTGCATTCAGATCAAGATTTGGGATCTAATATTCAAACATAGAAATAGTGGTATTACTTGATTGATGTCTCCTATAAAGAAGGCACCAACTTGAATGGATACAAAATTGATTGACCTGTTACTGTTTAGTTGTTGCATGCATTAATTTTCAAATTCATTGATTGCACTGTTGAATTCTCAGTATTTTAGTGACATCTGGCCTCTTCAACTAATTTCCTAGTACTATAATTCAGTCATGATCCTAGATATTTTTTTCAAAATATAATAAATTCACTCTCCAACTACGGAAAATCCCACAAATTTCTCTACATATTGAGTTCAAGACACATTAATTTAAAAAATTAATTTCGAGAGTTTTTCAAACTTTTTTTAAAAAAATTGGCAGGGGCCGCACGAACGCAAACCTCCACTGTCACAGATTATGACATAGGCTCAATCACTTGAGTCAACCTTAGGCGAGCACCCCTCCAAAATGCAATAGAGGTCACATGCTTTGGTCGTGAGCCTTCTTGATCACCTATTGACTCCTTTCAGGTGAGTTTTTCAAACTCATTAATAAATTAGTATAAGAAAGAACACGATTACTGTAAAGAATATAGGTTAACCTTAGTTAGCTTAGCTTAACTGTAACTGTAGTTAGTTAACTTAACTGTGGTGTTAGTTAGTGATGTACAACTGTCCTTAGGTGGTTAGTTAGTTAAATATTGTAGCTTCTTCTTCTTTCTATTCTCAGTCGGTTATATCAATATACAGAAAGCATTGCTCTTCTCTGATTTTCTCTCTCAATTCTTAATCTCAATTTCTCTCTTTAGTTGCGTATTGTTAAATTCTTCATGGTATCAGAGCATTAATCGAGTGATTCTAGGGAATTTCTTCGCGGAATTGAAGATAGTTCGAGAGAATCTACTCAAGTTCAGAAGCTTTGAACCGTAATTTGTAGTCTATCAATGGCGATTCCTGAGAATTCGACCGATAATGCGAACAATGGAGATAATGCGAGCATCGGAGCGACACCTAGCTCGATTGTGTTAGATCATAATCATCCTCTTTACTTGCATGCGTCTAATGGTCCGGGATCAATGTCTGTGGGACTCATTTTGACAGGTATGGAAAATTACTCTCTCTGGAGTCGTGCAATGAAGGTAGCATTGTTAGGAAATAACAAAGTGTTTGGTTGATGGATCAACATCGAAGGAGGATTTTGGTCCAAATCTGGGAAGTCAGTGGGATTGGTGCAATGCAATTGTGACTTCATGGCTCATGAGCAATGTGAGCAGAGATTTGGTAACAGGAGTGCAATTTTCTTCGAATGCACAGAAGGTATAGGCTGCTTTCAAGGAGCGTTTTGACAAAGTGAATGCATCGAGATTGTATTACTTGCATAAGGAAATATCTACCTTAACACAGGGGATTTCATCAGTATCGATTTATTTTACCAAACTAAAAGATCTTTGGGCAGAATATGACTCAATACTGCCACCTCCTACATCAGCCACTGAGTATATTGAACAATTGGAGTATCAACGACTGCTACAATTTTTGATGGGATTGAATGATAACTTTGAGCAAGCAAGGAGTCAGATTCTATTAATGTCAAGTTTGCCATCTATAGATAAGGCTTATGCTATGGTAGTTCAGGAAGAAAGCAGGAAATCATTTACTGGTAGTACCTATGGGCAAACTAGACATAATGATCCTACTGCTTTGTTTACTGCCCAATCTATATCTAGACCAAGGAGAAACTATAGTTTAGAATGTGATTTTTGTCATTTGAAAGGCCATACTAGAAATGAATGTTATAAATTGATAAAGTGTGAATTTTGTAACAAGACAGGGCACTTGAAGGAGAACTGTTACAAGATTATTGGATATCCATCTGATTTCAAGCAGAAGAACAAAGCAAATGCAGTCATGATAGATGGAGCTGAACAGTAAGGAATGACAACTTCACCAACTACAAACATATATCAGCCAAGTAGCAATGCTGAACCAGCTCAATTTTTCACCAAAGAACAGTATAATCAGTTGTTGCAGTTGCTGAGCAAAGGTTCTACTGCAGGAGCTAGTGCAAACATGGCAGGTAAGTGTTTTTGTGGTAATGTAGCCATATGTGAGAACTTAGAACTTTGCAAATGGATAGTAGATACTGGTGCTACTAACCACATGACTGGTGATAAGAGTTTACTGAAAAATGAAACTTCAGTAGGAAATTTTGGGCAAGTGCAGTTACCTACTGGAGATTCAGCATCAATCTCACATGTGGGAGAGTGTCAACTCACTGGAAGTGATGTACTGAAAGATGTGTTATGTGTACTAGCTTTTAAGTTCAATCTCATGGCAGTCTCTAAAGTGACAGAAGATCTCAAATGCAGTGTTACTTTCTTTTCTAAATATTGTGTGTTTCAGGATCTCTTATCTGGGAGGGTGAAAGAGATTGGTAGAAAAGAAGAAGGTTTGTACATATTATCAGCAGCATTAGGGAAGACAATGAATAGAGCTTTTGTAGCAACTAGTAAATGAGGCATGAAGATATGGCACAAAAGGACATGACATGTTCCAATTCAAGTTCTCAGAAAGATTCCTAGTATACAACATTATAGTGGTAAAATAGATAATGACTCGCTGTCTAAGTGTGAAATTAGCTAGACAAACTAAATTACCTTTTCCAACTAGCACTAGTAGAAGTTTACATGTTTTTTATTTGATCCATATAGATATGTGGGGACCTTATAAGATTGCTACTCATAATGGCATGAAATATTTTCTTACATTGGTTGATGATTTTACCAGATGGACTTGGGTGTTTTTTATGAGACTTAAATTTGATGTTATTTTCTTACTCAGGAACTTTATTAGTATGATCAAAACACAGTTTGGGAAGCAAATTAAGGTGTTTAGATCAGACAATGGGAGTGAGTTTTTTAATAGTGCATGTAGTGGTTTGTTTCAAATGCATGAAATTGTTCATCAGAGCTCATGTCCAGATACTCCCCAACAGAATAAAGTTGTGGAAAGGAGACATAGGCATATACTTGAGACTGCTCGAGCAATCAGATTTCAAGGCCACTTACCTGTTAGATATTGGGGACATTGTATTGATGATGCTGTATATATAATCAATAGAATTCCCTCCTCTGTCCTGGGACATAAATCACCATATGAGTTACTTCTGGGTAAACCACCTTCATTGACACATTTAAAGGTAGTTGGATGTCTATGTTTTGCTACTAATCTGACAGGCCATGATAAATTTGCTCCTTGAGCTATGAGGCCAGTCTTCCTAGGATATGCTGCACATCAGAAAGGTTACAGACTTTTGGATTTGGAGAATAGAGTATTTTTTATAAGCAGAGATGTATTGTTCTATGAGGATATATTTCCTTTTCATTCGGCAGAAGAATCATCAGAATCATTATTCCTGGATATAACTCCAGTACCAAGACAAGATTTTGATGAAGAACCAAATGTAATAGTGGTTAGTTCTGCTACTGATACTCATATTGAGGGAACCAATATGCCATATTCTCCTACTCTGACTCCAGTTCTCTCAAATGAGCAGGACATCTCACATCCTGTTGAACATAACAGTGTGGATAGTCCTGGTGATTCTCTTATTTTACATCCTGTTGAAGAAACTAGAAAATCCACAAGAGTATCTAAGTCTCTCATATGGCTTAAGGATTATGTCAGAAATGACAAGAAAAGCTTTGCAAGTTTCTGCAAGTACCCTATTTCAGAGATGATTGGATATGAAGCTATTTCTTCAAACTATCAAAGCTATTTGGCAAATTTTTCAGTGGAGATGGAACCTACATCATATTCAGAGGCAGTAAGGACAAGAGATAGGTAGAGCCAATGCAGGCAGAAATCAAGGTCTTGGAGGATAATAAGACTTGGGAACTGGTATCCTTGCCGCAAGGACAAAAGGCAATAGGATGTAAGTGGGTTTATAAGATTAAATATAAGACATCAGGTGAAGTTGAAAGGTTCAAAGCTCGATTGGTGGATAAAGGGTATAATTAGAGAGGAGGCTTAGACTAAAGGTTAATGTTAGAAGTGTGTTGTCTATTGTAGCTTCAAGGTAGTGGTTTATTCATCAAATGGATGTTTACAATGCTTTCTTGCAAGGAGATTTATCTGAGGAGGTGTATATGGAAGTATCTCAAGTTTTCAATGGACCAAAGGCTAAACTCAGAGTTTGTAAACTACTTAAGTCCTTCTATGGACTTAAGCATGCATCTAGACAATGGAATCTCAAGCTCACATCAGCCTTGGTGGATGCTGGATTTCAACAGAGTCATTTAGATTATTCTCTATTGATCAAAAGGGCAGGAGATCACATGGTGGTTGTTCTCGTCTATGTTGATGATCTTCTTATCACTGGAGATAGTCCCATCATGATCCAACAGACTAAGGATGATTTACAAACTTCTTTTAAGATTAAAGACCTAGGAGAGCTTAAGTACTTCCTAGGCATAGAATTTGCACGAAATAGTGATGGTATATTAATGCATCAACGCAAGTATGCCCTAGAACTCATAGCTGAGTTGGGGCTCTTAGGCTCTAAACTTGTGTCCTGTCCTATGGAGCCAAATGTGAAGCTTACTACTGCTGAATTTGACACTCATACAAGTACTTCTGATGACACATTATTGACTGATCCAGGGCTATATCAAAGGCTTTTGGGAAAGCTTCTTTATTTGACTGTTACAAGGCCAGATATTTCTTTTGCTGTCCAAAGTTTGAGCCAATTCATGCATAGTCCTAAGGTCTCTCATATGGAAGTTGCACTCAAGGTGGTCAGATATATCAAAAATAGTCCTGTGTTGGGAGTTTTCTTGGCTGCTAAGTGTTTTGAATCACTTACAGCATTTTGTGATGCATATTGGGTTGCATGCCCCAACACACGAAAGTCAGTCACAGGTTATTTCGTTAAGCTTGGCTCTTCCTTGATTTCTTGGAAGTCTAAGAAGCAGTCCACTATTTCTAGAAGCTCAGCTGAATATCGCAGCTTAGCATCCACTGTTGCAGAAATTACATGGATTATTGGTTTACTCAAGGAGCTAGGAGTGGATCATAATTCCCCTGTGCCTATCTATAGTGATAGCAAATCAGTTCTTGTTATTGCTGTCAATCCTGTATTTCATGAACGTACGAAGCACATTGATATTGATTGTCATTTCATTCGTGAAAAGATTCAACATGGTCTTGTTTCCACTCTCTATTGTCCTACAGCTGAGCAAGAAGCTGATATACTCACAAAGGGACTTGGTCGACTTCAGCATTCATATTTGATGTCCAAGCTAGGTCTACTCAACATTTTTCCTAGTCCTAGCTTGAGGGAGGTGTAAAGAATATAGGTTAACCTTAGTTAGCTTAGCTTAACTGTAACTGTAGTTAGTTAACTTAACTGTGGTGTTAGTTAGTGATGTACAGATGTCCTTAAGTGGTTAGTCAGTTAAATACTGTAGCTTCTTCTTCTTTCTATTCTCAGTCGGTTATATCAATAAACAGAGCATTGCTCTTCTCTGATTTTCTCTCTCAATTTTTAATCTCAATTTCTCTCTTTAGCTGCGTATTGTTAAATTCTTCAATTACTTATACATGACATTTTCTTTTTTGATTTAATCATTTTTATCGAAAAGTCCTTAATTTTTAAAACTCAAATTTCAATTCTTTAATTAAGAGTGGAGAAATTTTGACTATTCATCGTATCCCTAGCTCGATAGTATTCGTGCCACTTATTACTAGCGAAATGAAATATAATACATTTCTATTTCCGGGCATTTGTTCCCACACCTAGAGATGGTTAACTAGTTATCCTTTAAAAACACGTCAGTTGCTTTTTGCAGCTTTCATTTTAATCTACTTTATCCGTAGCCTATTTCCTTTTTGGTCCGTACCAAAAAGAATGACCTCTTTCCTTATTTGAAATTAATTTACCTTTATGCAATAATTTATAGTCACACAAAATATATGTGTCTCATTTTACATCAAAAGTTCAAAAGTCTTCTATCTTTTCTTAAACTCCGTACCAAGTCAAATGAGTTCACATAAATTAAAACGGAGGGAGTATCATTTTTGCACATCTAATAAATTTTAATCCCTTTCAATATGGAATATTTATAACTAACACATAAACAAACAAAAAACATCACCTATCATAATAATTGGCCAAGAAGGAAAGTTTCAAATATAGCTGAGAAGCGAAGCTCGATAAAGATGCTTATTACAGTCACTCAAGTACCTATCAACATCAAGTTGATGTAATACTAGTCCAGAAAAATATAGTATGAATATTTCTTTTGTTAGGGGTTGGGGGGTGTTTTCTTTTTGTTACTTCAAAAATGACCTGTGGGTTGTATGTCTATGCTATCGTGGCTTAGGGGTTTATCCAGCGTAGAAGCTACGGAATTAGATGAACTCATAATTTTAGCTTATACCTTATATTTTTATCTGAAAATATTATTAAATATATAAAAATAATAAATTTTGAATCCATTATATTAGATGAAATATGATAGAATAGTAAATTCAAACGCATAAAAATTAAATTCTGAATTCGCTTCTACCAAGGCGAACCTAGAATTCTTCTTACGAGTTTGTTAGAATTCAATAATTTTGACCTAAATATTATATTTATATTTAAAAATTCACTTAATAAGTATAAGTAACTATTCAAAATTCAATAAATTATCTGTTTAAAAATAAAAAGCTCATCAACTTAAAATCTTAACTTTAAGGGTTGAAGAATTTGAGAAAGGATAAGAATCTTGTACATAAGATTTGTACAAGATTGTTCCCACGTTTATATAACTCTTTTTCATTTTAGGCACGTACCTTTTTGTGCCATATGGCTAAAGATTTGCCATTAGTTTAAAGTTTGATGGTTACTTCGATGTAATTGCCTTTATGCTAGGTGGATGAATTTGCATTCGAATAACCTTCCACATAAATTGTGTCAATCACTTAAGTTCCTGTGTTGTATAGTAAGTAGAGTTATCACCACTACTTTTTGCTTCTTATTTTTCTTTTTAATTCCATTCGAAGATAGTATGTGTCATGATTTCTCTGGCTCATGTTCCTTTTTCGTATTTGACTAATTATAAATTATTTTGTTGAACAGTTAGTTAGATCAAACTTTATATTGAACTCATAAACGAGCTAGTTTAGAGCTTGAGGCATGACATAAACATATTATATATTCTTATAAATGATCGCAAAACTATCGTAAGGCAATTATGTCAAAACAATAATGTTATGTTATGACTCAGAATGCTGCACGGTGGTTTATAAGATGATTTCAAAAGTATTAACTAGAAGGCTGCAGGGTGTAATGGATAACTTGGTAGATAATACTCAGGCTGCATTTGTACCTGGGAGAGCTATCACAGACAATATTATTCTGAGTCATGAGTTGGTTAAAGGATATGAGTCATGAGTTGGTTAAAGGATATGGGAGGAAAGGTATATCCCCTAGATGTATGATGAAGTTAGACATGCAGAAAACCTATGACTCAATTGAGTGGGAGTTTATGGAACAATCGCTATATGCTTTAGCATTCCCAACAAAGTTTGTAAGGTGGATAATGAGCTGCATAGGAACAGTCACATATACTTGTGAGCACGTGATTTTTGTTTTACGCGACAATCGCTCCAAAAGAAATAAAAATAATAACAAATGGTCCTGTTGTACAATTTTTGGATTTTACATGGCACTTTGTTAATTATTTACGATTTTTGCCCATTTTTATTTTTTATTAAAACAAAACACAAAAAATGTATGTGTCGCGCGTAATTTGAACCGTAATCCATTTGTTAAATGGAAAATCACAAAATACGCATTTTTTGTCCTGATTTGTTGCCTTGTTTAATTTTACCTACTTTTAACATTTTTATATGCGTGCCATAAATACGTTAAGTGTTTATTAATGGTGTTTAGTTTTATTTAGTTAGGTTGTGCGTTTAAGAAAATTAGAAATAAAGAAAAGAGGTTAAAATTTGTCTTAAATGAATTTGGGCCAATTCCCATTTTTGCAAAATCTGAGGCCCAAATGAACAGCCCAAGCCACCAGTCCGAACAACCCACCCCAGGCCACAAAACGACGTAGTTTAATACCAAAACTACGTCGTTTCGATACCAATCCATCACGACCGTTCAAACCAAGCCGATCTAACGGTCCGGATCCCTCACCCATAACCCCCATTACCCGACCCGTTACCCGAACCAATTCTGACCCCTACTAAGCCAAATGACGACGTTTCTTTTAAGCCTTCAGATCCAAGCCGTCCATCTCGCCTCATCCAACGGTTGGAACCAATCCACCCATTGCATATATAAGGTTCCTATCGTACCCTGCCCCCCTATCCAGGACCCCAACCTTCGTCCTCATCCCCTTCCCCTCCAAACCCTAGCCGCCCCTGTATTCTTCACCATGAAAGTCGGCGGCATGAACGCCGGTGGCCTTCCCCTTAACACCATAGGACCATCTCACCCCCTGAACATGGACCTGTTGACCGTTTAGTTTGAATCCCCTCCCACCTTCTCGAATCTTCATTTGAAGATTCGAGTCGGAACCTGATTTACACCAATCGACCTCAACTTCACACTAGACAATCCCCAGACACCCCTCGTGACCAAACCATGCTTGGTTTGGTCCGAATCTGACCAGAGAAACACGAATCCCAGATCTGATGTTTTGAACCCTAGGGTCCTCGTGTCTGTTCCGTGCCTATTCCGTGCCTATTCCGTGCCTGTTTAAACCAAGAGTTTATGGTCTAATGGACCTTAATCGAAGTGTTTCTCATTTGAGAAACACTTCGATTAAGGGTCCCTCGTGCTTGTCCCGTGCCTGTTCCGTGCCTGTTTAAACCAAGAGATTAGGGTCTAATGGACCTTAATCGAAGTGTTTCTCAAATGTGTTTCTCATTTGAGAAACACTTCTATTAAAGTCCGTTCAACCTTGAGAAGGGTCTGTACAACACAAGTTGATTTTTCTGTTTCTTCTTTCAAAGTTCTTAAGGTAAGTTTGCTTTCTCTTTGTTATTCAGTACGTGTGTGGTTTAAAGGTCTGTTCGTATGGCCGGATGTCTTGTAATTTGTGTCTTTGAATTTTTATCAACTGTTGATTGTCCACCTTGCCTGCACCCCTTTGTTTGATCGAATGTTTCCTCATTCACTGATAATGTGTGTGTATGTGAGCTGCCTAATTGACTGAATCAAAATTGTTTGAGTAATCAATCCCCAAGTTAACCTCTGTATTGACATGTGCAATCTGACCCCTTGTTGATACTGTTTGATTCTAATCCTTGGCTTTGATTGTGTATGTTGTAACTGGTATAGTCGATTCGATACATGTCGTCAAATAGTTTCTAGTTGTTTGAATGGTAACAGCTTGATTTGTCTTGCTGAACATTGTTCGAATTAAGAATCAACTATAGCTACTTACCTTTGATGTATTTGAATCAGAAATGTAAAGGGATTGGTTTTGTCTAATTGCAATCTGAATTGATAGCATGTGCACTTGTGCACAACATGTGCATAAAGGCCCTTTTTGAATTAAAATAGTTTGACAGCATGTGCTGTTAGAACACACCCCTGCTGTCCATACCCTGCTTTAGTTTAAGAAGTATTAAACCTCACTTAAAAGAGTAATACTGCCAGGGAATATCATGGGGGGGTTTGTTGATACTTAAATAGCTAAGTAGAATCTGAAAAAGGATAGCACATGGGAGGGGTGTTCTAATTGTCGAACAGGCTGTTAAAGGGTTGATTTTAGGCTTATAAAAGGGAAGGACTTCCATCAGTTTGGGGAGGATTTTTTTGGATAACAACACAGGAGAGATAGAGAGAGAACTAAGGAGGATAAGAACACAGTTTGATAATACACAAAAAGAGAATACACACAGAAAACTTAGTTTGGAGATTGAGAGTTGAAGTTCTGAAAAACAGAAAACTGGAAAAGGACTTTTGTTTGATAACACAGACAGATAAAACTAGAAATTGCATTCTTCTCTACTGTCTTGATTTCACTGGTCTTGACCTGTTTGTTCAATACTGATTTCTTCTAAATCCAATTGAGTCTGCTGGTTGTCTGTTGGTTTACTCTGGAACTTGGTCTAGTTGGGTTCTTGATTCTACTTGCTTCGCTTGTTGTTGTTGCTGCTATTTTGCTTTCTGCTGCTGCTGACCCTTCTGCTTCCACTTCTTCTTTGCATTTCAGTATTCAGGTACACATTTCGAGTCCCATGTTGGTGTTAACTGTAACAGTTCGAAAGCATGAAATGAAAGGAGTTTGAAGAAGTTTAAATGTCTGTTTGTAATGCTCATGGTATATTGATTTCTTTTGTATAAATTAATTAGTGTGTAATTCAATAGCAAAAGATTAGTTAGTTAATACTTAACTGAGTTTTAGCCTCTTGCATCCTAGTTTATAGTTGTTTGTTGGTACGAGGTGTGTAATGGTACAGTACGTAGAATGTACGGATAATTGACATAGCGACTGACCGGATTCCTTTTTAGCTATAATGATATGCATAGGATAGAATACTTCCACCTTACACAATGATGTTCTGTTTTATTTTAGTTCTTTTATCAGGACCTGCTAGGCAGTATATATAAGCACGTTCGAATCCCCATTAGTAATAATGCCTAGTGGTTAATTCCCTTAATCTAGCCTAAATGAGTCTAGTTTAAATTTAATTCAAGAAATGTTTTGGATGTAAGCATAGCATTTTGTCAGCTCGTATGTGATTTCTTTGTCAAATCAAAGCATTTTTCCATGAAGTATAATGTTTTCTCCACTTTGTAAATAATTAATCAGAAATTAATAAGAATCCGGATTGGGCCCAAGCATATAATTAAATTAGCATGTACCTTTTTCTTCTAGTTTTAGAGACAAACGCATTAGAAATGTAGCCACTTTAGGATATCCTTTCTAAAATAGAGACGAGCCTCGCCAAATAAAAAATGCAAAATTGCGGGGCCCTCAATAACTAGCCATAATAAATACTTAGAATTCGGGACAGGCCGGTTAGTGAATTTCATGGCCTTTCCCAAGAATTACAACGCGTTAGACTCCTTAGGCGCGGCTTAATTAAATTACAGTCTTAAACTCGGGTGCACATTGATGTGACCTTAATCCAAATCTCAACGGAGTCAAAATGTGTCGACGACCACGGGTGCATTGATTGTGACGTGGTTCGAGATGCATTTCCACGACGTTGCAATTCTATAAAAATAAAAAAAATGATAATAATAAAAGCGGTTTAAACTTAATAAAAGCACGTAAGTCATAACATGTATTTAAATCAGATATTTAGCCATTATAACAATTTAAGCGACCGTGCTAGAACCACGTGATTCGAGGGTGCTTAACACCTTCCCTCGGGTCAACAGAATTCCTTACTTAGAATTTCTGGTTTGTAGACTTCATTTGGAAAAGTCGAAAATTTTCTCGATTTGGGATTCAAGATAAACCGGTGACTTGGGACACCAAAAGCCAAACCTTTTCCCAAGTGGCGACTCTAAATTAAATAAATAATCCCTGTGAGCACGTGATTTTTGCCTTTACGAAAACTACTCCAAAATAAATAAAAAATCAAATAAATTTCTTTTACTGTGTAATTCTTGAATTTGCGTGGTGTTAAATATTTGTGTTATGTCCATAAATATTTACTTTGTTATAATAAAATGAAAAATAAAATAAAATACATGTTGCATGCATATAGGATTTAATTATGCATTTAAAAGATAATTTAAATAAAATCACAAAAAATATGCAATAGTTCTATTTTCCTCTGTGTGATTGATGTTTTGTCTATGTGTTAAATAATTGTTATAGAGTAATTAATATATTTTTGTGAAGTTAAAATTGTTTTATAATTAAACTTAGAAATTTAAATTAGAAAAAATGAAAAAAATGTATATATATACAAAATCGGACCTGGATTAAAATCCAGGCCCAAAACCAAAATTACCCCCCCCTAGCCCAATCCAGGCAGCCCAAGTCTGGTCCAAACCAGACGAGCCGAAACGACAGCGTTTGGTCGTAGTTTTTCGGGGACCGTTGGATCAAATCCAACCAACGGTCAAGATCTCACCCCCTTTACCCGTAACCCGTAACCCGATCCAGTAACCCGACTCAGCCGACCCTGGCATTAAACCAAACGACATCGTTTGGTTTAATGAATTGATCCTGGCCCTTCATTCTATCTAATCCAACGGACAATATCAATCCACCCCACCCCTATATAAGTCCCAGGCCCCTACCCCGGCCCCAAACTAAACACCCCCCTCCTACACTGTTCATCATCATCCCCCAAACCCCCACTCCTAACCCTAGCCTCCCTAGGATCCCACCGCCTGAAACCCGGCGGCATCAATGCCGCCGGTCACCAAAATAACACCCTAGAACCCCCTGAACCTCCTCTATCCAGATATGCTAGCCACTTGGCTCGAATCTTTCTGAAGGTTCTCGAATCTTCATTTGAAGATTCGAGCCAAGCTCAGATCTAAACCAAATAACCCCTAGTTAACACCATAGCACCCCCTAGCATGCCTCGTTATGGATCTGATATCGGTTTGGTTCGAATCCCCTCAGAACTCTTCGAATCTTCTTTTGAAGGTTCGGACCAAACAAGAACAAGCTCAGATCTATTCTAAACTGGCACCAAATGACCCCTAGGCTACCCTCACCCGTGTTTTGTATTTGGTCCCCCTCGAATCTGACCAGAAATAGTTAAGTCCCAAATCGAACCTTCAGGAACCCTAGAAATACCAAACTTCTGGATTCTGTCCAAGTTGAATAAAGATTGAGGTTTAATCGACCTTAGTCGAAGTATTTTCAGTGGAAAATACTTCGACTAAGGTCTGTTTGATTTCAAACAAAGTCCGAATCCAAGATGAGTCCGAGTCTGTAAATTTAAAGATTTAGAGGTATTTTTTTTTATTTTTCTTTTTGTATTCTATGTGTGTTTTGTGTTTGTTTTATTAGACTGTAATTTTCACATCTTCTATTTTGATTCTGTCTCCTACCCGTCTATATGATATAATAAGTAAATTGTTTCTGATGGTATGATTATTTACAATATGTGTAATCGACTCGATTAAGTTCGTCGATTAGTTATATTATGAATTCTCCTTAATACTGATTGAAATAATCTGTTTCTATAGACTGCTTGTTGACAATTGTTGTAGACAATCAGTTTAATTAATACTCGTCAATTAAATCACCTTTGTTTACATTTCAATAAGTCTGTCAGAATAAATGTTGTATGTATATTGTTTCCTGAACATTAAGTTTCAGGGCATTGTCAGTATATTGACAATGCTCCTGTATTTGTTTGCTTTTAGTTCAGTTTTGAATTTCAGTTGAAATAATCCTGCATGTTCTGTGTAATGTTAAGGGTGTTTTATTCAGTGTTCAGTTGAGAATCCCCTGTTTAAATTCAGTTCTTGTCAATCAGTTATTAGAAATGTGATATACTGTCTCAAAATCATAGGATTGGTTATAGCTGTAAATCAGAAGGATAATTAAGTTTATACAGATTATAGAATCTGTTTTACAGTGGGTTCTGATTTTTCAGTAATAACAGTAGGTTTTCAGGGGTACTACTGGTAACGAAACAGTGAAGGTAATATGATATAATAGAGGGCTGAAAGTGGTTTGTTAATGGATTTTAATTTAATGAGATAATGGGAAACAAAGGGTAATGGACTGCTGAAGATCAGGGAAAAGTTAACTTAATGGGGTTTAAAGTAGAAAAAGAGGTTTTTAATGGAATTTTTCTGTTTTTAAAAGATAAAAGGGGTCCATGTAGCACTAACAAGAAAAGGGGCAGACCTGTATAAATACAGGATCTGATGGGCAGATTAAGGCAGTTTTTTTTTGGAGAGATTTCAGAACAGAATTTAGACAGACTTTAAGAAATTTAGAGAGGAAGAGAAAAAATCTGAAAAGATACAGTTTTCAGATAGATAAGTAGAGCTTAAGGGGACTGGAAAGGTTACAGTCATAATAAATTTGAAGGAGGGTTACAGTCGCGCACACACACAGATACAACAGCAGAAACAGAAAATCAGAAAAATGGGAATTTGAAACCGAAAAGAAACTGAAATCTGAAATATTGTTCTTTTGTTGAATCTGTTCAATTTTTTTTTGGTTCCACTGGTTCAGTTAAACATCTGAAGTTTTTTTTATTATTTAACTGTACTGTGCATCTGTTTTCTTCGGGTCTTATTATTGCTCAAATCTGTGGGAATACTGGTATTTTGCTGAGTTTGTTACTGCTGCTACTGCTGAAATTTACTCCTTCCACCTTCATTTTCAGGTACATGTCTTTTAAATTTCATGTTGGAAAGAGATTCAACATGACTAATCAATGAAGCTTGAATTGCAATTCTGTTTTTCCATTTGTCCAAGTTCACCAGTTTAAATTTCATTTTGTTTCATGTTAGATAATTAGTAGTGAATTCAGTTTGATAACTATGAGTTAATTGTCTTACCTTGAAATTTATATAAGTTTTTGTAATAATGTTAGCTCTCCATCTCATTAGTTTTGTCATGTTTGAACTGTCAAGGTAAGAAACATGATATAAAGATTGGCCATTAATTAGGCCTTGTGACATTGTTAGTTGAATAAAGAATAGCGTGAAAAATATAAAAACCATATTGCTAGTTTATTCTGATCATCTGATTTAGTTGTGGAAGGAATGATATAAGTTGTACGTTCATATGTGGCATCATAACAGGTATCTATAGAACCATTAGTGGACGGTAAGTTGAGTTGTTATGGCACATTATGATGTTAAAGTGTTACGAATGTTTCAAAACATACAAATATGAACATATGACATGTAAGGCAATGTTGTTAATCAATTTGTATAATAATTCCCTTTCTTATCAATTTAATGCTTATTTACCATCCTAAATAAATAATTAGGCCTATTGGATTAAAAGCAAGTATATGAAAATAAAAATGAGATGTACAAATTGCAACACTTTACATCAACGACAATTAGAAATAGGACTTGCATTAAAAAAAAATAATAAAAGTTCTTGAAAAAATATTCTTCCCTTTATAAATCATTTTTAGTTTCATATATAATTCATTATCGGGCATATAGATATATATGTCGTATTTGTGAAGAGTAGTATTAATCATGTTCTTAGTCTTTATTTTGAATTTGAATAGTCTTGGGATGAACATAATTAATATTCGGAAATTATAGTCAACGGGCAATATTTAATAAATCATGAATTCTTTTAAGAATTTAAAGGCATCCCCTAAAATATGAATCCCCTAATAAACAATTTTGTGGAAAATCCATAATATTGTTACCAAAAATTTTACGCAAACAGGGATGCGTTCGCGCACCCTGATTATATTTTTAAAAGCAAAAATTCGGATTATGCGTACGCGCAATTTCGAGTGAATATTTAATAAAATGAATTTCTTTAAAAAAATATTAAATAATTTCATATAACCCGAGATGTGCAGTTCATTATCTAAATACAAGGGTGATGATGTTCCTGATTTTATTTTTCGAACATATGTTTGTTGATAAAAACTATAACAATTTTATTGTGTACACGTACGCGTGGCACGATCTCCGGTAATTATAAAAAGTATATAATACGAATATACGTACGCGTAATTCGTCCATATAATTGTAAACAATAAGTAAAAGCGGTTGTAAAATCATGCAATAAAAACATATTTAGTAAAAAATCAAGATAGTTAAGCCAAGAATGAAAGCAGTTGAGCGACCGTGCTAAAACCACGGAATTCGGAAATGCCTAACACCTTCTTCCGGATTAACAGAATTCCTTACTCAGGATTTCTGGTTCGCAGAATAATAAACAGAGTCATATTCTCCTCAATTCAGGGATTAAAATTGGTGACTTGGGACGCCTTAAAATTCCCAGGTGGCGACTCTGAAATAATTAAATAAATCCCATTTCGACTATCCTTTAATTGGAGAAAACTCCTTTGTACCCCTCGCGGGCGCGGAAAAAGGAGGTGTGACAGCTCTGGCGACTCTGCTGGGGAAAAAAGTGTTGTAACCCAGAACCACTGGTTCAGGGTTTAAAGAATTCGAGCTTAAGATAACTGCAATAATTGGCTTTATTTATTATATGATTTTCAACTGTTTATATGCTAATATGCTAAATGTTGCTTTTTACCGCTTTGATATTATTTGAATTATGAATATATACAACTGCTACGAAACCCCCTTCTTTCTGAGTCTTCTGAATTTATGGTGTACACGTGCGCGTGACCCACCTTTCTGTTAAAGTCATACCAAATAAGACGGAGTTGGGACAAGTAACTAGGCCGGGCAGACTTTCGTGCTCCCGGTACGTTGCCCCCGCTTCGGCTCAAACTGTCCGTTTGGGTAAGCCAGGTTTAGAACAATCAACCTAAGGTTTTACACTTAGAATAACTCAGCCATGTACCGGATCCCTAGTAGGAACGAATATTTGCATCATATGCATTTGGCCTTGGAGACTCAACACAGGGGTTGGGTCTGTCTAGGACAGGTGAACCCAAAATAAAAAGACCATCATGATGCATCCTACTTGTTACTTGTGCATTCATTTGCCTCGAACATGCTTGTTGACCAGCTTAAATAAAATCATGGTGAGAAGAAAGGAATAAAATAGGTTGTTTTAAAAATTTCGAAAAAATATAGTTTTAAATTTTGAAATAAAGGTATTTAATAAATAAAAAAATTTTCGAAAATGATTTTTTTTTCTCAGTATAAATTTTCAAAATGAATTTTGACTTTATCAAAATTAAATTTCAGATACAAAATGAGCACCACACAAAGCCCCTCATCCACAAGTACGGAAGAATTTCTATGTCAGCTTCAAATGTGGTGGTATGATTTAGGCGAAGACGGTCAAAAATGGGTCGTCAAGCATTTGGGAAATCTCACGGACATTATGAAAGTTAAACCCCGTGATGATCTGATTGCGGCGTTAGTAACTTTTTGGGACCCTGCTCACAATGTTTTTCGTTTCTCTGACTTCGAGCTTACTCCTACATTAGAGGAGATAGCTGGATATGCTGGTTTTGACGGAAGTTTAAGAAATCAAAGCTTGATATTCACAAAGGCTCCTTCGGTACATCGATTCTTCGGTCTTCTGAACATCAGCAGTCAAATCAGGAAAAGCAATGTCATCAATGGATGTTGTTCCTTCAACTTTTTGTATTCAAGGTTCGGAAAATCAGATGGGTTCGAAATTCATGAGAAAGGCCTTACTAATAAGCAAAACAAAGACACTTGGCAGATTCACCGTCGATTTGCTTTCATGGTGGCTTTTCTAGGAGTCATGGTCTTCCCAAATAAAGAGCGAACAATTGATATTCGCACCGCGAAAGTTGTGCAAATCCTCACCACTAAAGAAAATCACACCCTTGTCCCCATCATTCTATCAGATATTTATCGGGCTTTGACTTTATGCAAATCAGGAGCAAAAGTCTTCGAAGGATGCAAAATTTTGTTGCAAATGTGGGTGATTGAACATCTCCAACAACAGCCCAAGATCATACAGTATGGGTCAAATAATGATAATTGCATCGAAAGCTATGAGGAAAGAACAAAAAATTATCAGGTTCCAGAAGGAATAGAAGCATGGGTATCTCATCTAAAGGCTTTAACGGCAAATCAAATTGAATGGACCCTGGGATGGCTCCCGATGAGGGAAGTAATACACATGTCAACCTCAAATAGTTATCTACTACTATTGGGATTGAGAAGCATTCAGCCGTATGCACCACTGAGAGTCCTAAGGCAATTAGGGAGATATCAAATAGTTCCTGATGATGAAGATTTGAGTGTGCAAGTAATCGAATTACACCCAGAAGCCACTATTCCCGAGGCTCTACTTCAGCAGATGTGGAATGGGTGCCGATACTTGAAAAGTGATACTCAAGTCCCAGACGCTACAAAGGGTGAGATAAATCCTGGATATGCAAGGTGGTTTGAAAAACGGTCTCGCGTGGATGATGTACCAGAGCCTGAGCTAAGAAGGCCAACAAAAAGACCCCATGTTCAAAACTTCAATGATAAAATCCAAGAGCGGTTGATCTGGGGAGAAAAGGAAAAAGGGTACAAAGCAACTATCCATGCCCTAAAAGAAAATCTAAGAAGCCTCAGTTTGGAGAAAGATTTACAAGCACAAGAAGCCGAAGGCGAGAAGAAGAGTCTAGCTTGTGAGAATGAAAGTCTTCATGTCCGATTCCAAAAAATGAAAAGAGTTTCTGAAACGCCAAAGAGGAGCTGGAAGGATCAAAAAACCATCGCCAATCTCTTTGAAAGAATGCAAGATTATGATTCCATTCTTGCGGAAAATGAAAAGGCTTTGAGCAAAGCAAAAGAAAGAATCCAACAATTAAACGAAGAAGCCAGATCTAACAAGGAACGCCAAGATAGGCAATCCGAAAAAGACAAGGCACAATTCAAGAAGGAAAAAGACTATTGGATGCGATCAGAAGACCAGCTTCGTGCACAACTAGAAGAGGCAAGAAGATGCAACAGAGAACATCAACAAGCAGACCTCGACAGGGAAAGATCGCAAGCAAGATTAGAGCAGGCCAGACTCCGAGCTCTGTTAGAATCAGCTCTAGATCGTGAAAACCGTGTCAGAGATATAGCCACCACTCGTCAGCAGCAATTGCAAGACCAAGACCAACGTCTCCAAGGTTTCAGGGCACAAATCCACGACCTGGCAGTCTTCACATCTCAAAGTTATGTAAACTGCCAAGGAATGGATTATGAAAGGTTTACAGAGCATGCGCCCACTTTTGCTCGTCATCTAGCAATGGAGTTGGAAAGGATGTATCGTACGCTGGGAGGCCATCCAGGTCAAGCCCCACATTGAGTAGATAATCCAATATTTGACAGCAAAAGTGGAAAGTGGGGGATGTTGTGAGAATGTTAAGAATTGTATCTTTTATTTTGATTTAAGTGTGTGTGTTTTCAAGCCATTTTCTTAAAGTTTTCAAATGTAGTTCCATCTTTGTGTAATAAAAAAAAGTGATTGCCTTTAGTCCGAACTACGCAAGGTCTGATTCATGCGGGGGCATGATACGTAGGCAATCTCTATAAGATTCGACCACCACGATAAAAGATATATATAATAAATAAAGGTGAATAACAATAAAAATTTCAAGAAAGCTGGGACGACACAAACATCCGAGCAAATGCATAATAGAAAGGGATTATTTGTCTAGGAGCATTGCATCTCAACGTGTAATTATATATGTGTTAAACTCTCAAAACTAACAAGTTTGTTCATTTTCAGAATTCAAGCAGTTAGTTTCTCTAAAGAGTATACTGGCATATTATCACTATCACACAAGATCAAAAGGACCAATACCCGAAAGTATGTCTATCCCAGATGTTGACACAGGTATGGAGCTAGAGGAGATGGATGTCGGGAAAATGAAAGAAGAGATGTTTAAACTCAAGCAGCAAATGGCTGAGATGTACCAAGCCTGGTCTACAGGACAGTTACCCCCATCTCACCCAAATAACCCTGCTCCATCAATGACCCAAACTCAGGATAATATCACCACTGAATTATCCCCAAATTTCCCCATTTACCAGCACTACCGAGGCACCACCTCTCAGACACCACAGTCTCCACCTCCAAAACCAGTTCCGTACTTTCCTCCACCTATGACTCCTGTTTTCGTAGCACCTCCCCCTGCTACATTTCACAAATCTCCTAGTGAGCCTACATTCCAGGCCCAGGACAACCAATATTACCCCCGGAGCCCACCTTCAAAGCCTCCGAAATCAATTCAATTGCTCCTCGGTTTGATCTCCCAACTGAAATTGACAAGCCAGCCAAAAATGCTGAACAAGAAGAGAGTATTCGGACGGGCAAAAATCGCTCGCTTTATCTTTGCGCAAAAACCCTTCGTGTCTTCGTGCAAAGAGGGGCAGCTGTAAGCACGTGATTTTTGCTTCACGGACAATTGCTCCAAAAGAAAATAAAAATAGCGGCAAAGGGCTTCGCTGTACAATTTTTCGGTCTTTCCGTGACATGTTTTGTTAATCGTTTGTGAGTCTGTCCATTTTTGCATTTAATCATTAACAAACAAAAATACAAAATATGCATGTTAGGATGATTAAACCATAATTCGGTCAGTAAAAGAAAATTCAAAATATATATATATATGTGTGCATCGCTCGTTCTAGGCTTTTAGTTAACTTACTTAAATAATTTTTGTGATAATTGTGTTAAAATGTTGCATTGTTGTTTAGTTTTAATTTCGTTATTTTGTTATTTATTATTTTTATTTTGTTTTAAAAGAAAAAATGAAATTAGAAAAACAAAAGAGAAGGAAATCGGTTTGGGCCAAAAATTAAACAAAATAACTGGCCCAACCAGCACGCAGGCCCAGTCCAAATCCGGTTGCCCAGACACCTCCTGAAACGACACCGTTTCAGGCCAATCCATCTCAGCCGTTCCAATCAATCCAATCCAACGGTCCAGGATCATTTTCAGCAACCCGTGTTCAAACCCGACCCAATAACCAATCCGATCCAATCCCCCACTTAAACCAAACGACCTCGTTTAATTACCAAACGACCCCGTCCCATTTCTCAACATCAGATCTAAGCCGTTGAGATCATCTGATCTAACGGCTCAGATCCGATCAACCTCACCATATATAAACCTTCCCTTACACCCCACGCCCCCTATCCGAACCCCACCCCTCACTCGTCTCCTTCCCTGAACCCTGAAACCCCCAAACCCTAGCAGCCGCCCTAGTCTCCTTCGCCATTAAAGCCGGCGGCACGAACGCCGGTGACCACCCCCTGAACACCCTAAGACCCCCTCACTCCCCTGAACACGAATCCACTAACCACGAACCTCGAATCATCTCCTATCGTCTCGAATCTGGATTTGAAGATTCGAGACAAAACTCGATCTACACCAAACCACCCCATCTTCATACCAGACACCCCCCTGACCTTCCTAGTGACCAAACCAAACTTGGTTTGGTCCGAATCTACCCACAACTCCTAAAAATCCAGATCTGGAAATCCAGAACTGGAAACACATGCACCTGGGGAACCCGGCCAGTTTTGACATAGGTTTGAGGTCTAATAGACCTTAGTCAAGGTGTTCTCATGTGAGAACACCCTGACTAAAGTTTGTTCGGCCTCAAAAGTTCGAAGTCGAGTTTGATTTGGGTCTGTTTGGTTTAAACGTTTTGGTAAGTTTTCCGTTCTTTTGTTTTATTTCCAAATAAGTTGTCAGCATATCTCTTTGTGTTTGTTTGTTATTTTGTTATTTTTCATCCAGATTTCTTTCATCTCTGTTAAAGACCTTTTATTTGGTCGTTTGTCTTCTATTTGTATTCTGAATGTACTCTGTGATGAACCTGTTCGATTAGATTGGTCGTCAAATGAATAAACTTATATAGGTCCCCAGTTATTGAACATAGAATTGTCTGATGCCCTTTAGGTCCCTAAACGTATTGTTTATGTGAGCGATCGATTATTACCTGCTATAATTAGTATAGTCGACTCGATAAATGTCGTCGATTAGTTTTCTATAACTAATGAATCGAAGGAGTTAGGATTGTCACATAACTAATTAAACTCGGACACTGGCTGGATGACCTAGTAATGTTTGAAATGGTCTGTTGGCATTATAAAAATGACTAAAAGGGTTCAGTCTAGGCAGTCCTGAGCTCGAGCTTTCATCAGTGCAAAAAATGCCCTAATGCTGCAATAGGCAGGGGCAGTAATAATCAAGGTTGACAGGGGTAATCTGGGGTGCTAAAAAGAACAGAAGTAATTAGTTTAAGTGAGCTGACAAGTAGGGTACTAACTTAGGATTAAACTAATACCAATGGGGAACAAGACACAAGGGTATGGGGGCTCAAAATGAATAAACAAATGAGCCCATAATTCTGGATTAAACAAAAACCAGGCGTGGGGAATAAAGGTAGCTGACACCAAGCATGCTTAGGATGGGCTTAAAGGGTATGGGCATTCTGCCAATTGGCAGGCAGGGCAGCTCAGCTGTAATGGTGCATTTGGCCTATAAATAGGCCATTGGACAACTAAAACAGGGGCTGAAGTTTATGGGTCTGAGGCTGGACTTTTAGCTTTCAGAGAGAAAAAAAAGGGCTGTAAAATTTTTAGTCCAAAGAGAGGTCTAGTGAGTTCAAAGAAAACTGAAAAAACACAAGTTAGCTTCCAATAAACACTGCAACCAAACACTGCCTGAAAAGTTGTATAAGAGTGCATATTGGTCAAGCTGTCTTGGCCAAGTTCTTGGTTTGCATTGGTTGAGCTGTTTCTGGTTATTCAATTGGTAGTGTTGCTGCATTGAATACTCTGTTGTTGCTGTTTGTTTCATCCTTCTTTTCTGGGTTCATTGGTTTGGTACTCGACTATTTGTTGGTCCTCTTTGTTCTGGGAAATATTGTTGGTCGTCTGAGGTTTGTGGAAAACATTTGGTTTGGTTTGTTGCTGTGCTGTTGCTGTGTATCTGCTGCTGCTGTGTTTGTGGCATACTGCCCAGCTGATCATTCCTTTCTTCTTTGTCCTCTATACCAGGTACACAACCAATGCACTGTCAAAAATGTAATTGGGAAATTTGAGCATGAATACAAATGAAAGTCCTGAAGAATGTCTTTTATACATAGATTGTTACATTAAATATTCATGTAATGTGTAGTAGTTTGCATTCTTGTTTAGATACTGAAGGTAGCCTGTGTGCCCAGTAGATGTCAATATGTGGTGATTGAATGCTAGTTTGTATATGAAAGTTGATAGATAAAAGGGTCTCCAATGCAGTAGGTTGTATCTTAGGTTTTATATGGTTAGCATGTCCTTAAATACATAGAACTATCCATGTTAGTTAATTTCATGTCCTTTTGATAAACTGTCTCCTTACAATTGGCAAACCATTGCCTTAAAATAAACGGCGCAAGTCTGCACTCCTCAACCTCACGAAGGTCGAGCCCGAATCAAGCGAACCCAGCAGGCTTTCATCAGAAAGGCATTGGCCCAGGTCCAGCCGATACTGTGTGGGCTGGGTTCGGGCCCACGATGCTCGATTAGCTGCCCATGGGCATGGCCATGTTTTCTTATTCTGCAAAGGCACTCAGAATTCCGTTATAATAACCTGCAAGCATGTAATTGAATAGGGTCATTTTTATTCTCAACTAGTAGAGACAAATGCGACAAGAAACGTAGTTGCTATAGGATCTCCTTTTAAAATAAAGACGAGATGAGCTTCGACAAACAAAAACGCACAAGATGCGGGGCCCTCGTTAAACGTATATTATCGAAGCATTTAGTTTCTAGGACGGGTCGTTTAGCAAATCTCACAACCCTCCTAAATTAACAATACGTTAGACTCTTTTAGGACGCGCCTTAGTAAATCTTACCTTCTTAAACTCGGGTGCACATTTATGTGACCCAAATCCAATTCTCAATGGAGTCGAAATGTGTTTCTAATCACGGGTACATTGATTGTGACGTGGTTCGAGATGCGTGTCCATGGCGTTGCAAATTCATTTTAAAATAAGAATGAGATGAGCCTCACCAAATAAAAATACAAATTGCGGGGCCCTCAGTAAATATCTGCTTTAAAAATTGTTTAGACTTCAGGATGAACCGTTTAGTAAAATTCCACGGTCCTACCCAAAATAAATACGCTAGTCGCTTTAGGCACGCCTCTAATAATTTAATTTCCTTAAACTCGGGTGCACATTGATGTGACCCAAATCCAAATCTCAACGGAGTCAAAGTGTGTCGACGACCACGGGTACATTGATTGTAACGTGGTTCGAGATACATTTTATAACGTTGTAATTCTTGATAAAAATAATAGTAAATGATAAAAGCGGTTGAAGGATAAAATTTGCACATAAGTTCATACTTGTATAAAATCAGATAATCAAGCCGAATATAACAGTTGAGCGACCGTGCTAGAACCACGGAACTCGGGAATGCCTAACACCTTCTCCCGGGTTAACAGAATTCCTTATCCGGATTTCTGGTACGCAGACCATAATATAGAGTCATTCTTTTCCTCGATTCGGGATTAAAATTGGTGACTTGGGACACCCTAAATCTCCCAAGTGGCGACTCTGAAATAATTAAACCAATCCCGTTTCGATTGTCCTTTAATTGGAAAAAACTCCTGCGCCCTCGCGGGTGCGTAAAAAGGAGGTGTGACAGCTCTGGCGACTCTGCTGGGGATTTAAAAACCCAGAACCACTGGTTCAGGGTTAAGAATTCGAGCTTAGAGTAATTATTATTATTTGGCTTTATTTATTATCTGATTATTACATGTTTTGAGCCTAATGTGCTAAATGCTGCCTTTACCGCTTTGATATTATTTGAACTGTATATAAACTGTGCCGAAACCTTTCTCTTCTTGCCTCCGGGGATGTGCTCACTGGTTGAGACTCCCTATTCTGTTAGTGTCATACCCTAAATAAAAGAGGCTCGGAAAGTTTCTAAGCCGGCTGGCCTTTTGGTTCCCGGAAAGGAGCTCCTTCCTCAACTCGAGTTGTCCGCTCGGGTACACTGTCTAGAACACCGACCCAGGTTTTGAACATAGAATAACGTGACTTCATGCCGGATCCCTAGTAGGAACGCTTATTTGCATCACGTTGCATATGACTTAGGGGACTCAACACAGGGGTTGGGTCCGTCTAGGACTAGCAACCTGATATGAAAAGACCATTCTGGTGCATCCCACTGTTTTCCGTGCATTTATTTGTCTCATGCCCGCATGCTGACCGGTGTTTGAATATTTGGAATATTGTGAAAAAAAGGGAAATAACGGTTAGGAATTGATTGTTTATTGTTGAAAAAAAAAAAAAACAAATACTGTCAAAACTCTGCCAAAATTTTGAAAAGTCGTTGTTCTGCCTTTCATAATAAAAAATATATCAATAGAAATATAGAGTTGTCTTGTCATAAAAATAAAAAAAAATCTTATTTTAAAATTTTTTTTATATAATAAAAAAAAAGTCTTGTGTGGTCTTTACTTTTATTATTTGTTACAAATATATGTATATATATATATATATGAAAAATTCAAAAGTTTTGCTTTATTTCAAAATGTATATATCTTTATTTATGGCAAAAGTATTTATCTTGTTAAAGGTCTAGAAAAGTCCTTTCAGGCTCCCAGTTTTTCGAAAAAAAAAAAAAAAAAAAAAAAATCCAAAATATTTTCCGTTATTGACTTCTTTAGAAAGTTTTATATATATATATATGAAAATTCAAAATTCACAAAAAATCGCATATATTTTTGTTTTTAGCAGGATAAGTGTCGTTTGTTAAAATCTTGTTAATAAATGTGCAGAATGAGCACGATTCCGAATGAACCCTTTTCAATCATGAATAAAATTCCCCTCCAATTGCGGCTCTGGTGGAATGATTTGGGCAAAGAGGGGCATGACGAAATCAAGAAGTATCTGAAAGGCCTCACGAGTTTGTTGGATATCAGGCCACGAGGAGATATCATAAGGGCACTAGTCCCCCACTGGGATCCTGCGCACAATGTCTTCCGCTTCTCAGATTTCGAACTTACCCCAACTTTAGAAGAAATAGCAGGGTATATCGGCAGCACTGAGACTCCTTTGAGGCACAAATATCTGATTGCTCCAAGAGCTGTAGCAGTACACCGGTTCCTGGACTCCTTAAAGATAGTCAGAACAGTTCATAACCCTGACTTGGCAAAAGGTTTTTGCAGCACGAGTTTCATATATCAAAGATATGGTCACATAGGAGGATTCGACAAGCCAGAAAACCAGTTGTGCAGCAAAGGTAATCGCCAGAAGTGGGAAGAACATAGACGAATTGCTTTCATGATAACTTTCTTAGGACTACTAATATTCCCAAGAAAAGATGGGAATATTGACATAAAGATAGCAGGGGTCGTCAGTACGTTGCTCACACAGAGTGATAGTACGTTGGCGCCCATGATAGTATCTGATATATTCCGGGCACTCACTTCTTGCAAAGCCGGAGGAAGCTTTTTCGAGGGTTGCAATTTGTTGTTGCAAATGTGGATGATCGAACACCTATGTCACCGAGCCCAGTTTCTGAGCCATGGATCCGCTGGAAAGACCTGCATAGAGGAGTTCTATACCAGAGTTGATGAAACCTACCTACCAGAAGGAGTTGTAGCATGGACCTCATATTTCCAAACCCTCAACGCCAGTCAAATACAGTGGGCGCTAGGATGGTTACCGATCGACGAAGTCATATACATGCCAGCAGCCAGGCCCCATTTTCTTTTAATGGGACTTAAGAGCATTCAACCATACGCGCCGCATCGGGTTTTAAGGCAACTTGGGAGGTATCAGATAGTGCCGAAAGACGAGGATCTGAGCATCCAGGTAATCGAGATCAGTCCCGACGGCCAGTTTCCTGAAGCAAGGGTTCGTCAAATTTGGAGCCAATGTCAATACTTAGAAGCAAATACTTGTGTAATGAATCGGGCAAAAGGGGAAGTTTCGCCCGGGTATCAAGCCTGGTACAAAAGGGAGACATCACCTGGAAGACCGACCAAAAGACCTCACCTGCAAGAATTTGCCAAATCTTCACAAGAACAGTGGGACTGGTTGGCCAAAGAGCAAGAATATCTTGTCAAAGCAGGCAAACTGAAGCAACAAATCCAGGATATGAAGTTTGAGTGCCAATTACAGTCTGCTGCCCACAAGGGAGAAAAGAACCAGTTAATCAGAGAAAGCGAGATCCTCAAAGCTCAGATCCGGAGAATGAAAAAAGAGGCTAATAGCCAGCTAAGAAGCCAGGCAGATAAAAGATTGATAGCAGGGTTAAAAGATCAGGTTGCGGAATGCCAGGAAGATTTGGAAAAAGCCAGGGCCAGCACAGCAAAATTGCGAACCAAGTGGGCAAAGGGTGCGATGGCTCGGAGGCAGCACCTGCAACAAGTCATAAGGGAGTATGAACTGAGCATCGGGACATTAAGGGAAACGAATGCCTCTCTTCGAGAAAGGATCCTCAAGCAAACACGAAATGCCCAAGACGACAGAAGGCATTATTACGATGCAATGACCAGAATGGAAAGGCAAATGGAGATGTTCCAGGATCAGCTTGCCAACAATGCGCAAACACTGGGATTGAAGAACCAACAGATAAGGCATTTGTTCGCAGAAAGGGACAACATCCGGGGAAGGATTGATGAAATAGGGCATTACATCTACATGAAATGCTTGGCATATGAGCGAACACCTCGGAAGACCCTCCTTGTTTCCATCATGGGTTGCGTCCGCCGGATTATGAACGAATTGAAGAGCTTGCAAAGAGACCTTACACCTAGAGCCGCAAAAAGGCCGGATGATGCCTCACGGCCCCTTAAATTGGAGAATTAGTTTTGGTCAAGTCCTGTTTATTTGGCTTGGGTTGTTTTTCCATATGTTGTTTTCTTTTTCGTTAAACCGAGTTTGAAACCGTCGAGTTTGTACTATTGCTATTCCTTGCTTGATGTAATTTGTAATAGCAAAATTTTGAGAATGAATTCAATGATTTCACAAAAATTGTGTGTTTTTACTTTAAGGCAGAACTACGCCTGGTCTGATTCACGCGGGGACGTGATACGTAGGCAATCCCCATAAGATTCGACCGCTTTTAATAAATAAAGAAAAGAAAATGTAAATAAAATAAGACGCGGGGTTTCGCAGAATACTCTAAAAGAGACAAATGAACAAACCGGGATGACGCATGTGGTTTGAAGCAAAGCATGTAGAAACGGTTAACTGCCTAGGTGCATTGCATCCTCTATGTGTTATGATCAAATCTGTTAAGCTCTAACACTAACAAAGTTTGTTGTTGTCTGATAACCAGACAGTTAGTTGTTAAAGAATTCTGGCAACACATTCATACCAAACCAGATCCAAAGGACCGGTAGCAACAAGCATGACTACTTCAGAGAATAGTAATGAGGAAGAAAGGCCGATGAGCCAGTTGCTAAAAGAGGCAATGGAAAAGATTGAAAGGATGGGACTAGAGATGCATGCAATGCAGCTAGCCCTGGCCAAAACACAAAAGAGCCCTGAGACACTGGGACACGTACCGGAGTACCCTCACTCTGGCCCTTCCACAAGCCGCCCAAACCCCCTCTATCATCAGGAGAGAAGCCCTCATGATTCCCAAGCTCCACCACCCCACCAACCTCTCCCAACATCCAACATTCCCATTTTTGTGGGACCTGCATCAGCCCCTTTGCAGCGAACGACCAGTGAGCCATTGTTTCAGGCTCACGATACACAATACTACCCCCCTGAACCTACATTCCATGCACCCGAACCACAGGCTTACAATCCCCATTTGGAAGTCCCGGCAGAGGTTGAGAAGCCGGTTAAGGCCCCTGAACAGGATGAAGTGTTGAGAAAGTTCAAAAGCCTGGAGCAATCCTTCAGGAACTTACACGGGCTGGGCAATCAAGTCAGCGTGGCATACAAAGATCTGTGCCCTTTCCCAGATGTCCAACTCCCGGCTGGGTTCAAGATGCCCAAGTTTGATTTATATGAAGGGCACGGTGATCCCATGGCACATTTGCGGGGATTCTGTAGCAAAATGAGAGGGGCAGGAGGCAAGGATGAGCTGTTGATAGCTTATTTCGGCCAAAGTCTGAGCGGATCTGCACTGGAATGGTATACCAGGCAGGATTTCAGCAGGTGGTACACGTGGGATGACCTGGCGCAGGCTTTTGCAGGTCATTTCCAATACAATCTGGAGATAGTCCCTGACCGTCTCACGTTATTGAGAACTGGGAAGAAACCCGGGGAAAGTTTTCGCGAGTTCGGGTTCCGCTGGAGAGAACAAGCAGCTAGGGTCGATCCTCCCATGAGAGAGGGAGAGATGGTAGACTACTTTTTGCAGACATTGGATCCAACCTACTTTGGTCACTTGGTGACAACGGTTGGAAAATCTTTCAACGAGGTGGTCAAAATAGGGGTCATGATAGAAGAAGGTTTGAGGTCGGACAAGATCTTAAACTATTCGGCACTTAAGGCCACAACCCAGGCTATTCAAAGCGGCACGGGAGGTGCGCTAAGAAGAAAGAAAGAAGAGGTTGCCACGATCGAGGCAGGCAGTTGGCCCAGGGCTGGCAGGCCACACTACAACCAACCCAGGCCTCACAGGTCAAACTATCCATACAACCCACCACAAAATTTCTATCCACCTCGAGAACCGCATTGTTCCGTACACCAAGCCCAGATATACACTCAGCCCCCGGTTCGCCCACAATGGCGCGCACCGGCTCCCCAGAACATATATGCACCACCACAAAACACTTACCCTCCACCAAGGGCATATAGAAATCCTTCAGGGGCAGGTTTCCGGGGAAATCCAGATGCCAGAAATGACAGGTTGCGGAAGCAAAGAACCTTCACCGAACTGGGAGAAACCTACACCGCTGTGTTCCACAAGCTGCGGCAATTGGGTTTGGTTAGTCCCGTCCATACTCGGGAACCAAATCCCCCGCCTCAGAATTTGGACCGTTCAATCAGTTGTGAATACTGTTCAGGGATGCTCGGGCACGATACCGAGAAGTGTTGGAAGTTAAGGCATGCCATACAGGATCTTATTGACACCAATAAGATCGAGGTCCAGACACCGGAGGCTCCTAACATCAACCAAAACCCGCTGCCAGCGCACCACGAAGCTCACATGATTGAGTTGGTGTGTGAGGGAGGTGAATTAAGAAAACCCTCACAAACAGTGATGATGATCCAAGCTGCCCCAAAAGAAGTCTTAACCAGGGGAGGAACAAATGTACAGTCGCAGGGAGAAGGTGTCAAGCCGGTAGTAATATGGGGGAAGAACCCGTCCGTCATAACAAGCAAACCCGAGCCAAGCAAATTGGTAATACCAGGGATCCTGCCCACACCGGCAGTCATGTTGAAAGGGGTATGTAGAGAACGGGTGACCATAAAGCCGGTGGTCCAACTGCCTGTGCTTGACAGCAGGGCTGTGCCCTGGAAATATGAAAAAGCAGTGGTAACGTACCAAGGAAAACAGGTGGAAGAAGTCAGTTGTGAAGCGCAAGGTTTGACTCGATCAGGTCGATGTTTTGCTCCGGCGGAGTTAAGAAAAACCAACCCAGTGGCAACCAAGAAGCCAGTGTCAGAAGAAGAGGCTGAAGACTTCCTGAGGAAGATGAAAGTACAAGACTATTCTGTGGTTGAGCAGCTGAGAAAAACACCTGCCCAGATCTCACTATTGTCATTACTCCTCCATTCCGAGGAACATCGTCGGGCCCTGTTAAAGATATTGAACGAGGCTCATGTACCCAGTGAGATTTCTGTAAACCACCTGGAAACCATTGCTAGCAAGATTTTCGAGGTGAACAGAGTGACATTCTCAGATGATGACCTGCCGGTGGAAGGTACGGAGCATAACAAAGCTCTATACCTAGCTGTCAAATGTGAAGACTCGGTGGTAACCCGAGTATTGGTGGATAACGGCTCAAGCGCCAATATTTGTCCATTGTCCACCCTGGACCAGTTAAAGATTGACCGTGGAAGAATCCGGGAGAATAGCATCTGTGTCCGAGGGTTTGACGGAAACGGAACAGCCACTGTGGGGGATGTTGTACTTGAACTAACCATTGGCCCGGTCCTGTTTACCATGGAATTCCAGGTATTGGACGCCACGGTATCTTACAACTTGCTGTTAGGACGACCCTGGATTCACGCAGCTAAAGCGGTGCCTTCCACCCTACATCAGACAGTGAAGTTCGAGTGGGAAAGACAAGAGGTCGTGTTGCACGGTGAGGATACAACATACACCATGGGCGGAATCATTGTGCCTTTCATAGAGACCAGTGATGACAAGGGTCCTTGGGTCTACCAGATTCTCGATACAGGGTCGGCCAACAAAATCTCTGAAGGAGAAATCATCCCGCACCCTAGGGTAGCTGCCGCAACAGTCATGATGGTATCGGAGATGCTGGGTAACGGATTTGTGCCGGGAAAAGGCCTGGGAGTTGAACTTCAAGGGATAGTCCAACCTGTTTCCCTTCCTAAGAATCTGGAAACCTTCGGGTTGGGGTTCAAACCAACCGCAGCAGACAGGAAGGAGGCGCGAAGAATGAAGAAGAAGGTCTGGTTTCTGCCTAAACCAGTGCCACGCCTCTCAAGGTCTTTTGTTAAAGCAAGTGCCAAGGGGTCAGCGATCCCAAAGATTCGAGGACCTTTGATCGGTGTAAATGAAGACCTGAATCAGAGTTTTGAGAGACTATTCGCAGATGTCAGTATGGTGGAAGCTGGAGAGGGTTCCAGCAGGGCAGAGATACAATTTGTGGGGCCTGAGGCCAAGACCAACAATTGGACGATTACTCCTCTCCCTGTCCGAGGGGAGTCTTGGTAGTAGGCTTTGATTAATGTTTTGTTTGTTTGTTTGTTTGATCGGATTATCCAAGGGTGTAATCCCAATTTTACTTTCGTTTTGTAAAAGTGTGAACCCTTTTTATCCTGCAAATTTAATAAAGTTCTTTTCTTTTGTCCCATTTTAATTTCTGGTTTTGTTTTCTTTCTGAACAGTTCTCTTTTTACTGGTCCTAATGACATGGCATGCACAACGGATCTTCGACCTAGTCTAATAAATCAATCTGAATCTGACTCAATGATGCAAGAGGTCGTTTGTGATAATGAATCCGAATGTGACGAAAGGGAAGCCTTCGAAGAAATAAATCGAGAACTATGCCAATTTGAAGAGAAACCCAAGCCTAACCTAAATGACACTGAGGCTGTGAACCTAGGAAACGCTGATAACATCCAAGAGACCAAAATTAGCATCCACATTGAGCCGAATGTCAAAGCAGAATTGATCGAAACTCTCAGGGAATTCAAAGATGTTTTTGCATGGTCATATGATGATATGCCTGGATTGAGCACCGATTTAGTGGTTCACAAATTGCCCACTGACCCGGCATACCCTCCGGTCAAGCAAAAACTAAGGAAATTTAAAACAGAAATGAGTGTAAAGATCAAAGAAGAGGTGATTAAGCAATTACAATCTAAGGTCATTCGGGTCACTCGGTATCCCGAGTGGCTGGCCAATGTGGTACCAGTCCCAAAGAAGGATGGAAAAATCAGGGTGTGCGTCGACTACCGCAATCTCAACAAAGCAAGTCCCAAGGACAATTTCCCGTTACCCAACATTCATATCCTGATCGATAATTGCGCTGGGCGCGAGATCGGATCCTTTGTGGATTGCTATGCGGGTTATCATCAGATCCTAATGGACGAAGAGGATGCTGAGAAGACAGCGTTTATTACGCCATGGGGAACCTACTGCTATCGGGTAATGCCGTTCGGGTTAAAGAACGCCGGGGCAACGTACATGCGAGCAATGACTGCGGTGTTTCATGACATGATACACAAGGAAATTGAGGTGTACGTCGATGATGTGATCATCAAATCTTGGCGTCAGGAGGACCATGTAGCAGACCTAAGGAGATTTTTCCAAAGACTCCGGAGGTATGATATCAAGCTTAACCCGGCCAAATGCGCATTCGGGGTTCCATCAGGGAAGTTGCTAGGATTCATCGTCAGTCGACGGGGGATTGAGTTGGACCCATCCAAAATTGAATCCATCCGAGATTTGCCACCGCCAAGGAACAAAACAGAGGTAATGAGCTTGCTGGGTAGACTCAATTATATCAGCAGGTTCATCGCTCAACTCACAGCAACTTGTGAGCCCATATTTCGGCTACTGAGAAAGGATGCTGCAGTAGGTTGGACGGCAGAGTGCCAGGAGGCTTTCGACCAAATCAAAGGGTATCTGTCTAATCCACCCGTATTGGTCCCGCCTAAGCCCGGGAAACCCCTAATCCTTTACCTGACGGTCTTGGAAAATTCATTTGGTTGTGTACTGGGGCAACATGATGACACAGGGAGGAAGGAGCAGGCCATCTACTATCTTAGCAAGAAATTCACAGTGCATGAGGTCAAGTACACTCAACTCGAGAAAACATGCTGCGCCCTGACTTGGGTAGCTCAGAAGTTGAAGCACTACCTGTCTTCATATACTACTTATCTCATATCCCGCTTGGACCCATTGAAGTATATCTTTCAGAAACCTATGCCCACGGGGAGGTTGGCAAAATGGCAAATTCTGCTCACAGAATTTGATATCATCTACGTGACAAGGACGGCCATGAAAGCCCAGGCACTGGCAGACCATTTGGCAGAAAATCCCGTTGATGAAAAATACGAGCCCTTAAGAACGTATTTTCCTGACGAAGAGGTGATGCATACGAATGAGTTGGAATTACCCGAGGAATCAGGTTGGAAGCTTTTCTTCGATGGAGCTGCAAACGCAAAAGGGGTTGGAATAGGGGCAGTACTCATTTCTGAAACAGGACGGCATTATCCTGTTACGGCCCAACTGCGCTTCTACTGCACTAACAATATGGCCGAATATGAGGCTTGCATTCTGGGTCTGCGCTTGGCTGCTGACATGGATGTCCAAGACGTCTTGGTCTTGGGAGACTCGGACCTCTTGGTACATCAAATTCAGGGGGAATGGGAAACACGAGATCTAAAGCTCATACCATACCGACAATGCTTGCATGATCTGAGCAAGCAATTTCGATCGGTGAAGTTCAAACACATCCCGAGAGTTCACAATGAGGTTGCAGATGCCTTAGCCACCTTAGCATCAATGCTGCACCACCCTGACAAAATGTATGTTGATCCTCTGCATATCCAAGTCCGTGATCAGCACGCCTACTGCAATACCATAGAAGAAGAAGCAGATGGCGAACCCTGGTTTCATGATATCAAGGAATACCTCAGAATGGGGATATATCCAGAACATGCCTCGGGAGACCAAAAAAGAGCCCTTCGGCGTTTATCGAATGGTTTCTTCCTCAGTGGAGGAGTATTGTACAAAAGAACCCCGGATTTGGGATTGTTGAGATGCGTAGATGCCAGTCAAGCAATGACGGTCATGGAAGAGGTACATGCGGGAGTTTGCGGACCACACATGAGCGGATATGTATTGGCGAGAAAGATCCTTCGAACAGGGTGTTATTGGCTCACCATGGAACGCGACTGTATCACTTTTGTGAGGAAATGCCATCAGTGCCAGATACATGGAGATTTGATTCATTCTCCGCCAACAGAGTTACATACGATGTCAGCACCTTGGCCGTTTGTGGCCTGGGGCATGGATGTCATCGGGCCCATCGAGCCAGCAGCATCCAACGGTCACAGGTTCATTCTAGTGACCATTGATTACTTCACCAAATGGGTTGAGGCTAAAACCTTCAAGTCGGTAACCAAGAAGGCAGTGGTGGACTTTATTCACTCCCATATCATCTGCAGATTTGGGATCCCAAAAGTGATCATCACGGATAACGGTGCGAATCTTAATAGCAGCTTGATGAGAGAGGTATGCCAACAATTCAAGATTACACACCGCAATTCCACCCCATATCGTCCTAAGGCAAATGGAGCAGTCGAAGCAGCCAATAAGAATATCAAGAAGATACTGCGAAAAATGGTGGAAGGGTCCAGACAGTGGCACGAGAAATTGCCCTTTGCTTTGTTGGGCTACCGCACTACCGTCCGGACTTCCATAGGCACAACTCCTTATTTGTTGGTGTATGGGACTGAGGCCGTGATACCAGCGGAGGTCGAAATTCCGTCCCTCCGAATTGTCGCTGAAGCCGGGATTGATGATGATGAATGGGTCAAAGCTCGATTGGAACAGTTGAGCCTGATAGATGAGAAAAGATTGGCAGCAGTGTGCCATGGTCAGCTGTACCAGAAGAGAATGGCAAGAACGTATAATAAAAAGGTGCGCCCCAGGAAGTTTGAAGTAGGGCAGCAGGTATTGAAGAAGATCCTCCCACATCAGGTCGAGGCGAAAGGCAAATTCGCCCCAAATTGGCAAGGGCCTTATATTGTGACCAGAGTCTTGGCCAATGGTGCCTTGTGTTTGACAGATGTCGAAGGTGGATGTGTCGACATGGCTATCAATTCAGATGCAGTCAAGAGATATTATGCGTAATTTCTTTAAATTATGGCAATTTTGGTTTATTTGTTTGTATTTGGCATTTGTTGAATAATGAGATGACGGAGGCAATTCTTTCTCCTATCCAAACACTTTTAACCTTCGCTTTCCCCTTTGAGCCTTGAGCAAATTCTTTCAATACCCCTCTTTTGGAATCACTAATGGGAAAGATATATAAAAAAAAAAAAAAAAAAAGAAAAGAAAGGAAAAGAAAAGAAAAAGAAAAAGAAAAGGAAAAGAAAATGAAAAGAAAGAAAAGAAAAATCAAGGAATATAAAACCGTGGGAACTACGTTTGACCTGATTCCTCAAAGAGGATACGTAGGCGCCTCACGGCTCGGTCATAGTATGCATCATAGCAAATATAGGATGCATAATGTACATAGTGTGCACAATATAGCACAATGTGCGTAACGCACGTAACTCAACATAAGCATAAAAAATAAAATTCTCCAAGCAAGAAAACTGGGGCAGAGGTTATGTTTTAAGTTCCAACAAAGGTTAGATTCCAAAAGTTGTAGCACATCACCCTTCAAATTGTTTTCATTTTTGTAGCCTTTCTTCAATCCCACACCAAAACCAACGTCAACATCCAAAAGACCTCCCGATCAATGTTCGAGAGATGCCAAATCCGGAAAATAAGGCCGAGAATAATACACCAAGCCCCAGCAAAGAAGAGGATCGTAAGATTGGGAACGAATTGATTAGTCAAAGGAATCTCCAGAAAAGAGGGTCGTATCTACAACACCCCGATTCCTCGAAAGAAATAAAATGAGAGAGTCTCATCGGTGAAAACCTTCGCAGGCACCGAGAGGCGATGTAAGATGAGGGATATAAAATGAGAGAGTCTTATTGGTGAAAACCTTCACAGGCACCATAAGGCGCCGGGAGATGAGAGAAAAGAGAGAGTCTCATTAGTGAAAACCCCTCGAAGGGCACTATGAGGCGACGAGACAGATCAGCGAAGCTACCACATTTGCAACAAGATGAACATCCATTTATCATCCCCAGCAAGTCAGACCGTCGGACAAATTGATTGATACAAATAGACTGGGTCGGGAATCTATGGTGCACGTCATGATCACGGGGACCAATTGTGTCCTCCAGATAAGTTCTTTGGATTGTCTCCTCCCACAAAAATATTGGTTCAGAAAGTTTTTCTTTTTTCCATATCTTTATTTCTTTTCCTAAAATGTGTCTTGAAAGGATTTTTCAAAGCTTACTACCAGAAACCAAAGGAGAATTCATCCAAATGCCGGATGATACAAACAGTCGTAAAGGCCGGTCCCAGGCAATGCAGGGATTGTGCCCGGAAATTTTGGAAGAAGTAAGCTCCAAAAGGGAGTGGTTTCGGGAGTTAGAAGCAGACCCCCACATCATGTGTTTAAAGAGAAAGAAGAAAAGGGGATAAATTGAAAACCGATCCCCAGCAGGCGAGAGACCCCCAACAGGCAACTTTGCCCGCCAACCAATTATGGGGACAAAGAGCAAGAAAAGGGGAAGAAAGGAAGACCATCCGCCAGAAAGGCACCCTCTACCACCACGATAAAAACTAATTAAATCCTTCTGTCTGCTGCAGGAAAGCAAAGGATTGACGAGAACAGCAACGCCAAGGGAGTCACCAAGACCGGGGCAGAAAATTTTCTGCCGGTTGTCGAAAATTTTCTCGGAAGAACGAGGAAGCAATTTTAATACTTTTAAGTTCTAGGTCGCCCACCAGTATAATGCGGGAATACTTTTAAGTTCTAGGTCGCCCACCAGTATAATGCGGGAATACTTTTAAGTTCTAGGTCGCCCACCAGTATAATGCGGGAATACTTTTAAGTTCTAGGTCGCCCACCAGTATAATGCGGGAATACTTTTAAGTTCTAGGTCGCCCACCAGTATAATGCGGGAATACTTTTAAGTTCTAGGTCGCCCACCAGTATAATGCGGGAATACTTTTAAGTTCTAGGTCGCCCACCAGTATAATGCGGGAATACTCTTAAGTTCTAGGTCGCCCACCAGTATAATGCGGGAATACTTTTAAGTTCTAGGTCGCCCACCAGTATAATGCGGGAATACTTTTAAGTTCTAGGTCGCCCACCAGTATAATGCGGGAATACTTTTAAGTTCTAGGTCGCCCACCAGTATAATGCGGGAATACTTTTAAGTTCTAGGTCGCCCACCAGTATAATGCGGGAATACTTTTAAGTTCTAGGTCGCCCACCAGTATAATGCGGGAATACTTTTAAGTTCTAGGTCGCCCACCAGTATAATGCGGGAATACTTTTAAGTTCTAGGTCGCCCACCAGTATAATGCGGGAATACTTTTAAGTTCTAGGTCGCCCACCAGTATAATGCGGGAATACTTTTAAGTTCTAGGTCGCCCACCAGTATAATGCGGGAATACTTTTAAGTTCTAGGTCGCCCACCAGTATAATGCGGGAATACTCTTAAGTTCTAGGTCGCCCACCAGTATAATGCGGGAATACATTTAAGTTCTAGGCCGCCCACCAGTATAATGCGGGAATACTTTTAAGTTCTAGGTCGCCCACCAGTATAATGCGGGAATACTTTTAAGTTCTAGGTCGCCCACCAGTATAATGCGGGAATACTTTTAAGTTCTAGGTCGCCCACCAGTATAATGCGGGAATACTTTTAAGTTCTAGGTCGCCCACCAGTATAATGCGGGAATACTTTTAAGTTCTAGGTCGCCCACCAGTATAATGCGGGAATACTTTTAAGTTCTAGGTCGCCCACCAGTATAATGCGGGAATACTTTTAAGTTCTAGGTCGCCCACCAGTATAATGCGGGAATACTTTTAAGTTCTAGGTCGCCCACCAGTATAATGCGGGAATACTTTTAAGTTCTAGGTCGCCCACCAGTATAATGCGGGAATACTTTTAAGTTCTAGGTCGCCCACCAGTATAATGCGGGAATACTTTTAAGTTCTAGGTCGCCCACCAGTATAATGCGGGAATACTTTTAAGTTCTAGGTCGCCCACCAGTATAATGCGGGAATACTCTTAAGTTCTAGGTCGCCCACCAGTATAATGCGGGAATACTTTTAAGTTCTAGGTCGCCCACCAGTATAATGCGGGAATACTTTTAAGTTCTAGGTCGCCCACCAGTATAATGCGGGAATACTTTTAAGTTCTAGGTCGCCCACCAGTATAATGCGGGAATACTTTTAAGTTCTAGGTCGCCCACCAGTATAATGCGGGAATACTTTTAAGTTCTAGGTCGCCCACCAGTATAATGCGGGAATACTTTTAAGTTCTAGGTCGCCCACCAGTATAATGCGGGAATACTTTTAAGTTCTAGGTCGCCCACCAGTATAATGCGGGAATACTTTTAAGTTCTAGGTCGCCCACCAGTATAATGCGGGAATACTTTTAAGTTCTAGGTCGCCCACCAGTATAATGCGGGAATACTTTTAAGTTCTAGGTCGCCCACCAGTATAATGCGGGAATACTCTTAAGTTCTAGGTCGCCCACCAGTATAATGCGGGAATACTTTTAAGTTCTAGGTCGCCCACCAGTATAATGCGGGAATACTTTTAAGTTCTAGGTCGCCCACCAGTATAATGCGGGAATACTTTTAAGTTCTAGGTCGCCCACCAGTATAATGCGGGAATACTCTTAAGTTCTAGGTCGCCCACCAGTATAATGCGGGAATACTTTTAAGTTCTAGGTCGCCCACCAGTATAATGCGGGAATACTTTTAAGTTCTAGGTCGCCCACCAGTATAATGCGGGAATACTTTTAAGTTCTAGGTCGCCCACCAGTATAATGCGGGAATACTTTTAAGTTCTAGGTCGCCCACCAGTATAATGCGGGAATACATTTAAGTTCTAGGTCGCCCACCAGTATAATGCGGGAATACTTTTAAGTTCTAGGTCGCCCACCAGTATAATGCGGGAATACTTTTAAGTTCTAGGTCGCCCACCAGTATAATGCGGGAATACATTCAGCTCTAGATTTTGGAATCAGTCACCCCACCTGAAGACGGAAGGGTACAACAGAGATCCCCAAACGGGAAACAATGAAATCCCCAGCACCAAGAAGCAGACAACTGCAGAGGCAAGCGCGCAATTCAAAAGGAAAAAGGAACGCGTCTCAAAAGAAGTAGTTTGGGAACGTTGTAGCATGCCCAGTATAACAATTCCGATGAAAAGCCATGCCACTGAAGAAACCATTGGAAGATTTAAAGAAGAAAGTCGTATCCCCAGCAGATCAAGCAAAGTGATGAGAACTGACATTCAGAAAAGGTGAAGGACCGGCATCATCTCCAAGTTCACAAAATAAAGGCGTCAGAGGAAAGCGTTAGCCGACAAGAAAGCAAGGCAGCAAGAACAAGTTGAAGATGGATGAGATTTCAGGATCCTCAGTTTAGCTTAGCTTCTTGTTTTCCTTTTAGAGCAATGTAATAGGGAGATCGGTTGAGCAGTAGCATCCTACAGCAGCATACAGCAGCGCACAACAACAGCAAACACTACAGTCACACGGTAGTCCCAGCTACCAAAAATTTCCCGAACTACATTGACCTGATTCCTGTTTCAGCCCAGGATATGTAGGAAACCTCTGAAGCAAAGGTTCGGTCAAATCTTTTTCAAAAAATGCTTCACATGGAGTATTCGGACGGGCAAAAATCGCTCGCTTTATCTTTGCACGAAAACCCTTCGTGTCTTCGTGCAAAGAGGGGCAGCTGTAAGCACGTGATTTTTGCTTCACGGACAATCGCTCCAAAAGAAAATAAAAATAGCGGCAAAGGGCTTCGCTGTACAATTTTTCGGTCTTTCCGTGACATGTTTTGTTAATCGTTTGTGAGTCTGTCCATTTTTGCATTTAATCATTAACAAACAAAAATACAAAATATGCATGTTAGGATGATTAAACCATAATTCGGTCAGTAAAAGAAAATTCAAAATATATATATATATGTGTGCATCGCTCGTTCTAGGCTTTTAGTTAACTTACTTAAATAATTTTTGTGATAATTGTGTTAAAATGTTGCATTGTTGTTTAGTTTTAATTTCGTTATTTTGTTATTTATTATTTTTATTTTGTTTTAAAAGAAAAAATGAAATTAGAAAAACAAAAGAGAAGGAAATCGGTTTGGGCCAAAAATTAAACAAAATAACTGGCCCAACCAGCACGCAGGCCCAGTCCAAATCCGGTTGCCCAGACACCTCCTGAAACGACACCGTTTCAGGCCAATCCATCTCAGCCGTTCCAATCAATCCAATCCAACGGTCCAGGATCATTTTCAGCAACCCGTGTTCAAACCCGACCCAATAACCAATCCGATCCAATCCCCCACTTAAACCAAACGACCTCGTTTAATTACCAAACGACCCCGTCCCATTTCTCAACATCAGATCTAAGCCGTTGAGATCATCTGATCTAACGGCTCAGATCCGATCAACCTCACCATATATAAACCTTCCCTTACACCCCACGCCCCCTATCCGAACCCCACCCCTCACTCGTCTCCTTCCCTGAACCCTGAAACCCCCAAACCCTAGCAGCCGCCCTAGTCTCCTTCGCCATTAAAGCCGGCGGCACGAACGCCGGTGACCACCCCCTGAACACCCTAAGACCCCCTCACTCCCCTGAACACGAATCCACTAACCACGAACCTCGAATCATCTCCTATCGTCTCGAATCTGGATTTGAAGATTCGAGACAAAACTCGATCTACACCAAACCACCCCATCTTCATACCAGACACCCCCCTGACCTTCCTAGTGACCAAACCAAACTTGGTTTGGTCCGAATCTACCCACAACTCCTAAAAATCCAGATCTGGAAATCCAGAACTGGAAACACATGCACCTGGGGAACCCGGCCAGTTTTGACATAGGTTTGAGGTCTAATAGACCTTAGTCAAGGTGTTCTCATGTGAGAACACCCTGACTAAAGTTTGTTCGGCCTCAAAAGTTCGAAGTCGAGTTTGATTTGGGTCTGTTTGGTTTAAACGTTTTGGTAAGTTTTCCGTTCTTTTGTTTTATTTCCAAATAAGTTGTCAGCATATCTCTTTGTGTTTGTTTGTTATTTTGTTATTTTTCATCCAGATTTCTTTCATCTCTGTTAAAGACCTTTTATTTGGTCGTTTGTCTTCTATTTGTATTCTGAATGTACTCTGTGATGAACCTGTTCGATTAGATTGGTCGTCAAATGAATAAACTTATATAGGTCCCCAGTTATTGAACATAGAATTGTCTGATGCCCTTTAGGTCCCTAAACGTATTGTTTATGTGAGCGATCGATTATTACCTGCTATAATTAGTATAGTCGACTCGATAAATGTCGTCGATTAGTTTTCTATAACTAATGAATCGAAGGAGTTAGGATTGTCACATAACTAATTAAACTCGGACACTGGCTGGATGACCTAGTAATGTTTGAAATGGTCTGTTGGCATTATAAAAATGACTAAAAGGGTTCAGTCTAGGCAGTCCTGAGCTCGAGCTTTCATCAGTGCAAAAAATGCCCTAATGCTGCAATAGGCAGGGGCAGTAATAATCAAGGTTGACAGGGGTAATCTGGGGTGCTAAAAAGAACAGAAGTAATTAGTTTAAGTGAGCTGACAAGTAGGGTACTAACTTAGGATTAAACTAATACCAATGGGGAACAAGACACAAGGGTATGGGGGCTCAAAATGAATAAACAAATGAGCCCATAATTCTGGATTAAACAAAAACCAGGCGTGGGGAATAAAGGTAGCTGACACCAAGCATGCTTAGGATGGGCTTAAAGGGTATGGGCATTCTGCCAATTGGCAGGCAGGGCAGCTCAGCTGTAATGGTGCATTTGGCCTATAAATAGGCCATTGGACAACTAAAACAGGGGCTGAAGTTTATGGGTCTGAGGCTGGACTTTTAGCTTTCAGAGAGAAAAAAAAGGGCTGTAAAATTTTTAGTCCAAAGAGAGGTCTAGTGAGTTCAAAGAAAACTGAAAAAACACAAGTTAGCTTCCAATAAACACTGCAACCAAACACTGCCTGAAAAGTTGTATAAGAGTGCATATTGGTCAAGCTGTCTTGGCCAAGTTCTTGGTTTGCATTGGTTGAGCTGTTTCTGGTTATTCAATTGGTAGTGTTGCTGCATTGAATACTCTGTTGTTGCTGTTTGTTTCATCCTTCTTTTCTGGGTTCATTGGTTTGGTACTCGACTATTTGTTGGTCCTCTTTGTTCTGGGAAATATTGTTGGTCGTCTGAGGTTTGTGGAAAACATTTGGTTTGGTTTGTTGCTGTGCTGTTGCTGTGTATCTGCTGCTGCTGTGTTTGTGGCATACTGCCCAGCTGATCATTCCTTTCTTCTTTGTCCTCTATACCAGGTACACAACCAATGCACTGTCAAAAATGTAATTGGGAAATTTGAGCATGAATACAAATGAAAGTCCTGAAGAATGTCTTTTATACATAGATTGTTACATTAAATATTCATGTAATGTGTAGTAGTTTGCATTCTTGTTTAGATACTGAAGGTAGCCTGTGTGCCCAGTAGATGTCAATATGTGGTGATTGAATGCTAGTTTGTATATGAAAGTTGATAGATAAAAGGGTCTCCAATGCAGTAGGTTGTATCTTAGGTTTTATATGGTTAGCATGTCCTTAAATACATAGAACTATCCATGTTAGTTAATTTCATGTCCTTTTGATAAACTGTCTCCTTACAATTGGCAAACCATTGCCTTAAAATAAACGGCGCAAGTCTGCACTCCTCAACCTCACGAAGGTCGAGCCCGAATCAAGCGAACCCAGCAGGCTTTCATCAGAAAGGCATTGGCCCAGGTCCAGCCGATACTGTGTGGGCTGGGTTCGGGCCCACGATGCTCGATTAGCTGCCCATGGGCATGGCCATGTTTTCTTATTCTGCAAAGGCACTCAGAATTCCGTTATAATAACCTGCAAGCATGTAATTGAATAGGGTCATTTTTATTCTCAACTAGTAGAGACAAATGCGACAAGAAACGTAGTTGCTATAGGATCTCCTTTTAAAATAAAGACGAGATGAGCTTCGACAAACAAAAACGCACAAGATGCGGGGCCCTCGTTAAACGTATATTATCGAAGCATTTAGTTTCTAGGACGGGTCGTTTAGCAAATCTCACAACCCTCCTAAATTAACAATACGTTAGACTCTTTTAGGACGCGCCTTAGTAAATCTTACCTTCTTAAACTCGGGTGCACATTTATGTGACCCAAATCCAATTCTCAATGGAGTCGAAATGTGTTTCTAATCACGGGTACATTGATTGTGACGTGGTTCGAGATGCGTGTCCATGGCGTTGCAAATTCATTTTAAAATAAGAATGAGATGAGCCTCACCAAATAAAAATACAAATTGCGGGGCCCTCAGTAAATATCTGCTTTAAAAATTGTTTAGACTTCAGGATGAACCGTTTAGTAAAATTCCACGGTCCTACCCAAAATAAATACGCTAGTCGCTTTAGGCACGCCTCTAATAATTTAATTTCCTTAAACTCGGGTGCACATTGATGTGACCCAAATCCAAATCTCAACGGAGTCAAAGTGTGTCGACGACCACGGGTACATTGATTGTAACGTGGTTCGAGATACATTTTATAACGTTGTAATTCTTGATAAAAATAATAGTAAATGATAAAAGCGGTTGAAGGATAAAATTTGCACATAAGTTCATACTTGTATAAAATCAGATAATCAAGCCGAATATAACAGTTGAGCGACCGTGCTAGAACCACGGAACTCGGGAATGCCTAACACCTTCTCCCGGGTTAACAGAATTCCTTATCCGGATTTCTGGTACGCAGACCATAATATAGAGTCATTCTTTTCCTCGATTCGGGATTAAAATTGGTGACTTGGGACACCCTAAATCTCCCAAGTGGCGACTCTGAAATAATTAAACCAATCCCGTTTCGATTGTCCTTTAATTGGAAAAAACTCCTGCGCCCTCGCGGGTGCGTAAAAAGGAGGTGTGACAATGCTTATTCCCCAATGTACAATTGCCAGTTGGCTTCAAGATGCCCAAATTTGACCTATACAGCGGGCACGGCGACCCAGTAGCCCACTTAAGGGGTTTCTGTAGCAAGATGCGAGGAGCTGGGGGAAAGGATGAATTATTGATGGCTTACTTCAGTCAAAGTCTAAGCGGATCAGCTTTGGAGTGGTATACACGCCAGGACCATGGAAGATGGTACACCTGGGATGACCTGGCACAGGCATTCGCATACCATTTCCAATACAATCTGGAAATCATCCCAGATCGATTATCTTTGACAAAATTTGAGAAGAAGCACAATGAAAGCTTCAGAGAGTATGGTTTTCGGTGGAGAGAACAGGCAGCAAGAGTGGATCCTCCTATGAAGGAGAGTGAAATGGTAGACTACTTCCTCCAAGCCTTGGAACCGACTTACTATGCCCACTTGGTTTCAGCGGTTGGGAAATCATTCAACGAAGTAGTGAAGATGGGAGGTATGGTGGAAGAAGGCCTCAAGACAAATAAAATCATGAGCTATTCAGCAATTAAGGCAACTACTCAAGCTATTCAAGGCGGGGTAGGAGGAATCGGAAGAAAGAAGAGGGAGGAAGCAGCGGTAGTTGATTTAGGAATTTGGCCGGGACCCAGAGGTTCACCGCTTTACTATAATCAACAACGACCTCGCCAATTAGCTTACCACCATGATTCATCCCAACACTACTATCACCCTTCAGAGCCTCATTTTTCCATTAACCATGCTCAAGCATACAATCAGCCACCTGTTCACACCAATTGGCGTGCTCCGGTCACACCAAATACTTACCCACGAGCCTATCCCGGACCAGGTTTCAGGCCTAGGCCAGCATTCAGGGGAGAAAGGGAACAGAAAAAGAAAACTTACACTCCATTGGGAGAGTCTTACACTAGTCTGTTCCACAGGCTGAGACAGCTAGACATGCTGAGACCAATACAATCCAAACTACCCAATCCTCCTCCAAAGAATCTGGATTACACCATTAGCTGTGAATATTGCTCCGGTGCACCAGGCCATGATACGGAGAAATGTTGGCATTTGAAAAATGCAATACAAGAGCTGATTGATACTAATAAAATCGAGGTTCAAACCCCCGAAGCCCCAAATATCAATAGAAATCCAATGCCAGCCCATCAAGAGGCTAATATGATAGAAATCATACAAGCTGATGGGGAGACAAAGAAGCCGTCACAAACTGTCATGATGATCAAATCTCATGAAACCAAGCCAGATAAGCAGTTAACAGAGGAGAAGCCGGTATCTAAGCAGAACAGAAATGGTGATGGACCATCTATGATAATCGAGGAGGGATCATCGAGCAAAGTTGCCGCAAAACAAGAAAGGCCGAAAGTGATAGTACCAGGGGTTGCTAACAAACCCATTATATTTGTGGAAGGAGCCCGTACAGATCAGGTTATTATTGCACCTGTAATCCAGCTGCCGGTCATCAACAACAAAGCCATCCCATGGAACTATGAACGGGTGACTGTAATGTACAAGGGCAAAGAAATCAAGGAAGAAGTGTGTGAGGTGCAAGGCTTGACACGTTCGGGAAGATGTTTTACTCCCGAAGAGTTGAGAAAAACTAAAAACAATCCAATGCCAACAAAGAGAGCTGTGACGGAAGAAGAGGCGGAGGAGTTTTTAAGAAAAATGAAACTCCATGATTATTCTGTTGTGGATCAATTAAAGAAGACCCCCGCTCAAATTTCATTGTTGTCATTACTGATCCATTCAGAGGAGCACCGTCTTGGCTTTGATGAAAATCCTGAATGAGGCTCATGTTCCTGAAAAGATCTCTGTAAATCATTTGGGAAAAATAGCCAACAGAATCTTTGAGACAAACAGAATTACATTTGCTGATGATGAATTACCTGTGGAAGGTACCGAGCACAACAGAGCTCTTTACCTCACCGTGAAATGTGAAAACTCCGTAGTAACCCGGGTATTGGTTGACAATGGGTCCAGTGCAAACATATGCCCTCTCTCCACTTTAAACAAATTAAAAATTAAAGAGGAGAGGATCCAGAAGAATAGTATCTGCGTACGAGGATTTGACGGTGGAAGCAGAGATTCATTTGGCGACATAGTGTTGGAACTAACTATAGGGCCAGTTGAATTCACAATGGAATTCCAAGTGTTGGACATGACTGTTTCTTACAACTTGTTGTTGGGTCGACCATGGATCCATGCTGCTAAAGCAGTCCCGTCAACACTACATCAGGCTGTCAAGTTTGAATGGGATCATCAAGAAATAGTCGTGCATGGAGAAGAAAGTTTAAATGCTCACAACAGTACCATTGTACCGGTCGAGGGAACAGAAATTGACCAAGGACCATGGGTATACCAAGTGTCCGACACGGTGTCGGTAGAGAAAATTCCAGAAGGGAAATACCTTCCGAATCCAAAGATATCCTCTGCATCAGTCATGGTAGCTTATGAAATGTTAAAGAATGGCTTTATACCCGGCAAAGGTCTGGGCTTATCTCTGCAAGGAATTGTACAACCAGTATCTCTCCCCGAGAACTGGGGAACATTCGGTTTAGGGTTCATACCCACCGCCAATGACGTGATAAGGGCCAGGAAGTTGAAACACCGAGCATGGGTTCTTCCAAAACCAGTACCACATCTGTCAAAGTCTTTTGTCAAGACCGGCGCTAAAAATCGCCCGATAACAACAATTCCTAAATCCCGGGTCAATCCTGAGAAGGAATTAATTGAAAGGTTCGAGAAATTGTTTAGTGATGTGAATATGTTGGAAAGCGGAGAAGGGTGTAGCAACGCAGAAGTTCAATTCGTTGGGCCAGAAACAAAGCTCAATAATTGGAAAGCCACTCCTCTCCCAATTCGAAAGGAGTCTTGGTAGTTTATTTTGATTTTCTTTCAGTTTGTTTGGGTTACTTCAGGGTTGTAATCCCAAAAGCTTATCTTACAGTTTGTTTGAAGTGTGCAAACCTTGTTATCTTTCATCATCCAATAAAAAGCAGTTTCCTTTTTATTATCATTCCTAATAGCTTTCTTTTCTTTTTCTTCTTTCCTGTACAGTTCCTTTTACGCTGGCTCTAGTGATATGGCATGCATGAGGAATCCTCAGCCCAGTCTTAAAAATCAATCTGGTTCCGAAATATTAATTCAAGAAATATATTGTGATTATGAATCAGAATATGATGAAGATGAGGTTTTTGAAGAGATTAGTAAAGAGTTAATTCACTTTGAGGAAAAAATCAAACCTAACTTGAGTGATACCGAGGACGTCAATATAGGGGACACGAGTAATGTCCGGGAAACTAAAATAAGTGTCCATCTCGAACCAAAGATCCGAGAGGAGTTAATTAAAGCACTCATAGAATTCAAAGATGTTTTTGCATGGTCGTATGACGACATGCCGGGCTTGAGCACTGATTTAGTGGTCCACAAATTGCCCACCGATCCAACGGTGCCTCCTGTCAAGCAGAGGCTGAGAAAATTCAAGCCTGATATGAGTGTGAGAATTAAGGAAGAAATCACCAAACAATTGGAAGCAAAGGTCATTCGAGTCACTCGATATCCTGTTTGGTTAGCTAATGTCGTTCCTGTGCCAAAGAAAGATGGCAAAATTAGAGTATGCGTCGACTATCGCAATCTCAACAAAGCAAGTCCAAAGGATAATTTCCCATTACCCAATATCCATATTTTGATCGACAATTGTGCCAAGCATGATATAGGGTCTTTCGTGGATTGTTATGCCGGGTATCATCAAATTCTAATGGATGAAGAAGATGCAGAAAAGACGGCATTCATCACACCATGGGGAACTTATTGCTACCGGGTAATGCCATTCGGTCTAAAGAACGCCGGAGCAACCTATATGAGAGCAATGACCACAGTGTTTCATGATATGATACACAAGGAAATTGAGGTATACGTGGATGATGTGATCATAAAATCAAAGCATCAGGCCAACCACGTTGGGGATTTGAGGAAGTTCTTCTTAAGACTTCGCAGGTACAACCTCAAGCTTAACCCTGCCAAGTGCGCATTTGGAGTTCCATCTGGAAAGTTGCTGGGATTCATAGTCAGTCGACGAGGCATCGAGCTAGACCCATCAAAGATCAAAGCCATCCAAGAACTGCCACCTCCAAGAAACAAAACTGAAGTAATGAGTTTGTTGGGGAAGTTGAATTACATCAGCAGGTTTATTGCTCAGCTCACAACAACCTGTGAGCCAATTTTCAAATTGTTGAAAAAGGATGCTGCGGTCAAATAGACCGATGAGTGTCAAGAAGCGTTCGATAAGATAAAAGGATACTTGTCAAACCCACCCGTGTTGGTCCCGCCAGAGCCAGGAAGACCTTTGATTCTTTACTTGACAGTTTTGGAAAATTCATTTGGTTGCGTATTGGGGCAACATGACCTCACTGGCAGAAAAGAACAGGCCATCTACTACCTTAGCAAGAAGTTCACAGCTTATGAGGTTAAGTATACTCATCTGGAAAAGACATGTTGCGCCCTAACATGGGTAGCTCAAAAATTGAAACACTATTTGTCATCCTACACTACTTACCTCATTTCTCGGTTGGATCCATTGAAATACATTTTTCAAAAGCCTATGCCAACGGGAAGACTTGCAAAGTGGCAGATATTGCTCACAGAATTCGACATCATCTATGTGACTCGAACTGCAATGAAGGCTCAAGCACTGGCCGATCATTTAGCCGAAAACCCGGTCGATGAGGAATATGAGCCGTTGAAAACTTATTTTCCTGATGAAGAAACAATGCATATCGATGAGGTGGAGCGAATTGAAAAGCCTGGCTGGAAACTTTTCTTTGATGGAGCCGCTAACATGAAAGGAGTTGGGATAGGAGCTGTAATCATTTCTGAAACAGGGCATCACTATCCTGTTACGGCTCAATTACGATTTTATTGCACCAATAATATGGCTGAATATGAAGCTTGCATTTTGGGGTTAAGGCTAGCCGCAGACATGGGTATCCGAGAAATCTTAGTCATGGGAGATTCGGATCTTTTGGTACATCAAATTCAAGGAGAATGGGAAACCCGAGACTTGAAGCTCATACCATACCGACAATGTCTACATGATCTTTGTCAGCGGTTTCAATCAGTGGAATTCCAACATATTCCAAGAATCCATAATGAGGTTGCTGATGCATTGGCTACCCTGGCATCAATGTTGCACCATCCGGACAAAGCTTATGTAGATCCGATACATATTCAAGTCCACGATCAGCACGCTTATTGCAATATGGTTGAAGAAGAATTTGATGGTGAACCATGGTTCCACGACATCAAGGAGTATATCAGGATGGGGATATATCCCGCACAAGCCACAGGAGATCAAAAGAGGACCATTAGGCGATTGGCAAATGGATTCTTCTTAAGCGGAGGAGTTTTGTATAAAAGAACACCAGATCTTGGATTATTAAGATGCATAGATGCCAGACAAGCTACAACTGTCATGTCTGAAGTACATTCAGGAGTTTGCGGACCCCACATGAGTGGATATGTGTTGGCAAAGAAAATCCTCCGAGCTGGTTACTATTGGCTTACCATGGAGCGAGATTGTATCAGTTTTGTGCGCAAGTGTCATCAATGCCAAATACACGGAGATTTGATTCATTCTCCACCATCCGAGTTGCACACAATGTCGGCACCATGGCCCTTCGTTGCCTGGGGCATGGATGTGATTGGACCAATTGAGCCGGCAGCATCCAATGGGCACAGGTTCATTCTGGTAGCTATTGATTATTTTACCAAATGGGTTGAGGCCAAGACATTCAAATCAGTGACCAAGAAAGCTGTGGTCGATTTTGTCCACTCAAATATCATATGTCGATTCGGAATCCCGAAGGTGATCATCACAGATAACGGTGCTAATCTTAACAGCAACCTAATGAAGGAAGTATGTCAACAGTTTAAGATTACACATCGCAACTCTACCCCATATCGGCCCAAGGCGAATGGAGCAGTAGAAGCAGCCAACAAAAACATAAAGAAGATACTTCGGAAAATGGTAGAAGGTTCAAAACAATGGCATGAAAAATTACCATTTGCATTATTGGGATACCGCACTACTGTTCGCACTTCAGTAGGAGCCACTCCTTATTTGTTGGTATATGGCACTGAAGCAGTAATTCCTGCAGAAGTTGAGATTCCTTCCCTTCGGATCATCGCCGAAGCAAAGATTGATGATGATGAATGGGTCAAAACCCGTCTAGAACAGTTAAACTTGATTGATGAAAAACGATTGACCGCAGTATGCCATGGTCAATTATATCAAAGAAGAATAGAAAGAGCATACAACAAAAAGGTACGTCCCCGGAAGTTTGAAGTAGGTCAGCATGTGCTGAAACGTATTCTTCCACATCAGGTTGAAGCAAAAGGCAAATTTGCCCCGAATTGGCAAGGACCATTCATTGTGACCAGAGTATTATCAAATGGTGCACTATGCTTAACAGACATTGAAGGCAAATGCATAGATATGGCGATCAATTCTGACGCGGTAAAGAGATATTATGCATAACTTTTTGAGTGTTTGTATTTAGCATTATTTCGAAGATTGGAATGACAAAGGCAATTTATTCTGCTATCCAAACACTATACCATTTGCTTCCCCTTTGAGCCATACTTGTTTCTTTCCTACCCTCTCTTGGAATCAATGAAAATCAAGTATGAAATAAAAAAAATCACTATTATTTAGTGAACTACGTTTGACCTGATTCCTCGAAGAAGGACACGTAGGCGCCTCACGGCTCGGTCATAGGGTGCACAATATACATAATGTACACAAAAAGTTATGTCAAGCAACCCCAATCAGAAACTGGGGCAGAAATTGTATTGGAAATAAGAAAAGATTCCAAGAGTTGTAATTTTAAACCCATACCAAAGCTATTTAGCTTTTAATACCTTTTCCATTTCTAACCCCATACCAAAAAGACCTTTCGATCAATCTTAGAAAAATGCTGAGACAAGCAAATGAAGATGGTTCATAACACTCTGGTACAAACAAGAAAAGAAAGTAAAAATGAGAGAGTCTTATAGGTGAAAACCCACACGGGCACCATAAGGCGACGGAAGTTGAGAGAAAAGTAAAATGAGAGAGTCTTATTGGTGAAAACCTTCGTAGGCACCATAAGGCGAAAAGGAAGTGAGAAATGAACAAATGAGGAAGGTTTATCGGTGAAAACTCTTTGAGATATTGCAAGTCCAACAGGTCTGTGAAATGAAAAATGAAGTTGGATTATGGAAATTTTGGGGAAAACGAAAAATGAGACAATTGAAAGGAGATTGATTAAAAGACTGGGTTGATTAATCCGAAATGCATACCCTGATCATTGGTGCCAGTAACTCCAATCAGATAGGTTTTTATTCTTTCTCCAAACAGTCATCCAAACTTGGATTTTTCTTTTCATTCTATAATTGTCGAAATCAGCGTTATTTCGTCACTAATAATCTTACTTTTCTAAAAGCTTTGAGATAAGTTTTATTCCAAACAAATAAGAAGGAATGTCAAGGTATACTACCAAGATTCAAGGTTACAAAATACAGCCACGAAAGGTGGGAGATAAAAGATATGGGTGTAAAAAAAAGGTGAAATCAAAAGTGGATCAACAAAGTTAGAAGGGATATATGATTACAGTTAAAAGGATTTGAAGGAAAACATACAAAGGGGAGTCCTATAGTCAAGGATCAATTACAAGGACAAAACAGTCTTTTCAACCATTCTAAGGCAATAAAAAGAGACGAAGAGAAGCATCACCATTGGCAAGAATACCCCAGCCAACCACCCTGCTTTAAACTAACGAAGTTTTCTTTGATTTAAAACAGGGGCAAGTACAATATTTGTGTCAGGAAATACTTAGTAAAGAATTGAAGAAGTCAGGCGTCCACCTGGAGAATGAGGATAAGAATCAAAGAAGTCAGGCGTCCACCTGGAGAATGAGGATGAGAAAAGAAGAAGTCAGGAGTCCACCTGGAGAATGAGGATAAGAATTGAAGAAGTCAGGCGTCCACCTGGAGAATGAGGATAAGAATCAAAGAAGTCAGGCGTCCACCTGGAGAATGAGGATGAAGAATTAAAGAAGTCAGGCGTCCACCTGGAGAATGAGGATGAAGAATTGAAGAAGTCAGGCGTCCACCTGGAGAATGAGGATAAGAATCAAAGAAGTCAGGCGTCCACCTGGAGAATGAGGATGAGAATCAAAGAAGTCAGGCGTCCACCTGGAGAATGAGGATGAGAATTAAAGAAGTCAGGCGTCCACCTGGAGAATGAGGATGAGAATCAAAGAAGTCAGGCGTCCACCTGGAGAATGAGGATGAGAATTGAAGAAGTCAGGCGTCCACCTGGAGAATGAGGTTGAGAAAAGAAGAAGTCAGGCGTCCACCTGGAGAATGAGGATGAGAATTGAAGAAGTCAGGCGTCCACATGGAGAATGAGGATAAAGAATCAAAGAAGTCAGGCGTCCACCTGGAGAATGAGGATGAGAATTAAAGAAGTCAGGCGTCCACCTGGAGAATGAGGATGAAGAATTAAAGAAGTCAGGCGTCCACCTGGAGAATGAGGATTAAAGAAGTCAGGCGTCCACCTGGAGAATGAGGATGAGAAAAAGAAGAAGTCAGGCGTCCACCTGGAGAATGAGGATAAGAATTGAAGAAGTCAGGCGTCCACCTGGAGAATGAGGATAAGAATTGAAGAAGTCAGGCGTCCACCTGGAGAATAAGGACAAAGAATTGAAGAAGTCAGGCGTCCACCTGGAAAATGAGGATAAAAATTAAAGAAATCAGGCGTCCACCTGGAGAATGAGGATGAGAATTAAAGAAGTCAGGCGTCCACCTGGAGAACGAGGACGAAGAAGTTAAAAAGAAAGTCAGGCGTCCACCTGGAGAATGAGGATGAAGAAGTTAAAAAGAAGTCAGGCGTCCACCTGGAGAATGAGGATGAAGAAAGAAAAGAAGCAGTCAGGCACCCACCTGGAGAACGAGGGAATGCAATTGAAGTGTTGAAGTCAAAAGACCGTTCATATAAGAAAAGAGCAAATTTAGAATCAATAAAATAGAGGAGTCCAACAGAATCCCCAGCAAGAAACAACAAGATTTCCAAAAGAAAATACGGGACACAATGAAAAGGAATACGGAATAAGCCAAATGCCCAAGAGTCACCAAGATATCAAGACAACAAGAAACGCAAGGGCATGATCTAGATAAGATTTTTATAATTCCTGTACCATAATCTAGTTTAGTTTTTTGTATTACCTTTGAAGTAAGGTGTAATAAGGAGGTCAGCAAGCAGTAAAAACAGCACGAAGCAGCAGTAACATCACAGTCCCACGGTAGTCCCAGCTACCAAAAACTTCCCGAACTACATTGACCTGATTCCTTTATAGCCAAGGATATGTAGGAAACCTTTGAAGCAGAGGTTCGGTCAAATCTTTCAAAAAATGCTTCCCACGGAGTATTTGAACGGGCAAAAAATCGCTCGTATCCGCTCACTTTATCTTTGCACGAAAACTCTTCGAGTTTCCGCACAAAGAGGGGCAGCTGTGAGCACGTGATTTTTGCCTTTACGAAAACTACTCCAAAATAAATCAAAAATCAAATAAATTTCTTTTACTGTGTAATTCTTGAATTTGCGTGGTGTTAAATATTTGTGTTATGTCCATAAATGTTTACTTTGTCATAATAAAATGAAAAATAAAATAAAATACATGTTGCATGCATATAGGATTTAATTATGCATTTAAAAGATAATTTAAATAAAATCACAAAAAATATGCAATAGTTCTATTTTCCACTGTGTGATTGATATTTTGTCTATGTGTTAAATAATTGTTATAGAGTAATTAATATATTTTTGTGAAGTTAAAATTATTTTATAATTAAACTTAGAAATTTAAATTAGAAAAAATGAAAAAAAATGTATATATATACAAAATCGGACCTGGATTAAAATCCAGGCCCAAAACCAAAATTACCCCCCCTAGCCCAATCCAGGCAGCCCAAGTCTGGTCCAAACCAGACGAGCCGAAACGACAGCGTTTGGTCGTAGTTTTTCGGGGACCGTTGGATCAAATCCAACCAACGGTCAAGATCTCACCCCTTTACCCGTAACCCGTAACCTGATCCAGTAACCCGACTCAGCCGACCCTGGCATTAAACCAAACGACATCGTTTGGTTTAATGAATTGATCCTGGCCCTTCATTTTATCTAATCCAACGGACAATATCAATCCACCCCACCCCTATATAAGTCCCAGGCCCCTACCCCAGCCCCAAACTAAACACCCCCCTCCTACACTGTTCATCATCGTCCCCCAAACCCCCACTCCTAACCCTAGCTGCCCTAGGATCCCACCGCCTGAAACCCGGCGGCATCAACGCCGCCGGTCACCAAAATAACACCCTAGAACCCCCTGAACCTCCTCTATCCAGATATGCTAGCCACTTGGCTCGAATCTTTCTGAAGGTTCTCGAATCTTCATTTGAAGATTCGAGCCAAGCTCAGATCTAAACCAAATAACCCCTAGTTAACACCATAGCACCCCCTAGCATGCCTCGTTATGGATCTGATATCGGTTTGGTTCGAATCCCCTCAGAACTCTTCGAATCTTCTTTTGAAGGTTCGGACCAAACAAGAACAAGCTCAGATCTATTCTAAACTGGCACCAAATGACCCCTAGGCTACCCTCACCCGTGTTTTGTATTTGGTCCCCCTCGAATCTGACCAGAAATAGTTAAGTCCCAAATCGAACCTTCAGGAACCCTAGAAATACCAAACTTCTGGATTCTGTCCAAGTTGAATAAAGATTGAGGTTTAATCGACCTTAGTCGAAGTATTTTCAGTGGAAAATACTTCGACTAAGGTCTGTTTGATTTCAAACAAAGTCCGAATCCAAGATGAGTCCGAGTCTGTAAATTTAAAGATTTAGAGGTATTTTTTTTTATTTTTCTTTTTGTATTCTATGTGTGTTTTGTGTTTGTTTTATTAGACTGTAATTTTCACATCTTCTATTTTGATTCTGTCTCCTACCCGTCTATATGATATAATAAGTAAATTGTTTCTGATGGTATGATTATTTACAATATGTGTAATCGACTCGATTAAGTTCGTCGATTAGTTATATTATGAATTCTCCTTAATACTGATTGAAATAATCTGTTTCTATAGACTGCTTGTTGACAATTGTTGTAGACAATCAGTTTAATTAATACTCGTCAATTAAATCACCTTTGTTTACATTTCAATAAGTCTGTCAGAATAAATGTTGTATGTATATTGTTTCCTGAACATTAAGTTTCAGGGCATTGTCAGTATATTGACAATGCTCCTGTATTTGTTTGCTTTTAGTTCAGTTTTGAATTTCAGTTGAAATAATCCTGCATGTTCTGTGTAATGTTAAGGGTGTTTTATTCAGTGTTCAGTTGAGAATCCCCTGTTTAAATTCAGTTCTTGTCAATCAGTTATTAGAAATGTGATATACTGTCTCAAAATCATAGGATTGGTTATAGCTGTAAATCAGAAGGATAATTAAGTTTATACAGATTATAGAATCTGTTTTACAGTGGGTTCTGATTTTTCAGTAATAACAGTAGGTTTTCAGGGGTACTACTGGTAACGAAACAGTGAAGGTAATATGATATAATAGAGGGCTGAAAGTGGTTTGTTAATGGATTTTAATTTAATGAGATAATGGGAAACAAAGGGTAATGGACTGCTGAAGATCAGGGAAAAGTTAACTTAATGGGGTTTAAAGTAGAAAAAGAGGTTTTTAATGGAATTTTTCTGTTTTTAAAAGATAAAAGGGGTCCATGTAGCACTAACAAGAAAAGGGGCAGACCTGTATAAATACAGGATCTGATGGGCAGATTAAGGCAGTTTTTTTTGGAGAGATTTCAGAACAGAATTTAGACAGACTTTAAGAAATTTAGAGAGGAAGAGAAAAAATCTGAAAAGATACAGTTTTCAGACAGATAAGTAGAGCTTAAGGGGACTGGAAAGGTTACAGTCATAATAAATTTGAAGGAGGGTTACAGTCGCGCACACACACAGATACAACAGCAGAAACAGAAAATCAGAAAAATGGGAATTTGAAACCGAAAAGAAACTGAAATCTGAAATATTGTTCTTTTGTTGAATCTGTTCAATTTTTTTTTGGTTCCACTGGTTCAGTTAAACATCTGAAGTTTTTTTTATTATTTAACTGTACTGTGCATCTGTTTTCTTCGGGTCTTATTATTGCTCAAATCTGTGGGAATACTGGTATTTTGCTGAGTTTGTTACTGCTGCTACTGCTGAAATTTACTCCTTCCACCTTCATTTTCAGGTACATGTCTTTTAAATTTCATGTTGGAAAGAGATTCAACATGACTAATCAATGAAGCTTGAATTGCAATTCTGTTTTTCCATTTGTCCAAGTTCACCAGTTTAAATTTCATTTTGTTTCATGTTAGATAATTAGTAGTGAATTCAGTTTGATAACTATGAGTTAATTGTCTTACCTTGAAATTCATATAAGTTTTTGTAATAATGTTAGCTCTCCATCTCATTAGTTTTGTCATGTTTGAACTGTCAAGGTAAGAAACATGATATAAAGATTGGCCATTAATTAGGCCTTGTGACATTGTTAGTTGAATAAAGAATAGCGTGAAAAATATAAAAACCATATTGCTAGTTTATTCTGATCATCTGATTTAGTTGTGGAAGGAATGATATAAGTTGTACGTTCATATGTGGCATCATAACAAGTATCTATAGAACCATTAGTGGACGGTAAGTTGAGTTGTTATAGCACATTATGATGTTAAAATATTACGAATGTTTCAAAACATACAAATATGAACATATGACATGTAAGGCAATGTTGTTAATCAATTTGTATAATAATTCTCTTTCTTATCAATTTAATGCTTATTTACCATCCTAAATAAATAATTAGGCCTATTGGATTAAAAGCAAGTATATGAGAATAAAAATGAGATGTACAAATTGCAACACTTTACATCAACGATAATTAGAAATAGGACTTGCATTAAAAAAAAATAATAAAAGTTCTTGAAAAAATATTCTTCCCTTTATAAATCATTTTTAGTTTCATATATAATTCATTATCGGGCATATAGATATATATGTCGTATTTGTGAAGAGTAGTATTAATCATGTTCTTAGTCTTTATTTTGAATTTGAATAGTCTTGGGATGAACATAATTAATATTCGGAAATTATAGTCAACGGGCAATATTTAATAAATCATGAATTCTTTTAAGAATTTAAAGGCATCCCCTAAAATATGAATCCCCTAATAAACAATTTTGTGGAAAATCCATAATATTGTTAACAAAAATTTTACGCAACCAGGGATGCGTTCGCGCACCCTGATTATATTTTTAAAAGCAAAAATTTGGATTATGCGTACGCGCAATTTCGAGTGAATATTTAATAAAATGAATTTCTTTAAAAAAATATTAAATAATTTCATATAACCCGAGATGTGCAGTTCATTGTCTAAATACAAGGGTGATGATGTTCTTGATTTTATTTTTCGAACATATGTTTTGTTGATAAAAACTATAACAATTTTATTGTGTACACGTACGCGTGGCACGATCTCCGGTAATTATAAAAAGTATATAATACGAATATACGTACGCGTAATTCGTCCATATAATTGTAAACAATAAGTAAAAGCGGTTGTAAAATCATGCAATAAAAACATATTTAGTAAAAAATCAAGATAGTTAAGCCAAGAATGAAAGCAGTTGAGCGACCGTGCTAAAACCACGGAATTCGGAAATGCCTAACACCTTCTTCCGGATTAACAGAATTCCTTACTCAGGATTTCTGGTTCGCAGAATAATAAACAGAGTCATATTCTCCTCGATTCAGGGATTAAAATTGGTGACTTGGGACGCTTTAAAATTCCCAGGTGGCGACTCTGAAATAATTAAATAAATCTCGTTTCGACTGTCCTTTAATTGGAGAAAACTCCCTTGTACCCCTCGCGGGCGCGGAAAAAGGAGGTGTGACAATCCCATTTCGAATATTGTCACTTAAATTGGAAAAACGCTCTCGCGCATTTAACCCTTCGGGGCTGGGCGCGCAAAAAGGAGGTGTGACAGCTCTGGCGACTCCGCTGGGGAAAATGACCCAGAACCACTGGTTCAGGGTTCAAGAATTCGAGCTTAGAATAATTGTTATATTTGGCTTTATTATCTGATCTTTATTACATGTTTTTGCATAACGTGCTAAATGCTGTCTTTTACCGCTTTGATATTATCTGAACTGTATATAAACTGTGCCGAAACCCTTCTCTTCTTACCTCCGGGGAGAAGCTCGCTGGTCGAGACTCCCTATTCTGTTAGTGTCAATACCTGAAATAAGAAAGAGGTCGGACAAGTTACAAAGCCGGACGATCTCGCGGGTCCCCGGTACGTAGCCCCCTCCTCGACTCGAGTTGACCGCTCGGGTACACAGTCTAGAACAAATGCCCAGGTTATAAACCTAGTATAACGAAACTTCATGCCGGATCCCTAGTAGGAACGTTTATCTACATCATGTTGCATTCGACTTAGGGGGCTCAACACAGGGGTTGGGCCCGTCTAGGACAGGCAACCTGAAATGAAAAGATCATCCTGCTGCATCCTATTTGTTTTGCGCATCTATTTGCTTCAGTTCCGCATGCTGACCGGTTTCTAAAAAAAATGGAAAATAGCAGTGTAGGGAGATAATTACTTAATTTGGAAAAAATAAAACCAATATCCAAGTAGTGTCAAAACCTCGCCGGAATTTTCCTAAAAAAAAAAAAAATTCTAGTTTGATTTATTAAAAAAAAACATAAAAAAAAATTCTTTTTTTTATCACTCTCAAAATAAAAAAGGGGTATTTCTTTAAAAGTAAAAGTAAAAAAAAACGGAAAATTCATAATTCAAAAAAAAATGTTGTTTCTTTCCTAATACCTCCGTTATAAATTCAGACTAATAGTCCAAATATTCCTTAAAAAAATGTATATAAAAAAATAATAATAAAAAAATAAACAAAGATTTTCTTTAGTCCTTATCTCTTTTCAAGAATAAAATTTTTTTTTTGCTTTCTGGGTTTAATTGATTCACGATGTGCCGAACTACGCCGGTTTGATTCTCACCAGATGTGAGATACGTAGGCAACCCTCGTCGGGTTCAACCCCGTTTTTGCTAAAAATAGCCAAAATCAATAAATGAATAAAAAGAAAAGAAAAAAAAGGATGTGTCAAATTTTAGAAGAGTCATAAATAAGTCAGGTGATGTTGTTTGTCATAAATAGCCGAATGTTCCCGAAAGGAGCGCCGGAAGGCTGACTTTGCATAAACAGCCACCTTTGGGTCTTGTTTAGTATTTTTGTCCAGTTGACCCACCAGCCTTAAAATCTTCGTCCCCGAATTGCTTAAAGGCCGTGTTCAAAACTTGATCCCCTTTGTAAAATATTTTTTTTGAGTCAAGACATTTTTGTTAAAATCACCTTAATAAATGTGCAGGATGAGCACGATGCAAAATGAACATTTTTCAATAATGACTAAAATCCCTGTCAAGTTACGGCTATGGTGGAATGATCTAGGTGTTGAAGGACAAAATGAGGTCAAGAAATATCTGAAAGGTCTCGTGGGTTTGTTGGAAATCCAGCCTCGGGGAGATATCATAAGAGCTTTGGTTACCTACTGGGACCCGGCGCACAATGTTTTCCATTTCTCTGATTTTGAACTCACCCCGACTTTGGAAGAAATGGCCGGGTACATCGGGAATGCTGAACTTCCGTTGAGGCAAAAATACTTGGTCGCCCCAAGAGTTGTCACGGTACATCGGTTCCTAGATTCATTGAAGATACCCAGAACGGTCCACAACCCGGATCTGGCAGCCGGATTTTGTACTCCATGCTTCATATATGATAGGTACGATCATGAGGGAGGATTCAATAATCCAATCAACAAACTGTGCAGCAAAGGTATTCGTCAGAAGTGGGACAAACACAGACGGGTAGCCTTCATGATGATGTTCCTAGGCCTTCTGGTATTTCCAAGGAAAGACGGAAACATTGATTTGAAGATATCCGGGGTCGTCAGCACTTTACTCATGCAAAGTGACAGTACCCTCGCTCCTATGGTGGTATCTGACATTTTTCGAGCTCTCACAGTTTGTAAAGCTGGGGGAGGTTTCTTCGAAGGTTGTAACTTGCTCCTACAAATGTGGATGACCGAGCACCTCTGCCATCGTTCCGAGATTTTGAGCCATGGTTCCCCGGAAAAGACTTGCATAGAAGAATTTTACACGAGAACCAAAGAGATCAGTTTGCCCAAAGGAGTCCTGGCATGGACCTCGTTCTTTCAAGCTCTTACTGCCAGCCAAATACAATGGACGTTAGGATGGTTGCCTGTTGATGAGATCATATATATGTCGGCAGCTAAAACTCATTTCTTACTCATGGGGCTTAAGAGCATTCAACCTTACGCACCCTGCCGAGTTTTGAGACAGCTCGGAAGATGCCAGACAGTACCTCATGAGGAAGATCTTAGCACTCAAGCAGTTGAGAAAAGTCCTAACGGACAATTCCCAGAAGCGAAGATTCGCCAAATCTGGAGTGAGTGTCAATATTTGAAATCAGATACTTGCATGCGGGATCGAGCCAAAGGAGAGACGGCGCCAGGTTACCTTGCATGGTATAGAAGGGAACTTGAGCATGAAAGACCGGCTAAGAGACCCCACATCCTGAATTTCGCCGAATCATCGCAAAAGCAGTGGGATTGGTTAGAGAAAGAAAGAGGCTATTGCGCCGAAATTAGCAGGTTAAAGCAACAAGTGGAAAGCCTGAAATATGAGCACATCATGCAGGTTGCTACCGGTCTGGGAGAGCGGAACAGGTTGATTCAGGAAAACGAAATGCTCAGAGCCTAGATCAAACAGATAAAGATGGATGCGGATAAACAACCAAGGCGTCGATCAGATGAGCAGTTGATAAAAAGGCTGAAAAGCAAAGTCAGGGAATGGCAAGAGGATTTAGAGAAATCTAAAAACGTCATAGCAGAGCTCAGGGCACAGTGGGATACAAGAGCAGATAAGCATCGCCGATACTTGAATCAATTGGAAGGCGACCACGAGAAAATCGTTGCTAAATTGAAGAGAGAGATGGCTACACTTGAAATCAGAGCAGCTAATCAGGCCAAGAATTTCCAAATTGAGAGCAGATACTGGTACGACTCAATAGCCCAGATGAAGTTGGAAGTACGGCGACTGAAGCATCAGCATATACAGGATGCTCAAGTATTCAAGATATGTAGCGATCAGATAAAACACCTACTCGTAGAGAAAAAGCAAACCAGAGATAGGATCAAGGCCATTGCCCATGCCATCACCAGACGATGTCTACGGTGTGAGAACATGACCAGCGTTACCGTCCTTTCGGCAGCGATGAGTTATGTCAAGCAGACCATGCATGAGCTGGAGCAACTTGAGAGGGATCTCATACCTAGGACTACGGCGAGGCCGAACGATGCCCCGCGGACACAAATTTTCAAAACCATAATGTACTCATAAGTTAGTCTGTATCTTAGCATCTTCTGCCTGTTTTTCCCATCAAGGTGATTTTAAACTATTTTTGAGTCTAGGTTTATTTTAAGGTTTGCTTGTTCTTTTGCAAAATGAAGTTTGTAATAGACCGTTTCAACAATAAAAAGTTGTTTCTTTTACGCTCATTTGTGTTTCGAACTACGTAATGATCTGATTCACGTAGGCAATCCTCATCGGATCCGGTCGCATTTCTTTTACTGCAAAATAAAAAAAATAATAAAAAAAAGAAAAAAAATAAATAAATAATAAGAGGAAAAATGCCGGAACGACGCATGCTCTCGTAGCAAACATGTAGGAATCCACTTAACTGTATAAGTGCATCATGCCCAACGTGAGATTGCCTATCTGTTATTATTTCAAATTAACCACTCGTGTGTCGTTGAGTTTTTGTCAGGTTTTTGGAAAAGACGGTTGGTTTGGTGAAAGTCTGGCCTTGCACTCACACTTCACGAGGTCAAGGAGAAGTGTTCAACTACCTGTTGTTAGGACCAGAAGCAGTACTCACACTTACTTCACCAGGTCAAAAGGAAGTGTGGAAATGTCTTTAGAGATTCCGTTGCAAACAATCCCTGTTTCCGAGGAGAGCTCGATCTCAGCCGTCCTCACACCTGAATCCGCAACTGCGGAGGAAAATAGAATCCTACGGCTCCGCATGTTGGAAATGCTGGACGACTGGAATAATGGGAAAGAGCCGCCAAGTGTCGTCCCCGGATTCCCTGAATTATTCTCCAGGTCAAGTGGGACTTCTAATGTCCCCATAAATTATCCTGCTACCCCATTCGGGTACCCAGCCACCTCAGCCTTCTCTGCTGGATCGCCTTCTGAGCCTCATCCCCGAATGTCATCCACTGATGCAAGCATGAACATCTTTACTGCATCGCCTTGCCCGATTACGGCACAGCCTACCACGTACAAGCCAAGCTTTGACTCATCCTCTTTTACATTCCAAGCACCATCGTTCTCAATGGAACCAACTAGGTTCGCTACCAGCACTAATCCTCTACCGCCTCAGTGCGAGCTTGCACCCGGGCAGGATCAGAACCCCAGAATTGCAGAACAAAATGAGATTGCCAAGAGAATGAGAAGCCTTGAACAAAGTTTGAAGAATATGCAAGGATTGAGCGGACAGAAGAGCGTCTCTTACGCCGACCTATGCATGTTCCCTCACGTGCACCTGCCAGCGGGTTTCAAGACCCCAAAGTTCGAGAAATACGATGGGCACGGTGACCCCATTGCACATCTTAAGAAATACTGCAACCAATTGCGGGGAGCCGGCGGAAAAGAAGAACTGCTAATGGCATATTTTGGGGAAAGTCTAGTAGGGATAGCCTCGGAATGGTATATGGACCAGGAAATGTCCCGATGGCATATATGGGATGATCTCGCCAGAGATTTTGTAAAACAATTCCAGTATAACATCGACATTGCACCAGACCGAAATTCTCTGTCAAATTTAAAGAAGAAACCTTCAGAAAGCTTCAGAGAATATGCTATTAAGTGGCGTGAGCAGGCGTCAAGGGTGAAGCCTCCCATGGATGAAGTGGAAATGGTCACTACCTTTCTCCAGGCTCAAGAGTCTGACTATTTCCAAAACATGATGTCAGCCATGGGAAAGCCATTCGCGGAAGCGATTAAGATTGGAGAGATGGTGGAGAATGGTCTGAAAACAGGTAGGATTCTGAGTCAAGCAGCCATAAGGGCGACCTCCTAAGCCATCCAAAGCGGGTCCGGAGGAATGGCAAGAGGGAAGAAAAAGGAAGAAACGACCATGGCAACCTCGGAAGCAAGGGAATATCGTCATCCCAGGCCCCGTTTTCCGGAAAGAACCCCACAATACTACTACCCCCATTCAAATCTGGCATATGCTCATCAACCTTATATGGTCATGAATGCCCAGCCTTATGCCCATCCACCACAACAAGCCAACCGAGGCCCAGCTCCACCTCCCAGAAATCAACCTCCTTACCGCAACCACTATAACCCACAACCTCCGCAGAATAACTTCCGCCCGCAGGAGCCGCCCAGAAGGCGGACTTTCATGCCCATCGGTGAACCATACTCTACTTTGTTCCCGAAACTAGTCCAGTTGGGTTTCCTGCAACCAATCCCTCAAACAAGGCAAAACCCGACCTCACCTTCTTACAAAGCTGGAGTCAGATGCGCCTATCATTCAAGGGCAGAGGGGCACGATACAAACGACTGCTGGTCATTGAAAAGAGTGGTCAAGAATTTGATAGAGCAAGGGAAAATAGTGCTAAGGGACGAGGAGATCCCAAATGTGACTAACAATCCATTGCCTGCTCACAATAATGGGCCGCTGATCGGAATGATTTGCGAAGACAAGGAATTCGACCCTGCTCTGAAAGCTATAATCGCCATTGTCGACACGGGGAAAAGGCCTGAGATAGACCAAAAACCAGAAAAGGGGGAGGAGGCCAAGGCTATAAAGAGCGAGCCTGAAAAGAAGGTGGAGAAGAAAGTGGTACCGGTAAAGGATGAAGTTCTTTACATACCACGAGGTCGAGCTGAGAAGACGCAGAACTTCGGGATCAAAAAGACAAAACCTATGTACGTGCAAAAAGGGGCCTATGTGGTCCGGGGGACGATTCAACCACCTCGGCTGAATGAGCCAGTGGTTATCGTACGCGTGCCACAAAAGCCGATGACCAACTCATCCACAGTACCGTGGAATTATCAGAAGACTTTGGTAATGTACAAAGGTAAAGAGGTCATGGGAGAACTTCCAGAAAATACTTTCATTGGAAGGTATTCAAATACCCAAGAGCTGAACAACGCCACACAAAGGCGCTTCCCACCAAAGAAGCCTGTAAGCGTTGAAGAAGCGGAAGTGTTCTTCCAACAAATGAAAATGCCGGATTACGAAGTGATAGATCAACTGCGCAAGTACCCCGAGCAAGTGTCCATGCTATCATTGTTGATGAGGTCGGCCGAGCATCAAAAGATCTTACTGAAGACCCTGAATGAAGCATATGTGCCAGTTGAAACCTCGGTTGAACAACTAGAGCGGATGACAGAAAGATTCTTCGCCGTCAACCAAATCTCTTTCAGCAAGAACGATTTACCCCCGGAAGGAGCGGCACACAACAAGGCCTTGCATCTAACAGTTAAATGCGAGGACTACTATGTCAAGCGGGTAATGTTGGATGGGGGATCAGGTGTTGACATTTGCCCGCTCTCCACGCTACAAAGAATGGAAATTGGGACCGGAAGAATCCGACCCAACAATGTCTGCGTAAGGGCTTTCGACGGCATCAAGAGAGATACCATGGGGGAAATAGACCTGTTGTTGGTCATAGGGCCAGTCGAGTTTGAAGTAACCTTCCAGGTGCTCGACATGGATACATCCTACAATTTCCTCCTCGGCAGACCTTGGATTCATGCGGTAGGAGCTGTGCCTTCCACTCTTCACTAGATGGTGAAGTTTGAGTACGAAGACCGAGAGATCGTGGTCCATGGAGAAGATGAGCATGCTATCTATCGGGACCCATCCGTCCCATATCTTGAACCGAGAGAAGGGAGCGAACATACGGTCTATCAAGCTTTCGAGATTGTACTGGCAGAGCAGCACGAAGAGGGAATACCCTGCCCCCAGCCTTTCTTGTCTAACGCCTCGGTTATGGTGGCCAAAGAGATGATCCGGCACGGATTTAGGCCAGGGAAAGGGCTTGGACGAACCCTTCAGGGAATAACAGAACCCATTACCTTGCCAGTCACCAAGAAACCCTTTGGACTAGGCTTCAAACCTACTCCAGCAGACGAAGAGTGGGCAAAGAAAAGGAAAAATGAGAGTTGGAAGTTACCTCGACCATTGCCGGATTTATATGCAACTTTCATCAGGCCAAGGTACGCCGAAGAAGAAGATGATGAGGTCTTCACAACTGAGGAAATCGAGGAGATATGTGGGGTGATGAGAGAGATGCTCTACGAGGTCCACATGGTTCAACCAGGTGAAGGCACAAGCACTGCTGAGATGATGTACGTGGGGCCGAACGCCAAACTTCAAAACTGGGAGGCCACGCCATTCCCGACTAGACGGAAGTCCGGGTAGACCTGTCCTGCCACCTTTCCTGTGTCACAAGTTATCTCCAGGACATAACTTGAACGTTTTCTTCCTTTCAATTGTTGTTTTGAATTCCTAAAGTTGTAAACATTGTTGTCTTCCAACATCCCAAAGAAAATAAAAAAAAATCATCATCATTGCTTTCCCATTCTTTCTTTTGTTCTGATTTTTGTTATTTTTCCTTTTATCTTTCCTTTCAGTTATAATAATGCGGCTTTAAATATGACATGCTTGCGGACTTCACGCCCAGATCACAACGAGCTATTTAACTGTGAATTAATGAACTCAGAACCAGAATATGACGAAGAAGAGGCTTTTAGGGAAATAAACCGAGAGTTGGAACATTTCGAGAATAAACCTAAGCCAAATCTGAATGACACTGAACCGGTAAATTTAGGAACCCCGGAGGAAATCCGGGAGACCAAGATAAGCATTCACACGGACAAGAAAACGCGAGATGCGATAATTCAACTTCTTTTTGAATTTAAAGACGTGTTTGCTTGGTCATATGATGACATGCCGGGACTAGGTGTTGATCTAGTGGTTCATAAATTGCCGATTCATCCTGATTGTCCTCCAGTTCAACAAAAGCAACGAAAGTTCAAAACTGAGGTCAGTGACAAGATTAAAGAGGAGATCACCAAACAACTGAAAACGGGAGTGATTCGGGTAGTCCAATATACAACATGGTTGGCGAATGTGGTTCCAGTACCAAAAAAGGACGGGAAGACTCGGGTATGTGTAGATTACCGAGATTTGAATAGAGCAAGTCCCAAAGATAATTTCCCACTACCCAACATCCACATCCTCGTTGATAATTGCGCCAAACACGAAATACAGTCTTTTGTAGATTGTTACGCTGGGTATCATCAGGTATTGATGGATGAAGAGGACGCCGAGAAAACTGCCTTCACCACGCCTTGGGGCACCTACTGTTATCGGGTCATGCCATTTGGTTTGAAGAATGCTGGGGCTACTTACATGAGGGCCATGACTGCCATTTTTCATGACATGATGCATCAGGAAATAGAGGTGTACGTGGACGACGTGATAGTCAAGTCCAGGACGCAGGATAATCACATCCAAGACTTGAGGAAATTCTTCGAGAGATTAAGGAAGTATGACTTGAAGCTGAACCCAGCCAAATGCGCTTTCGGAGTTCCGTCGGGCAAACTTTTGGGCTTCATCGTAAGCAGGAGAGGTATCGAACTAGATCCAACTAAGATAAAATCTATCAGATATTTGCCTCCCCCGAGAACGAAGAAAGACGTGATGAGTTTGTTGGGCAGGTTGAACTACATCAGTCAGTTTATTGCCCAGCTGACAAGCACGTGTGAGCCCATATTCAAGCTGTTAAGGAAAGATGTGGCGATCAAATGGACAACTGAGTGTCAAGAAGCCTTTGATAAAGTCAAAGAATACCTTTCGAATCCCCCAGTCTTGGTCCCTCCAGAACCAGGGAGGCCACTTTTCTTGTATCTGACAGTCTTGGAGAACTCTTTCGGTTGCGTCCTCGGGCAACACGACATAACCGGAAAGAAGGAGCAAGCAATCTACTACTTGAGCAAGAAATTCACCGGCTACGAGGCCAAATACACTCTGCTGGAAAGGACATGTTGCGCTCTGACGTGGGTTGCTCAAAAGCTGAGACATTATCTCCAAGCCCACACTACGTTCCTCATAAGCAGGTTGGATCCTTTGAAGTATATATTTCAGAAACCGATGCCTACTGGGAGACTGGCCAAGTGGCAAATCCTGCTTACTGAATTCGACATAGTCTATGTCACTCGTACGGCAATGAAAGCCCAGGCGCTAGCAGATCATTTGGCCGAAAATCCGGTCGATACCAGCCTTTGAGTACCTACTTTCCAGATGAAGAAGTAAACACCGTAGAAGTGGTCTCGGAGGACGCTCATGTTTGGAAGATGTTCTTTGATGGAGCCGTGAATGCCAAAGGTGTCGGGATTGGGGCAATTTTGATCTCGCCTTCTGGTCAGCATTATCCCGCCACAGCTAGACTTTGTTTCTTTTGCACAAATAATACAGCTGAGTATGAAGCCTGCATCATGGGCATGCATATGGCAATCGATCAGGATGTCGAAGACTTACTGATTATGGGAGATTCTAACCTGATTATCTGGCAAGCCCAAGGCGAATGGGAAACTCGGGATGTCAAACTTATCCCTTACCGACAACATGTGGAGGACCTCGGCAAACGCTTTACATCAATAGAGTTCAGGTATATCCCGAGGTGTCACAATGAACTGGCAGATGCACTTGCTACTCTGGCTTCAATGCTACCCTACCCGGGCAACGCCCACGTCGATCCTTTGGAAATCCAAATCAGGGAAAGACACGGTTACTGCAATGTAATCGAGGCGGGATCAAATACGCAGCCTTGGTACCATGACATCAAGAGGTTCTTGAAAACGCAAGAATACCCCGAGCATACTACTGGAGATCAAAAGAGGACCATTAGACGACATGCAAGTGGTTTCAGCGGTGAATTGTTGTACAAGAGAACCCCGGACCTCAACCTCCTAAGATGTGTCGACGTTGAAGAGGCGAGAAAGATCATGCACGAATTACACGCAGGTGTGTGCGGACCTCACATGAACGGGTATGTCTTGGCAAAGAAAATCTTTCGAGCAGGTTATTACTGGATGGCCATGGAAAAGGACTGCTTTAGTTTCGTTCGGAAGTGTCATCAGTGTCAGGTGCACGGTGATTTGATTCATGCACCTCCCACCGAGCTGCATCCCATGTCTGCACCTTGGCCATTTGTCGCCTGGGGCATGGACGTCATTGGACCAATCGAGCCAAAGGCTTCAAATGGACACAGATTTATACTGGTTGCCATCGATTACTTCACAAAATGGGTAGAGGCTGTCACTCTCAAGTCGGTCACTAAAAAAGTTGTAGTGGATTTTGTACACTCGAATCTTATCTGTCGTTTCGGTATTCCTGCGACTATCATTACAGATAATGCAGCAAACTTGAACAATCACTTGATGGAAGATGTATGCGAGCAATTAAAAATAACGCATAGGAATTCTACTCCTTATCGGCCAAAGGCCAATGGCGCTGTAGAAGCAGCGAACAAAAACATCAAGAAGATTTTGAGGAAAACGATCCAAATTTCCCGACAGTGGCATGAGCAGTTGCCATTTGCATTGTTGGGATATCGCACTATGGTACGCACGTCAATAGGAGTAACTCCTTATCTTTTGGTTTATGGGACAGAGGCTGTAATACCGGCAGAGGTAGAAATTCCTTCTCTTCGAACCATTGTCGAAGCAGAAATCGAAGACAGCGAGTGGGTCAAGACTCGATTAGAGTAATTGACTTTGATTGATGAAAAGCGAATGGCCGCGGTTTGTCACGGACAGTTGTACCAACGAAGGATGGCCCGTGCTTACAACAAGAAAGTCCGACCCAGGAATTTTGAAGTAGGTCAGTTGGTACTGAGGCGTATTCTGCCACATCATGAGGAAGCAAAAGGGAAGTTTGCTCCAAATTGGAAAGGCCCATACATCATAAGGAAGATATTGCCGAAAGGAACATTGTATCTAGGTGATATCGAAGGAAATGACCCCGAAACAGCAGTAAATGCGGATGCAGTCAAGAGATACTACGTCTGAATTATACTCCAGTAGTCTTGACACATTTGAAATGACGAAGGTTTTATTCCCCACTACTCCCCAAACACTACCCAATTCTCTCTACAAACCTTTGAGCCGCTTACAAAAAAAAACAAAAACACACAAAAAAAATTTGATTGAGGCCTGAACTACGTTTGACTTGATTCCGAAAGGATACGTAGGCAGCCTCTCCCTGAGGTTCAGTCACACCAATAATAAAATCCCATTCACCCTGAAATTGAAACCGGGGCACGTCAAGCGGCCTAGAAGTTAGTATCATCTACCTCTCTTTGCCAAGTACGAGGCTTCAAATCAATTACCAAAGATAGTGGGAAGCCAATAAGCGTCACAAATGGAGACCGGCACACTCTGAATTGAGAGAGATAAAATGAGAGAGTCTCGTCGGTGAAAGCCTTCGGGCACCGCGAGGCGACGGGAGTAGAAAGACCGAAATGAGAGAGCTTGTTTAGTAAAAACTCACAAAGGGTGCTATCAAGCGATGACAGGAAGAGAAATGAGAGAGGTCAGCCAGCGAAAACCCGCAAAGGGCGCTGTTGGCCGAAAGAGTGACTCCACCCAAGGAGGTTTCGGCAAAGTTCCACCGGTTTGGAATCACAGATCCATTTTGGTTTAGGGAAACGCAAGCTTATGGAAAGTCAGGCGTCCAGTCCAAAGAGCATGTCATGTCATTTAAAGCCAGTATTATCTTCCTCAGATAAGTCTTTCTCGTCCCGAAGGGGCACTCCTTTTCTGAAATTCGTTTTATCTTTTCTTTGTTTTTCTTCGAATCTCTTTTATATTTAAGCCCAAGTTCTAGATGTACCGGAAAGGATAGGTGGCAGATTTGGTTGCACGGAATTCCGTTTCATGAAGGAAAACACCTCGTTTCGTTGGTACGTTTGTCCAAGCCTGATGAATCATGATGTTTGATTGCGTTCGAAGTAAAGAGGAAAAAGAGAAATTTCCCACAGCAAGTCCGCCTTCGGACGAATCCCCACAGAGTCTCCCCTTGTACAATCCCCCACAGAGTCTCCCCAATATAAAAAAAATCCCCGTTGGAATTTTCCCAGCACATCCCCAGCGAGTCCCTTTGTAAAAATTCCCCAACAAGCTTACCCCAACAAATCCTAGAAACCCGCTTCGAAACAAATCCCCAGCATGCCCCATTGTACAAAAATCCACACAAAGAATCCACTTTGTAAATATTCCCCCACAGGGCTTCCTTTTGTATAAATCCCCACAGATTACCTCCAATAAAATCCCCGTCGAGAATCTCCAAGCAAAACGAGACACAAAAAAAAAAAAGGAGGCCTTACGAGGCAAATCATCGCAGAATCTGGAAATACAAGCCTGAGCAGTCTAAAGGGTTTCGCCATTCGAATCAAATCAATGGCGGGACTTCACAACAGAAATAAAGACGCAACAAAGCAACTGGGGACGATCAAGGTCACCGAACCGACCGTCATTTCCGAACTAACAATTGTTCTTTGTCTGAAAAGTTGAAGCAGGTATAATCCTAGACAACCGTGCAAGAAGCAGGTGTCGCCCAAAGAAGAAGGTTCACGGGTACAAGAAATACTTTGGCAATAATGAATTCACTCGAAAGGTAAGTTTCCACGAAACTCCCTTTTATCTTCTACTAAAACAAGAAAATTCAAAAAAGAGGTCGCTTAGTATTCTCGAACTTTGTCCCCAGCCAGCCAGCATTAGGGTTTTAAACCCTAAACTGAATTTTTCCTTTAGTCAGCATTAGGGTTTTAAACCCTAAACTGAGTTTTTCCATGCAATCAACATTAGGGTTTTAAAACCCTAAACTGAATTTTTCCTTTAGTCAGCATTAGGGTTTTAAACCCTAAACTGAACTTTTTCCATTCAGCCAGCATTAGGGTTTTAAACCCTAAACTGAGCTTTTCTATGCAGTCAGCATTAGGGTTTTAAACCCTAAACTGAATTTTTCCTTTAGTCAGCATTAGGGTTTTAAACCCTAAACTGAACTTTTTCCATTCAGCCAGCATTAGGGTTTTAAACCCTAAACTGAGCTTTTCCATGCAGTCAGCATTAAGGTTTTAAACCCTAAACTGAATTTTTCCTTTAGTCAGCATTAGGGTTTTAAACCCTAAACTGAGTTTTTCCATGCAATCAGCATTAGGGTTTTAAACCCTAAACTGAATTTTCCCTTTGGTCAGCATTAGGGTTTTAAAACCCTAAACTGAACTTTTCCTCAGTTGGTCAGTATTAGAGTTTCAACTCTAAAAACTGAACTTCTCCCCAGCTATTCGGTATTAGGGCTCCAACCCGGAACTGAGCATTTTTATCTTCATTCCTCAATTTTATGAACTTCCTGGCGAATAATTAACGAAATTTTCCTAGTGAAACTGGGGCAGAAAATTTCGTTCGTTTGTTTGTTTTCTCCCGCAGGTCTAACCTCGAGCCACACGGATCGAAATGACCCACGAGATGAGTCTCAACTCAGAATCAAAAAAGAAAAAAGACAAAAAGAAGATGTCCCGAGATACCGGAGAAAATGGAAGGCGGATCGTTCCAAGATTTGATTAAGGTCCAGAACTCTGCCAGTCACGTCTCACTGAGTATCCCAGAGGTTAAACAAGCACCTACAACTCGCAAGCATCAAGATTCGGATCGAAGTCTCCAAGCAAAATCAGCTAAGACCCATGATCAAGTCGCAAAAGAATCATAGATAGGGATCTTGTAACTAGCAGTTGACATGCATATAAGTATTTAGTTCAGTTTAAATTTTTCTTTGGTTGTAATAAGGCGGTCAGTAAAGCAACGGTGACAACAGCAACAACAGTAACAGCAAGCATTGCAGTCCCATGGTAGTCCCAGCTACCAAAACTTCCCGAACTACATTGACCTGATTCCTGTTTAGCCCAGGATATGTAGGAAATCTTTGAAGCAAAGATTCGGTCAGATCTTTCAAAAACATGCTTCACACGGAGTAGTCCATAGGCAAGAATCGCTCATATCCGCTCACTTTATCTTTGCACGAAAACTCTTCGTGTTTCCGAACAAAGAGGTGCAGCTGTGAGCACGTGATTTTTGTATTACGCGACAATCGCTCCAAAATAAATAAAAATAATAACAAATGGTCCTGCTGTACAATTTTTGGATTTTACATGGAACTTTGTTAATTATTTACGATTTTTGCCCATTTTTATTTTTTATTAAAACAAAACACAAAAAATGTATGTGTCACGCGTAATTTGAACCGTAATCCATTTGTTAAATGGAAAATCACAAAATACGCATTTTTTTGTCCTGATTTGTTGCCTTGTTTAATTTTACCTACTTTTAACATTTTTATATGCGTGCCATAAATACGTTAAGTGTTAATTAATGGTGTTTAGTTTTATTTAGTTAGGTTGTGCGTTTAAGAAAATTAGAAATAAAGAAAAGAGGTTAAAATTTGTCTTAAATGAATTTGGGCCAATTCCCATTTTTGCAAAATCTGAGGCCCAAATGAACAACCCAATCCATCAGTCCGAACAACCCACCCCAGGCCACAAAACGACGTAGTTTAATACCAAAACTACGTCGTTTCGATACCAATCCATCACGACCGTTCAAACCAAGCCGATCCAACGGTCCGGATCCCTCACCCATAACCCCCATTACCCGACCCGTTATCCGAACCAATTCTGACCCCTACTAAGCCAAACGACGACGTTTCTTTTAAGCCTTCAGATCCAAGCCGTCCATCTCGCCTCAACCAACGGTTGGAACCAATCCACCCATTCCATATATAAGGTCCCTATCGTACCCTGCCCCCCTATCCAGGACCCCAGCCTTCGTCCTCATCCCCTTCCCCTCCAAACCCTAGCCGCCCCTGTATTCTTCACCATGAAAGCCGGCGGCATGAACGCCGGTGGCCTTCCCCTTAACATCATAGGACCATCTCACCCCCCTGAACATGGACCTGTTGACCGTTTAGTTCGAATCCCCTCCCACCTTCTCGAATCTTCATTTGAAGATTCGAGTCGGAACCTGATTTACACCAATCGACCTCAACTTCACACTAGACAGTCCCCAGACACCCCTCGTGACCAAACCATGCTTGGTTTGGTCCGAATCTAACCAGAGAAACACGAATCCCAGATCTGATGTTTTGAACCCTAGGGTCCTCGTGTCTGTTCCGTGCCTATTCCGTGCCTATTTCGTTATTGTTTAAACCAAGAGTTTATGGTCTAATGGACCTTAATCGAAGTGTTTCTCATTTGAGAAACACTTCGATTAAGGGTCCCTCGTGCCTGTCCCGTGCCTGTTCCGTGCCTGTTTAAACCAAGAGATTAGGGTCTAATGGACCTTAATCGAAGTGTTTCTCAAATGTGTTTCTCATTTGAGAAACACTTCTATTAAAGTCCGTTCAACCTTGAGAAGGGTCTGTACAACACAAGTTGATTTTTCTGTTTCTTCTTTCAAAGTTCTTAAGGTAAGTTTGCTTTCTCTTTGTTATTCAGTACGTGTGTGGTTTAAAGGTCTGTTCGTATGGCCGGATGTCTTGTAATTTGTGTCTTTGAATTTTTATCAACTGTTGATTGTCCACCTTGCCTGCACCCCTTTGTTTGATCGAATGTTTCCTTATTCACTGATAATGTGTGTGTATGTGAGCTGCCTAATTGACTGAATCAAAATTGTTTGAGTAATCAATCCCCGAGTTAACCTCTGTAGTGACATGTGCAATCTGACCCCTTGTTGATACTATTTGATTCTAATCCTTGGCTTTGATTGTGTATGTTGTAACTGGTATAGTCGATTCGATACATGCCGTCAAATAGTTTCTAGCTGTTTGAATGGTAACAACTTGATTTGTCTTGCTGAACATTGTTCGAATTAAGAATCAACTATAGCTACTTACCTTTGATGTATTTGAATCAGAAATGTAAAGGGATTGGTTTTGTCTAATTGCAATCTGAATTGATAGCATGTGCACTTGTGCACAACATGTGCATAAAGGCCCTTTTTGAATTAAAATAGTTTGACAGCATGTGCTGTTAGAACACACCCCTGCTGTCCATACCCTGCTTTAGTTTAAGAAGTATTAAACCTCACTTAAAAGAGTAAGACTGCCAGGGAATATCATGGGGGGGTTTGTTTATACTTAAATAGCTAAGTGGAATCTGAAAAAAGGATAGCACATGGGAGAGGTGTTCTAATTGTCGAACAGGCTGTTAAAGGGTTGATTTTAGGCTTATAAAAGGGAAGGACTTCCATCAGTTTGGGGAGGATTTTTTTGGATAACAACACAGGAGAGATAGAGAGAGAACTAAAGAGGATAAGAACACAGTTTGATAATACACAAAAAGAGAATACACACAAAAAACTTAGTTTGGAGATTGAGAGTTGAAGTTATGAAAAACAGAAAACTAGAAAAGGACTTTTGTTTGATAACACAGACAGATAAAACTAGAAATTGCATTCTTCTCTGCTGTCTTGATTTCACTGGTCTTGACCTGTTTGTTCAATACTGATTTCTTCTAAATCCAATTGAGTCTGCTGGTTGTCTGTTGGTTTACTCTGGAACTTGGTCTAGTTGGGTTCTTGATTCTACTTGCTTCGCTTGTTGCTGTTGCTGCTATTCTGCTTTCTGCTGCTGCTGACCCTTCTGCTTCCACTTCTTCTTTGCATTTCAGTATTCAGGTACACATTTCGAGTCCCATGTTGGTGTTAACTGTAACAGTTCGAAAGCATGAAATGAAAGGAGTTTGAAGAAGTTTAAATGTCTGTTTGTAATGCTCATGGTATATTGATTTCTTTTGTATAAATTAATTAGTGTGTAATTCAATAGCAAAAGATTAGTTAGTTAATACTTAACTGAGTTTTAGCCTCTTGCATCCTAGTTTATAGTTGTTTGTTGGTACGAGGTGTGTAATGGTACAGTACGTAGAATGTACGGATAATTGACATAGCGACTGACCGGATTCCTTTTTAGCTATAATGATATCCATAGGATAGAATAGTTCCACCTTACACAATGATGTTCTGTTTTATTTTAGTTCTTTTATCAGGACCCGCTAGGCAGTATATAGGAGCACGTTCGAATCCCCATTAGTAATAATGCCTAGTGGTTAATTCCCTTAATCTAGCCTAAATGAGTCTAGTTTAAATTTAATTCAAGAAATGTTTTGGATGTAAGCATAGCATTTTGTCAGCTCGTATGTAATTTCTTTGTCAAATCAAAGCATTTTTCCATGAAGTATAATGTTTTCTCCACTTTGTAAATAATTAATCAGAAATTGATAAGAATCCGGATTGGGCCCAAGCATATAATTAAATTAGCATGTACCTTTTTCTTCTAGTTTTAGAGACAAACGCATTAGAAATGTAGCCACTTTAGGATATCCTTTCTAAAATAGAGACGAGCCTCGCCAAATAAAAAATGCAAAATTGCGGGGCCCTCAATAACTAGCCATAATAAATACTTAAAATTCGGGACAGGCCGGTTAGTGAATTTCATGGCCTTCCCCAAGAATTACAACGCGTTAGACTCCTTAGGCGCGGCTTAATTAAATTACAGTCTTAAACTCGGGTGCACATTGATGTGACCTTAATCCAAATCTCAACGGAGTCAAAATGTGTCGACGACCACGGGTGCATTGATTGTGACGTGGTTCGAGATGCATTTCCACGATGTTGCAATTCTATAAAAATAAAAAAAAATGATAATAATAAAAGCGGTTTAAACTTAATAAAAGCACGTAAGTCATAACATGTATTTAAATCAGATATTTAGCCATTATAATAATTTAAGCGACCGTGCTAGAACCACGGGATTCGAGGGTGCCTAACACCTTCCCTCGGGTCAACAGAATTCCTTACTTAGAATTTCTGGTTCGCAGACTTCATTTGGAAAGGTCGAAAATTTCCTCGATTTGGGATTCAAGATAAACCGGTGACTTGGGACACCAAAAGCCAAACCTTTTCCCAAGTGGCGACTCTGAATTAAATAAATAATCCCATTTCGAATATTGTCACTTAAATTGGAAAAACTCCCTCGCGCATTTAACCCTTCGGGGCCGGGCGCGCAAAAAGGAGGTGTGACAATACTATATTGATTAATGGAGTCCAAACAAAACCTTTTGAAGCAAGAAGAGGATTGAGGCAAGGAGATCCACTGTCCCCCTATCTGTTTGTGTTTGCCATGTAATACCAGACAAGGAGGCTGAAAATGCTCAACAACAATCCAGATTTTAATTACCATCCCAAGTGTGCAAAGATGCAAATCTTGCAACTTGGATTTGCTTATGACTTTTTACTATTTTGCAGGGAGATTTGAAGTCAGTCCAACTACTATATAATGGCTTTCAAGAGTTCTCACAAGCATCTGGACTGAAGATTAACAAAAACAAAAGTTCCTTATTTTGTGGAGGGATTACACAAGAAGACCAAGAGAAGATACTAAGCTTCCTGGGAATACAAAAGGGAGAATTACCTGTGAGATATTTAGGAGTCCCATTGAGCACCAGGAGAATCAGTATAGCACAATGCCATCCTTTGGTAAAGAAGATAGTAGGCAGAATAACATCCTGAACAATAGGGTTCTTATCCTATGCTTGAAGAGTCCAACTTATTAAAAGTGTCCTATTCTCAGTTCAGACTTACTGGGCACAAATTTTTGTGCTGCTAAAGAAAATCACAAAGTTAATAGAGGCAATCTGCAGAAGCTTCTTATGGGCAGGTGAGAGCAATGTAACTAAAAAGGCCCTACTAGTATGGGAAAGGATATGTATGCCTAAGACAGCAGGAGACTTTAACATAATTGATATAACACTATGGAATAAAGTAGATGTATGTAAACATTATTGGGACCTGTGTAGAGAAAAGAACAAATTGTGGATCCAATGGATTCACAGTTACTACATCAAAGACAAGGAAGCATGGGGTATCCAGGTGAAGCAAGCATCATGGATGGTTGGGAAGATACTCAAAGCTCAGGAGACACTCGTGAAAGCTGGCTTCAATCATGAGAAAATAAGGAGAACTAAGAAATGCAACATCAAAACTATATATCACAGGCTGCGTGGAACATTTGACAAGGTGAGATGGAAGAAGATAGCATGCCAGAATTTAGGTTGCCCACGCTGTACCTTCATGCTAACATTGACAGCTCATGGTAAACTATACACGAGGGATAGGCTGCAGAAGTGGGGCATGCATGTAGAAGAAGAATGTGTACTTTGTAGAACAGAGAAAGAGAGCATCCAACACTTGTTCTTTGAGTGTGAATACTCTAAAGCACTATGAAGCAGGATACTAGCTTGGCAAGGAATAAATAGGGGAACTTTGGATGGGAGCAAGAACTTGCATGGGCAGTAAATATAACCAGGAAGAAGACTCCAAAGGCTGAACTTTTCAAAATGGCCTTAGCTGCAACAGTGTACTACGTATGGCAGGAACGAAATGTGAGAATTTTTCAGGCAAAATCAAGGGGATGGGAAGCAGTGTGTATGAAGATTATCCAAGAGTTACATAGCAGAAGTCACAAATATATAGAAGAAAGGACGAGTAGTCTTAATTGGTACCCTTATAGTAGATAAATGTATATGCTTTAGATAAAGGAGGGATGGGGGCATAGAAGAGTAGGATGGAATGTATGAGTTCTGAATTCTCTTGTTTATATTTTCCCTGGTAAATAGAAAGCTTTAATTACCAAAAAAAAGGAGGAACTTATTTTAATTTGAGATTGTGACATAATCGATCAACTGATTTACAAAATAATTATTAGAATATTTAATGAATTATTAATGCAGTATTCCAACTGTCCCAATTTATATAAAAGTGTTCGGCGTACAAATAAAGCACCTACTAATTCCTGTTCGGGCATAAATTTTTTCAAGTTTTTTGAATAAATATAAACCTTTTTATAAACTTATAATAATTAACTAATACAGTTTATGATTAAAAATATATTTGAAAAGGAGTTTGAGAAAAAATATAGCTAAAAAAACTATTTAACCTTTTAAATTATAACATATTCACATAAAATTAGAGGAAAGAGAATAACAAATAAGTAATTCTAAGCTTCAACTTGCTTGAAGAAAAATATTATAACGGGGTAAACCAATGAGGTCATTCTTGAGGTTTTGTGTCCAATGAATTGTTTGTTTTAAATTCAATGAATTGTTTAAATTTTAAATTTTCAAAGAAGTTAGATTTGCTACTCGTCTAAAATAAGGATTGACAAGTGATGATGGTGTCTGTGAGAGACCGAGCTACTGAGAATGGAGCATGTGTATTACTTTTAATTTTTTAATTATACACTTATTATATAGTATTATATACTATGGAATTTAGTGCCAAATTATGTGCATCAACATATTTCAAAATCTTGAATCCATACTGTATGATTGCAACATAAGGTCCCACCACTAGAATTAGGTCTCGTGAACTGGATAATGATAATTAATTAATTAATTAATTAATTAATATGACTGGTTAAAGAAGAGCTTATGAGAAGACATTATATATTCTGCTGTAGACCACCATATAAAGTTAAGGATTGAGTTTCACTTTTATGCTTCATATAGTTTATTTTTTGTCTTTCTTAATAAGAAAGGGAGATATTAAAAAAATAAAAAAGTTAAAGCCAGCCAAAAGACGTGCGTTTTGAGAGAAATGAATGCTCTTTTGTTGAATGAATCAATCGATTACCCACATTTCTTCTTAGAAGAAGATTCCATTTCTTAAATGTGAACCACAAATGATAGTGCTTTTTTCGGTTTCTTGCCACGTGTCTCCTATTTGTTTTGGGCTCCACACTACCGCTATTACTCCCTCTATTCAATTTATGTAGCACTATTTGACTTGATACATAATTTAAAAGAAATAGATATTTTTAAAACTTATTATCTATATCAAGTACCATCCTAAGTTTTTTTCCTTTGAACCTCGCCCTTTCTTCACACGCTTGCCGGCAACCCGCTTTTTATTCCCCGAGCACTCAATAGAAGAAGAGGAATCAAGTCATGTAGTCAGAAATCCAATCCTTGCTCCCGTAGCCTGTCCTTACGATTGATCTCCAGGTTCTGATTCTGCCTCATCTGATAATAGAAGTACCTTTGTAAGGACTCCATCTCAACATAAATTCACATTTGATGGTTATTTTACTTGAACATTTTCATTAACGCCTTCTGCTTGTAGACGGATAGAAAGCAGAAAGAGAGCCCGAGGTACTGACCCGCAATGAGGCAGAACTGTCTATCTCGAGCGGGATGATAATAACTAGTCCTTCCTTGAATTAAGACTTTAATGAAGGAAAAGTCTGGGTGAAATCTCAGTGAAAGAGCCTCGGTTCACTCTTCGCTATAAGCTGAGTTTCCAAGTTGGGGAGTACAAGTCCCGAGTCTTTCCTTTCCTCTATGATAGGAGGGACAAGTCTTAAAATTTCGTGTGACTATAAATCTATCTTAAATTATTTTTATTTATAAAAAGGTGATACTCCCTCCAGTCCAAAATAAGTGATTTTTTGTCTTTTTTCTTGTGGTCCAAAATAAATAATTTTTTCAAATTTCAAAAATGAATTAATTATTTTTTTTCTACATTGCCCTTGAAGTAATTAATGTTGGAGTATGTGTTAGAAGTGTTTATGTGAAGAGATAGTAAATGTTAATATGGTCAATTTCATTGCTAATTAATGTTAACCGGAGCGAGCATTATTTTTAGGACGAACTAAAAAGAAAAGAGTGTTAGATAAACTGGAACAAATGGAATATGATTTTTTATTTTTCGAGTTCAAGCATGAAATCTCCTATTAAGAATGGAGAAATTCTATCCACCCCACCTTAACCCTTGGTGGTGTGAATGCTAGTGCTTTAGTACATAACCTAATAAAAACGCTCGATTCAGGATTTTTCTTTGAGTTAATGTAAAAAAAAAATTACATAATCAATATATATAGTTTAATTAATTATTCTAATTATATGTTAGTTATTATTTTATCAGGTAATAAATATATTACAAGAATTTACCAATAACTATCATATAAGAGACCTAAGTTGTTTGCATATACAATACTTAAACTCTCTTGCTACCACAGACATTTTATTTTATATTTGTGAATAAGTGGAGGGAAAGAAAAAAGAGAAGAAGAAAAGGGAGGTGCCGAAAGAATACAAAAGATTATGAGAAAAGAGGACAAGAAGGAAATGGGGTCAAAAGAAATGAGAAGGGAGATATATAATGAAAAGAAAGAAGCAATAACTAGAGGACAAGTTTGCATATGCTAATCTTAATTTGAGCTCCAAAATGTCCTTATCCAAAAGCCAACTACTCAACTTCCAATTTGTCTTCCTAATTTTATCATAGTTTTATACAAAAAAAATTTATTTCATCCTTCTTTTCTTTTTCACTTTTTCGTCACATTTGTGACCTTAATTTTCCATAGAAACAGAAGAACTCAAAAGAAATTCATCGAAGAGGACAAAAGAATTCATTTTCTGCTTTTCTCGCGATTAGATCTTTTCAAGACTAAAAATTAGTAGAAAATAATTACTTTATTATAAAAATACACCTTATTTTATCCGCATCAAATATTTATACCAAATTAATATATACATAATATATGTTTACATATAGACTTTTTACTTTTAGTCATGGTTAATTAATATATATTTGCACCTCAATAACCACGTAACAATAATAAATTAGCATAACTTAGTACAATTATCCGATAATAAGTTCTCATAATAAATGAGCAATGGTTCATGTTATGTGCTACATTATTGTAATATTATAAAAATCTTACCTTATATTTATGTAACTATTTTTATTATTTGTACAACTGACCTCCAGTCACATACTTGCACAACTCTTTATGTTGCATTAAAGCTCTCACCCTAAAAGAATAAAAAAAAAAATCTGATATCTGATTTTCACAAGAATAACATAAATAATTTTTTTCAGAAAAACAATTTTTTTCAATACATAATAGTGCAGCCAGTTGCACGAAACATCTCGCATTCATGTAGGTTTCGGAAAAAGACCGCACTCCAAGAAAGCGTGATGTAGGCAGCCTAACCCGATGCATCAGTGACTAATTCAACGGCCCGAACTCCTGACCTATAGGACACATGAAGACAACTTTACCGTTAAATCAAATAAAAAACTCTACTTTTAGGGTAGGAGTGATGTATTTCATAAGGAAACACTAGGGGTGTTCATGGTTCGGTTTGGATCGGTTTTTCCCTAAAAAGAAATCAAACCAAGTAAGTCGGTTTTTCAAACATTAGAACCAATTAAGTCATTTTTTTCTTGATTCGGTTTATGTCGGTTTTTCGATTTTTTCGGTTATTTGCCGGTTTTTTCTTAAATATAAGACATACACTACCAAACACACATTTCGGCGATCACATTTTCAACGTAACACTATCAAATCAATTGCCCTTTGAGAAATCTATTATTTACCGAGATATATTGATGATAATTGAATCAAATAGTGATGAATAATTTAAGGACTCAATTAAAAATATATTATTTTTAACATGAAATAGATTCTTACACTTAACAAAAGAAAACTACCAATTAAACTAGAATGTAAAGGTAAAGAACTGTACTAAAAGTGCAAACGATTGATATTTACTATAAAAAATTTAAAACTTTGTATAAAAGTATACATATACAGGTGTAATAATAAATTTAAAATAGATAATTCTATATTCGTTTGGTTCGTTTTTTTTAATTAAAACCAAAACCAAGCCAAATTTGATCGATTTTTAAATTTCAAAACCAAAATCAAATCAAATAAAAAAGTATTGATGTTTTTGGTCGATTTGATTTGATTTTGGATTTGGTTAGGATTTTCGGATTTTTACTATCACAGCCCCTAGAAAACACCCTGAGGCCTAAGGCTGTAATAAAACTACAAATTTGGTGAAAAACTTAGCCAGTATCTCACCTACAACTCAGTAGCAAAGTAGGTAACTGTTCTCATTACAACACAGCTTGCAAACTACTAAAATCCCTATTAAAGAAACCGCGTTTTAGTTTTCCTCTTTTTATTTTCCTTTGTTTTTTTCCTCTCATTAAACCATATAAATACTAACCATCTACTCACCTCTCACAAATTAAAACCATATAATTCTCCTTCCTTTCTTCTCTACAAAAATCTTCAAAAAGAAATACTCTCATGGCTTCTTCTTCTAGAGTTTTTGTTCTTCTTCTTCTCATAATCTTCAATTTTCTCTACATCTCAGCACAAAAAACCATTAAACATAAGCCTTTTTCTATGTCATTTCCTCTTATTTCAACATCTTTATCACATAACTCTTCTTCTAAAGCTCTTTTTCTTTCTTCTTTTATGGCTTCTAATAATAGAAGACAAACTCAAAATACAAAAACTATGTCTAGAATTCCATCTTTGAACTATAAATCAACTTTTAAATATTCAATGGCTTTAATTGTTACACTACCAATAGGAACACCACCACAAAATCAACAAATGGTTTTGGACACTGGTAGCCAACTTTCTTGGATTCAATGTCATAAGAAAATTCCCAAAAGACCCCCACCAACGACGTCGTTTGATCCTTCTTTGTCTTCTACTTTCTCTGTTCTTCCTTGTACTCATCCTTTATGTAAGCCAAGAATTCCCGATTTTACCCTTCCAACTACTTGTGACCAAAATCGTTTGTGCCACTATTCCTACTTTTATGCTGATGGTACTTTAGCTGAGGGTAATCTTGTCCGTGAAAAAATTACATTTTCACGTTCCCAAAGTACCCCTCCTTTGATTCTTGGTTGTGCGACCGAGTCCGAAGATGCTGAGGGTATTTTGGGAATGAATCTTGGACGGTTTTCTTTTGCCTCCCAAGCTAAGGTACAAAAATTCTCATATTGCGTGCCAATTAGACAAGGTAGCCATGCAGTTAAACCTAGTGGAACATTTTACCTAGGCCAAAACCCTAATTCCCATACATTTCAATACATAAATCTTTTGACTTTTCCTCAAAGTCAACGCATGCCAAATTTGGATCCACTAGCTTTTACTGTTGGCATGGTGGGGATAAAAATTGGCGGCAAAAAATTAAACATCTCCGGGAGGGTTTTCCGGCCAAACGCTGGTGGTTCCGGCCAGACGATCATTGATTCCGGCACGGAGTACACTTTCTTAGTGGAAGAAGCGTACAATAAGGTCAGAGAAGAAATTGTTAGGTTAGTAGGTCCAAGATTGAAAAAAGGTTACGTTTATGGTGGTGCACTCGACATGTGCTTCGATAACCGTCCGATCGAAATCGGACGGTTGATAGGTGATATGACATTGCAATTTGAAAACGGGGTTGATATTTTGATCAATAAGGAAAGGATGTTGGATGAAGTAGAAGGTGGGATCCATTGTGTTGGAATCGGACGGTCAGAATCACTTGGAATAGCAAGCAATATTATTGGTAATTTTCACCAGCAAAATTTATGGGTAGAATTTGATATGAGAAATCGACGAGTAGGTTTTGGCAAAGGAGAGTGTAGTAGGCAAGTGTAATGAGTATTAGTCATATACAAGAGGATGATTTAGGGCTTGTGCTGTGTAAAATATTATAGTAATCTAGTAGATTATGAGAAAATATGATGTATTATATGTATATGCAATTGATTAAATTTGCCATTCTTTTATAGTTATATTATTCTTCTAATTTTTTGAAGCTGATAGCACTAAGTTCTTTTGTGTTCGTTGATGGAAACTACAACAGAATTAACAACAACAAATGTTTGATACTTAAATCCATATACTGATTTTAATAAGTGGCATACATTATAAATGGACCAAGTTGCCTGTTAAACTATTTAGTAGGCGTTTGGACATAAAAATTGTAATTTTTGAAAAAAAATATATTTGGCGTTAAGTTGAAAAATAATATGTGAAATTTGAAATTATGTTAGGACATACAATTTACTTACAAAAATATTAATTTTGTAAGTGGGAAAAAAACTTTTCCCGAAAAACTTGAAATTTGAAAAATGATGAAAAATCTCTAAGAATTTAGAAATTTTAATGGACAAATTAAATACGCTTCTAAAAAAAATCTGAAAAAAGGAAATAACTCGTGGATAAACGGGTCCTTAGACACTCGACTATCATAATGTAGGCAAAACCGCAGAAGGTGTTGTCTAAGAAGTTATTTTGGCGCTGGTGACATAGAGTCGGAGTCACTAACTAAAGTTTAGGGATTGTACCGTGACTTCACTTTAATATCATTATACATTTAAATATTTATAGATAATTAATGAATTTTTAATATATATACATATAATATTTGGACGAAAGTTGCAAAGTTCACATGAATCCATAACCGACCTAGTAGATCCATCCTACCATGACATAGTAATGTTTTGGGGTTGTTATTGTATTTATAAAGTTGTACATAAGTGTAAGAGACAAGAATATCCTTATTTAGAAGGGTAATATACAACAATTCCTAGACTAACATGGTAAAAGATACATGTATATTATCATATTTCAGTATTTTAAAATTTTTGAAATGTCTAAACTTCTTATTAGTGTTTTCTTATAAAAATATTTATGGCTAGATATAAATCTCAATGGACAAGAAAACTTATTAACATGCTTCTTGGTCCATATTGATTGCCGTGGTCGGCCATGAAATTATTTAATTGTGGGACAGACTTCAACTAGTGGACTGTCTTACTAACTACTGACTCTCTTTTTTCTCTAGTTGCTAGTGGGGACATTAAATATTTAATATTTATACGAGATTAGAATGAATAAAGCTCTTGTAGATAGTAATGATGATCAACGTGCTAAACTCAAGGATTATATATATATATATATATATATATATATATATATATAAGAATTATCTTAATAATAATTATTAGGGACTAAAAAACATAGATTATTGCCCTAAGTGTATGTTGCTGTCGAAATTAATTATGATATCTTGATAGAATTTGAATCGTTTTTGCCAAAATTGATTTTAACTTTGGTTAATATAGAACTCCCTTAATTAAATCTTGAAAACAGATAGTTTGGTTGCTTGGACGTTGTAAATATAAATTTGAGAGTTCGATTATTATTGCGGAGAGAAGTCTTGGAGCAATGGTAAAGTTGTGTCCATTGATCTTGTTGGGATATATACTATTAACCATGAGTTTGGTTTAGATATAGTATTTATTATGAAATAATTGTTTATTCAGTTTTAATAAAGTTTTAAATAGATCATATAATAGTCTGTGTCCTTTGCTTATATAGTAGATGATTTAGTGTATAGAGTTTAGCTTATACACGGAAGATTAAATCATCGGTTCTTATAAGTATAAAGTTTGAGTTCACAATCTAATGATGGAATTGGACAAACCATCAGGAATGATTGTAGCACAAGATTAAATATAATTAATCTTGATTATGGGAATGGTTTCATTCCAACTTCTTGTGCTAGTACATTTTGTATGTATTGAACGGACCAGGTAGAGATAAGTATTTTATACTGACTTAATAAAATAAACTCTCTAGCCATTAAATGTACTTATACTCTTAATCTTGATATAATTATTATTAGCTGTGTATATTATTATTGTTTTGATTTATTAAAAGGCGAGATTCTTTCGTGGGTCAATATGCCTGGTAAATTGGATAATAATAATATACATTGGCGAAGTAATAGTTAGTTGATGGAATCCATGTCTCAGTTTAGAGATTGATGATATACCTTTATGAAAGCTTATAAGTTTTCATGTGTAAACCCGGCCGGTGGATTTTGTATCCGACACATGAAATAAGTTAAGCGAAAGTCTAAAGGAAATAATCAATAAATTAAATCGTCAGTAATTTAATTTAATTGATTCGTATCTGAATCTTAACATGGGGAGTTAAATAAGATTTAATGGATGAATTTCGAAATTGAATAAGGAGTGTAATTACGAATTTTTAGTGGAATAATTCGTAATTAATTATGGTGGATATTAATTTCGAAAATTACAAATTAATTCCATAATTGGAAGCCTTGTTAATTAAATTCTGTGGTCCCTACTGTGCCTAAATAATAGGAAATAAAGGAATCCTTTTTCTGGTGGAAAAGAAAACCTAACAGGTTTTGGAAAAGGGTCTTAACCCTTAAAACTTGTGCTATAAATACATAAGGTTTTCCACCTAGAGGGATGAGTACATGGTGGCTGAAATTTTCAGCCAAGTTTTCCTAGAAATTTCGCCCACACGAAATTGCTATTTTCGGGTATTATTTGGGTAACACAGTAGAAGACCGTGGAACGTTCGAGGATCACGATTGTGCGGGTGATGGAGATTCCATTGAGAAGTTATGGAACTGAAGGCTCACGTGGTAGAAGAGATATGTTCACGCTTCAAGAGGTAACCCGTGAAATCCCGTTTATGCTAGTTGTCTAAATTACATGTGATTTTGATACTGGGATTGCTTCCGCTGCATATAATAATCCATCAATTGGTATCAGAGCTCACTCACATCTAATTAGATAACTAAGTTTTTCATGAAACAAGAATATGGTGTTTATGGCCCTTCCCCCAATCCTACGTGAACATGGAATATTTTGTACATTGAACTGCTTTTTTTAGTTTGATTATTATTACTCCATTTTAATCCGCGCAGACCTAAATTTTTTATTAAGGAGATTCATAAAAATATATCAAGACACAGGATCTAGTACAAATATCTAGTCAGTGAACCTTGCTGGATAATTAAACCCTCTTGTACTAAGGATAGGCCGTCTGGCTGTAATGTATCAACTAACAGGTTTTTTTATTGTTCTAATTCGATGTTCGTTATTCGCATTAAAGCTCGATTACATTCGGATCCGACCAAAATTCTTTTATCGAGGATAAAATGTCATAATAAATGCGACTTCATACTTAAGACTCGACCTCAAAATCTCTGATAATGACGAATGAGTAGTTACCATACCATTATAATGCTTGCTTGTCACTAGAAACACAATTATTATGAAAATGTCAGAAAACTGAAATATCATAAAAACTGAGCTGTGGGCTGTGGCTATGTGTTAAAATGAAAAAGAAATCTAATATTGTGAAGGTATTACGAGTAGTTAATGTTTTTCTCTTTTTATGTGTTTGACTGAAAATTAGATTTAAACAATTAATGTTTCATCACAAGCAAAGTAATGGTAGGGTCCTCACTCAGCTTCTACTGGCAACATCATATGATTAATTGGGGAATTTCAGCAGGTAATTTTTTTAGATTAATTCCCTTTTCTTTTTTCTCTTTCAACCTTTGCACGAGCCTATCTTGTTATTGTCATCATTATTTTTGTTAACGACTAGTCGCTTTTAACCACGTTTCAAGAATTTTTCTGTTTTATTATTACTCGTATAGTCCTTTTTATATATTATTTTGAATTTATTAAGTTATTTTTTTGATAATGTGATAGTACAAAAACAATTAACAAATTAAATTGCCAAAATTTAAAGTTTATGCGTTCGGAATTATAATCCGTTTAAGTTACTGGATTAAATTATTAATTTATATAACATTAGTACAAAATTTAAGACAAATAATTTGGATCAAAGCTACTTGGTTCAGCTGAACGCGTATCCGACATTACTATCTCCGCCCTGATTTTATGTAGGAATCTGAAATTTCCAAGAACTAGTTGGCCAAATGATTGATGTTGGTCCAGTTGATCAACTCAATGCTAATAAATATTCACTCATATTGGGCTGCTATTTTTATCCTACCAAAGAAGGTTCTTAAGGACATCACTCCAATATGCAGAAACTACCTATGGGCCGGAAAAGGCATATCAAATAAGGTGTCACTAGTTGCATGGGACCTTGTGTATAGACCTAAAAGAGAAGGAGGATTGGGAATAAGGGCGTGCATCATATGGAATGAATCTGCTATAGCAAAGTGTGTCTGACACATAGTAAATAAAGAAGACACATTGTGGGTCAAATGGATCAATCATATATTCCTGAAAGGAGAAGACTGGTGGCAATATAATCCTTCCCAAGACAGTAGCTGGTATTGGAGGAAAATATGCTCTATACGAGATACATATGTTTCAGGTTATACAGGAAATGGATGGCAAGCAAGTACAGGAAAATACACAATCAAGAGTGGATACCACTGGAGAAGGGGAAGATTGGAACAATGGGCTTGGAGCAGAGAAGTGTGGAATAAAATGAACATCCCTAAGCATAGCTTCATTTGCTGACTTGCAATGAAAAGGAAACTACTGACAAAGGATAGAACATTGAGAATGAAAATAACAGAAGATAGTGATTGTATGCTATGTGAAGGAAATACTGAAACAATGGATCACCTATACTTTGAATGCACATTCTCTAAGATGTGCTTAGCTGAAGTTTGCAAATGGCTAGGTATGAATATAAAGAACACTGAGGTGACAGGGATATGGAGAAGGATGGCAAGAATAGCACAAGGGAGAATAGGTAGAGCATTCACAATGTCAGTACCAACAGCAGTCATCTACCACATATGGAGATCTAGGCATGATGCAGTATGGATGAAAAGAGTGCCAAGACCACAAGCAATATTGGATTATATACAATACACATGCAAAAACAAGTGCATGGAAGCTGTACAGAAGAAGAAGAAGAAGAACAAGAAAGGAATAAGCTGGATAGAGTCACTATATAGCTAGATAGAAAAGAAGTGTATAGTAACAGTCCATGAAAATAAAAGTATAGATGAGATAGAGGAAAGTTAGTAAGGATAGAATAGAAATAGCGGAAGAATGATGAAAAATATGTATGTTTAGTTTGGGATGATGAATAAAGATTTATTTTCCACCAACAAAAATGATTGATGTTTGAAATTAAGCCATGATAAGAATGGACCTTGTGTCTAACTCCACCCCAAAAGCTAGTTTGTGAAGTGAGGATTGCCCAAGACCACACAAGGAGACCAAAATACCCATAACCCACCAATGTAGGACACAACTCAACACTCCCCGTCGTGCCCAGGCCTGCAACTAGAGCGTGGATCAGAGCCAGACGGCCAACATGCCCGTCTGGCTCTGATACCATGATAAGAATGGACATTGCGCCAAACTCAACCCCAAAAGCTAGCTTGTGAGGTGAGGATTGCCCAAGACCATATAAGGAGACCAAGATACACATAACCCACCGATGTAGGACACAACTCAATATGCCATGACCACGCAGAAGTATTACTTGTAGTTAGATTTATATTTTTATACAGGACAATAACAAGGTGGGGATTTTTTAATTAGCAAGGAAGAGTAAGTGAAATTCAGACTTCTAATTATCTCAAATTTTTTGTAATTAAACCTTTGACTATTGCATCAAATTTTAGGCGATTTTTCTCGATTAAGTGAGAAAAATATAACCAAACTAATTACAAAACATTATTTCATAAGATTCTTAGAATATATGAGTTGAAAGTTATTGCTCCCTATTTGAAACGTGTGTATTTTAAAAGGGTATTATGCCCTTAAACGAGTAATGTTTAATTCTTTACTAAACGACCTTTAAGTCAAAGAGTAACTTTGACCTGTTGACTGCTTGCGAAATCTTAATTCAAGCTTTTGACTAACTTAAACAATAATATTTCTGTTGAGTAGGTTAGTCAAACCAGCCCAATTATTTTACTAATTTCTTTGTGTAATCTAAAGTGTTGTTTAATTATTTGGAGAAATAGAATGATGTGACAGAGTTGGCTAGTGGAAAACGGCAGTATGTAATGTACCAAATCCAAATGATGTCAACTTCAAGATATTTTCAAGGAGAAAGGTTATAGACCTTAGCTGGCGCCAGACTAAGTGATGTAAACTTTACGAAATGTAACAACTAGCAAGCAGAATGCAGCCTCGTGAGAAATATTGCTTACTAAGTAAAGGAAGCCAATTCAACGCGGTCTTAAATTCTTAGTTACACGCGCGCACATAATATATTGTAGAATCTCACTTCAAGGAAAGAGCTGAGTAAATCAGAAAACAGCAGTAGTGGTCCAGAAACAAGCAAAAGTTCAGTGCCATGTAATTAGGAGTTCAGAACTAAAATGTGGTTTTTTGGACTCAAAGAATTAAAATATGTAGAAAAAAATTTGGTGGCCATTTTATATATAACGCCCTTTTAAAGGGCGCTATACCTTGACGGTCGTTTGCCCAGTTAAGTATAACGCCCTTTTAAACAGCCCTATATATAACATGCATTATATATATTATATGGGCCCACCAATAACTCTTCTGGGCTTAACTGACATAACAATAATTCAACTGGGTATAGTGCCTTACGCTAAGGCGTTATACCTCAAAAAATTCGACCCTCTAGATTGGTTTTTGCCTTATTAAAAACGTTAAGGATTTTGTAAAAATCCATTCAGAAATATTCTCAACTCTTGTGAAATATTTCTTCGTTAAGTTGTTCTGCATTTTGTCATAATATCTGAAGAGTGAAGAATTAGGGTTTCATTATATTTGGGGGGGGGGGGAGGGAGGGAGGGTGAGGCTGTGGTGGCGAATAACTCAGTAAGCTATAGTTTATCGCCATAGTGTCATGTTAAGTTGCCACTTACAATGGAGTACGATACATTGGTATCGTTGTTATGTAAAAAAAAAAGAGTCTGAGCAAACATTCGGTGAATATTAAAGTAACTGAAAGATATTCGTATTATGTAACTCCGCAATGGGTTGCTTGTTATGCTGAGTTTAACATCGAAAACGATGAAACTATGAGAGATTTTTTGAGGACTCCGGAGGAATACTGAGAATTTATTGTGATAATACTGTTGGAAATGTACGTCAAGGCTGAAGACGTTCGCAATAATGAGGTTGCGCAAAGTAGGGATATCCCTCAATCATCGGGTGGTTATTATGGAGCAGTTTTAGCCGAACAGGTTCCGGCTGAAAGAGTTTGAATGATCTAAACTTATCTCCATGGGCGAATGAGGAGCGAGAAAATAATTTTCCCCCTAGTTTACATAATTCACAAGCCGAGTGGTGAACTTTAATTTTTCATTGTGTTGCGATGTATATTTTTATGTATTGAATTTGTATTAACACTCATATATTCCATAGTGGGTACCGACCAGGTATGAATTTTACTAGTTATGAACCAACGGCCAGTTGGAATATGCCTAGTTTTGGTGTGTTGGATTAAGGTGGTCCATCCGGGAGTCATCATCAACATGATAATGTGCATCATGGGATATCAACACATTATGATTTGTAAGTGAATATATAAATTTATATGTAAAGTTTGGACCAATTTGAGTAACTCATTATTTTATTGGTTGTGCAGTGAAAACGAGCAACTTGATGGTCCTGTCCTTACTCAATTGCCCAAAAAAGACATATTTAATAAGGATTTGGCAGATGCACAGAGTCAGGAAGAGAATAGTGATTATGACAACAATGCCAATGAGTCTGGAGATGACACACCCTTCCCTGACGAGGGTGATGATGAGGAGGAAGAGAATGTTGAATCTGATTTGACGAGGAAGCATGCTCCACCTCCCGTTAGACCAAGAGTGTACGAGTCCCACATGCTGTTTCATTCAAGGGAGATTCCCGACCTTGATCATTTGCCATGTATTCCATATGCGGATGCCCTCACAAGGGATATTGACGAAATTCAGACAGCAATGTGGGATGAATCTAGACCAACGGTTCTCTCAAAGGGCATGCTTTTTCGTGATAAAGCTAAGCAGGGCGGTGAAAAAATACAGCATAAAAGAGTATCGTGAGATGATAATATGGGATCCATCTCCGGGTGTATACGGGGTTATTTGCCGTAGATGGTTTACGGGTTGTAATTAGATGCTGCGTGCGGGGAAGAAGAAAACAAATATGTGGGTTGTGGGTAAATACATTGGCACCCATAATTATGAAATGGATACATTCAGTGAGAATCACTTTAACTTGGATGTTGACTTGATTTCTCTTATCTTGATTCCACACATTGAAGCGTCCATAAGGTACAAGATCAATGAAAAGATTTGAGAAATATAGGAGGCGAGCACATTGGCATTCATATTTATAGTATTGCAACGAGCGAAATATTTTTGAAGTTCGCACCGCTATCCATCAAAATCGGAGGAATAATACGAACACTGTAAATGAATCCAAAAGGTTATGATCTTATGGGAAATGATCCATCTACCATATGCGTTGCTCGTATGCCATGAAGTACTTTCAACATACAGGTTTCGCGACAACCAGCTATGTTGATAAGGAATACATTATTGCTGCACACTTAAACACCTATAGTAGAGAGTTGCAGCCAATGGGTGATGAGCATTATTGGCCGCCAAAACTATTTAAAATGGTGTGATACAAGGAGTATTTGCGTCAACGACAAGTGCAAAAAAGAATGTGTATACGGTGTGAGCACGTGATTTTTGCTTCACGAAAACTACTCCAAAAGAAATCAAAAATAAAACAAAATTCTCTTGGTGTACAATTTTTTAAGATTTACGTGGCATTTTTGGATAATTATTTGTGTTTTTGTCCGTAAATGTTTACCTTGTTGTAGTTAGTTGAAAAATACAAAAATAATAATAATACATGTTGTATGCATATTTAGGATTTAATTATGCATTTAGGAATTAATTAAACCGTCAGTTGGCTCTAAAAAAAATCACAAAAATATGCGTTTTATTTTATTTTGTTGTCATTATGTGATTTTATTTTAAAGTTTTAATTTGTGTGTTAATTGTTGTAAGTGTTAATTAATATTTGTGTAGTTGTATTTGGATTTTACAATTTAATTAGGAATTGTGTTAAAATTAGGAACTAAAGAAATAAAAGGAAAAAAGTTCAAAAATGAATAAAACTCGGATTGGGCCACAAGGTTTAAAATGAAATTGGGCCCAAATCAATACCAATGCATGACCCAATCCATTGCCTGGTCTCAGATAACCCCAAACGACGCCGTATTGGCGTCTCAAATCTGAGCCGTTGATCAAACTGGATCGAACGATCCAGTTCAGCCCCTGCATAGTTGAAATGGCGCCGTTTCAGGCATGTTGATCTAAACCGTTCATCTCCATTGATCCAACGGTCCCAAATTTCCCCCACAACCCGATCCACTTCACCACCGGGCCAACTCATTCCCCAACTTAAACCGAACGACACCGTTTAGTTAAGTGAGTTGATCCAGGCCGTTGATCGTGCCTAATCTAACGGCCAAGATCAAACCACCCCTCCCCTACCCCAGCCCCCCCAAACCAAACACCCCCACCTTTCATGTTCATCGTCTCTTTCAGAGACGGACCTTAAACCCTAGCCGCCCTAGCTCCCCTTCGCCTGAAATCCGGCGGCAACAACGCCGCCGACCACCACCTTAACACCATAAGACCATCTGACCACCCCCGTTCCAAATATGCTACTCGTTTGGTTCGAATCTTCCCCCATCTTCTCGAATCTTCATTTGAAGATTCGAGCCAAATGGAAACAACCAACCCCAAACTCACCCCAAGCCACCCCCTAACCACCCTCGTTATGGATCTGTTGGTTGTTCATCTCGAATCTTCCTGGAACTTCTCGAATCTTCATTTGAAGATTCGAGCCAATTCAGATATACCCCAAACAGTCCCTAATTCACCCCAGTTACTCCCCTGACCTCATTCGTAACCAAATCAAGCTTGGTTTGGTTCGAATCTAACCAGAAACCTTCAAGCCCCAAATCGACTGGATGAACCCTAAAAAATCCAGAACCTTGGGATCTGTCCGATTAAATGAAGGGTTGGGGTCTAATAGACCTTAATCGAGGTATTCTCAGTTGAGAATACTTCGATTAAAGTCTGTTCGACCTCAAAATGTCCAAATCCGGTTCGAGAATGGGTCATTACATTTTTTAAGATTCAGAGGTATTTTTCCTTTCTTTCTTTCTGTTCATGTATTCTATGTGTATCTCGTTGCCTATTTTAGTAGTTTGTGTGATTTTTCTACTTTTCTTCTAATTAATTCTGTTTCATCTTCAATAGACCTTTTTATTTGGTCCAATTCTGGCATTGCTTCTGTTTGCTGTAATTGTTGTGAGTCACAATGTGTGTAACGATTCGACTAAGTTCGTCGATTAGTTGTTTTATTATAAACCCCTGTTCCTATCAATGCCGATTGAAATTGCCTGATTAGCTATTTTCAGATTGATTGTTATCATTTGTTGTAGGTAATCGGTTAATTAGTTTTCCTCAATTAATTCATTCTTGTTTGTAAATCAATAAGTTCGTCAAACGTTTGTTGTGTATGCTTGATCTGTGGGCACTTAGTTTCAGGGCATTGTCATTAGGCTGACAATGAACTTGCATTCATGTTACCTGCATTCATGTGCATATTGATTTAATTTTTCAATTTCAGTTTAAATGATTCTGTTAAGTTCTGTGTGTTGATTTAAATTCAGTTTAGTTTGTTTCAATTGGGATTCGACCTTAGTCATATAGCTATCAATAAGTTTGGTTATAGTTGTTAGTCAGATTTAGTTTTCAAATCTTTGTTAGCTGGAACAAATTTTAGAATTAAAAGTCTTAATACAGCTGGTAGGCAGTAATATTAAGGGGTTTCAGGGGGTGATTTAGGAATGAAATAGTTAGAATTATATTTTAGTATTAGTGCTTTGTTAGTGGGGTATTAATTAATACACTAATGGGGAACCAAAGGGAGTGGAGGGGCTGAAATTAAGGAAAAGCTTTCTGTAAGCACGTGATTTTTGCCCTATGAAAGAATTACTCCCAAAAAATTCAAAATAAAACGATTTTCCTTTGTGTGCAATTTTGAGAATTTTCGCGGCATTTTAGGATAATTATTTGTATTTGTCTATGCATGTTTATTTGTTAAATTAATAAAAAATACAAAAATATGTCGCATTTTCATTTAGGATTTAATTCTACAATTAGGAGTAATTAATTTTGTTTTACAAGAATGAAAATTACAAAAATATGCATCGTTTGCATTTTTGGCATTCAATGTCAAATTGTGCAATTTTGTTTTAATGGGTGTTTAATTGTATATTATAAATGTTGCTAGAAATTAGTTAGTATTTTTGATAAGTTAATTTAGTTTATAACTTAATTTAGAATTTTAGTTTTATTAATTAGAAAGTAAAAGAAAAGAGAGCAAAAAATAAAGAAAAATTTGAATTGGGCTTCTTCTTCAATTTTGAACCTAGGCCCAAAACACCTCTACCCAAACTAAATAACTTCTTATCCAACCCAAAGAACCACTGGGTCGACCCGACGCGGTCCACCCCATAACCCCAAATGACCTAACCCCTCATAATCTTCACTTCATTTTTCCTAAACCTAAACCTAAACCCATCCGCCCCCCTCCCCTCTTTCTCTCTTCACCCCCACCATGAACAACCCCTTCAAGCTCCCAACCATGGCTGCCTCCTCTTCTCCTTCAACACACATGCACACACACACACAGTCGTCGACCCCCCAAGCCATGAACGACCTCCCCTTCAGCTTCGTCTTCTCCATGTCTAGCTCAAGCTCGACAATGGCTGCCCCGTCACCTTCATCTTCTCAAACGACCACTCAGCTCACATCTTCAACCAACGACCAGCCATGAACGACACTGCTGCTCCTGCTACATCCAGCCATCGACCTCCAGCAAACCCAAACATCTCACGTCCCATGGTTGCCCTTTTTGCATCTGCTTCACGTCCAAATCACCATGTCTGCTGCTTCTGCTACTTCGTCTTCTTCGTCATTCTCCTCCGCTCACCACTGCCCAAACCACCACCATCGCTTCTGCTTCACCTCCCATAACTGCCTCGTCGAGCATCTGCTTCAAAACCAGCTGCACCTGTTGCGTTGCTGCTGCCTTCTGCTTCGTCCAGCTTCGTTCTCCTCGCAACTGCTTCGTTTTTCAAATGACACCAAACGACCATCTTCTTCGATGGTCCGTTCGTGGTCGTCTTCGGCGTCGAGTTATTTTGGTGCGATAATTGTTTCCAGACATATTTGTTTTCGTTCGAGTTCATCGTCGTTCCGATCCGATTAGTTGGTATAAGTTTCGTTTTTGTCCGTAATTTGTTTGATGTGTTCGGATCTGAAATCAGATATGTTTGATATTAATTTCGTGTTATTGTTTTGTTATCTTCTTCAGTTTGTTTCATTTTTTTTCTTGTTTATTTTTATGTAGAAATTGTTAGTTTAATTATAATGTTGTTAGTTTTAAGTTGAAGTTCAATTAATTATTTCTTCAGTTTGTTCTTATTAATTTAAAAAGATTTAGTTTTTAATATAGAAATTGTTAGTTTAATTATAATGTTGTTAGATTTAAGTTGAAGTTCAATTAATTATTTCTTCAGTTTGTTTTTATTAATTTAAAAGGATTTAGTTTTAATATAGAAGAGTGTTAGTTTAAATCGTTTGAATCCGTCATCTTTGTTGTTTAATATAGATTTAATTCGTACTCATTTTTTGTTTGAAGTTCGTTTTTAATCTAGTGATTTAATGTGAGCTTACGTTTTGGTTTTTAATTTTTTGATTTAGTTTGAATCATTCATCTTTGTTGTAATGTTGTTGGATTTAATTTGAAAATCAATTGATTATTGAGTTTAGTGATTTGAATCTGTTTAGTTGTTCTGTTTAAGTTTAATTTGAATTTGAGCTCAATGATTTGAATATACTTATTTGTTATTGTTGTTGAAATCTGAAAGTAGATTTGTTGTTTAAAAATATTGTTCAGTCAAAATAATTCCAGTTGTTTCTTTGTTGTTCATCATTTAGTTTGAGTTTGTTCATAAAATTTGATTAGGAATTGGTTATAGCTGCTATATTTTGGTTAGAATTGATTAAGTGAATTGGTTATAACTAACGGGGTAGATTGGTAAATTGCAGTATTTTCAGGGGTAAAATGGTAATTTCAGTAAGGTCGGAGGGGTATTTTTGGAATTGAAAATCTGAACAATTATTTATTTTGAGTGCTCTGTCCATTAAGATTAAATAATATTTAAATAATATTAAAATAGTATATGGTGGGGGACAAGACATAATGTAGTGGTGGAATAATATAATTGTTTAAGGTAGGCATGGGGGACAAGATATAATGGAGGGGATAATATATTTGTTTAATGTAGTGGGAGACAAAACATTAGGTAGTGAGATTAAAAGGGGGATGAGTGGAAGATAGTGGGATTTAATTTTAAAATGTTGAAAGTTGGTAATAAATAGAGGGGACTTGGACAGTTATTTAGAGAGGATTTTTTTTTTGGAGAGAGGAAGACATTCTGAAAATCCTAAGAGAGTGTTGGAGAGTTTAAAAAGAGAAAACAAAAACAAAGTGAGAGAGGAGTTTAGTTTCGGGTTTAATACACGCGTGGTTGATTCTGTTTGTGGTGATGTGGGTTGTTGCTGCTTAGTCTTTTACAAACTTTTGGGTTTGTTCTATTGAGCTTGTTTGGTTTTTCTTCAAATTTTCCCGGGCCTCGAATCTGGTTTGAATTGTTGTTGTTGGGTTGCTGTTGCGTTGCTGTGTTATTGCTGTTGCTGACTCCTCCTTCTTTTCTTCTTGTATTGCCATTTCCAGGTACATATCCTGAATCTCAAACCATGTAGCTGTCCATTTGAAAATGAAATGAAAAATGGAAATATAACTTCATTGAAAGCTTTAGTTCTTGCCGTATTTTATCATAATGGATTTTAGTAGTTTGGAATGTGATTAAAATTGTTTTACAACGATCTAGATTGGTTCGGACTGTCGAACTCATGGATTGTTCGGGACATTTGATAGTTTGTTAAGACATGTGATAATTTAATTTCATTTAGTGTAGTTAAGCTTTAAAAATCAGAAGTTATTCAAAACATAAAGCGATCTTGTGATTCACAGTCCTCACTCGTCCTAATAATCGGCAGTGCAATCCCGGAGCCATACTGTTTTGTACTTAGTAATGGCAATTGTGAGTTAGTTCAAAACTGGAGGTATAATTTGACTATTGGGTTTGCTTAACACTAATTAGCCTAGAATAGTTTTGTTGATTAACTCTGTTAAAGGAAATAAGTTTGGAAATTGATTCTGGACTTGCATTTGTTGATAATTGGATATTTGAATGATTGTGGATAATTAGTTAAGGTTAATTGCAACATGAGTTAGGAAGTATTATTAACTAGGATTCCTCCCTTTATTTTAGAAACAAACTTAATAGAAAAAATGTAGTCATTGTAGGTTTATCCTTTTTAAATAAAAATGAGACGAGCCTCGCCAAATAAAACGCACAGATTGCGGGGCCCTCACAAAAATGTATGTATTAATTACTTAGAACTCGGGATCGGGCGCTTAGCGAACTCCACGGCCTTACCTAAAATAATAATACGCTAATCGCTTTAGGCGCGCATTTTAATAATCTTACCTTCTTAAACTCGGGTGTGCATTTCATGCGACCCAAATCCAAATCCCAAAACACTGAATAAAAATGTGTCCCGAATTGCGGGTGCATTTCATGTAACGCAATCTAAAGACATGTTTTTAAACGATGTTCACATTCTTTTAAAATATAATAATAAAAGCGGTAAAGAGTTAAAACTTGCACATGAGCTCATAATTGTATAAAATCAGATAAACAAGCCGAATATGACAGTTGAGCGACCGTGCTAGAACCACGAATCTCAGGAATGCCTAACACCTTCTCCCGGGTTAACAGAATTCCTTATCCGGATTTCTGGTTCGCGGACTGTAATACATAGTCATTCTTTTCCTCGATTCGGGATTAAATTTGTGACTTGGTACACCCTAAATCTCCCAAGTGGCGACTCTGAAATAAATAAACAAATCCCGTTTCGATTGTCCTTTAATTGAAAAAACTCCTTCACCCCTTGCGGGGGCGGAAAAAGGAGGTGTGACAGCTCTGGCGACTCTGTTGGGGACCGAAACCCAGAACCTCTGGTTCAGGGTTAGAAATCGAGCTTAGAATAAATTGTTATGTTGAGCTTTATCTGTTTTGTTACGTGATCGGTGCTTAATATGCTAGTTGACTGCTTTTACCGCTTTGATATTTCGTGAACTGTATATAAACTGTGCTGAAACCCATCTCCTCTCTGAGTCTTCTAAATCATGAAGAAGGGTGCACTTCGTGTGACTTCTTTTCTGTTTAGAGTCAATCCCATTTTTAGAACGAGGTTCGGATAAGTTGCAAAGCCGGGTTGAGCTTCTGTATCCCCGGTACGCTGCCCCCCCGGCTCGAGCTGTCCGCTCGGGTAAGCCAGGTCTAAAACAAACACCCAGGTTCTGAACCTAGAATAACTCAACTTCATGCTGGATCCTTAGTAGGAATGCTTATCTGCATCATGTGCATTTTTGACTTAGGGGACTCAACACAGGGGTCGGGTCCGTCTAGGAATAGCAACCTGAAACAGAAAAGACCATCCTGATGCATCCTACTTACGCTCTGTGCATTTATTTGTTTCGAACCCGCATGTTGACCGGCTTCTGAATCTAAGGGAATGTTAGAAAATTTTGGAAAAAAATTGAGAAAAAGAGAAAAATAGCAAGTGGAGAGTTAGATGATTAATTTAGAAAAAACCAGTGTCCAAGTACTGTCAGAACTCTGCCGAAATTTTGAAAAAAAATATATTTTACTTTTAAAAATTATTTGTTTACCCAAAAAAGCAGAAAGTGTATAGGAAAGAGTCCTTTATTTTAGTTTACTTTGTTTTCACAAAAAAAAATGGAAAGGAAAAATAGTTTCTTTTGCTATAAAAGAAAAAGGAAAAAATATGTTTGTTTTCAAAAATTAGTTAATTTATCTGGCAAACTACGCTGGTTTGATTCTCACTGGATGTGAGATATGTAGGCAACCCTAATCGGGTCCAACCTCCCCTTTTGCTAAAATAGCCAAAAAAAAAATATGTCAAATTTTAATTTCATCATAAAGAAGTCGGATGACGCTGTTTTGTCAAAACATAGCCGAATGTTCCCGAAAGGGACGCCGGAAGGCTGACTTTGCATAAATAGCCACCTTTGGGTCATTTTTTTAGATTTGGTCCAGTTGACCCACACAGCCTTAAAAGTCTTCGTCCCCGAGGCGCTGAAAGGCCGTGTTTGCAATATTGGGTTTTCTATTTTGAAAAACGAGAAAAGGTCATAAATATGTAGGGTGACGCTGTTTTGTCAAAATGTAGCCGAATGTTCCCGAAAGGGACACTAGAAGGCTGACTTTGCATAAACAGCCACCTTTGGGTCATCTTTTTAGATTTTGATCGATGGACCCACACAGCCTTAAAATGTACGTCCCCGAGGCGTTGAAAGGCCATGTTGGCTATATCGGGTTTCCTATTTTGAAAAAAACATGTCAAAACTTTTGTCATAAATAAGTCGGGTGATGTCCAACCTCTCCTTTGCAAAAATAGCCAAAAATGTCGAATCTTGGTCATAAATAAGCTGGGTAATGCCGCTCACGTCAAATATAGCCAAATGTTCCCAAACGGGACGCCGGAAGGCTGATTTTGTATAAACAACCACCTTTGGTTATGTTTTAATTTTTGACCCTCGCAACCTTAAAATCTTCGTCGCCAGAGGCGCTGAAAGGTCGTGTTTGCAATACCGGGTTTTTTATTCTAATTTGAAAAAAAAAACAAGAAAAGAGTCATAAATAAGTTGGGTCACGCCGTTTTGTCAAAAATAGCCGAATGTTCTCGAAAGGGATGTCGGAAGACTGATTTTGCGTAAACGACCATCTTTGGTCATTCTTTTGGGTTACCACCAGTTATCCCACACAACCTTAAAATCTTCGTCTCCGAAGTGCTGAAAGGTCGTGTTTGCAAAACCAGGTCTTTTATTATTTGAAAAACAAGAAAATAGTCAGTGGTCAAGTGAATACCGTTTGGTTTTTAGTTAAAATAAGCCGGCCCGGCTTCGCTGATGTCTTAAACCGTTCTTGACGAGATAACCTTAGAGTATCTTTCAGTTGTCGAAGGGCTATTTTCATAAAAGAACGAACAAGTTTGTGAAAGGTCGTAAAATAATCCGTCCCGGCCTTAAAATTCATGTGAAATTGAGAAGGGGCCACGTCTGAAAAACAGCCATTTGGTTAAAATTGGCATATAGGGGAAGGAATCTGGCTGTTTGTTTTTGAGGTTGTAATTCTTTGATTAGAGTATGCGGGTTATTTGATTTTCGAGTCCGTTTGTTGTCTTTTGTCAAAGTCTATTAGTATGGTCAGTTTATTTTTGTAATCAAGTTTGTTTTATTATGAAAATTGAAAATTCCAAAAAATATTTTATTATTATTCATCTTTTATTGGGCCGAACCACTCAAGGTCTGATTCATGCGGGGTCATGATACGTAGGCAATCTCCATAAGATTCGACCACAACAAAAAAAATGAAAAAAAAATCGAAAAAAAGAAAGAAAATTGAAAAAAAAAGGGGAAAAAGATGTTGTTAATAATGAGAACTGACTGAGTCCATTCTAACCTGTTCTGCTTTGAATCGCAAAGAAAGTTAAGGTGGTTGGTTTGTGGTAAGCCGGAAACACAAGATCCAGGAAAACCTGATTGTAACCCAAGACAATGACACCCAGAATATCGCGCCGAATCCTTTACCTGCACATCATGATGCACACTTTGTGGGGATGAGGCCTGATGACAGGGAGCACTCGAATCCTATTGGGAACTTGTTGACTGAGGTTGATGATATTGAAGTTGGTAATGGTCTTGGCAATATTGATGCGAAGCTCATTGGCTAAGATGCCAGGTTTGATAAAGTGGGAGGACGCTCCGTTCCTTGGTTAGCAAGAGAGAAGCTTTTGGTGGCTTATTTTGTTGTCATTTCTGTTGTCCGGATTATTCTTAGGGTTGTAATTCAGATATTGTCTTGTGTTAAACTTTCTTATCTTTCCATTTTTGTCATATCGGTTTGCTTAGTTTTGTCCAGGTTTGTTTAGGGATTTTATTCTGGTTTGTTTTTGTTTGTTTTGTTATTCAAACCATTTCACCGTTAGTCTAATGCAAAATCCGGTCTTTTATTATTGCCAGTCATCTTTTTGTTTAGTTCTTATATCATTTTGTTCAGCGCCGATTCTAGTGACATGACATGCACACACAGTTTGGGCCTAATCTTATAAGTTAATCATAAAACCATTGAGAGGTGATCGGAACATTTAAAAGAAATAAGGACGGTTTGAGATTATTCGGAGCTCGAGTCATGCGGAACTAGGGCAAGTAAAACATAAAGAAAACCGTTAAAAGCAAGATTCGCCAAATTGACATGAAGGTCGTTCATGATAAAGAGAGTGAGAGTGTTGCCCAACGGTGCTTTAGAGATGACAAATGAAAAAGCAAATGTGTGAATATAATTGTCAAGTCCAGCACCATCAGAAGAGGCAACAAATCTTTGTTTAATTGTGTTGTTTGCACTCGGCATGTTTTGAAGACTGGAATGACGAAGACATTTTGTTCTGCTACCTAAACACTTTATCCTTCATTACCCCTTTTGAGCCTTATTTATTTTTCTTTTCATACCCCTCATTCGGAATCGGTAACAACAGGTTAGAAACACAAACGTGGAAGAAAAAAAAAAGAAGAAAAAAAAAGGGAAAAGAAAGCAACAAAAAAAAACAACAACAACAACAAAAAAATGAAAAGAAAAAAAAGTGATAACAAAAACAAAATAAAGTCAGAAGAAAACAAAGGAATTGGGAACTACGTTTGACCTGATTCCTCAAAGAGGATACGTAGGCGCTTCACGGCTCGGTCATAGTGTGCATAGTGTAACATAGTGTAGCCAAAAAATTAAAACATCCCCAAGCAAGAAACTGGGGCAAGGGTTGCGCTTGTTGTAAACAAATATGGTTCTGAAGGTTGTAATTTTGAACCCCAAATTGATTTGTTCTTGAGCCTTTAATACCCTTTCTTTCTAGCCTATCCAAAATCCCACATTACGGTCCAAAGAAAGACCTTCTGATCAGTCTTCAAAAGATGCCAAGCCAGACAAATGAGAGTCTTACCGGTGAACATAACACTTTGATCCACAATAGAAAGGACTCTAATTCCCAACAGAAAAGAAATAAAAAGAGAGTCTCATGGGTAACACCCCAATCCCCAGCTGGAAAGTAACTGAGAGAGTCTTATCAGTGAAGATCTTCGCGGGCACCATAAGGCGATAAAAACTGAGAGAAAAACCAAAATGAGAGAGGCTTGATAGTGAAAACCCTTCGAGCACTACAAGTTGGATAAGATAAAGAATCAGATAGGGAATCGCCAAATGAAGATCTTGAAAGACGATTGACGGCAGAGGATAGGCCACATGTGCATGTCATGACCATTAGAGTCGGTATTTGCGTTTGATAGGTTTTTATTTATAGTTTTTCTTGTTAAAGAGTCATCTTTTTCCTTTGTCTTTTATTCGGTTCCCTTTTTGTTTATCTTTCTCCTTTCATAGAAAATTCCCCAGTAGAGTCTGTTTAGTCAGAACAAGTGAGAAATGACTTCAAAATCTGCCATCAGCTTTTCAATTATGCAAGACCAGATCCGATTAGAACATCCAAATGGTCTAAGTCAGGAAGGAACAAGTGCGAGGCCAGTGTCAAGAAAGATATCCCCCGCAAAAGGAGATTGACAAAAGGATGGACGAGTGTCAAGAGGTATATCCCCTCCAAAATCAAAGGTTATATACTTCAAGGCCAAGGCCCGTGGACAAATCAAGAAAGAACAACGCAGAGAGCAATGGGCATGATTTGGGAAATTCATATGAGACTAAAAGGTCGTGGAAATGCCAGTTTCCGAGCTATGCCACAAAAGAAGAGGGATATCCCCAATAGAAAAGGTTGCTTTTAGTGACAGGAATAAACAAAGAAAGTGGTTAATCAATGAACATGCAAGATCTGCAAGTGAGGTCGGATAAGGAGACTGGGAAAATGGTCAAGAGGTTTGGTAATAAGGAATCGTCAAGAAGGTCGGAAGGTATCAGCCCAAGCTTCAAGATGGACAGACAACGCATAGATGGAGAATGGTTGTTGGCATCCCCAGCAGGAGTATCACAACCAACCACCACGTTTTAAACTGACCAAATTTTCTTTGATTTGAAGCAGGTATAGGGAATGCTACCGATGACAGAAAGATGCGCCGCAAGAAAGATTGTCAAACTGGAGCAGAAAATTTTCGTTCATTTCGAAAATTTTCGAGAAGTCTAACACGAGTTTGGTGAAAATCGGTATCCCCAACAGTTTTTGAGGAAAGGCAAAACGAGTTTTAAGGGAGGTAGTCTTCGAAGGAGGAAGATAACAAAACAAAGAAAAATACTAATAATAAAAATAAAATAAAATAAAAATTAAAAAAAAAGATAAGAAAAAGAAAAAAAAACCAGTTTTGCAAAAGGAAACAGTTTGCGGAGGAATGAAACATCCTACTTAAAGGAAGTAGTCTTGGAAGGAATAAGATAACATATTTTGCTCAGCAGAGTTATCCTCAGCAGTGTTATCCCCAGCAGTGTTACTCAGCGGTTTGCAGTGTTATCCCCAGCAGATCATCGAGATGTAGAAGCATCCTCGACAGATTTTCGACCAAGTTCCAAGAGGGTCGGACAACACAGAGTGGGGAAGGAAGAAAAGGAAAATTCATCCCCAGCAAAATAAACCCCAGCAAGTTTTGATAGCGTAATGAAACACAGAGCGGGGAAGGGAGAAAGGGAAAAACCATCCCCAGCAGGAGTGGCACGACCACTCACCATGTTTTAAAACTAATAAATTTTCTTTGATTTGAAGCAGGAAAAGGAAATCTTATTGATGGAGAAAAAACATGCCAGAAGGAAAAGCACCAAAAACTGGGGCAGAAATTTTTTTGCCATTGTCGAAAATTTTCTCGGAGGAACGAGGAAATCAATTCAAGTTTTAAGGGATAGCAAGACAGCACGATTTTAAGAAAAACAGTCGGAGGTAAGACAATTTCAAGTTTTGAAGATGGGTTCATCCGCCCTCGAATAAGATATTTTGGGTTCATCCGCCCTCGAATAGGATATTTTGGGTTCATCCGCCCTCGAATAGGATATTTCGGGCTCATCCGCCCTCGAATAGGATTTTTCGGGTTCATCCACCCTCGAATAGGATATTTCGGGTTCATCCGCCCTCGAATAGGATATTTTGGGTTCATCCGCCCTCGAATAGGATATTTTGGGTTCATCCGCCCTCGAATAAGATATTTTGGGTTCATCCGCACTCGAATAGGATATTTTTGGTTCATCCTCCCTCGAATAGGATATTTTGGGTTCATCCGCCCTCGAATAGGATATTTCGGGTTCATCCGCCCTCGAATAGGATATTTCGGGTTCATCCGCCCTCGAATAGGACATTTTTGGGTTAATCCGCCCTCGAATAGGATATTTTTGGGTTCATCCGCCCTCGAATAGGATATTTCGGGTTCATCCGCCCTCGAATAGGATATTTTGGGTTCATCCGCCCTCGAATAGGATATTTTGGGTTCATCCGCCCTCGAATAGGATATTTTGGGTTCATCCGCCCTCGAATAAGGATATTTTGGGTCTATCCGCCCTCGAATAGGATATGATGGGTCTATCCGCCCTCGAATAGGATATTGAATCTATTCGACCCGAGTGGTTCGGCTTGTGTAAACATTGCCAAAATATATATTTTCATAAAGCATTGCCAAATGCATTTTTTAAAGTTGTTGTTGAGGTCAGGCGCCCACCTGTATAACAAGGGAATACATTTCATGTCTTTACCATTAGGCGCCCACCTGTATAACAAGGGAATACATTTCATGTCTTTACCATTAGGCGCCCACCTGTATAACAAGGGAATACATTTCATGTCTTTACCATTAGGCGCCCACCTGTATAACAAGGGAATACATTTCATGTCTTTACCATTAGGCGCCCACCTGTATAACAAGGGAATACATTTCATGTCTTTACCATTAGGCGCCCACCTGTATAACAAGGGAATACATTTCATGTCTTTACCATTAGGCGCCCACCTGTATAACAAGGGAATACATTTCATGTCTTTACCATTAGGCGCCCACCTGTATAACAAGGGAATACATTTCATGTCTTTACCATTAGGCGCCCACCTGTATAACAAGGGAATACATTTCATGTCTTTACCATTAGGCGCCCACCTGTATAACAAGGGAATACATTTCATGTCTTTACCATTAGGCGCCCACCTGTATAACAAGGGAATACATTTCATGTCTTTACCATTAGGCGCCCACCTGTATAACAAGGGAATACATTTCATGTCTTTACCATTAGGCGCCCACCTGTATAACAAGGGAATACATTTCATGTCTTTACCATTAGGCTCCCACCTGTATAACAAGGGAATACTTTTCATGTCTTTACCATTAGGCACCCACCTGTATAACAAGGGAATACTTTTCATGTCTTTACCAATTAGGCGCCCACCTGTATAACAAGAGTATACATTTCATGTCTTTACAATTAGGCGCCCACCTGTATAACAAGGGAATACATTTCATGTCTTTACCAATTAGGCACCCACCTATATAACAAGGGAATACATTTCATGTCTTTACGATTAGGCGCCCACCTGTATAACAAGGGAATACATTTTATGTCTTTACTATTAGGCGCCCACCTGTATAACAAGGGAATACGTTTCATGTCTTTACCAATTAGGCGCCCACCTGTAAAACAAGGGAATACATTTCATGTCTTTACCATTAGGCGTCCACCTGTATAACAAGGGAATACATTTCATTTCTTTACCATTAGGCGCCCAGCTATATAACAAGGGAATACATTTCATGTCTTTACCATTAGGCGCCCACCTGTATAACAAGGGAATACGTTTCATGTCTTTACCCATTAGGCGCCCACCTGTATAACAAGGGAATACATTTCATGTCTTTACCATTAGGCGCCCACCTGTATAACAAGGGAATACATTTCATGTCTTTACCATTAGGCGCCCACCTGTATAACAAGGGAATACATTTCATGTCTTTACCAATTAGGCGCCCACCTGTATAACAAGGGAATACATTTCATGTCTTTACCAATTAGGCGCCCACCTGTATAACAAGGGAATACATTTCATGTATTTACCAATTAGGCGCCCACCTGTATAACAAGGGAATACGTTTCATGTCTTTACCAATTAGGCGCCCACCTGTATAACAAGGGAATACATTTCATGTCTTTAGCATTAGGCGCCCACCTGTATAACGAGGGAATATTTTTCAGTCTTTACATTTCAGGTCTTGAAATCCGAAAGGCAGAAGGTTACAACAAAATATCCACAACATAATGCAGGAAGCCGCATCCTCAAGCGGACAGAACAAAATGATGCAAACTGGTGTTCAGGAAAGCAAGAGGCCGGTGTCATCCCCGTCAGTTCTCAGAAGAAAGAAGCACCGGAATAGACGCAAGCCGACAAGAAAGCAAGGCATCAAGAACAAATGGAAGATAGATGGGATCTTGTAATCCGTAGTCTAGCCTAGCTTCTTGATTTTTCTTTTAAGCACGGTGTAATAAGGAGATCGGTAAGCCGTAATAACAGCATGCAACAACAGTAACATTGCAGTCCCATGGTAGTCCCAGCTACCAAAACTTCCCGAACTACATTAACCTGATTCCCTTCTAGCCAGGGATATGTAGGAAACCTTTGAAGCAAAGGTTCGGTTAAATCTTTTTCAAAAAATGCTTCACACGGAGTACTCGGATGGGCAAAAATCGCTCACTTTATCTTTGCACGAAAACCCTTCGTGTTTTCGGACAAAGAGGGGCAGCTGTAAGCACGTGATTTTTGCCCTATGAAAGAATTACTCCCAAAAAATTAAAAATAAAACGATTTTCCTTTGTGTGCAATTTTGAGAATTTTCGCGGCATTTTAGGATAATTATTTGTATTTGTCCATGCATGTTTATTTGTTAAATTAATAAAAAATACAAAAATATGTCGCATTTGCATTTAGGATTTAATTGTACAATTAGGAGTATTTAAGTTTGTTTTACAAGAATGAAAATTACAAAAATATGCATCGTTTGCATTTTTGGCATTCAATGTCAAATTGTGCAATTTTGTTTTAATGGGGGTTTAATTATGTATGATAAATGTTGTTAGGAATTAGTTAGTATTTTTGATAAGTTAATTTAGTTTATAACTTAATTTAGAATTTTAGTTTTATTAATTAGAAAGTAAAAGAAAAGAGAGAAAAAAATAAAGAAAAATCGGAATTGGGCCTCTTCTTCAATTTTGAACCTAGGCCCAAAACACCTATACCCAAACTAAATAACCCCTTATCCAACCCAAAGACCCACCGGGTCGACCCGACCCGGTCCACCCCATAACCCCAAATGACCTAACCCCTCCTAATCTTCACTTCATTTTTCCTAAACCTAAACCTAAACCTAAACCCATCTGCCCCCCCTCTTTCTCTCTTCACCCTCACCATGAACAACCCCTCCAAGCTCCCAACCATGGCTGCCTCCTCTTCTCCTTCAATACACACGCACGCACACACACAGTCGTCGACCCCCAAGCCATGAACGACCTCCCCTTCAGCTTCGTCTTCTCCATGTCTAGCTCAAGCTCGACAATGGCTGCCCCTTCACCTTCATATTCTCAAACGACCACTCAGCTCACATCTTCAACCAACGACCAGCCATGAACGACACTGCTGCTCCTGCTACATCTAGCCATCGACGATAAACAGCTCGTCGACCTCCAGCAAACCCAAACATCTCACGTCCCATGGTTGCCCTTTTTGCATCTGCTTCACGTCCAAATCACCATGTCTGCTACTTCTGCTACTTCGCCTTCTTCGTTGTTCTCCTCCGCTCACCACTGCCCAAACCACCACCATCGCTTCTGCTTCACCTCCCATAACTGCCTCGTCGAGCATCTGCTTCAAAACCAGCTGCACCTGCTGCCTTGCTGCTGCCTTCTGCTTTATCCAGCTTCGTTCTCCTCGCAACTGCTTCATTTTTCAAATGACACCAAACGACCATCTTCTTCGATGGTCCGTTCGTGGTCGTCTTCGGCGTCGAGTTATTTTGGTGCGATAATTGTTTCTGGGCAGATTTGTTTTCGTTCGAGTTCATCGTCGTTCCGATCCGGTTAGTTGGTTTAAGTTTCGTTTCTGTCCGTAATTTGTTTGATGTGTTCGGATCTGAAATCAGATATGTTTGATATTAATTTTGTGTTATCGTTTTGTTATCTTCTTCAGTTTGTTTCATTTTTTTTCTTGTTTATTTTTATGTAGAAATTGTTAGTTTAATTATAATGTTGTTAGTTTTAAGTTGAAGTTCAATTAATTATTTCTTCAGTTTGTTCTTATTAATTTAAAAGGATTTAGTTTTTAGGTAGAAATTGTTAGTTTAATTATAATGTTGTTAGATTTAAGTTGAAGTTCAATTAATTATTTCTTCAGTTTGTTTTTATTAATTTAAAAGGATTTAGTTTTAATATAGAAGAGTGTTAGTTTAAATCGTTTGAATCCGTCATCTTTGTTGTTTAATATATATTTAATTCGTACTCATTTTTTGTTTGAAGTTCGTTTTTAATCCAGTGATTTAATGTGAGCTTACGTTTTGGTTTTTAATTTTTTGATTTAGTTTGAATCATTTATCTTTGTTGTAATGTTGTTGGATTTAATTTGAAGATCAATTGATTATTGAGTTTAGTGATTTGAATCTGTTTAGTTGTTCTGTTTAAGTTTAATTTGAATATGAGCTCAATGATTTGAATATACTTGTTTGTTATTGTTGTTGAAATCTGAAAGTAGATTTGTTGTTTAAAAATATTGTTCAGTCAAAATAATTCCAGTTGTTTCTTTGTTGTTCATCATTTAGTTTGAGTTTGTTAATAAAATTTGATTAGGAATTTGTTATAGCTGCTATATTTTGGTTAGAATTGATTAGGTGAATTGGTTATAGCTGATGGGGTAGATTGGTAAATTGCAGTATTTTCAGGGGTAAAATGGTAATTTCAGTAAGGTCTGAGGGGTATTTTTGGAATTGAAAATCTGAACAATTATTTATTTTGAGTGCTCTGTCCATTAAGATTAAATAATATTTAAATAATATTAAAATAGTACATGGTGGGGGACAAGACATAATGTAGTGGGGGAATAATATAATTGTTTAAGGTAGGCATGGGGGACAAGATATAATGGAGGGGATAATGTATTTGCTTAATGTAGTGGGGGACTAAACATTAGGTAGTGGGATTAAAAGGGGGATGCGTGGAAGATAGTGGGATTTAATTTTAAAATGCTGAAAGTTGGTAATAAATAGAGGGGACTTGGATAGTTTTTTAGAGAGGATTTTTTTGGAGAGAGTAAGACATTCTGAAAATCCTAAGAGAGTGTTGGAGAGTTTAAAAAGAGAAAACAAAAACAAAGTGAGAGAGGAGTTTAGTTTCGGGTTTAATACACGCGTGGTTGAGTCTGTTTATGGTGATGTGGGTTGTTGCTGCTTAGTCTTTTACAAACTTTTGGGTTTGTTCTATTGAGCTTGTTTGGTTTTTCTTCAAATTTTCCCGGGCCTCGAATCTGGTTTGAATTGCTGCTGTTGGGTTGCTGTTGCGTTGCTGTGTTATTACTGTTGCTGACCCCTCCTTCGTTTCTTCTTGTATTGCCATTTCCAGGTACATATCCTGAATCTCAAACCATGTAGCTGTCCATTTGAAAATGAAATGAAAAATGGAAATATAACTTCATTGAAAGCTTTAGTTCTTGCCGTATTTTATCATAATGGATTGTAGTAGTTTGGAATGTGATTAAAATTGTTTTACAACGATTTAGATTGGTTCGGACTGTCGAACTCATGGATTGTTCGGGACATTTGATAGTTTGTTAAGACATGTGGTAATTTAATTTCATTTTGTGTAGTTAAGCTTTAAAAATCAGAAGTTATTCAAAACATAAAGCGATCTTGTGATTCACAGTCCTCACTCGTCCTAATAATCGGCAGTGCAATCCCAGAGCCATACTGTTTTGTACTTAGTAATGGCAATTGTGAGTTAGTTCAAAACTGGAGGTATAATTTGACTGTTGGGTTTGCTTAACACTAATTAGCCTAGAATAGTTTTGTTGAATAACTCTGTTAAAGGAAATAAGTTTGGAAATTGATTCTGGACTTGCATTTGTTGATAATTGGATATTTGAATGATTGTGGATAATTAATTAAGGTTAATTGCAACATGAGTTAGGAAGTATTATTAGCTAGGATTCCTCCCTTTATTTTAGAAACAAACTTAATAGAAAAAATGTAGTCATTGTAGGTTTATCCTTTTTAAATAAAAATGAGACGAACCTCGCCAAATAAAACTCACAGATTGCGGGGCCCTCACAAAAATGTATGTATTAATTACTTAGAACTCGGGATCGGGCGCTTAGCGAACTCCACGGCCTTACCCAAAATAATAATACGCTAATCGCTTTAGGCGTGCATTTTAATAATCTTACCTTCTTAAACTCGGGTGTGCATTTCATGCGACCCAAATCTAAATCCAAAACAGTGAATTAAAATGTGTTCCGGATTGCGGGTGCATTTCATGTGACGCAATCCAAAGACATGTTTTTAAACGATGTTCACATTCTTTTAAAATATAATAATAAAAGCGGTAAAGAGTTAAAACTTGCACATGAGCTCATAATTGTATAAAATCAGATAAACAAGCCGAATATGACAGTTGAGCGACCGTGCTAGAACCACGGAACTCGGGAATGCCTAACACCTTCTCCCGGGTTAACAGAATTCCTTATCCAGATTTCTGGTTCGCGGACTGTAATACAGAGTCATTCTTTTCCTCGATTCGGGATTAAATTGGTGACTTGGGACACCCTAAATCTCCCAAGTGGCGACTCTGAAATAAATAAACAAATCCCGTTTTGATTGTCCTTTAATTGAAAAAACTCATTCACCCCTTGCGGGGGCAGAAAAAGGAGGTGTGACACTTTCCTTAGTGGAATTGTAGTGGAAAATTCTGATTTGAATAAGGAATAGGGTCGGGCAGTAAGTGGAAAGAAAGGGCAGATTTGTATAAAAAAGGGGTTGGGGACTGATTTTAAAAAGGAGGGGAGTGAGAATTGCAGACAGAAAATTTTCTGGAAAAGAGAAAAAAATGGAACTAAAAGAAAAGGAAGAAAGTTTGAGAGTGGGAGGAGAGATAATTTTCCAGAAAAATAGAGTCTAAGGCTGAACTTTTACATTAAGAGTTTCAAGCTGTTTTCTCTTGACTGTTTGACAAATCAGAAACTACTATTTCTCTGCATCTGTCTGTGTTTCATTTTGGTACTGTTGGGTTTCAGTTTAATATTTCCTGGATTTCTGTTGGTGGAGTATTGATTGTATTGAGTTCATGGGTTTTCCTGCTTGGTTTTAATCTTTCCTGGGATTTTCTGCTACTGTTGGCTACTGGTTTAATGGTTGTTGTTGTACTGTTGTGTTTCTGTGTGTGCTACTGCTGTTTCCTGCACTGATCTTCCTCTTCTTCTCTTTGTTTTCCAAATACCAGGTACACAAAATTGATACACTGGTTCTTTTAGGCTGAAACTTGAAGCATGAATACAAAGAAATGAAGAGTTGAAGTTTTAAATTCATTGTAGTTATCTACTTATTTGTATGTACATTAGAATACCTTTTTCATAAGAATCATGTAGGTGTTTGTTTATGTATAACTGGACATGCCTTTTGTATTAGTTTAGTGAGAAAACTGCCCATGTATGCTTAGTTAGAAGGATTGATGGTATAAGTAATTCCTGTTCTGTTACTTCAGTATTATTTGTTAAATAGTATATATCAAAAGCATGTTAGGCCATTTAGATTATTCTGAAACATTCAATAGTTATCTCATTGAACAAATGGCCTGTTTCTGAAACTGATAGGAACATTGTTTAATTAGATACCATTAGTAAATTTCATGCATGTAAATGGTTTAGGATAAGAGAAAAAAATTAGATTTCCAAGTTCTTTCATTCCAGTAGAATGCCATTTTAAATTTGCAGAAACTTGTTAATAAAATAACACCATTTTTTGCAAGCTATGAATATGTGTAGAAACCATTAACTAGACCCTATTGGATTAAGGATGGCCCGGATCCAGTTTTACCCCATATACGTTGGACCTGGGCCCAATAAATGGCAAACGGATCGCCCTTATTACATCATTTTCAGAATTAATGAATCGTATTCGAAATTTAACTATAATAACCCGCAAGCCTGTAAATAAATTAGGTACTTTTCTTATTTTATTTTAGAGACGGACGGAATTAGAAAAACATAGTTACTGTAGGACGATCTTTTAAAATAAAATGAGGCGTGCCTCGCCAGAGAAATCACAAGTCGCGGGGCCCTCAATAAAAGACATAATAATTGGATAGATTTCGGGATCGGCCGTTTAGTGAACTCCATGGTCCTTCCCCAAAAATAACAATACGCTAGTCTCTTTAGGACGCGTCTTTAATAAGTTACGTCCCTAAACTCGGGTGCACATTTATGTGACCTAAATCCAAATCTTAACGGAGTCGAAATGTGTCAACAACCGCGGGTGCATTGATTGCGATGTAGTTCGAGACGCGTTTCTACGACGTTGCAATTCCTTTAAAAATAATAATAAAGCGACAAATAATTAAAATTGCACTATAGTTTTGAACATGTATTAAAATCAAATATTTCAGCCATTACAACAATTTAAGCGACCGTGCTAGAACCACGGGATCCGGGGGTGCCTAACACCTTCCCTTGGGTCAACAGAATTCCTTACTTAGAATTTCTGGTTCGCAGACTTCATTTGGAAAGTCAAATATTTTCCTCGAATTGGGATTCAAGATAAACCGGTGACTTGGGACACCAAAAAACCAAACCTATCCCAAGTGGCAACTCTGAAATATTTGAATAATTCCATTTCGAATATTGTCACTTAAATTGGAAAAACTCCATTGTGCTTTTATCCCTCGGGGTAGGTGCGTGTAAAAAGGAGGTGTGACAGCTCTAGCGACTCCGCTGGGGACAACAACCCAGAATCTCTGGTTTAGGGTTCAGAATTCGAGCTTAGATAAATTGTTACATTTGGCTTTATTTGATTTTTGTTACATGTTTGGGCCTAATGTGCTAAATGCTGCTTTTACCGCTTTGATATTATCTAAACTGTATATAAACTGTTCCAAAACCCTTCTCTTCTTACCTCCGGGGATGTGCTTGCTGGTCGAGACTCCCTATTCTGTTAGTGTCAATACCTGAAATAAGAAAGAGGCCGGACAAGTTACTAAGCCGGATGGCCTTTTGGTTCCCGGTACGTAGCCCCCTCCTCGACTCGAGTTGTCCGCTCGGGTACATAGTCTAGAACAAATACCCAGGTTATGAACCTAGAATAACTCAGTTTCAGGCCGGATCCTTAGTAGAAACGTTTGCTTGCATCACGTGCATTTGACTTTGGAGACTCAACACAGGGGTTGGGTCTGTCTAGGACAGGTATACCAAAAATGAAAATGACCATCCTGATGCATCTTACTTGATTCTACTTGTGCATTTATTTGCTTCGGACTGACATGCTGACTTGCTTGTGAATATTTTGAGGAAAGAGAAATATAGGCACGAGGGTTAATCACTTGTTTTGAAAATAATGTCGAAACTCTACCGAATTTTTGAGAAAATAGAAAAAAAATAGTTTTATTTGCCAATAAAATGGAGTTTTCTTTTTTTCAAAATAAGTTTATTTATTTTATCAGCCCGAACTACGCCGGTTTGATTCTCACAGGTTGTGAGATACGTAGGCAACCTTCATCGGGTTCAACCTCCCCTTTTGCAAAAAAAAAATATCCCGACATAAGAAGTCCAACGGGAGCAATACTTGAAATGGCAATCCAGAAAAAAACACCAATACTAAGATCGGCTAGAACAAGGTGATCACCAAAAGGAATTACTGAATAACTTAGAAAGATGGATATTACTGCTATGGATGGTCCGATACTGAATAAACGAGTATCTCCTGTAGATGGAATAAGGTTCTCTTTCAAAAGTAGTTTTGTCCCATCTGCTAGAGCTTGAAGAATTCCTAAAGGGCCAGCATATTCAGGTCCGATACGTTGTTGTATTCCTGCAGATATTTCTCTTTCTAACCAAACAATTACTAGTACACCTATTGTGATTCCTAATACAAGAGTCAAAATAGGGAAAAGCATCCATATGATCCCATAGACTTCTTTTAAGGATTCCAATTTGGAAAAAGAATTGATAGTTTCTATTTCTGTTGTATCAATTATCATTTCAACGATCAACTTCTCCCATAATGATATCTATGCTACCTAGTATTGTCATAATATCAGCCAATTTCATTCTTTTAACTAACTGAGGAAGAATTTGCAAATTGATAAAACCTGGTGGGAACTCGATCTTCCTTTAAATCTCGAAGAAAAAAAAAGAAATAATAGATATAGCCAACATGTTGAGTCAAATAAATTTTATTTTTGCTTAATCACACTAATAAATGTGCAGAATGAGCACAAGTCAGACTTCGCACGTAACAATTGTGAACAAGATCCCTTTGGAGTTGCACATGTGGTGGGATGACTTGGGCGAGGCAGGACGCGACACAATCAATCTATACTTGGGAGGCCTCCCTGGGTTGCTGAAGATTAATCCTAGAGGGGATATCATAAAGGCCTTGGTCGCATTTGGGATCCGGCTCACAACGTATTTCGCTTCTCGGATTTTGAACTTACCCCAACATTGGAAGAAATAGCCGGGTACATCGAGAGCCCCAAAATTCCTTTGAGACACCAATACCTGATAGCTCCAAGGGTCGTAGCCGTACACAGGTTCCTAGACTCTCTGAAAATAAGCAGGGGGTCCACAATCCAGACTTAGCAGCTGGGTTTTGTACTTTGCGGTTTATATACAACAGGTATGGCCACATAGGAGGGTTCAACAAGCCAGAAAACAAAATCTGTAGCAAAGGAAACCGCCTAAAGTGGGAAGAACATATGTGTGTTGCGTTCGTGATAGCCTTTTTGGGACTCCTGGTGTTTCCTAGAAAAGACGGGAACATTGACATACGAATGTCCGGGGTTGTCAGCACTTTACTCGCTCAGGCCAACAACACCCTTGTACCCATGATGGTAGCTGAAATCTTCCGCGCTCTCACAGCTTGCAAAGCCGGGGGAAATTTCTTTGAGGGGTGCAATGTGTTGCTGCAGATGTGGATGATCGAACACCTATGTCGTCATCCTCAATTTATGAGTTATGGATCGACAGAGAAAAAAATGCATAGAGGAATTTTCCACAAGGGTTGACGGGATCAGCTTACCAGAGGGGTCACAGAATGGATAGCCCGACTCCGTTCTATTACTGCGAGCCAAATAGGATGGACATTTGGATGGTTGCCTACGAATGAAATCATATATATGCACGCCACGGGACCCCATTTCCTTTTGATGGGACTCCATAGTATTCAACCCTACGCCCCGTATTGAGTCTTGAGACAGCTGGGGAGATGCCAAATAGTTCCGAAAGATGAAGATCTTAGTGGCCAAGTAGTCGAGATCGGGCCCAGCGGACAGTTTCCTGAAGCAGTCGTCCGACAAATTTGGAGCGAATGTCAATACCTAACAGCCAATACATGTGCACGTGATCGGTCTAAGGGTGAAGTTTCGCCAGGATACCTTGCTTGGTTTAGGAAAGAAATCGAGTTCAGGAGACCGGCCAAAAAACCCCATCTCCAAGAGTTCGTCCAGGCGTCACAAGAACAGTGGGATTGGTTGGGTAAAGAAGAGAGCTACAGGGCAAAAATAGGCCAGCTGAAACAACAGATTAAGGATCTAAAATTTGAGAACAAAGTGCAGGTTGCTGCCGACGAAGGAGAAAAGAACAAACTAGCCAGAGAAAGCGAGATCCTCAAAGCTTAGATCTGGAAGATGAAAATGGATGCCGACAACCAATGGAGAATCCGGTCCGATAAAAGGTTGATAGAAGGGTTAAGGAATCAGGTCGTTGAAAGCCGAAGAGACTTGGAAAGATCCGAGGCTAGCATAGCAAGAATGCGGGCCAGATGGGCAAAAGGTGCAGCAGCGCGGAAAAAGCACCTATTGCAAGTGAGAAGGGATTATGAAGGGAGCATTGCAATATTAAGAGAAATAAATTCCACTCTCAGATAGCGGGTCTTTAAGCAAACCCGAGATGCTAGAATGGACAGGGAGCGCTGCTATGATTCAATAGCCCGAATGGAAGAGTAAATGGAGAGGTTCCAAGATCAGCTCGTTGACAACACTCAAGTATTGAGATTAAAGAATCAACGAATAGAACAATTGTGTATGGAAAGGGATAGAATCAGGGGTAGGATCAATGAGATTGGGCGCTACATCACCACGAAGTGCCTAACATGTGAGGAAATGCCCGTGATACCCTTTTTGCCTCAGTCATGGGTTATGTCCACCGGATCATGGAGGAATTAAAAAGCTTGCAAAGAGGCCTGGCGCCAAAGCCCGCGGAAAGGCCGAACGATGCCTCGCGGGCACCAAAATTCAAGGCTTTAATGTATCCCTAGTTCAAGTCTGCATTTCTTGTTTTTAAAAGTCTGTTGTCTACCCCTCTGTTCTCTTTTCATATCAAACAATGTTAATGGTGTGGAGTCTGTATTTCGTTTGTTTCTTTTTAAATGATAGCTTGTAATAGCATATTTTGGTAATAAAATACAAAATTGTGTCTTTATGGCAGAACTACGCTCGGTCTGATTCATGCAGGGACATGATACGTAGGCAATCTACATAAGATTCGACCACCACTAAAAGATAAAAAGAAGAGGCAAAGTGAATAAAGAAAGGACATAAGCCGGAATGACGCATGCATTCGAAGCAAAAACATGTTAGAAATGGTTAACTGCCTAGGAACATTGCATTCCCCAATGTAAAAGTGCAATATGTGTTAAACTCTAACGCTAACAAGTTTGTTGTTTATACCAGAGAAAGAGATTTCAAAACAGTTAGCTCGTTAGAATGTTCTGGCAGATTACCATTACCACACAAGATCAAAAGGACCCATTCCTGAAAGTATGTCTGGTTCGGACAAAAGTGTTGAGGAGGAAAAGTCGGAGTGCAAATGATGAAGGAGGAAGTGGACAGGTTGAGACAAGAGATTGCTGGGATGCACTTAGCCTGGGCTAAGGGACAAACACCACCAATACTTCCCCCTACTCCTACCTTTTTCACCAGCTCGGACTCCGGAACACCCTTCCACTGGTCCATCAACGAGCTTCCCCATTGCCCAATACTATCAAGGGGAAACTTCCTATAATCCCCAAGCTTCACCACCCAAACAAAACCCTCCTTCACCAGCTGTTCCTATTTTCGTGGCACCTCCACCCGCCACATTGCAAAAATCACCCGAGGAACCAGTGTTTCAGGTTCACGACAACCAGTACTATCCTCCTGAACTCACCTTCAAACAACCCGAGCCATACATTTACACCCCTCACCTTCAGCTCCCGACAGAAACGGAGAGGCCAGCTAAGAATCCGGAGCAGGACGAAGTACTCTGTAAAGTGAAAAGCCTGGAGCAATCCTTCAGGAATATGCATGGATTGGGCAGCGAAGTCAGTGTGTCTTATAAAGATCTCTGTCCCTTCCCCAATGTTCAATTGTCGGCAGGTTTTAAGATGCCAAAATTTGATCTATATGAGGGGCATGGTGATCCCATGACGTATCTACGAGGTTTCTGTAGTAAGATGAGAGGAGCAGGTGGAAAGGATGAGTTGCTGACTGCTTATTTCAGTCAAAGTTTAAGCGGGTCCGCATTAGAATAGTACACGAGGCAGGATCCCAGCAGGTGGTATACTTGGGACGATCTAGCACAAGCATTTGCAGGTCATTTCCAATATACCTTGAGATCGTCCTCGACTGTCTCACACTGTTAAAACTTGAGAAAAAGCCCGGAGAGAGCTTCAGGGAATTTGGATTCCGTTGGAGAGAACAAGCAGCAAGAGTCGATCCGCCAATGAGGGAAGGTGAAATGGTGGACTACTTCTTACAAACATTAGAGCCAACCTACTTTGGTCACCTGGTGACGTCGGTTGGTAAATCTTTCAATGAAGTAGTAAATATGGGCGGCATGGTTGAAAAGGGACTCAGGTCCAACAAGATAATGAGTTATTCGGCGATCAAGGCCACAACTCAGGCTATCCAAAGCGGCACGGGAAGTGCGCTCGGAAAAAAGAAGAGAGAGGAGGTCGCAACAATCGAAGCAGGTACTTGGTCCAGATCAAGAGGTCCAGCCCTTCGCTATCAAACCAGACCCCATTACCCAAATTATCTACACAATCTATACAACCCTCCACAACCCTATTATCCACCACAAGAGCCCCATTTCTCCGTCCATCACGCCCAAACTTACACCCAGCCTCCGGCTCGTCCGCAATGGCGTGCGCCGGCTCCCCAACACACATATCCACCTCCACAAAACACATATCCACCACCGAGAGCATACAGGAATCCTTCAGGGCCAAGCTTCCGTGGAAATCAGGCTTTCAGGAATGAAAGGATGCAGAAGCCGAGAACATTCACTCCGTTGGGAGAAACCTATACTACTCTGTTCCACAAGTTGAGACAAATAGGCTTATTAAATCCTGTTGAACCCAAATTGCCAAATCCCCTTCCTAGAAATCTGGACCATTCAGTAAGCTGTGAATATTGTTCAGGAGCTCCCGAGCATGATACTAAGAAGTGTTGGAAGTTGAAGACTGCCATACAAGATCTTATTGACACAAATAGGATCGAGGTTCAGGCACTAGAGGCACCCAACATCAATGAAACCCCGTTTCCAGTGCACCATGAGGCCCATATGATCGAACTAGTGCATGAAGGAGAGAAACTTAAAACACCCTCACAAACGGTAATGATGATTCGTGCCAGTCCGAACGAAAATTTGACAAGTGAAAAAGCAGGGGTACAGTTGGGAAAGGCAGATGACAAGCCATTTGTGGTAATGGGGAAAGGTTCGTCTGTTATAGCAAAGAAGCCAGAGATAGCCAAGGCAGTGCTGCAGGGAGTATCAAGCACACCAGTGTTGGTGGTGAAGGGGGTCCACGTAGAACCGGTTATTATTAGACCAGTCATGCAGTTGCCGATGGCAAGTGAGAAAGTTGTGCCGTGGAGCTACAGTCAAGTGATAGTGATGCATAAGGGAAAGGAGGTTGTGGAAGAGGTATACGAGGCTCAGGGGTTAACTCGTTCGGGAAGGTGTTTTGTTCCCGCAGAATTGAGAAGGACCAATCCTGTAACAATAAAGAAGCCAGTAACGGAGGAAGAAGCAAAAGAGTTTTTGAAGAAGATGAAGGCCCAGGACTACTCAATTATAGAGCAGTTGAGAAAGACCCCAGCCCAGATTTCATTGCTATCCTTGTTGATCCATTCAAGCGATCATTGTCAGGCCTTAATGAAGATTCTAAACGAAGCCCATGTCCCGGACAAGCTCTCAGTGAACCATTTGGAGAAAATAGTGCACAAGATCTTCGAAGTAAACCGAGTGACATTCTCTGACGATGAGTTATCGGTAGAAGGTACAGAACACAACAGGGCACTCTACTTGACGGTAAAATGCGAAGACTCGGTGGTCACTCGAGTACTAATTGATAATGGATCAAGTGCAAATATCTATCCTTTGGCAACTCTGAACAAACTAAAGGTTGCTGATGATAGGATCCACAAGAACAGCGTCTGCGTCCGAGGTTTTGATGGGGGCGGTACTGACACAGTGAGTGATATCATACTGGAATTAACCATTGGTCCAGTCGAGTTCACCATGGAATTTCAAGTGATAGATGTGGCGGTGTCGTATAATCTTCTGTTGGGACAACCCTGGATCCATGAAGCCAAAGCAGTGCCTTCTACACTACATCAAATGGTCAAATTTGAATGGGATAGACAAGAGATTGTGGTACACGGGGATGACGACACAAATGCCATCAGTGATGCTATTGTGCCCTTCATAGAAATCGATGATGACAAGGGACCATGGGTTTATCAGGTGTTTGACGCAGTCTCAGTAGACAAAATTCCTGAAGGTGGGGGCCTTCCACTTCCCAGAATCACAGCTGCAACCTTCATGATAGCCTCAGAGATGTTGAACAGCGGGTTTGTACCAGGAAAAGGTCTGGGGATTGATCTGTAGGGAATGGTCCAGCCAGTTTCTTTACCCAAGAACCTGGATACTTTTGGGTTGGGATTCAAGCCCACCGCAACGAATGTAAAGCGGGCCCGTAAGTTAAAGAAAAGAGTCTGGGTCCTTCCTAAGCCAATCCCACGCCTATCCAGATCATTTGTCAAAGCAGGGTGCAGAAAGTTGCCAGTCCCGGAAGTTCTTGGACCCTTGATCGGGCCAGATGGAGATTTGAATGAGGGCTTTGGAAGAATATTCGCAGATGTCAATATGATAGAAGCTGGAGAGGGTTCCAGTAAGGCAGACATACAGTTTGTGGGGCCTCGGGCCAATGTCAACAATTGGACAGCTACTCCTCTTCCTACTTGGAGGGAGTCCTGGTAGTTGGCTCTGATTTTCCTTTTCTATTTTCTGGATTATTCCAGGGTTGTAATCCAGATTTCTTTTTATTTCTATTATTGCTCAACAAAGTGTGAAACCTTGTTATCCCATAATTCAATAAAATGAAAAGTTTCTTCTTCATTCCCTATTTTATTTTTATTTTAATTCTTGTTTCTTTCTTTTCTTTTTTCCTGAACAGTTCTTTTCATACTAGTCTTAACGACATGGCATGCACAACGGATCTTCAACCTAGTCTAAAAGATCAATCTGATTCCGAACTAACTATACAAGAGATCGATTATGATAATGAATCGGAATACGATGAGGATGAAGCATTCGAGGAGATAAACAGGGAGTTAAGCCAGTTTGAAGAAAAATCCAAGCCCAACTTAAATGACACAGAAGCCATCAATTTAGGGGATGCCGGCGATATCATAGAAACTAAAATAAGCATCCCCATTGCACCAAATATCAGGGAAGAATTGATCAAAATACTTATTGAGTTCAAAGATGTTTTTGCATGGTCATATGATGACATGCCGGGGTTAAGCACAGATTTGGTAGTTCATAAATTGCCTACCAACCTGGCATGCCCTCCCGTCAAACAAAAGTTGAGAAAGTTCAAGACGGATATGGGTGTGAAAATTAAAGAGGAAGTAACCAAGCAGCTGCAAGCAAAGGTTATTCGTGTCACTCGATATCCTGATTGGTTGGCTAATGTGGTGCCGGTACCGAAGAAAGATGGGAAGATCAGGGTGTGTGTCGAGTACCGCAATCTGAACTGGGCAAGCCCAAAAGACAACTTTCCTTTACCCAACATCCATATCTTAATCGACAATTGTGCCGGACGTGATATCGGATCTTTTGCAGATTGCTATGCTGGGTATCATCAGATTCTGATGGAGGAGGAAGATGCGGAAAAGACAGCCTTCATTACGCCGTGGGGAACTTATTACTACCAGGTAATGCCATTTGGTTTGAAAAATGCTGGAGTAACGTACATGAAAGCGATGACCACTGTGTTTCATGACATGATCCACAAAGAAATTGAGGTGTACGTGGACGATGTGATCATAAAATCCAAGCATCAGGAAGACCACTTAGCAAACCTAAAGAGGTTTATTCAAAGACTTCGAAGGTATGATATTAAGCTCAACCCGACCAAATGTGCATTTGGCGTTCCATCTGGAAAGCTGTTGGGATTCATCGTCAGTCGGCGAGGTATTGAACTGGACCCGTCAAAGATCAAATCTATCCAAGATCTGCCCCCGCCGAAGAACAAGACAGAAGTAAGGAGTCTGTTGGGAAGGTTGAATTACATCAGCAGATTTATTGCTCAACTCACAGCAACTTATGAACCCATCTTTCGGCTACTGAAGAAAGATGCTGCGATAGAATGGACTACAGAATGTCAGGAGGCATTTGACCAGATCAAAGGATATTTATCAAATCCGCCTGTGTTGGTTCCACATGAACCGGGGAGACCATTAATCCTTTATTTAACTGTCCTGGAAAATTCGTTTGGCTGCGTGTTGGGGCAACACGACATTACAGTAAGGAAGGAGCAAACCATCTATTATCTTATCAAGAGGTTTACAATATATGAGGTTAAGTACACTCAACTCGAGAAGACATGTTGCGCCCTAACTTGGGTGGCCCAGAAATTGAAGCATTATTTGTCTTCATATACCACTTATCTCATTTCTCGCTTGGATCCACTAAAGTATATTTTCCAGAAGCCTATGCCCACAGGGAGGTTAGCGAAATGACAAATATTACTCATGGAGTCTGATATCGTCTATGTGACGAGGATAGCCATGAAGGCCCAAGCGTTGGCCGATCACTTGGCTGAGAATCCTGTTGATGAAAAATACGAGCCGTTGAGGACGTATTTTCCTGACGAGGAAGTAATGCATATAGATGAGTTGGAATTACCTAAGGAACCAGGTTGGAAGCTTTTCTTTGATGGAGCCGCAAATGCGAAGGGAGTTGGAATAGGAGTGGTACTTATTTCTAAAACAGGACGTCATTATCCTATTACAGCTCAGTTGTGTTTCTATTGTACCAACAACATGGCTGAGTATGAGGCATGTATTTTGGGTCTGCGACTAGCTGCAGACATGGATATCCAGGACGTTTTGGTCTTGGGAGACTCAGACCTCCTGGTGCATCAGATTTAGGGTGAATGGGAAACACGGGATTTGAAGCTCATACCATATCGACAATGTTTGCACGATCTGAGCAAGCGATTTCGATCAGTGGAGTTCAGACACATCCCGAGAGTTCACAATGAGGTTGCCGATGCATTGGCCACTTTAGCATCGATGTTTCACCACCCAGACAAAATTCATGTTGATCCGTTGTACATCCAGGTTCGTGATCAACATGCTTATTGCAACATGATAGAGGAAGAAGTGGATGGCGAGCCATGATTTTATGACGTCAAGGAGTACCTCAGGATGGGGATATACCCGGAGCAGGCCACCGGATATCAAAAAAGGGTCATTCGTCGATTGTCAAATGGATTCTTCCTCAGTGGAGGAGTGTTGTACAAAAGAACCCCAGATTTAGGATTGCTGAGATGTATAGATGCCAGTCAAGCCACGACAGTTATGACAGAGCACATGCTGGAGTTTGTGGGCCACATATGAGCGGATATGTATTGGCGGAGAAGATTCTTCGAGCCGGGTATTATTGGCTCACTATGGAGCATGATTGTATCAGTTTCGTGCGGAAATTCCATCAATGTTAGATACACGGAGATTTGATTCATTCTCTGCCGACAGAATTGCATACAATATTAGCGCCATGGCCATTTGTTGCCTGGGGCATGGACGTCATTGGACCTATTGAGCTGGCATCTACCAACGGTCATAGGTTCATTTTGGTGGCCATTGACTATTTTACTAAGTGGGTTGAAGCTAAAACTTTCAAGTCAGTAACCAAGAAAACAGTGGTGGATTTTGTTCACTCCCATATCATCTGTAGATTTGGGGTCCCAAAAGTGATCATCACGGATAATGGTGCTAATCTTAACAGCAATTTGATGAAAGAAGTATGTCAACAGTTTAAGATTACACACTGTAATTCCACACCATATCGTCCTAAGGCGAATGGAGCAGTTGAAGCAGCCAACAAGAACATCAAGAAGATACCGAGGAAGATGGTAGAAGGATCCAGACAATAGCATGAAAAATTACCATTTGTGTTGTTGGGTTATCGCACTACCGTCCGGACTTCAGTAGGTGCAACCCCTTATTTGTTGGTATATGAAACCGAAGCAGTAATACCTGCGGAAGTTGAAATTACATCCCTTCGGATTGTCACTGAGGCTGAGATTGATGATGACGAGTGGATCAAAACCCGATTGGAGCAGTTGAACCTGATTGATGAAAAAAGATTGGCAGCTGTGTGTCATGCCCAGTTATATCAAAGGAGAATGGCGAGAGCCTACAACAAGAAGGTACGCCCCAGAAAATTTGAGGTGGGACAGCAGGTGTTGAAACGAATCCTGCCACATCAGGCCGAAGCAAAAGGCAAGTTCGCCCCGAATTGGCAAGGACCGTTCATTATAACCCGAGTATTGTCCAATGGCGCTTTATGTTTAACAGATATCGACGGGAAATGCGTCGACATGGCTATCAATTCTGACGCAGTTAAGAGATATTATGTATGATTTCTTTTGATTGTAATTGTTGTTTGTGATTGGCATTTATCGGAGAATGATTTGACGGAGGCAATTCTTTCTTCTATCCAAACACTTTATCCTTTGCCTCCCCTTTTGAGCCTTATTTATTCTTTCGTATCCTCTTTTGAAATCAGTAATTAAAATGAAAGAAAAAGAAGAAGAGAAAAATAATGATAATAAAGACAAAAGAAAAATCACAAGAAAAACAAAGGAATTGGGAACTACGTTTGACCTGATTCCTCAAAGAAAGATACGTAGGCGCCTCACGGCTCGGTCATAGTGTAACAAAAAAATAAAAATCCCCAATCAAGGAAAACTGGGGCACAAGTTGTGTTTGTAATTTTGAAAAGAAAGTTTGATTCCAAGAGTTGTAATATTTTACCCATCAAAAGTATTTCAAGCCTTTTTGATACCCCTTTTCCTTTCAGCCAGACACGAAAACCCATATTAATGTCCAAAAAGACCTCCCGATCAGTATCTGAAAAGTGCAAAGTCATGCAAATGAAAGTCGGGAATAACACTCTGATCCCCAGCAGAGAAGAGGATCATAAACTAGAAATGAATTGATAGCCGAAAAAATCCCCAACAGAGAGAGTCATATCAGCAGCACTCCAATCCCCAGCTGAAAAAATAAAATAAAATGAGAGAGTCTTATCGGTGAAAACCTTCACAGGCACCATAAGGCGACAAAAGTTGAGAGAAATAAAATGAGAGAGTCTTATAAGTGAAAACCTTCACAGGCACCATAAGGCGATGGGAGTTGAGAGAAATGAGAGAGTTTTATTAGTGAAAACCCCTCGAAGGGCACTATGAGGCGACAAGGCAAGATTGGCGGGAAAGATCCGCGGTTGGCAAAGAGTTGAGTGTTTTATTTATCCCCAGCAAGGTGAAGCTGTCCGAAAGATTGATTGATATGAATAGACTGGGTTGATTAATCCGGAATGCACGACATGATTGTTGGGATCGGTTATATCTCAGATAAGTTCTTTTCTTTCTTTTTCCCCAGCATTTGTTCAGAAAGACTTCTTCTTTTTCTATTTTTTTGAAATTAACACTTTTTCATTTTTTGGTTTAAAGACTTTACCTCCCCAAGTTTGTTTTTGAAAAGGATTTTCAAAGCTTACTACCAGTTACCAAAATGGTGCAAAGCAAAATGCGAATAGGACAGGCCAATGATAAGGCGACTAAGCGAAAAAAAGTTGATCGCAAGACCAAATAATGAAGGGGTCTAGATCCTAAGATGACCAAAATTCCAGGGGAAGTTGGATAAAAACGGAAAAATGATAGCTAAAAAAGTTATGGATCAAATTCCAAGAGGATCCCCAGCAGATTTGCGAGATACAGGAACAACTCCGACAGGTTCTCGACCAAGCTGCACAATGGTCGGACAACACAGAGCGGGGAAGGAAGAGAAAAGAAAAACCATCCCCAGCAGGAGTATCATCCTCAACAAATAATATCATCCCCCAGCAAGTTTTGTAGCAAAGCAGGAAAAGGAAAAAGGGAACCACCCCCAGCAGAAGTGGCACGACCACTCGCCATATTTTAAACTAACAATTTTTTCTTTGATTTTAAGCAGGGAAAGGAAATATTATTGACAGCAGGAAGACAGGGTCACAAAGAAGATTATCAAACTGGGGTAGAAAATTTTCTCTCATTACGAAAATTTTCTTGAAATCAGATAACCATTTGGAAAAGAGAGAAGATAACACAAGTTTTGAAGAAAATAAAATCCTCAACAGTATACAAGAAGGGAGATACAAGTTTTAAAAGGAGAGCAATCTTGGAAGAAGCAAGATAACCCAAAGTTGTAAAAGCAATGACCTTTGAATCAATATCATCCCCGTCATTGTTAAAAGGAGGAAGATAATTCCCCAGTAATGTTATTCCCGGCAGGTTTCAGGGAAGTGAAAGCACCAGCTTTAAAGGAAATAGTCTTTGAAGAAGGAAAATGACGTATTGGTGAAATAAAATATCGGTGTTATCCCCAGCAAATTTCAGAGGAATGAAACACCAGTTTTGAAGGAAGTAGTTATTGAAGTCAGGAGCCCGCTTGGAGAATGGAGGCTGAATTATTTTGAGAAAGTTGTTAAAGTCAGGAGCCCGCTTGGAGAATGGAGGCTGAATTATTTTGAGAAAGTTGTTGAAGTCAGGAGCCCGCCTGGAGAATGGAGGCTGAATTATTTTGAGAAAGTTGTTGAAGTCAGGAGCCCGCCTGGAGAATGGAGGCTGAATTATTTTGAGAAAGTTGTTGAAGTCAGGAGCCCGCCTGGAGAAGGGAGGCTGAATTATTTTGAGAAAGTTGTTGAAGTCAGGAGCCCGCCTGGAGAATGGAGGCTGGATTATTTTCAAGAAGTTGTTGAGATCAGGAGCCCGCCTGGAGAATAGAGGTGTTACGTTTAAAAGTTAGAAAAGTCAGGAGCCCGCCTGGAGAATGGAGGTGTTACATTTAAAAGGTTGAAGAAGTCAGGAGCCCGCCTGGAGAATGGAGGTGTTATTTTTAAGTTGTTATTGAAGTTAGGAGACCGCTTGGAGAATGGAGGCCGAATTATTTTCAAAGTTGTTGAAGTCAGGAGCCCGCCCAGAGAATGGAGGTTGTGTCATCTTTCAGAAGACAAGTTGGTGTCAGGAGCATCCCCACCTGCAGAATAGAGGAATACATTTCAAGATCAAATCAGAAGTTAGTAATGAGGAGGGGTACAACAAAAATCCCCAGCATAACAAGCTTTAATGTAGGAAGTAGTGTCCCCAGCAGACAGAACAGAATAATAAAACTTGTGCTCAGAAAAGCAAAATGCCAGTGTCATCCCCAGCAGTTTTCGAAAGAAAGGCACCAGAGGAAACACAAGCCGACAAGAAAGCAAAAGCAACCAGAGCGCGTGGAAGATAGATAAAATTTTGTAATTCCTAGTTTAGTCTAGCTTCTTGTTTTCTTTTGGCACGGTGTAATAAGGATATCGAAAAGCAGTAGCAACAACATGCAACAACAGTAACGGCAAAATGGCAGTCCCATGGTAGTCCCAGTTACCAAAACTCCCCGAACTACATTAACCTGATTCCCTTCTAGCCAGGGATATGTAGGAAACCTTTGAAGCAAAGGTTCGATTAAATCATTTTCAAAAATGCTTCACACGGAGTATTCCAACGGGCAAAAATCGCTCATATCCACTCACTTTATCTTTGCACGAAAACCCTTCATGTTTTCGGACAAAGAGGGGCAGCTATGAGCACGTGATTTTTGCTTCATGAAAACTACTCCAAAAGAAATCAAAAATAAAACAAAATTCTCTTGGTGTACACTTTTTTAGGATTTACGTGGCATTTTTGGATAATTATTTGTGTTTTTGTCCGTAAATGTTTACCTTGTTGTAGTTAATTGAAAAATACAAAAAAAATAATAATACATGTTGTATGCATATTTAGGATTTAATTATGCATTTAGGAATTAATTAAACCGTCAGTTGGCTCTAAAAAAATCACAAAAATATGCGTTTTATTTTATTTTGTTGTCATTATGTGATTTTATTTTAAGGTTTTAATTTGTGTGTTAATTGTTGTAAGTGTTAATTAATATTTGTATAGTTGTATTTGGATTTTACAATTTAATTAGGAATTGTGTTAAAATTAGGAATTAAAGAAATAAAAGGAAAAGAGTTCAAAAATGAATAAAACTCGGATTGGGCCACAAGGTTTAAAATGAAATTGGGCCCTAATCAATACCAATGCATGACCCAATCCATTGCCTGGTCTCAGATAACCCCAAACAATGTCGTATTGGCATCTCAAATCTGAGCCGTTGATCAAACTAGATTGAACGATCGAGTTCAGCCCCTGCATAGTTGAAACGGCGCCGTTTCAGGCATGTTGATCTAAACCGTTCATCTCCATTGATCCAACGGTCCCAAAATTCCCCCACGACCCGATCCACTTCACCCCCAGGCCAACCCATTCCCCAACTTAAACCGAACGACACCGTTCAGTTAAGTGAGTTGATCCACGCCGTTGATCGTGCCTGATCTAACGACCAAGATCAAATCACCCCTCCCCTATATAAACTGAATATCCTACCCCAGCCCCCCAAACCAAACACCCCCCTTTTCTGTTCATCGTCTCTTTCAGAGACGGACTTTAAACCCTAGCCGCCCTAGCTCCCCTTTGCCTGAAACCCGGCGGCAACAACGCCGCCGTCCACCACCTTAACACCATAAGACCATCTGACCACCCCCGTTCCAAATATGCTACTCGTTTGGTTCGAATATTTCCCCATCTTCTCAAATCTTCATTTGAAGATTCGAGCCAAACGGAAACCTACACCAACCAACCCCAAACTCACCCCAAGTCACCCCCTAACCACCCTCGTTATGGATCTGTTGGTTGTTCATCTCGAATCTTCCTGGAACTGCTCGAATCTTCATTTGAAGATTCGAGCCAATTCAGATATACCCCAAACAGTCCCTAATTCACCCAAGTTACTCCCCTGACCTCACTCGTAACCAAACCAAGCTTGGTTTGGTTCGAATCTAACCAGAAAACTTCAAGCCCCAAATCGACTGGATGAACCCTAAAAAATCCAGAACCTTGGGTTCTGTCCGATTAAATGAAGGGTTGGGGTCTAATAGACCTTAATCGAGGTATTCTCAGTTGAGAATATTTCGATTAAAGTTTGTTCGACCTCAAAATGTCCAAATCCGGTTCGAGAATGGGTCATTACATTTTTTAAGATTCAAAGGTATTCTTCCTTTCTTTCTTTTTGTTCATGTATTCTATGTGTATCTCGTTGCCTATTTTAGTAGTTTGTGTGATTTTTCTACTTTTCTTCTAATTAATTCTGTTTCATCTTCAATAGACCTTTTTATTTGGTCCAACTCTGGCATTGCTTCTGTTTGCTGTAATTGTTGTGAGTCACAATGTGTGTAATCGATTCGACTAAGTTCGTCGATTAGTTGTTTTATTTTAGGACTGATTTTAAAAAGGAGGGGAGTGAGAATTGCAGACAGAAAATTTTCTGGAAAAGAGAAAAAAAGAGAACTAAAAGAAAAGGAAGAAAGTTTGAGAGTGGGAGGAGAGATAATTTTCCAGAAAAATAGAGTGTAAGGCTGAACTTTTACATTAAGAGTTTCAAGCTATTTTCTCTTGACTGTTTGACAAATCAGAAACTACTATTTCCCTGCATCTGTCTGTGTTTCATTTTGTTACTGTTGGGTTTCAGTTTAATATTTCCTGGATTTCTGTTGGTGGAGTATTTATTGCATTGAGTTCATGGGTTTTCCTGCTTGGTTTTAATCTTTCCTGGGATTTTCTGCTACTGTTGGCTACTGGTTTACTGGTTGTTGTTATACTGCTGTGTTGCTGTGTATGCTACTGCTGTTTCCTGCACTGATCTTCCTCTTCTTCTCTTTGTTTTCCAAATACCAGGTACACAAAATTGATACACTGGTTCTTATAGGATGAAATTTGAAGCATGAATACAAAGAAATGAAGAGTTGAAGTTTTAAATTCATTGTAGTTATCTACTTGTTTGTATGTACATTAGAATACCTCTTTCATAAGAATCATGTAAGTGTTTGTTTATGTAAAATTGGACATGCCTTTTGTATTAGTTTAGTGAGAAAACTGCCCATGTATGCTTAGTTAGAAGGATTGATGGTATAAGTAATTCCTATTCTGTTACTTCAGTATTATTTGTTAAATAGTATATATCAAAAGCATGTTAGGCCATTTAGATTATTCTTAAACATTCAATAGTTATCTCATTGAACAAATGGCCTGTTTCTGAAACTGATAGGAACATTGTTTAATTAGATACCATTAGTAAATTTCATGCATGTAAATGGTTTAGGATAAGAGAAAAAAATTAGATTTCCAAGTTCTTTCATTCCAGTAGAATGCCACTTTAAATTTGCAGAAACTTGTTAATAAAATAACACCATTTTTTGCAAGCTATGAATATGTGTAGAAACCATTAACTAGACCCTGGATTAAGGATGGCCCGGGTCCAGTTTTACCCCATATACGTTGGACCTGGGCCCAATAAATGGCAAACGGATCGCCCTTATTACATCATTTTCAGAATTAACGAATCGTATTCGAAATTTAACTATAATAACCCGCAAGGCTGTAAATAAATTAGGTACTTTTCTTATTTTATTTTAGAGACGGACGAAAATAGAAAAACATAGTTACTATAGGACGATCCTTTAAAATAAAATGAGGCGTGCCTCGCCAGAGAAATCACAAGTCGCGGGGCCCTCGATAAAAGACATAATAATTGGATAGACTTCGGGATCGGCCGTTTAGTGAACTCCATGGTCCTTCCCCAAAAATAACAATACGCTAGTCTCTTTAGAACGCGTCTTTAATAAGTTACGTCCCTAAACTCGGGTGCACATTTATGTGACCTAAATCCAAATCTTAACGGAGTCGAAATATGTCAACAACCGCGGGTGCATTGATTACGACGTAGTTCGAGACGCGTTTCTACGACGTTGCAATTCCTTTAAAAATAATAATAAAGCGGCAAATAATTAAAATTGCACTATAGTTTTGAACATGTATTAAAATCAGATATTTCAGTCATTACAATAATTTAACCGACCGTGCTAGAACCACGGGATCCGGGGTGCCTAACACCTTCCCTCGGATCAATAGAATTCCTTAGAATTTCTGGTTCGCAGACTTCATTTGGAAAGTCAAATATTTTCCTCGAATTGGGATTCAAGATAAACCGGTGACTTGGGACACCAAAAAACCAAACTTATCCCAAGTGGCGACTCTGAAATAATTGAATAATCCCATTTCGAATATTGTCACTTAAATTGGAAAAACTCCATTGTGCTTTTATCCCTTGTGGTAGGTGCATGTAAAAAGGAGGTGTGACATACGGAACCAAATGGATGTTGGTGATACCATTTATGTGCGTAAATGTGGTATATGCTCGCAAACAGGACATGACCGTTGTAAATGTCCTTCAGCTGATCTGGGTAGCAGTGGTAATTCAGCTCCTGGTAGAAATTCATCCAATGTGCCCAATTATCGAGGATACCCATAATATTTTTTTCTAGTAATTTGTTGTAATGAGTGCATGTACATGTTCATCTTGCAGAATGTATGAAGTAAATTATGTTTCCATTGGTGTTAAGTGTGAGCACGTGATTTTTTCCCTACGAGGACTACTCCCAAAAAATTCAAAATAAAATAGTTTTGTGTTGTCCGTGATTTATTCATATTTGTCTATGCATGTTTATTTCTACTTTAATTAAGAAAAATACAAAAATATGTGTCGCATGTGCATTTACGATTTAATTGTGCATTTAGGAATTAATTAAACCTTAATTTGGTTTTAAAAGGAAAATCACAAAAATATGCATTTTTATGCTATTTGTTGTCATTGTGTGATTTTATTTTAATGTTCTAAATTGTGTGTTAATTGTTGTTATGTGTTAGTTAATAGTTTAATTTTTTGTTTCGCATTTTTAGGAATTTTGTTAATTGTTAAATTAGAATAAGGAAAAGAAAAGGTTGAAAAATTAAGGGAAATTCGGATTGGGCTCATGTCAAACCGAAGAATATCAGGCCCAAAGCTATACATTGACCCAGTCCATGACCCAGCCTCTCAGACGAAAGAAACGACATCATTTCAGGAGCTTTGATCTGAGCCGTTCATCTCCCTTGATCCAACGGTCTCAAACACGCCTCATAGCCCGACCCATTCCCGCTTGAGACCGACCCAGTCTCACAATCAAACCACACGACGTCATTCCCATTGACGAAAAGATCCTGGCCATTGATCTCACAAGATCCAACGGCCAGGATCAAACCACCCACCCCGTATATAACTCCTCATCTCTCTACCCAGCCCCCCTAAGCCAGACCCCCCTCACCTCTTCGTCTTTGAGATTCAGAGACCAAATGTTACCTCCGCCCCTCACCATTGTACTCCGCCCACCGGAAATCGCCTCACGGCGGTTCCGGTGGTCCAAACGACCCCAAAACTACACCATAGCTTCCCCACGACTTCCTCTTTCCAAATCCCTTATCCGTTTAGTTCAAATCTCAACTGAGCTCTTCGAATCTTCAATCTAAGATTCGAGCAAAACCTAAACCTACCCCAAACTCATACCACGGACCCCCCTGACATCCCTCATGCCATAAATACCGTTGGTTCCGTTCGAATCTAACCAGAAACCTTCAAGCCCCTAATCGACTGTATGAACCCTAGAAATCCAGAACCTTGGGGTCTGTCCAATTAAACGAAGGGTTGGGGTCTAATAGACCTTAATCGAGGTGTTCTCAATTGAGAACACTTCGATTAAAGTCCGTTCGACCTCAAATGGTCGAGTCCGGTTCGAGCCTGGGTCGTTTTGTTTTTGAGCTTCCAAGATAAGTTTTTCTTTCCCTTCTGTCCTTGTTAGAGTTCTATTTGTGTTTGTATGCATGTCTAGTTGATTTGTTTGATTTTTCTGTTATTTGTCTTTCAATTTTTTCCGGCTTCATAAGACCTTTTGTTTGGTTCAAATTAGCTTCTATTTGTTTGTTGTTCATTGTTATTATGAGTTGTGTGTCCATCCTGTTTAGAGTCGTAGAATAGTTTAGTTCATATCAAGGTTCCCTGGTAAAATCACTGAAGCTAATTTGGTAACCCGCTTGAGATATTTTGGTTATTGATTGTTAGCTATCTGTTGTAGCTCATATAGTCAACTAAATGAATGTCGTCAATTGAATTCACTGAAAGAAACCAGGGAACCATGAATTGTTCATTCCAGTGTTTGTCATTTCTGACTCTTTTCTGTTCTTATGTGATTGAGTTGATGTTGTTGAACATATCCAATTGCTTCTTTGAACCAAACTGGCTCGCTCATTTTAATGCCACACGAACCTCATTCCCTCATCCCTTCTGCCTGAAATTAGTTTGTATGTTTGGATAGGATTGAATTGGTCACTGCTGTATAATCTGATAGTTAGTAATCAATGATTAGTTGAATTTAGAGGGGTTTATATACTGACTATTAAGAGTTAGGGCATAACAGTAATCTTCAGGGGGTTAAGGGTAATTTTGGCATTTGACAGAGTTTAATTGGAATTAATTTAAGAACATGTCAAGTGGTAATAGATAACATTAGTATAATTGTCAGTGGGGAACCAGACAACAGGCATGGGAAATAAATGAATACTATAAGCCCCATAACTATTGATTAAAACAAAGGGAACAAGTGTGGGGAACCAAATAGTTTGCATCAAGAAAAGACACTTAGGCATGGGAAGTTAAGGGGTATGGGCAGAGTTAAGGTCTGAAGGGATCAAGGCAGCCTTGTGCTTGCCTACTTTGCCTATAAATAGGCTCATTTAGAACAAAGTAAGGGACTGGACACTAAGATTTCAGAATTTAAAAAGCAAAAAAAAAAACGTGCTGGTTTTGAATCTTCATAAGTCAGAAGATATTGAGTGTGAGATAGGCTGGAATTTGAATAGAAAAGTCCAGAGTTAGAGATCTGTGGTTCTAAGCTGCTTTCTTACAGTTATTTTCAGCATATTGAGAGATAGAAACTGAAAAAGAGAGGTCTTTTCTTTACTGCTGAATACAATACTATTATAGCTTCATTGGCCTGTCGATTGTTAGATATTGCTGGGTTTTTTTTCAAACTGGTTTTGCTGGGTCTGCTACTTGGGTGACCTATTACTATTTCATTGAGTGTCCTGGGTTTCTGTTTGGCTTTAAAAATCTGTCACTGGGTCCTTGTTGCTGTTGATTGCTGGTTGTTATTGTTGTTGTTGCTGTGTATGCTACTGCTGCACTGATCACTCCTCTTCTTCTTTTGCTTTCCAATATCAGGTACACAACTGATCCACTGGTTCAATGTAAGCTGAAATTTGAAGCATGAATGAAAAATGAAGAGTTGAAGTTGTTTTGAATACCTTTTAGTTGTATATTGAACATTAAGCGGTATACATATAATAGTTCATGTCTTCTACTAGAATCATGTAGGTGTGGGCTATGTATAACTGAACAATGTTTTGTAGTAGTTTAGTTGTAAACTTTCTCCCTTGTATGCTTAGTTAAAATAGATTGATGTTGTAGAAAACATGTTCTGTTGTTTAGTATTATTTGTTAAATAGTATATCTCAAAAGTCTGTTAGGCTTCTTAGACTATTTCTAAATACTTAATAGTTACCTCATGGAACAAAAGACTTGTTTTGAAACTTATAGGAACATTGTTTAATTAGATAGCACGGGTTCACATTTCAGCCCCTTGTAAATGTCAAACATATATAAAATAAGTTAACTAGGCCCAATTGGAATAAGGATGGCCCAGGACCAGTTTCACGCCATGCACATTGGGCCTGGGCCCATAACTGTCAAACAGACTGCTCTTACTACGTTCATTTTAGATTTAACGAATCATGTTCGAAACTTAACTATAATAACTCGTAAGTATGTAAATAAAGTAGGACCTTTTCTTCATTTATTTTAGAGATAAACGAAATAGGAAACATAGTCATTATAGGACGACCCTTAAAATAAAATGAGGCGCGCCTCGCCAAATAAATTACAAATCGCGGGGCCCTCAATAAACGTATACAATAATTAGTTAGACTTCGGAGTTGGCCGTTTAGCAAATTTTCACGGCCTCTTCCTAAAATAACAATACGTTAGTCTCTTTAGGACGCGCCTTAATTAATCATACCTTCTTAAATACAGGTGTGCATTTATGTAACCCAAATCCAAATCCCAATGAAGTCGAAATGCGTCGACCAATCACGAGTACATTGATTGTGACGTGGTTCGAAATGCGTTTCCATGACGTTGCAATTCTTTAAAACAAAATAACAAATGAGACGAGCCTCGCCAAACGAAAAAATGCACAAGCTGCGGGGCCCTCTATACGTGTTTGCGAAGTTGCTTAGACTCCGGGACGGGCCGTTTAGCAAAATTTCACGGCCTCGCCCAAAATAACACTACGCTAGTCGCTTAGGGCGCGTCTTTAATAAAATTATTTCCTTAAATACGGGTGTGCATTTATGTGACCCAAATTCAAATCTCAACGGAGTCGAGACGTGTTGATAGCCTCGGGTATATTGATTGTGACGAGGTTCGAGATACGTTTTCACAACGTTGCAATTCTTTGTAAAAATAACAACAATAATAATAAAAGCGGTAAAAGAATCATAATTTGCACTAAGTACATAATTGTAAAAATCAGATAAATAAGCCGAATATAACAGTTGAGCGACCGTGCTAGAACCACGGAACTCGAAAATGCCTAACAACTTCTCCCGGGTTAACATAATTCCTTATCTGGATTTCTGGTATGCAGACTGTAATACAGAGTCATTCTTTTCCTCGATTCGGGATTAAACTTGTGACTTGGGACACCCTAAATCTCCCAAGTGGCGACTCTGAAAAATAAGTGAACAAATCCCGTTCGATTGTCCTTTAATTGGAAAAAACTCCCTTCCGCGCCCCTCTGCGGGGGCGTGGGCGAAAAAGGAGGTGTGACATTAAGTCTTATTTATATTTAGCATTAATACTTCAGTACAACAATTTAACATACACCCCAAGAAAAAAAAATTGTCATTCGTTATTATCGTCGCTGTCTCCCACTATTTCATTGTCACTATCTTCAACTTCTTCGTCAACATCGTGTACGTACCCTTCGGGACCGAAGGCATCGTAATCTAGGCCTCTCACGGGCTATACTCGTGCAAAGAGGTTGCTCCCTCACCGGTATGCTACTGCATCTGCAGTCCCAACTGGTAGAACAGATGTAGGCCAATAACCTGCACAACATGTAAAATATTAATTACGCAACGCTAGGTTAATGTTATAACTAGGTATATCAAATAACATACTAGCGCCTCATGCCTCCCGGTGTATGGAACAAACCGACCGCCAGCGCGATGAACGGGATTCCCGACGAAAAGTTGGGTGATGCTGCGGTACTAGCCCATATACTCATGCTCATCATCCATACACTCGGGTGGAGGGGGGTGGCAGAATAAGGTCATGCCGCTGGTCCCAAATCTCGATCTGCAACTCTAGCCATGCCTCATATGTCTAGTCAACCCTCGAACGATCTTCCCGCTGGTAATGCGTCCTAATCCAAGTGGGAGGTGGAGGTACAAGTTGCGGTCGACCAAACTGGCAAAGGACTCGCTCGGTGGCATGATGCTCGACAATATCGAGACACATCAATGGGACAGAATAGCTCCACATAAGTCGGTCGGTCGAGAAATAATCGGCCAAACCAGCTATTAGCTCATCGCTGTATGGCCTCCAAATGAACTATTACGTAAAAACAGGAATCGTGAGTATACGCAACACATATAAATCCAGGCCAAGTAAACTTAAGTATTATTACCTGCGCGACCTCCAGCAAATCCAACAAATCCATGCAATAGGGGAGATTATGTCGAGCCTCATACTCGCGTCCTTATCCTCGACTATCAATCCACCTCATAGCTAAAGGGAGAAACAATGGAGGTGATGCATCCGGAGCGATGGGTGGTAGAGGTGGATGCAACTGTAGGAACCGCTCCCAGGCCCAAACCTAATATATAATTAGGACGTAAAATTTAAGGTATATTTTTAGGATGTATGCTATAATGAAGAGAGTATTTGACCATACTTTAACCTGTAGCAGCGCAAAAATCTTGCAACGTCTCACCGGGTGCCCATGCTCGCCCGACACATCTGCCTGTACAAGTAACCAAGAACAGCAACACCCCAGTTGTAATCATGTAAATCATCTAGCCGCTAAAGATGATGAAGAAATCTCAAGCTGACTAGGTTTTCCGAAGAGTTCGGGAATAATACCCCTCGAAGCATAAGCAACAGCAACAACCTCGTGAACCGGTTAATATGAAGATTCGGTGTATCATCCGTAATGTCAGCATGCATCGCCTCCAGATACAGTCGTACAGGCGTTAACTGCAGACGACTAGCCCCAACCAATACACCCGCATTCGCTGGAATGAAACCGGTGAGCCGCTGCAACATCTCCAAGTACTAATCTATTGTATACTCTCTTATGGCATGCGGCAAAGCAACGGGATGTCCATCAACCTGCAGTCCATACAGAACCTCCACGTCTTGCAGCGTGATAGTGGCCTCGCCAACAGGCAAATAGAATGTGTGCGTCTCCGGTCGCCACTGCTCTATTAAAGTTGTGATCAACGACCAATCCAGCTGCAGCTGGCCGATCTCAACAATCCTATAAAAACCCGTATCCTGGAGGCGTCTCACTATATGGGGATGGAGATGGTGGGTCCTAAGAAAGTCCCACATATCGTCCTCTTCTGGCGCGGAATGTCCGGTCCAATAACTGTCCCTCTCATATGTAGGAAGACCTATACTTGGCCCGTAGCAATAGTAGCTCTAGCGAGGCAGGTCCGGAATGAAAAGGCGGAACCTCCATGATGACTACTGTAATTTGAACAATATTAGTTCCATTATTTTTGTTTTTTATTGCTTTAATATATTGCAATACTTTTAATATTACATTTTATTCGATATTTTTACTATATTGTTAATTAGGTTGATACATTTTCAATATTATAATTTTATATTTTATATATTACTTTAATATGTTAGTTTTATTATTGTATATGTTAGTTTTATTATTTTATATGTTTGTTTGTTACTCACTTATTTTTTGCTATAATAAAATCAAATAATTAATTTTCATAACTATACAGGATTTAATTATTAAATATTCATATAACAATACTTAATTTGACAAATATCGTTGTTTCCTCATGTTATTTTCTTACGTTTGTTGACTAGAATTGGAGAGAGTTTGTGTTTGAACTATCAGCTCTTTTGACGTATTTTTGGGTGTAAGATATACTAAAATGAATAATTTCAATAACTACAAGGATACTATGCTAAAGGATACTATGTTTTACTACACCAAAAGGGCACTACACTACACATATGAGCACTACATTAGTCCACAAGATACCACTACAGGGAACTAAACTAACAATTTATCTATTTTACTAATCTTTTAGCAATTCAATAATCTAGAGCGGATAAAAACAATAAATTGATCTAATCGAAAAACAAACACGAAAATATATATACCACAGTAAAAAGTAATTAATTAATATTTTTTAACAATTAATAAAAAAAATTCTAATTTTCTAATCTTTTTAGCACACTAATACTACAGTCTGGATAAAAAATAACAAGTTAGTTAAATCGCAAAATAATCACAAAATAACATAGAGCACATTAGAAACAACTAATATGCATTTTTTATATGAGTTTTAACAAAAACTAAGTCGGAATACTTCGATTTAAAATTTTTGGAAAGTTGAAGATTTGGTGATTTGGAACCGAAACGAGCAACCCACTACGAGATAACGCCTTAGCTAGGATGTGGGACCGAGAATCTTTACTTTTTATGGGACGGGTGGGCTCCAGACGAGCTTTTTCATTGACAATAGGGAGGGGGACCGCTGTATTTTCTATGTTTTAATTGGGGGGGGGGAGTTTCTGGTTTGGTGGGGAACGGAAAGGGATGGTTTTGTATGTTAGTATAACGCCTTTTATTAAGGTGCTATACTATAGCGTCTTAAGAAAAGGCGCTATACCTTCCCGTCTTTTCAACTTCAACTATAGCGCCTTTTAAAAGGGTGCTATACTTAATTGGGCAAACGCCCGTTAAGGTATAGCGCCCTTTAAAAGGGCGTTATTTATAAAATGGTCACCATCTTTTTTTTCTCCATATTTCGGTTCTTTGCATTCAAAAGAACTACATTTTAGTTCCGGAATAATGTAATTAGCAACATCACTTGAGGACGAACTAGTTTCGCTTAGTAGCCGGAGGTCTTGAGTTTGACTCTAAACAAGAGTATTCTATGTTTTTGTGTTTCTATATTTTGCCTTGGGTGTATTGTTGTGCGAACAAATACAGTTGATAGAGGTTGGATAGGAAGATTGAGATAAAATAGGCTGCCTTGTAGAAATTACCTAGAGCCGGAGACAATTGTTCATATTTTCCTTAAGTGTTCTATCGCCCAAAAACCTTTGGGGACAATTAGGTATAATTACAACCAGCTATCAACCAAATAGGGACAACTGGCTTTTATACCTGCGCGATAAGAATCCTTCCTTAGCCAACAAATACCTATCATGGCACAACCTATTTCCATTCGTTATATGGAATTTATGGCTATATAACAATATAAACAACAACTCCAACAGTGTCTCCTTAAAACGGATCATGAACCATGCCATCGAGTATAAGTTACTAACAGAGCGTGAATCAAAGTTGGATAGAAAGATTGAGATAAAATTTCACTGGAATCCGCCCCGTACAGGTTGGTATAAATTGAACATAGACGGGGCTTTCAAAAAGGGTGACACAAGTGGTGGTATATGAGGTGTTTTTAGAAATTCAGAAGGAGATTTAATTTTAGGATTCACAATGAAAACCATCTCAAGAGCTCCCGTCCATACTGAACTCCAGGCCCTCTACCAAGGGCTACACATGTCACAGGAGAGGAAGTTATATCCCTTGAAAATAGAGACGGATGTCACGCAAGTAATTATTTATATCAATGATGGATGTGTAACTTACGACTCTATCATTAAATCATGCAGGTTGTTAATATCCGGAATGGGCATGGTGGTGATTTAGCATAACTTCAGACAAGGCAATGATGTAGCTCATATCTTGGCAAAGCATGCAGAGACTCTTATTGTTTTTAATAAATTATGTCTTTTGTCTATTCCTTCCTCCACCCTATGTCATGGCCAGGATGCTGGCAGACAAGAGAGGAAATGTTTATGTAAAAACAATCTCTATTACTATTTGGAGTCATATAGCCAAAGTTGGTAATCAACATGCAATGCATGGATAATCAGCCTCTCTAGTATTGATCCTGGGGATCATATCTTTCATAAACTCTAATCCTTATTAAATAAAATGTCCAGTTTATCAACAAAAAAAAAATTGATAGAGGTTGTATTCGTTGCACAATGAATATAATTGACACAAATTATATTCGTTGCGTGTCTGAATACAAGTGATACAAGTTGATAACAATTGAACAGTAGCTATGAATGGTAATTAGGCAAACTATAATTACTAGGCTGTGAGAATTTGCAGGAGATGCAAATTTAGGTATGCACCCAATAAGAAGCGAATGATAATGAAGTATGTTGAGAACCATGAGATCTCAGGTGCACGCAAGTTGACTCAGATACCACAGTTATAAAAAAACGTAAGATAATAATTCATTTTGTTCCGGAATAACATATCGAACGAGTCCTTGTTTCATTAGAGAAAACATATTACCTTCCCCAAACCCCACTTGTGGGATTAAACTAGGTTTGTTGTTGTTGTTGTATTTTGTTAACTTTAATTGTAACTATTTTTGTAAAAAAAATTATTTTTAGCGACGACATAATAGTTTTCAACTACAAATTGTAAATTATTTTTGTAAAAGCAAACTTGTCACTAATATATATTTTTGGGGACGAAATATTTTTTGCACATAAAAGGTAGTGTTTAATCACAAAATAATGTTAATTTAACTACGAAATAAATACAATTTTAGAGACAATTGACATTGTTACTAATTAAACTAAATGGTTAATGCCAAGACAGTTTCGTTAGTATTGATAATCTTTTTTGTGACAAAACCACTCTGTTAACTACAAATATTTCATACTTACAAACAAGTTCGTCACAAATACTAGGCATTTGGGAACGAAAAAAAAATTGCCCCTAATATAACTTGATTTAGCGACAAACTACAAAATTGTCTTTGTATACTTTTCGTGACTGTATTTTCGGGGCGAAAGATTGACAATTTTTTTATTTTTTTTTACAAAAGATTTTCTATAACGAAATATGACTTTTAAGTGACAAAATGATTTATCATTGATATTCAAATTTGTTGTACAATTTAGCCATCTTTCAAGTTCCCTCGATTCATCACCTTTCAAACATTAAAATATCTAGAGATTTTTTCCAAAGCCCCTACGCAAGTACATATATTATTGCATTCTTAATTACTTTTACTAACGACTCTTACATGACATTTAAAAAAATCAAAAATTAATCATACCGAAGAAAACCGAGACGATTAAGATAGTTTTAAAAAATCTAATTTTGATTATACAAAATAGAGTGAGTAACCAAAAAATTAGTATGATACGATTTTATAAAATAACCGATCCAATCGAACCATTGACACTCCTAATTTGAACTGTCTTTGCAATTACGCTAATAGCTTTACTTATCTCTCTTTCTCTCTATATATAACTTAGAGAATTTGCAGGAGTTGAAAGTTAGGTATGCACCCAATAAGAAGCGAAGGGTAATGAAGTAATTATATAAGTTGAGAACCATGAGGTCTCATTTTCAAATTCCAGCAAAGGCAAAAATAGCCGAGGCACACACAAACTGACTCAAACATCACATCACAGTTATTGGGAAAAAGGAGGAACATAATAATAAACCATTTTGTTCCCGAAGAACATATCGCACAAGTCTTCGTTTCATTAGAGAGAACATAACATAAAAATGTGAAGACTCGAGATCAAATTGATGATGTATTTGCAAAATCCATTCAAGTTTAAAGATATTTGGAGATTGAGATGAAGACATAGAAGTGAAAAAGAAGAATTGTAAATAAAACGGACACTTATCTGCACTTCTCATCAGCAAGAAATAAACCAAACCAATAAGAACAACATTGTTAAAAACACCATTGCAAACCATAGGTAGTGAAATCAACCTTTGCTTAACGAAAAGCAAAAGGAAAGGAGGAAAGAGTAGAAGATAATAGAATAAACTACATTAACTAAAGACAAGTGAGGGAAAAGGGTGTTCCAAGATTCAATTCTTTGACTCAAGAAACAACATTCCTTCAGACACTTATGCACAGATCAAGGTTTCCAGATAATGGTAGTCTCAGCAATCATGGAAGTGACAACATACGGGTCCATGTTCGAAGCTGGCCTCCGGTCCTCGAAGTATCCCTTCCCCGCCTTCTCTGTATCTCTGCCAACACGAACTGAAGCGCCACGGTTTGCAACTCCCTGAATAAAACAAATGCAGTAACATAAATGACACACTCTAGACATATTAAGATTCTAACTTATATACAACGACACAAACTATTACAGCGTGTTATAGCAGGTTATTGCCAGATTACCATATCAGACCTGTTATGAACAGTCAGTGCACATAAGTTAAACTCTTTCGCAAAATATTTGTAATTGAAATATTCTTGATGCTTGATGTCAACATTGCACTAGAATTGTAGGTGAACAGTAAAGGAACAAAGATTCTTTTTGTAATAAAGAATCAAAAAAGTTCTTCCATCCAAGTGCTGATATAAGGGAAAACCAGATAGCCATTTGGTAACATTGACAATGTAGCTGAAAGTCAATAAAAAACTTGAAGTCCCAAAGCAACCGGTATTGCAGGTTTGAGTGAGCGGAAGGAGATGGAATTAAATGACAATTAATTAGGGAAGACCATAGTTTACGTACCCATTTGAAGGTGTTGATGTTAGCTGTTTCATGTTTTCCAGTGAGACGACGCTCATTGCCTTCACCATATGCAGCAATGTGCTCTTTGTGCCTCAGTCCTAGCTTCTCGATAGCCTTTTTGATCACTTCATACCCTCCGTCAGCCCTCATAGACTTGGTGCTGAAAGAAACATTCCACGTCAATACTCTCACATAGCGAGCGAGAGCGGGGGGAGGGGAGAATTGGACAGAAATATAATCAATTGCAGCACTTCTATCCAAACACGTAATTACTTACTCATAAATCAGTTTCATCACATAATGTTTATCAGTTAAGCCAATAGGCTAATAATCATATAGTACAATAAAAAAACGACTACGTACTCTTACCTGTAGTTTGTGTGAGCACCAGCACCATTCCAATCGCCCTAAAAATCAAAGGGTAAAACATGTACTTCAACATCAGCTTATGGCAAGCAGTATTCAACTATCTGAGCATAGATCAATCCAACATGTCTAAAAAAAGCCTACATTTAAATTAACTTTAAAAAGATAAATAGCAGAAAGCTCACGGGGATAGGCTTTGGGTCGAATGAAACTACGACTCCAGCAATCTCAGCAATCCTCTGTTTAACACCAATACAATAATCAAGTATAACAATCAAAGTCACATATTGTAGGTAAATTTAACAATTGAAATGGCAAGAAATTACAACAGCTAAATATAATACCTCGAGAATGTAACGAGCAGTCCACACCTCATCTCCTGCTGAAATTCCTACTGCAGGCCCAACTTGGAATTCCCACTGCATAAAATTATAGCATTGCTTTATGTTCAACTATGTATATATACATGCAACTAAAGCTTAGATCGGGTACATATAATAAGATCACACTCATTCTGAATTCACTAAACTTTAGATCATGAAATTCGCCTGTCTGAAAAGGAGTCGGGAGATAAAGAATGGGATGCGGAGCTATTTACCTGTCCAGGCATCACTTCTCCATTGATGCCACTGATGTTAATCCCAGCATAAAGACATGCCTTGTAATGTGCGTCAACTATATCACGTCCAAAAGCCTTGTCCGCTCCAGTTCCACAATAGTAAGGTCCCTAAATGCAATAAGAAATTTTTTTTTGAAAACTTTCACCCTTTACAGCAAAGGGAAAAGTAGCAGAATTATCTTTAGCTGTACTTCCAAGATTTAAATAAAAAATTAACTATAGTACCTGAGGTCCAGGAAAACCTCCAATAGGCCATCCAAGAGGCCAATTAATCTCCTTTTGCAGCAAAGTGTATTCTTGCTCAATACCATACCTAATTGGAAAAAACTTTTCCCAACAATCAGGTATCTTCTAAACGAATACGATACTAAAACTTAAGGACTGGAAAAACTTTTTTTCGATTAAAATCTAAATAGAGTTTTCTGCTACCATGTTTCTTCAGCAACAACATCAGGGTTGCTGAATATTTTAGCAGCATGGTGTCTCTTGTTTGTCGGAATAGGTTCACCAGCTGGAGTATAAGCATCACACATGACCTTAAGAAAACAAAAGAACATTAATTACGCACACATTTTAATAGAATCCAGAAATTAACAGTATCTAGTAGGTACAAAAATAGACCAACTCACCAAAATATTGTTGCCCCTCCTGAATGGATCCTTGAAAATTGCTTGAGGACTATTTGAAATTTCATTTTAATATATATATGGTCAGATGATTCTATTCAGAAAGGAATCGAACAATAACAAAATTTAGCAGGCTGAAGGCGACTTACTATAGGATGACTTCACTGTCTTCTCCAGGAGCTTGACCTGTGCTGGACCCATCATAGTTCCATTTGGGAAGCTTTGAAGGATCTTCAACTGGACCCGAAAGAGACTGTAAATAAATTTTTTGTATAAAGTTAGCAATCTTCAAAGCAATTAAAAACGAAAAAAAGGAAATGTTAATCTGAAAATAGATTAATAAAATAATGTAATACCCTGGCTTTGCTCCTGAGGTCCATGCCTGATCCGCCAATCCTGGTTATAAGAAACAAAAATGGCATACCAAGCACAAAGATTAAAATCATAAAAACACAATAAGTGAGAATAAAATTATTCACGGTAACAAAAAAAAAACACTATCTTAATTGAAGTGTATCTGAAGGATTGCGACCGGAAGGGAGCCTTAGCGTAACTGGTAAAGTTGTCATGTGACTAGAAAGTCACGGGTTCAAGCCGTGAAAATAGCTTATTGCAGAATGTAGGGTAAGGCTGCATACAATAAACGCTTGTGGTCCAGCCCTTCCCCAGACTCTGGGGATAATGGGAGTTTAGTGCATCGGACTGCCCCTTTTTTTTCTATCGGAAGGATTGCGACCTTATATCATTCATCGGCCGAAATATGTCCAATGATACTTATCTTCACTTCTTCACTTTATCTAGTAAAGACTAATGGACTAAGGTTAAATTGTTTGGTTTGATATAAACACCGAGTACGAGTAAGTTTTTATTGTACTCTATCCCACTACTTTAAAATGCTAGATAGGCCTTTGTGATCCATGCATAATCCATTTCTAAAAGCAAAGTAAGGGAATGTTTCTTCAATGAAGAAAGAGTAATTTTTAATGTCCTTTTTAAAGAAGAAAAACATATGCCACTATAAATACTATGAAATTAATACGAAAGTAACATATCATAAAACAGGAAAACTACAAAAGAAACAAAAAAACACAAAGAAAAATGAATTGATTGATCGATCACAATAAACACTTCCAATGATATATTCAAAAAATACCATAGTATATACAAAAAGAACAGATCACAACACACAGTAAAATCCTGATCAAACAGGACAACAGTGAAACATAAACCTAATCGTAACAGAAAAGAATCATAAAATTCATAATCATATCAAAAGGAGAGCCGAAAAAATCATTAACAAGATTAATAATTGGTAAAAACGATTAAGAAGAACCTAACCATATGTACTCAGCGATAATCTTATCAGTGGATTCAGTGAGATTAAGGTTGATGAGATCTGAAAGCAGAGACATAATAAAAAGACTTCAAAGAATTATAGTTCTGTTTGTTTTATGAAAAATGAACTAATGATTTTGTGTGATGCAGAATAAGAGTGTCTGGTTTTCTTATAGGCAGTTTCAAGAGGTGTTGATTCTATAAAAACAATCGGCAATTATTACGGATTCTTTTTCTAAATTGAAAAAGGAAAATGATACTTAATTTTTCCATTTTAATAAAATTCTTGAAAATTGGATAAGAGAATTAAATAGGGTTAGTGAGTTGTTCCGAAGAGTAGGTAACTGATAGATGCAGAAGAGAATCCATTTGAAGATTCTTGTATATTTTACCGGTTAACTGATATGCCGGTCTTATATAATCCATAAATTATTATATGCTGGTTATTAATAAATAAGTATGAGTATTTCCTTAAGGATGGCATATTTTAAGAATATTTTTGTCTTTAAATACCTCATATTTTTAGAGAGAAAAAAAACATCATATTGCAAATATATGTATTCTTATTACGGTGTTAATAATACTATACTGGTTTATGGTATTTATTATGCAAAGTTTGATATAAAAAATCATGTTATTAGTTTGAAGAGATTTCATTAGTAATACATATTCTGTACTTGATGCTAAATGTTATACTCCATCTATTTCGTCTTAATTTTAAATTTTTCTTTTTATTCTAATGATATGATTTTATGATCTGTACAAATATTATGACATATTTAATATCAAAATTTCTAAATATATCTTTAATATATGCTAAAAGTTGTTATGTCTTTCTAAAATTTCATTCTCAAACAACCATTGCTGTATAATTAAAATGGGGAGAATAAATAACTGATCTTATACTTATTTTACTCACATTCAATTCAATGTTTATATCAATTCTATGAATACATATTACATGTCTATATATGCATTGATATTACTAAACTATATATCACTTCAACTTATCACTTAACGATGATATATTAGGTCTCATTTGTCTTTTAAGATTAAGACATCTGAAGTTGAATACACATCTGAATATCAAGATGTGCACTAAGATTCAGAGTACATTTGAATCGAAATACACATATGAATATTAAGATATGTATTAAGATATGAATACTAAATGATTAAGACTGTTTATTTTTTAACATCTGAATATATAAAATTTATCTTTATTTGAAAATTAATAAACATAAAATTTAAATAAAAATACTAATTAATCTAATATTCTATCAATAAAATATATATTGTTTAAAATATGGTAGTTAGTGATGGTGATCGCTAACAGTGGTGCTTGAGAATGTCGACTAGAGGCGATGGTTGGTGGTGATTTTGGCTGATGGTGTGATAATTGATAGCGGTGGTTAGTAGCAGTTGTGGTTGTGATTGAGGAAGGTGGTAGTAGTTTATATGGTGGGCAATCCAGCATGACAATTGATGGTGATGGGGTGGTTAGTTGTGGTAGTCGAGGTGGATGTGTTTGTGGTTGTGGTTGAGAATGATAGTGGCGGGGGTAGTGGGGATGGTGGGTGGTGGTTGTCGATAATGGTAGCGACTTGGTGATGGTGGTGGTCGTTGAGTATGGTGGTGGTGGGTGGCATAGTGATAGTTGATAATGGTAGGCGGTAGTGAAAATTAATAATTAATGTGGATGATAGCATCTTAATGAAATTAAGTCATTGTTATAGATCTTAATCATACAAATCTATTCAGACGCATTAAGTGGTTGTAAAGGAAAAAAAAAAAACACCCTTAGTTATTAAGATCTGAATGATTTAAGATTCAAACTTTAAAAACGAACGCACTTAAGGTGTATTTGGTATGAAGAAAAACATTTTCCGGAAAATATTTTCCAATTTTCTCATGCTTGGTTTAGTGAAAATTAATAATTAATGTGGATGATAGCATCTTAATGAAATTAAGTCATTGTTATAGATCTTAATCATACAAATCTATTCAGACGCATTAAGTGGTTGTAAAGGGAAAAAAAAACACCCTTAGTTATTAAGATCTGAATGATTTAAGATTCAAACTTTAAAAACGAACGCACTTAAGGTGTATTTGGTATGAAGAAAAACATTTTCCGAAAAATATTTTCCAATTTTCTCATGCTTGGTTGGCTTAAATGTTTTGGAAAATATTTTCCTTATGAACTAATTTTCCTTCAATTGGAGGAAAATATTTTCCTTATCAAGAGAAGGGAGAATCTTTTCCAAAACTCCTTCTCATTCTTCCCTACCCTCACCAACTCACCCCACCTCCTCTCCAAAAAAGGTTTTTTTTTTTCAAATTTCAGTTTTTCCGTTACCACCCACCCTACTACCCCACCCCACCCTACCTTATCCCCACCCCTCCTCCCCCGATTTCTTTTATAATATATTTTTCAGTTTTAGTTTTTTTTTTATCGATTTAAAGGTTCAAAATTTTACAAGTTCCAAAGTTATCAGTTTGGAGATTTATGTGTTTGGAAGTTTACATGTTTAGAAATTATAAAGTTTACGAGTTAGAAATTCCGTGGTTTCGAAAGTTTAGCGGTTCGAAAGTTTATGAAAATGTGAGTTCTGAAGGTTGTTGGTTTGAAAGTTTATGGCTTCATGTTTATTATATCTAAATTGTTTATAAATACTCTTGAGAAGTCATTTTCTTTAATTTGCGTACCAAATACCGAAAAATAAATAAGATTACTACTTGTTTTTCAAAAAAATATTTACTACTTGTTTTACGAAAAATATTTTTCGTTGTACCAAACACATCCTTAGTGTCTGAAATCTGAATAATTAAAATTTAACCTCCGGCGAGGAAAGTTTTTGTGGATAAGTGAATCTGGGTGACATATTACCGATTCAACCGGTGTACGTTTCGTGGTGGTACAATGATTCAGCTCATAACTGGCAAGTACGTTGGAGTCTCGTCATCATTTGGGTCCCCCTGATTCCTTGAATCTCTCAAATTTTATGAGTCCTACTTCAACAGGATTCTTCTTTTCTCCTTTCTGAATCTTCAATTGTATCATAACGCTCCACGCGCGAATAGATGATATACATTTAACATGATGTTATATTATCAATATTTAAAAAAAATAAAAATTATAATATTAATATATACAATTAAATTTTTCTATAACAGTCTCGCTTGCTTCGAATATTTTGGTTACATAATAAAGTGTTATGGTAGAGAATACATATTATAATATAACATGATAAGTTGGTTCCAAAGAAAGTTGACCGTTATATTGAATTCTTATTATAGAGAAAGTTGATTGTAATTGAAAGTTAATTCGACATAATAAAAAGGCAGAATAACTTCCTGGCCACTTAAACTTGTAGGGTTTTTAAAAGCCGATAAGAAAGTTGATTGTAATTGAAAGTTAATTCGACATAATAAAAAGGCAGAATAGCTTCCTGGCCACTTAAACTTGTAGGGTTTTTAAAAGCCGATACATGAATTTTCAACTTTCTCATTTGAACACTAGAACTCATTTTTCGGTAACTAATAAACACATTTGACCGTTGACCATGCGTGCGTGTATTACATATACACATATATATCCATCCAATTAAAATAACCAAGTGGATGTTTTACGCGTCAAAGCCGCGAAAACCCTAACCCACAGATCAGGGTCCTCTCTTTTATTCCATAGACCGATCCCCCTCCCCTCGTTTTAACCTCTCTCTGACCAAACCCTAAACCCTGCTGTAAGCCTGGGTTACCAATGGGCTAACAATCACTCATCCCCTTCCATAATCAATCATAATCACTTGCCCACTCTTTTTGTTTTCGATAATTATATGTTAATTTTGGTTTTTGATCGAGTTTAGTTTGGTCCGTGTTTTCGATTCCAATAACGTTATATGATCGGAAGATTCATTTGTCTCTTGTCGATTCCATCATTTTCACGGTCTGAAAAAAAGAAAAAAAATTAGAAATAGAGCTTTAAATTTTACAAAATGGAGGAATGAAGCTTCAGATTTTAAAAAAGAGAGGAATAGGGTATTTTAGAAGGAATAAATAAGAAGATGCTTAAATACAACCCATTTGTACCGTTGGGCATTGGGAAGGGGGCTTTCACACTCCTATGTGTCGTATTCACGCATCCTGCTGATTAGGATCAATTAATGCCACATGGACATGATTAATGGTCAAATGTGTTTATTAGTTAACAAAAAAATAAGTTCGAATGTTCAAATAAAAAAGTTAAAAGTTTATGTATCAATTTTTAAAAACCCTACAAATTTAAGTGGTGAGGAAGTCATTCTAAAAACCACATGTGTGGATAGACATTGTTTAATGCTTTTCGGAAATCATATGTTTGCAACGACTTTTTAAGTGGATGGATTGTGTGGATAGACATTGTTTAATGCTTTTCGGAAATCATATGTTTGCAACGACTTTTTAAGTGGATGGATAATTACGGATCCTGCATGCTTTTACTTTAGTACACCAAGGGGTCGTGTTTGGTAGGGTGCATAAGAATGATGCTGAATATGGTGTATTAGTAATGCTGGTATTAATTATGCTTGTATTAGTTATGCTGATATTAGTTATGCTGACATATTTCTTATCCATTGTTTGGTTTGATGTATTAAAGTATTGCACAATTTCTAAAAGAATTATTTGTTTATAAAAATGCCCTCAAATCTAGTCCACACTCTAACTTTTTAAAAGAAACATATGTTGAGAAATTTTTTTATATGAAAAAGTTTTAAAAAATTATTTTATTTGTCTACCTATATTGTAAAATAAAATTAAATATTTATTTATAAAAAGGAAATATGCTAAGTATTTATTTATTTACTAGGGATATAATTTTATTTCTTACTATTTGAATTATTTTGAACTTGCATTAATATACTAACTAGTATATTTTAATAAAACATAAATTTTGAAGGACAATTTTATCTTTAACTAAGCTAATGCATGCATTAAAATCCATTGCATTGCTAATACCATTGTTTTCTATGCATTAGTTATGCATATGATAATACCAAATAGGATGTATAACTAATGCCTGCATAACTAATGCATAAATTCAAAATATCTACCAAACAATATATTATCAATACACAAAGCTAATGCATGCATTAATTTATCTAATGCATCCTACCAAACGACCCCTAAGTAATTAAGAAAGTGAAGTGCGTGAATTTGAATTATTAAAATGCTTATAAATAGGACGAAAAAAGTACTTTAGTGCTATTTTTATTGCCATAGAATAGAATACTTTTTTTTATTTGCTAAGCTCATGTGACAGGCTTGAGATCCAGTTGTGAAGAGCTAACTGATACAAAAAAAAAAAAGGATTGTTTAACCTAAATTATTAAAATTTTATAATCTATTTTAGTTTTACTTATTTTAGAATAAAGAACATACGAGGCGATGAAAAGGGACATTAGAGGATCAGAGAGATGGTAAAAGATAAGTAAATTTCTCCTAAGTGTGTTAGACTTTCGTTGAAAACCTCATATTCCTTATAATTTTATAAATTTGTTATAGCTTTACTTTTCGCATAATTTTATTTCTATTTTTCCAATCTTAGGGAACTGAAAGGAACGCGCCTTTGTTGAATGTAGGGAAGCAATGTATAATAGGGTCACGGAGTTATTCAACATTGGATGCTTACGTGGCAGATTACTTGCCACTCGACGCATCTCGCAGCTTTAAAAGGACAAATCGAAGAGTCCGAAACTTTTTTGATGTTTTTTTGAATAAAAAATACGTTTTTAATACTACAAAAAAAAATTACATAACTAGGTAAAACGCAGTACTATACTGCATTTTACTTTAATGGAAAATTAGCTGTTATAAAAGGCAGTATAGTACTGCGTTTTACTTAAAAATTATTTTTTTAAAATTAATTCGCAGTACTATACTACATTTTACTTTAACGCAGTACACAACATTTGTTTTTTTGTAAAACACAGTATAATACTACTTTTTACACTGAAACGTACTATTATACTGCATTTTACTCTGATTTTTGGCCCCACCAATTAACTGACATAACAATAATTTAAATACATAAAACGTAATATTGTATTGTGTTTTATATAGAAAAATTCTACACCCCAAGCTCGGACTTGCCTTATTTAAAGGCGTTTCAATTTTATGAAAATCCATTCAATACTAAACTTCAAACTTACGTTCATACTTCCCTCTTCTTCTTATCAATCATTTTTTTACAAATGTCTAAAGTGGCAAAAATAAGGGTTTCACTATATTGGGGGGGGGGTGAGGTTGTGCTGGAGAATAACTCTGTGAGGTATAGCTCACCTCCACAGTGTCATGTTAAATTGCCGCTTACTATGGAGTACGATAAATTGGTATAGTTGTTACGTAAAAAAAATGAGTGATAGGAGGCATTCAGTTAACCTTAAAGTAACCGGTAGATTCCGTATTCAGTGACTCCGCAGGGATTTGCTTATTATTCTGAGTTTAACATCGAGGATGATCAAACTTTTAGATATTTTTTGCGGATTTCGGATGAATATAGGAAATTTATTGTAATAAAATTATTGGAAATGTACGTCAAGGTGGAAGACGTTCCCAATAATGAGGGCGTGCATAGTAGGGATAACCCCCAGTTGTCGAGTGGTTATTCTGGAGCAGTTTTTGCAGGACAGATTGGTGATGAAAGAGCTTGCCTTGATTTAAACTTGTCACCACCGGCGAATGAGCAGCCACAAAATAATTTTTCGACTTTATATAATCAACAAGACGACTGGTAAACTTCAATTTTACTATGCTTTAGCGATGTTTATTTTATGTTTTAATTGGATTTGTAGTAACACTCATATTATTCATAGGGGGTACCGTCCGAATATGAATTTTACAAGTTATGACCCCGCCCCTAGTTGGAATATGCGTAGTTCTGGAGTATTGGACCACAGTGGTCCATCCGGAAGTCATCACCAACAAGAAAATATCCATCATGAAACGTCAAGACAGTACGACTTGTAAGTAAAATGATATAGCTATATCTAAAGTATTTATCTAGTTGGGTAACTTATCATTTTGTTCTTTTTGTGCAGTGAAAACGAGCTTTTTGAAGCTCCTGACCTCACACAGTTGCCCATAAACGACGTATTTACTCGTGATTTGGCAGATGCGCAGAGTCAGGAAGATGATAGTGATTATGACAACAATGCAGATGAGTCTGAGGATGACACACCCTTCCATGATGAGGGTGATGATGGGGAGGAAGTGAATATTGAACCTGAGCTGACGAGGGAGCATGTTCCTCCACCTCCCGCTAGACCAAGAGTGTACGAGTCCCACGTGCCATTTCATGATCGGAATATTCTCTACCTTGATAATTTGCCAAACATGCCGAACATGGATGCCCTAACAAGGGATGATGATGAATATCAGTCAGCGATGTGGGATGAGTTTCGACTAGCTGTTCTGACAAAGGGCATGTATTTCCTCGATAAAGCTCGCCTAATTAGGGCTGTAAAAATCTATAGTATAAAAGAGTGCCGTGAGATGACGATAAGTGAGTCAACTACGGAGAAATACAAGGCTGTATGCCCTAGAGACTTTATGGGTTGTCACTGGATGTTGCGTGCCACCAAGAAGAAATCAGGTTTGTGGAAAGTGGGTAAATTTATTAGCGAGCACAGATGTGAAATGGACACATACAATGAGAATCACTTCAACTTGGATGTGGACTTGATTTCTCTTGTCTTGATTCCATATTTGGAAGTGTCCATTAGGTTCAAGATTAAAGAGTGTATTACAGCCGTCCACCAGGAGTATGGTTGTACTATAACCAAAAGAAAGGCATATCTCGGTCGCAAACGTGCCTTTGAACTTATTTATGGCGACTGGGATAAGTCTTTTTCAAATCTGCCCAGGTACATGGCCGCACTGCAACACTTTAACCCCGGGACTGTTGTTGAATGGAGGCGTGAGCGGAGTCCGGACAGACCCGAATATATTTTCAACTATGTGTTCTGGTCATTTAAACCAGCAATTGATGGTTTTGTGCATTGTCGTCCTATTATTTCCATAGACGATACTCATGTCTATGAAAAGTATGATATTAAGCTTTTGATTGCAGTTGCAGTAGATGCCAATGGGCAAATATTTCCACTAACTTTCGCCATATGTGCCAACGAAAGCGAAGAGACGTGGCCGCTTTTTTTGAACCACTTGAAGCAGCACGTTATCAAACAGCGTTCAGGTATTTGTCTAATATCTGATCCAGAGGCGGATTCAGTGTGAGAGTTACGGGTTCAATTGAACCCATAACTTTCGATGCGGAGTAGAAATTTATATGTAAAAATTCATTAAAATTGCAAAAATATTAGATTTGAACCCATAACTTTAAATTTCAATGTTAAAAATCTTAAAAATTGAACCCATAGAATTTAAATCCTGGATCCGCCTCTGATCTGATCGACATGGTGGTATTTTAAGTTCTGTACGTCACTTGCGTGAATGGCAGGAACCATATGAATACCACCGTTACCGTGTGCGTCACCTGAAGGCCAATTTCCAGAAGAAATATCCTGACAAGGCCTTGCATGACTTAATATGGATGGCTGCAACTGAGCACCAGCAGTGCAAATTCACGAGGCGCATGGAAGCGATCCGGCAGTTAGAACCACGAGCCTATACTTGGTTGATGGGGCATGAGCTTCACATGTGGACATTGCATGCTGATGGCGGCAGATGATGGGGATCCCTCACTACAAACGTGTCGGAGTCATTCAACGGCTTGTTGAAGTCTTCCCGTGGACTGCCTGTCACTGCCATGGTCCGCATAACATTCAAACAGAGTGCAGAGAGGTTTGTTGAAAGGCATGCAGCTGCATCAGCATTGATGGACAGGGGTGTTCAATTTATGCCAATACCCATGAAAAGATTTGAAAGGTCTAGGAGGCGAGCACAATGGCATTCATTTCTTCAGTACGATCATGAACGGGGTATTTTTGAAGTTAAGATCGCTATCCGCGGACACTGTGGGAATAATCTACAGATGGTGAATGAAAATAAAAGGTTATGTTCATATGGAAAATGGACCATCTACCACATGTCGTGCGCACATGCATTGAAGTGCTTTCAACAAGTTGGCTATGGGGCAACAAACTATATTGATAGGCAATATAGTGTTGCTGCATACGTAGACACGTATTGTGGGAAGTTGCAGCCATTAGGTGCTGAGCATTATTGGCCGCCAGAAACTTTTAAGATGGTATGTAACAAGGACTATTTGCGCAAGCTGCAAGTGCAAAAGAGAACGCATATACAGAACCAAATGGATGTTGGTGACACCGTTTATGCGCGTAAATGTGGCATATACTCGCAAACAGGACACAACCGTCGTAAATCTCCTTTAGGTGGTGTGCGTGGTAGTGGTAATCCGCCTCCTGGTACAAGTTCGTCGAATGTACCCAACTATCAAGGATACCCCTAGTCTTTTGTTTTGGTATTATTATTTGTAATACGTGTTTGTACTTGTGTATGTTGCAATATATATAAAATAAAATTATGTTCCACAATCTGGAATGAGTGGAGAAAAAACTGTTTAATTGTAGAAAAATTTAATATGTAAAGCGTGGTTTGATAGTTTCATATAACAACACAAACACTTAAACTTAACTTCCACTTCAATTAAAATAAAATTTAGTACACATACATGCCATACATGCCAATACATGCCACTTCAATACATGCCATACATGCCACTTCAATTAAAATAAAATATTACTACAACACAAACACAAACATAACAGGCCAACATAATAAAAATACATGAAATATGAAAAATACACTAAACACATACATGACAATGTTTAGTCCCGGTTGCCATTTATTCTCCGCTCCAACCACTTAAATCGTTCTTCCATTTGTTCTTTTTCTTCTTCTACCTCTTTCAGTTTCGCCTTCACCTCCGCAAGTTCTCGTTTATATTTTTTTTACGTTCCTTTTGTGCTTCGCAATTCCATTGTGCTTTCCATTTTTCTTCTCCCACCTCCTTCAGTTTCGCCCTCATTTCTACAAGAATTCTATCGCTTTCTCTTTGTGTTTCCCGTTGGCATAAACACATATTATGAAGAAACTGCAATTGTTCTCTGTAGCATTCCTGATAACATGGTTCATCAACCCATTCCTCAAAATCACAAATAGGTTTGCCGGGAACCTTGTATAACTGGTTCATACAGCACCAGTAGCGGCGTCCGACTTCACCACCGTCCCAACAATTTTGCATCGAGCATTCTTTTCCACAGTTGCACTTTGGTGGATGAAGAGGTTGAGCCATTTAATGAAATATTTGCTTTTAGTAAAAAAAACCTTACTTTTAATGAAATATTTGCTTTTACTAATTTTTGAGCACACAAAATAACTACAATGAGGCCTTTATTTTTAGGCGAGACAAAATACATAAAGCGTGATATAATACTGCGTTTTATGGAGTTGTCTTGTCATTTTGAAAAAGATGAAAACCATTTGAAAAAGCTGCTTTATTGCAGAAAAATTTAATATATAAAGCGAGGTATAGTACTGTGTTTTATGGAATTGTCTTGTCGTTCTGAAAAAGATAAAAACCATGTGAAAAAAGCTGCTTTATTGCAGAAAAATTTAATATATAAGCGTGGTATAGTACTGCGTTTTATGGTTTTAGTTATCCTTTATGCAGTGATGGTTTTAGTTCTACTGTTTGTTTTTGTGTTACGTTTGCAATGTTTGTGTTTCTTGTGTACTGTTTAAGTAAAATTGCTGTTCAAACACAATTAAAATAAAAAAGTAGTTAAAAGATAATTGTTACCATTATTTACATAATGCACTATTTACACAAAGTAAAAATATCAGTAAATCAGTGAGTCCCGCAGCCTGTGTGCTTCAGTGCTACTGCCGGTCTAAGTCGCATCCCCTGCCGCCCGGGTACACTATCTGGATCATCATCATCAAGTCGCCTCTTTATGTGAGGATGTGCAGCAACATCGACACTACAACTGGCAGGATCGGAAGAATATGCCGTCGGGCCGTCAGCAACCTACAAAACAAGTGGTAATCTTAGCTTGTGAAAAAGTATATTTGTATTGTACGTGTTGAGTCAAAAAATATTTTCTCATCGTGGTCTCGTCGGCCGCTTGAGTATATGCATCCGTGGTGTCCTCATCAAAGCATGTAATGGCCTCAAAGATGGGCTGGGACAAAACCTACATAAGAAAGTTAAAAATTAATTAATGTCAGCTCATTAAGGAAAAGAAAACAAATTGAAATTTTAAAGTAATACAAACATACCTACGCCTTTGGTAGATCCGCATCAACTGCCGGGGATGAGGCATAACTCAACCTGCGCCCGCCATCCATATCCCAGGTGGGCCGATCCTCAGCTGCGATAGATGGGCATGCAAAGTACTGGTCTACATCCCCGTCGAATGTACCCGTGATCAACAGTGCTCCTGACGGGGTAACCTGCGATGCTGGCAGAGATAGCTGAAGGCTGTACGAAGGCATGCTGCTGGAAGGCTCTTCTACCCGAGGTATATAACTCGGCTGATCATCTCCAAGCGTCTCAACTCCAAAGTCTTCATCATTTCCTTCAACAGGTGGGTCGACAGGTGCCTCAACGCCCCCTTGCTGGGGACCACCTCCTCGCCGTCCCCCGCGACCCCGTGGGGCACCCCTGCCTCGTGGGGCACCCCTCCCTCGTGCCCTACCCCTGCCTCGTGGGACACCCCTACCCCGATGGTAGTCCTCTGGCGCTGCATACTGAGCCTCATGGTCCAACCTCGCGACATCTCTCTCCTGAAACAGGGTCCGACGAGCCAACTGTGCCATCTGCCGGCCATAGTAAACGACTGTAGGGATGTCAGTATGCTGCTGCATCTCCTGTCCCAACTGGTAGAGGTGATGATGCCCAATAGCATGTGAAATATTTAAAATATTAATTAAATAACGCTATATCACAATTATACGATATTAATAAGCCAAAAAACATACCAGTGCCTCGTACCTTCCGGCGTACGGTCTGTAGCGCTCACCAAGTACATGAATGGGGTTCCCGATAATCAGTCGGGTGTGACGGCGGTACCATGATGCATACAGATGAATAGTGGCCTCCTGGGTAAATGTAGGTGCTGGCAGAATACGGTCAGCTCGCTCCTCCCAAATATGGACCTGTTGCTGCCATCCCATATATATATCGTCCAGCCTGACACGGTCATCCCGCTGATAGTGTGTAGCCACCCATCCAGGCTCCCCCAGTATAGGCTGGGGACGGTGAAACTGGTGAAGCACACGCTCTGTGGCATGATACTCAACCATATCGAAGAAGATCATCGGGACGGAGGTGCTCCAAAGCAGTCGATCGACTGAGCAATAAATGGGAAACTAAGCTAGCAACTCGTCGTTGTATGGCGTCCATATGAACTACCAAATAATAACATAAAAGTGAATATGCGCAACACAACTCAATTTAAAGCAAGTATGTGCAGGTACATATTTACCTGTTCGTCCACCAGCATATCTAGCACATCTCTGATAAGGGGGAGATTATGATGAGCATCGGTATCTCGGTAGTTCCCACGCCGGAGAATCCACCTAGAAGCTAGAGGGAGAAACGAATAAGCCTCACCGGGAGCAAGAGGTGGTAGAGGTGGATGCAACGGCATGATCCGCTGCCAGGCCCAAACCTAAGATAAAAGGTTGATGTAAAATTTATGAGTCATTTCGACCATATAGAATTCAGAGTAATGAACAGAGTATTCGAAAATGTTGCCACCTGTAGGAGTGACAGAAAATCACATATGTCCACCGCTGGGCCCATGCTCGACCGGCACATGCTCCTATACAGGTATGCGAGAATAGTAGCACCCCAACTATACTGGGGTAAATTATCCAGCTGCTGAAGATGATGGAGAAAACACTTACTCATGAGACTTCCCGAAGTGTTCGGGAACAAGACATACCCAAAAAATAGGAGCAGCGCCAACCACGTGCCTCTCAATATGGAGATCCTCCGTCTCACCGGTAATGTCTGGATGCAAACAACCATATGATCTCTGATGGCTGACAAAGCAACGCGACTGCCCCCAGCGTCACCCTGAGATCTATAACCAGTAAAATGCCCCATCATATCCAAAAACTGTGCACGCGTCATGGATCTAATGTACTGGGGCAGTGCCACGGCCTATCCATCTACGCGCAGCCCGTACAAAATCTGAACATCCTCCAACGTGATGGTGGCCTCTCCAGTGGGCAAGTGAAAAGTGTGCGTCTCCGGTCGCCACCGCTCTACCAAGGCCGTGATGAGAGACTAATCAAGCTGCATCCGTCCAAGCTCAAAAATCGTATAGAAGCCCGTAGCCTATAGGCGCGCGACTACGCGGGCATGGAAAGGATGCTCCACGATGAACTCCCACAAATTGTCAAGTCTCCTAGGGCGGAGAGCCTGCATCGATAGCTGTCCCTCCCATACAAAGGAGGATCTATGGTCGCCCTACACACTGGTAGCTTATCCTCAGTAGGTCCAGGATGCGCAGGCGGAGGAAAGTCCATGTCGTCTACTATAATTTAAACAAAATTAATTGTGTGTGTTAGTTTAAGGAATTAAATAATTAATTATGTTTAATATTGGACTGAATAATTATGTATGGGTTTCAGGCTAGATATTTGAGGCCCGATAGCACCAAGTTATCCTTAGTTAGTATGCGTGTCAATTTCAACATTTTTAGAATTTTGTTAGTTTAAGGAATTAAATAATTAATTATATTTAATATTGGACTGAATAATTATGTATGGGTTCCAGACTCGATATTTAAGGCCAGGTAGCACCGAGTTATCTTTAATTATTATGCTTGTCAATTTCAACATTTTTAGAATTTTGTTAGTTTAAGGAATTAAATTAAAAATTATTGAATTGGACTGAATAATTATGTATGGGTTCCAGGCTCGATATTTGAGGCCCGATAGCACCAAGTTATCTTTAATTACTATGCGTGTCAATTTCAACATTTTTAGAATTTTGTTAGTTTAAGGAATTAAATTAAAAATTATTGAATTGGACTGAATAATTATGTATGGGTTCCGGGCTCGATATTTGAGGCCCGATAGCACCAAGTTATCTTTAATTATTATGCGTGTCTATTTTAACATTTTTAGAATTTTGTTAGTTTAAGGAATTAAATAATTAATTATATTTAATATTGGACTGAATAATTATGTATAGGTTCCAGGCTCAATATTTAAGGCCCGGTAGCACCGAGTTATCTTTAATTATTATACTTGTCAATTTCAACATTTTTAGAATTTTGTTAGTTTAAGGAATTAAATTAAAAATTATTGAATTGGACTGAATAATTATGTATGGGTTCCAGGCTCGATATTTGAGGCCCGATAGCACCAAGTTATCTTTAATTATTATGTGTGTCAATTTCAACATTTTTAGAATTTTGTTAGTTTAAGGAATTAAATTAAAAATTATTGAATTGGACTGAATAATTATGTATGGGTTCCGGGCTCGATATTTGAGGCCCGATAGCACCAAGTTATCTTTAATTATTATGCGTGTCAATTTTAACATTTTTAGAATTTTGTTAGTTTAAGGAATTAAATTAAAAATTATTGAATTGGACTGAATAATTATGTATGGGTTCCAGGCTCGATATTTGAGGCTCGGTCGCACCAAGTTATCTTTAATTATTATGCGTGTTAATTTCAACATTTTTAGAATTTTGTTAGTTTAAGGAATTAAATTAAAAATTGTTGAATTGGACTGAATAATTATGTATGGGTTCCAGGCTCGATATTTGAGGCCTTGTAGGACCAAGTTATCTTTAATTATTATGCGTGTCAATTTCAACATTTTTAGAATTTTGTTAGTTTATGGAATTAAATTAAAAATTATTGAATTGGACTGAATAATTATGTATGGGTTCCAGGCTCGATATTTGAGGCCCGGTAGCACCAAGTTATCTTTAATTACTATGCGTGTCAATTTCAATATTTTTAGAATTTTGTTAGTTTAAGGAATTAAATTAAAAATTATTGAATTGGACTGAATAATTATGTATTGGTTCCAGGCTCGATATTTGAGGCCCGGTAGCACCAAGTTATCTTTAATTATTATGCGTGTCAATTTCAACATTTTTAGAATTTTGTTAGTTTAAGGAATTAAATTAAAAATTATTGAATTGGACTGAATAATTATGTATGGGTTCCAGGCTCGATATTTGAGGCCTGGTAGCACCAAGTTATCCTTAATTATTATGTGTGTCAATTTCAATATTTTTAGAATTTTGTTAGCTTAATAAATTAAATAATTAATTATGTTTAAAATTGGACTGAATAATTATGTATGAGTTCCAGACTCGATATTGGAGTTAATTTTACAACATATATTAATTTGTTACTTTTGTAAATTTATTGTTATAAATTAAATAATTAATTTTTTAAAGTGTAATTGGATAGAGTTTGCAGTTACTACATACTTAAACTACATAGACTCTACGGTAAAAGGTTATACGTTTTACTACGCTAAAAGGCTCTATATTTTACTACGCTAAAAGGTTCTATATTTTACTACACTAAAAGGCTCTATATTTTACTACAATAAAAGGCTCTATATTTTACTAAGCTAAAAGGGTATTTATTTTACTACGCTAAAAGGTCACCATTACATATAAAAACAACTAACATAAAATACAAATATGAACAACAAACAAAATAAATAATATTAATTTTTTAACAATACAAATAATTTATCAAATTTTAATAATTTTTTGTACCAAAGCTAATAAATCAATCCGGGTATAAATAAGATACAAATTTAAACACAAACATAACACAAATTAACATGGAAACACATTAAACAATACAAATATGCATGTACTATACGAGTTTCGACATAAACAAAATTGAAATACCTCGATTTAAGTTTTTTAAATTTGATTGAAATCGAATTTTTGCACCCGAAAGAAGGAATCCAAAGCTTGTCTTGTGTGTGGGACCTATACTCCTTGCTCTTTAGGTGACAGGTGGGGCCCAAAAATTTTTTCTTTTAACTTTGACGCGGGGGGGGGGGGGGGGCAGCAGAATCCGAAATTTTTTAATGGGGTTCGTCGGTTCTGTGGTCCAAGGAAGAATAAGGAGCTTTATTATATTAAAGCAATTCGCAATATTATACTGCGTTTTAGGTTAAAACGCAATATAGTACTGCGAATTGCTTTAATATAATATAGCCGGGCCTAGATTTTAAGTAAAACGTAGTATAGTAATGCGAATTAGTTAAAAAAATAAATTTTAAGTAGAACGCAGTATTATACTGCGTTTTACTTTAACGACTAACTTTCCATTAAAGTAAAACACAGTATAGTACTGCGTTTTACCTAGTTGTGTAACTTTGTTTTAGCATTAGAAACGTGCTTTTTGTCCAAAAAAACATCAAAAAAGTTTCGGACTCCAGGTTGAACGGTTCAAGTTGACATGTTTGACCATTATTTATATGCATTAATTTTGTTTTTCCTTTTCTTCTTTAATCATTTTGGCATTGGAAGTTACTTTTCTATTGTATGACAAATAATTTGGCAATTAGTAATTATGATGTCTTTAAATTCTATGCACTTCAAAAGTTTTAAAAATTGTAGTGGCGCCCTATTTGGTCGTCCACATTTAATCTGTACCCATTATTTATTAATTATACATATTAGTTAAACAACTTCTAGCATTTTTCTCCTCCTCCTTCTTCTTCTTCTTCTTCTTCTTCTTCTTCTTCTTCTTCTTCTTCTTCTTCTTCTTCTTCTTCTTCTTACCAGTGATTTTATATGGTGTTTGTGAACATATTTTAAGTTAGTTTATGATATTGTGCTGAGCTATTGTGGTGCTTTATTTTTCGCTAATGTTTAGGGTTTCTTCTTTTCCTTTTTCTTAATTGCAAAACGTGTTCGTTAGATTTATTGTCTTTTTAATAAATTGATGAATGAAGTTTGTTCTTGATGATATTTGGAGGTTATGTTTTCAAATGTGAGCTTATTTGGAGTAGATTTATGTATTAAATTGTATATTAGATTGTTAAAATTCGAAGAACAAATTTCTTTTCCTGGGCAATTTGCACTTCAGGGCTATTTGGCCTTAAGTGCATGAAAACGTTGGTGCCCTTTAGACCTTTTGGCTTAAGTACATCTGAAGTGCAATTTTTCACTTAAGACTTATTAACCTTAAGTGTAGGAAAATATTTGTTGAACTTCAGACCTTTTGGCCTTAAGCGCATCTGAAGTGCAATTTTTAACATCAGATTTATTGGCCTTAAGTGCATGAAATCATTGGTTCCACTTAAGACCTATTTGGCGTTAAGCGCATCTGAAGTGCAATTTTTTACTTAAGTGTAGTAAAATATTTGTTGCACTTCAGACCTATTGGCCTTAAGTGTAGTAAAACATTTGTTGCACTTCAGACTTTTTGGCCTTAAGTGCATCTCAAGTGTAATATTTCACTTCAGATTTATTGGCCTTAAGTGTAATATTTCATCTCAAATAATTGGTTGCACTTCAGACCTATTTGGCGTTAAGTGCATCTGAAGTGCAATTTTTTCACTTCATACTAATTTTTTTTAACTTTAGACCAGATAAGACTAAAGTTGATCGTAAAGTAGGTAGGCTTGCAATTTTTTTTTTGCAAAGTGGGTATAGATTCAATTGTGACCCAAAACTGGGTATAGATCTAAAAGCCCCTCAGTTTTATAGGTTGATAGTTTAAAAAATCTTTATCCCATTATAAATAATAACCTGCAAGGATGTTCGAGTTGGTCGAATAGGAGATCCCCTAAATGAGAGGCCATAGGTTCAAAATTCCATGTATGCTTTCTCGGTCGAGCTTATCGCACAGAATTTATCTAGTGCGATTTATATCTCTAGTATGATATGCGAGCGGCTGATTCCTTAGAATTAATTTACGAGTTATCAATGGTAAGTTGACAAAGGAAAGAAGGGAATAAAAACATCTAAGATTGATACAATTCCAGTACTTCGCGATACAAATTTAGAAAGAACTTGAGTGTTCCTAAAGAGTAAAGCAAGGAATTACCCTTTACCAGTCCACTCGATGCTGGTAAATGCAGATGAATTTAGTGGGAAGCAAGATTTTATTGATTATCTTCCAAAAATAGAATAAATACAAATCAAGTCTAGGTTAGCTAATAAAAGAAGAGCAATTTGGGCGAGAAAGTTAGTTGTAACTAGTTTCCGGACCCATGTGCACAACATGTGCTCTAACTACTCTCTAATGAGCTCCTAACTAATTGAGCTGGCTCAACAACTAACATCAACTAATTTTACTAACTAAAATCGATTACAATCAACAAAAATGGAAGATGCCTTAATTGGATCATATCAATACCCCGCTCTTCAAAACAATCCTTATCCTCAAGGATTGACTGCTTCTAAAACTCTAGCAAATCCATCCAAGAATTGTCTTCTGGAGCAGCATTCAGCCATTTGAACAAAACTTGGGTGGCAAGTTTGCCCCTCTTTTTGACTAGACGTCGATTCATGATTGCTTCAGGAGCTAAAAAGAGGTGGCCCGAGTCTGTATGGACTGTTGGAAGTGTCATAGATGCCACACAAGAGCCTAAATTTTTCTTGAGTTGTGAGATATTGAATGTAGGATATATCTTTGACTCAGTAGGTAGAGCCAGTGTATAGGCTACTGAACCAACTCGGGCAATTATCTGGAAGGGACCAAAAAATTTTGCTGCGAGCTTCTGGTGAGAATGATCTCTTAAAGATAGCTGCTTGTATGGTTGCAACTTGACATAGACCCAATCACCAACTGAAAAAACTCTGCCAGTTCTATGTTTGTCAGCCTGAACCTTTATTCTATTCTAAGTTTGTCCCAAGTGGAATTTTAAAAGTCTAATGGTAGCTTCCGTTGCTCGTAAACTTCTATCCACCAATTCTAGCTGAGAGTCAAAAGGCAAATATGGTAATAAAGGTGGAAGCTTATGTCCATAAACCACCTCATAATGGGTAGTATGAATAGAGGAGTGGTATGAAGTGTTGTACCACCATTCAGCTAAGGGTAACCAATAAGGCCAGTCTTTAGGCTTTTCAATTGTCATGCATCTCAAATAGCACTCTAAGCATCGATTAACAACCTCAGTTTTCCAATCTGTTTGAGGGTGATAGGTAGTGGAAGTGAGGAGAGATACATTCTGCAGGCTGAATAATTCCTTCCAAAATTTGCTGATGAATATGGCATCCCTATCTGACACTATAGACTTAGGCATCCTGTGGAACTTAAAGACTCCGTCCATGAAAAGCTGAGACACATCTAAGGCAGTGTATGGGTGTTTAAGTTCCAGGAAATGTGCTACTTTAATTAGCCTATCCACCACTAAATAGATGACTTCCTTGCCTACAACTTTTGGTAAACCTTCAATAAAATTTATTGAGATATCCTGCCATAGTTTATCAGGAGTTAGGAGGGGTTGCAGTTGATCAGGGTAGGCTATATTCTCAACCTTGCATCTCTGGCATGTGTCACTTTCCCTTACAAATGAGTAAATATCTTGTTTCATTTTCTTCCAATAGAATTCCTATCTCAGCCTTTGTAAGGTTGCACTGATCCCTAAATGACCACCTACAGAACTCTCATGGAAATAGGCTAGAAACTTCCCTCTCAAAGCAGCATCAGAACCCATCATCATCCTCCCTTTTCTGCTCAATATGCCAGACTGATACAGGTAGTAAGGTTTAGGACTCTTAGATGATTGGATTTGATGAATGAGTTTAAGCAGGTGAGGATCATTGTTCCAAGATTCTTTGACTTACTCCAATAGTATTGATTGAAGGCCAGAGATACTAAATAGTTGCACTGTATCCCCTCTTCTAGAAAGTGCATCTACAACCAAATTCTCCTTTCCCTTTTTGTATAGTATATTGTAATCATAGTCCAACAGTTTGACCAATCACTTTTGTTGGCTAGGTGTGGTGATTCTCTGCTCAAGTAAATACTTAAGACTATGATGATCAATTTTAATGTTGAAGTGTCAATCTAACAAATAAGGTCTCCATTTTTGCACTGCAGTGACCAATGCTAGCAACTCTCTTTCATAAACAGATAGAGCCTTGTTTTTGTCTGATAAGCCTTTACTGAAGAAGGCTATAGGTTTGTCTTCTTGTATCAGAACAACCCCAATACCTTCTCCTGAGGTATCCATCTCAATAGTGAACTCTTTGGAGAAGTCAGGCAAAGCCAGCACAGGGGCAGTAGTTAAGGCTGCCTTCAATTTCTCAAAAGCTGCAGTAGCACTTTTATTCCACTGTAAATTTCCCTTTTTAAGAAAATTATGAAGGGGCCTAGCAAAGGTGCCATAGCCTTGAATAATCTTCTATTGTAGCCAGTCAACCCAAGAAATTCCCTTAGTGCTTTGATAGTGTTTGGTTGAGGCCAGCTTCCACCTTGAGCCTATCCATAGACACCCCATCCTCAGAAATAACATGGACCAAATAATCTATCTTTTTCAACCCAAAATCACACTTGCTCTTATTTACATATAGTGTATTGGTTCTCAAAATATCAAAACTAGCTTCTAAATGCTTTAAGTGATCAGACCATGAAGAACTGTCGATACGTATATCATCAAAGAAAACTAGGATGAATTTCCTAAGATGAATGTGGAATATCTGGTTCATGAGGCTTTGAAATATGGAAGGTGTATTAGTTAAACCAAAAGGCATAACTAGGAATTCATAATGGCCATGATGTGTTCTAAATGCAGTTTTGTGTATATCAGCTTCAAATATCCTAATTTGATGGTAGCCAGACCTAAGGTCCAGCTTGGAAAAGTACCTTGCTCCATGTAATTCATCCAGTAATTCTTCAATGATTGGGATGGGAAACTTTTCTTTGACTGTACAATTGTTCACCTCCCTGTAGTCTACACATAACCTCAAGGTTCCATCCCTTTTTGAACCATTACAATGGGTGAAGAATAAGGACTAGTATTGCTTATGATAATACCAGCAGCCAACATCTCATCCACCATCTTTTCTATTTCATCATTCTGAACTGCAGGATATCTATAAGGTCTAATGTTCACTAGTGAAGTTCCCTCCTTTAGAACTTTTTTGTGATCATAAGTTCTAGAAGGTGGTAACTTAGTGGGAGTCTAAAACAAATCATTGTACTTCTCCAGTATCCCCTGCAATTCCTGGTTATCCATATCCTCAACAACCTCTCCTCCCATAGCACATAGACTAGCTTCTATTGTGTGTTTCTCTTGCACAAACAGTCCCATTGAAATCATACAAAGCTCAGCAAGTTTGGCTAACAGTTTGTCCATTCTTCCTGAAGCAATCACTATCACATCAAGAGATTGGATTTCTCTAAGAGATACCTTTCTTCCATTAAAGTTGAACTCCATCTTAAGTTTCATAAAATTTCACATGATATCACCTAAGGTGATGAACCATTGGATTCCCAACACAATACCACACCATCCAATAGGTAATATCAACATGTCTGAGTTGAAAGCCACTCCTTGCAACCTTTACTCCACGTTCTTGCAAATGTAATGGTTCTGCACCTTGCTACCACCAACAACTGATACATTAAAAGGAGCAATAGCAGTCATCAAACACCCCAGCTTCTTGTCAATATTGATATTCAAAAAATTATGTGTGCTCCCAGTATCAATAAGAACCTGTACAACCTTGCCTTTGACAGAAAATGTCACCCTCATAGTTCTAAAATCATGAATTCCACTTATAGCATACATTGACACAAGAGGCAAAATGGATCCATCTTCATCTATTTCTAACTCCTGGGCCATTATTGTTAAAAGTTCAGCTGCATCCAACATTACCTCCTCTTCTAGTTCAACTGGATCCTATTGTTCCTCTACCTCCATGTAGAATAAATGCCTCTTAATTTTGCACACATGCCCAAATGTATATTTCTCATCATAATTAAAGCATAAACCCTTACTCATTCTTTCCTCTATCTCATCAGGGGTTAATATTTGGGCTTCTTGTTTGTTGTTTTGGGATTTTCCATAAGAGTGGGAATAACTTTGTGGGACAGACTAGGTGTAGTATAGGGGTATTTTGGTTTGATGAGTTTGGAAATCTGGGAATGTTTCTGGGAGTAGGTAATATAGATGCAGAGGTGAAGACCTCTTTCTCCACCACTAAAGTCTGCTCCTGTATCCTAGCCAAACTGATAGCGTTATCTAGGGTTCTAGGACTTAACATTTTAAGTGGCAATCCAATCTCAGGTTTTAACCTTTTGATGAAACATCTGACTACACAATCTTTAGATAACTCGACTCTAGTAATTAATTTATCAAAAAGATCAACATAATATTGCACTGAACTCACCGGTCTTAAGTCCTTTAGATCTTCCATAGGATCATCAAACAATTCTGATCCAAATCTGGCATATAGGCACCTAACATATTCACTCCACCTAGGCCATTCTCTAGTCATGCGATGCTTCATAAAAGACTAGTGCCATTGAAGGTCCCTGCCTTCAAGTTTGCAAGAAGCTAGTCTCACTTTCAAACATTCAGGAGTTCCATCAACATCAAAGAATTGCACACATTGGTATAGCCAATCCTTCACCCTTTCTCCATTAAATTTTAAAAATTCGACTTGATAACCTCTAGTTGGCAATTAATACTCGTCATTCCTGGTTTGCACAACTGCTGGAACTCGATCTGCAAATGTTTCTTATCCCGACGATTGTGCATCACCTCCCATGGTCATATTGCCTAATATTATTTTTATGATTTTCTCCATAGCCAGCGCCACCTTTGCAGCCATCATCTGCCTCAAATCAGAAATAGAACGGACCACAATATCCATGGAACCTTTAAGATTATCGACCTCTTTCCTCAATTCCTACATCTGTGTGTTGTGATCCCCCATTGATTGGTCCGAGAATAAAGCGCTCTGATACCAACGATACAATTTCAGTACTTCGCGATACAAATTTAGAAAGAACTTGAGTGTTCCTAAAGAGTAAAGCAAGAAATTACTCTTGAACAGTCCACTCGATACTGGTAAACCCAGATGAATTTAGAGAAAAGAGAGAGAGAGAGAGAGAGAGAGAGAGAGAGAGAGAGAGATATTTTATTGATTATCTTCCAAAAATAGAATGAACACAAATCAAGTCTAGATTAGCTAATAAAGGAAGAGCAGTTTGGGCGTGAAAGTTAGTTGTAACTAATTTCCGGACCCATGTGCACAACATGTGCTCTAAACAACTCTCTAACGACCTCTTAACTAATTGAGCTAGCTCACCAACTAACATCAACTAATTTTACTAACTAAAATTGATTACAATCAACAGAAATGGAAGGTGCCTTAATTGGATCATATCAAAGATTAAAAATGAAAGGAAATTTGCTCTATTTCCAATCCACAATATTTAACCCTTAAGTATTAATAGGGCTGCTTGAAATAGAACTGATTTCACGCAATAAATCCTTATACCACATTCCTCACCACTAATTTAATAGAAAGCTTTATTTTTATTATAAAAGTAACGACAAAGAAGACCGAGGCTTTTTTTTGGTCAATCGAAGATGCATATTTCATATATTAAGGAACAATACAAGGGGCATAATGTGGTACAGTGTTACAAAAAGAATGGCGTGCACTGATACCAACTTCTACCGGATTTTTAAGATCATATACAAGTGTTGGACAACATATTTAAACAAAAGGATCAGTGTTCCAGCTTCATGTTAGCAGTTATAGAACGTTGGTGAAGTGTTCCCCGTTGATCATCAGTGAACTCTTACATGACAAAATGAGGTGCTTCCAAAAATTCAATAGTGGGGGTTTGCAGTGAAAGAGTTGCCCTTTGTTTGGCCATTTGATCTGCCACTTGGTTTTGCTCCCTGTAAATGTGTGTCACCCAAGGACTACCCAAAAGATGTAGAAGATACATGCATTCATTAATCAAGGGAGTAATGTGAATTATGAGAATGGAGGAAGGAAATTACCTCAGTTGAATCCACATTGACTTCCAATGGTGTGAAATTATGTTGTAGGGCAAGTTGTAGCCCTTCTTGTAAAGTTGTAAGTTCCATATAGATTGTGTTTCCCATAGACCTTGTACCCGTGTATCCTAGTAACCATTTACCTGTGGACTCTCTAATCACTCAACCAAAACCACATTTTTGATGTGTTAGGCTACATGCACCATCAGAATTAAGTTTAAAGGAACCATTATTAGGAGGGTTTCATTTAACGTGCATATGTGCTTTTTGTGAGATGGTGGTGAGATTGTTTAGGCCTATGTAAAAATATTCAGCAGCTTGGTTTATGATTTGTTTGGGGTCTAGTGGTATGTATTTTCCTTCAAAAACAGTATGATTTCTAGTTTTCCATAAGTTCCAAAGAGTGTAAGGAATTAAGATAAGTGGGGAAATTTGAGTATTATGAACGGTTGTTCGTAGAATAAATTGAAATAGTTTATGAGGGGTATCATCATGCAGCCTATTTAAGTTTCATTCGTTAAGTTTGTCACACCTCCTTTTTCCTACACCCGGATGGGGTATAAAGGAGTTTTTTTAATTTAAGTGACAATCGAAACTAGATTATTTATTTATTCAGAGTCGTCACTTGTGATAATTTATGGTGTCCCAAGTCACCGGTTTAAAATCCTGAATCGAGGAAAGTTGACTCTTATTTATGGTCTGCGAACACAGAAATTTGGGTAAGAAATTCTGTTAACCGGGAGAAGGTGTTAGGCATTCCCAAGTTCCTTGGTTCTAGTACGGTCGCTTTGATCATACTTGGTTTATTAAAATTGTCTAATTACTCGTTTTAGAACCTATGTGCATTTGTCTTTTTTTAATTAACAAATTATTTTAAAAAATAGGCCACATGTACGTGTACCCATTTGTTTGGCGCGTCAAAAATCATGTCACGCGAACGTGTCCACAATTAGTAATGCTTTATTATTATTAAGAAAGTTTGGTCGAATTTACGCGAACGCATACTCTGATTTTGTTTTTAGAATCGTAATCATGTCACGCGAACGTGTCTACAATCATAACGATACATTAAACACACCTAAAACAACTACGAGCATTCAAATTTTTTTAGTAACTAAGTTATAATGCTAATATTAGGGCCATGTGATGGGATGACACACCTCAATTTATTAAATAAGAGAGTTGCGTCCAATTAAAGCGAATTATAAGATCTATGCTTAATCTAACTCAAGATTCAGTCTAAACTTACTAATCGCGAATACACATTGAGATAATTTAACGAGCCTTTGACTACTTAAGGAGGAACGAGCCAGCAGCAGGCTCGCTGATGAATTAACGAAAATACACCACTCAAAAAGGGCCAAACCTTCCCAGCGCTAAGATTGGGCCAGTAGCAGGGCCAACAATACAATGAACTCCACATTACAAGCCATTTTTAGAACATAAGACGCAAAAGGAAAAGCGCTGAATTTGAAGGCTCTTGGGCTTGAAATTGTGCCCAAAACCAAAGGAAAACCAAATCTGGTCGTTTTGGGCATCGCGTCAGACATGCTAGTTCGTCAGGCCCAACACTGAATTGAAGGCCTTATGATACTTTGGCTGCTTTAGACACATACATACAAGGCTAAACTGGAGATCAACATACTGAATTTAATCATATTATCTACAGGCCGTGAAATGTTAAATTGAGCATAATGACATGTTAATGGAAAAAAAAGTTTCAATGACTAAAAAACAGAACAAACTAGCATCTTAAATACTTAATCATGACTATATGAAACATTTCAGAACCCAACAGGTCTTAGCAAAACCCAGCAAAACCCATGTAAACTACTATGGCTTCCTGCCAGCTTTCAAAATATAAAAAAACCACACATAGCCTAATGAACACTAAATGACCATTCTCATGAATACTGGTTTCAAACTAAAGTCCTGCTTCAAAACATTCCCACAAAGAACAAAAGAACCAACCAAATAAACTGCATCTTTATTACAAATAAACTAACTGAACCTTATGCTAACTTGAAGTCCTACATACTTCATAACAATAGACTTATCAGGCCTTCACATATAACATTTCCTATTAGACAAATAGCCATAAAACACATTCAAACCACATGAATACTGCAGAAAACTAAAACTAACAAAGGAACTAATTGAATTTGGGAGAAAACATGGAAATAAAAAAATATTTCATTAGATTTTCAGCTACATAAAATAACAGGCTTGCACTTCAAAGATCATTTAGAGTCCAAGAGGTACGTAGATATTGAAACAAAGCAAAAGGGAATGAGAAGTTCAGCAAGAAACAGAAATATGAGTAAATCAGCAGCTCAAACAATAATATTCAGCTTCTTTAGACCCTCCTAAAACCCAGAAAACCAGAAATCCCTTGAAAACTTTGAAATTCTTACTCACAGAGAAAACCAAGGAACAATTCCAACCAAAATAATGCAGAAACATTTTAGTATTTTTTAAGGTCTGATCTCTGATTTTTTGAGTGAGAGAAAGGTCTATATATAGCCCTTTTGGGGTGCCATGTGCTGCTGAAAATATAATGGAAATTATTCCCTCACAAGGCATCTTTCCTAACAGAATTGGGACAGCTGGCAACCTCTGATTGGCTTTAGCATTTGTGATGGCCAAAATTGGGCCAGCTGCCCCAGATTCTAGAAGTTTTCCTTCTAAAAATCTGATCTCCTATTCCCAAATTAACCTCCTAAATTTCATCTATTCAATTAAGACCCTAGGAGTGTTTAACAATTACAAACTACAACAAACAACACAAAAATCTGAATTAAAACAAAGAAGATCAAATGGGATAAATCCTAACTCAATTAAGCTTTTATCGGAACCTAAATTCTTTTATCAATGAACTTGAAACCAAAATGACACAAAACAGAAACATTTGAACCTAACATGAATCCAGAATTCCTAATTAATGAGCCATTTTATGAGAATTAAACCTATTGTACCAACTAAGATTATTGTACCAGGGAATCAAACAATAACATGAAACTAACAATCAATACTAATAACAGCATGATTTTGGATTAAATTAACTGGACACAATACTAATAAACCCTAAAACGACAAACTGACCAATCAATGACTGTGATAAAAAGCACAAATTAACCCTAAACTTATGCTATTAACCAATTGAAAACAACGACCCTAAACAAACTAAGATTAATTCAACTAACAAAGAAACATGATCAAAATAACGAAATAGATATAGTAATAATAATAATAATAATAATAATAATAAAACAGAAAAAATAATAAAAGAAAACAGAATCAAGAGAGAAAAGAGAGGGAATGTACCAATCTTGGCCGGAATGAATCGACAAATTGAGACGACTTGATGAATGATGAAAGAAATCGAAGTTTGGCCGGAATCTGGTGAGTCAGTCAAAATATGATGACCTCGGAATGAATTAAAACTAATACCAATCGATTACTCTCATTAAAAGCAATCGATTAACGTAAGCTTTAGGTCAAACCGAGTTGGAATTGCGCAAAATCAGAATTTTTTTTAGGGTTTCTGTAATTCCTAGATTTGAAATTGGAGAAACTTTGTTGGGATTTTTGGGAAATATATAGGGGGATAGGGTTTAGGAGGGACATGGAGTTACATGGGAAAAATTTGGGGGTGATTGGGGTGGTCCGCCGCCGGCCGGTGAGGTGTGGGATTTGGGGCAGCTAGGTTAGACTTTGAGAGAGATGAAGGGAAATGAAGAGAGTTTGAGGGGTTTGGGGGGGTGGTTCAGACAATTATATTGGGGTGGAGTGGTCAGTTTCGGACCATTAGATCACATAGGATCAACAGCCAGGATAGAGAGCAATTAAACGACGTCGTTTGGGCATGGAAAGGGAACTGGGCTGGGGCAGATTTTGTGTTTAAAGGGGTTTTGGGCCACCCGGTTGGATCTCTTGGGTGGCCCAAATCGGAAAAAAAATCTTTTGTTTTGTTTTTCTTTGTTTTCTTTTTCTTTTTCTAACTAATTAAAAACTTAAATTAAATTGTTAAATTATTTTAAATTGTAAAATTAAGCTAATTATCTAACTATAATATTTATAAAAATTAGTTGCTCCTAGATTAAAAGAGAAAGTTACTAATCTAAATTTAAAAGCTAAAAATGTAAAAGTAAGCCAATTTTTTTATTTTCATTTTTAATAAAGCAACTAATTTACTAATTAATCCTAAAAATATGAAAACAAAGTATCAATGCAATGCATGATATTTTGGTATTTTCATGATTTAAACAAAAGTAAACATGCACAAAAAATGCAAACAATTAATACAAATTCCTACAAAAATCCTATAAAATTGCGGACAATTGGAAAAAAATTATTTCTTTAATTTGTAGGAGTATTTCACATAGGGCAAAAATCACGTGCTCGCAGCTGCCCCTCTTTGCTCAGAAACATGAAGAGTTTTCGGGCAAAGATAAAGTGAGTGGATACGAGCAATTTTGCCCATTTGAATACTCCATGGGAGGCATTTTGAAAGATCTGACCGCACCTTGCTTCCGAGGTTGCCTACATATCCTTGGATATAAAGGAATCTGGTCAGTGTAGTTTGGGATGTTTCGGTAGCTGGGACTACCGGGAAGCTGTGATTTCACTGTCGCTGCTGCTGCTACTGCTTGCTGAACTTCTTATTGCACCGAGGCAAAATAAAAAGAAGTTAGGATAAACTATGATATATAAATTACAAGAATCCTATCTAACATCTTCAAACTCAGTCTTGCTGCTTCTATAGTTTTGTTGTGCGTCTTGAACTGTTGACATGTACTTTCGAGGCAAATTTCTGTTGTTGCTAATGCGAATTGAATTTTGAAATGGATTCCCTTGTTCTACAGGTGGACGCCTGATTACCAAAAACTCGTACTCTATTCCCTTGTTTTCTAGGTGGGCACTTGATTACCAAAACTCGAACTGTATTCCCTTATTCTCCAGGTGGGCGCCTGATTGCCAAAAACTCGAACTGTATTCCTTTGTTCTCCAGGTGGGCGCCTGACTGACAAAAACTTGAACTGTTTTCCCTTGTTCTCCGGGTGGGTGCCTGATTGCCAAAACTTGAACTACATTCCCTTGTTCTCCGGGTGGGAGCCTGATTGCCAAAACTTGAACTGTATTCCCTTCTTCTCCAGGTGGGCGCCTGATTGCCAAAACTTTAACTGTATTCCCTTGTTATCCAGGTGGGCGCCTGATTGCCAAAAACTTAAACTGTATTCCCTTGTTTTCTAGGTGGACGCCTGATTTCCAAAAACTCGAACTGTATTCCCCTGTTCTCCAAGTGGGCGCCTGACTTCCAAAACTTTAATTATATTCCCTTGTTCTCCAGGAGGGCGCTTGATTGCCAAAAAACTTTAACTGTATTCCCTTATTCTCCAGGCCGGTGCCTGATTACCAATACTTTAACTGTATTGGTAATCAGATGGGCGCCTGATTACCAAAAACTCAAACTGTATTCCCTTGTTCTCCTGTTGGGCGCCTGATTGCCAAAAACTTGAATTGTATTCCTTTGTTCCCTAGGTGGGCGCCTGATTGCCAAAACTTTGAACTGTATTCCCTTGTTCTCCAGGTGGGCTTGATTGCCAAAACTTGACCTATATTCCCTTGTTCTCTAGGTGGGCGCCTGATTGCAAAACTTGAACTGTATTCCCTTGTTATCCAGGTGGGTACCTGATTGCCAAAAACTTGAACTGTATTTCCTTGTTCTCCAGGTGGGCGCCTGATTGCCAAAAACTCAAACTTTATTCCCTTGTTCTCTAGGTGGGTGCCTGATTGCCAAAACTTTAACTGTATTCCCTTGTTATCCAGGTGGGCGCCTAATTTCCAAAAACTTGAACTGTATTCCCTTGTTTTCCAGGTGGGCGTCTGATTACCAAAAACTCGAACTATATTTCCTTGTTCTCCAGGTGGGAGCATGACTTCCAAAACTTTAATTGTATTTCCTTATTCTCCAGGTGGGCGCCTAATTGCCAAAAAACTTTAACTGTATTCCCTTGTTCTCCAGGTGGGCACTTGATTACCAAAACTTTAACTGTATTCCCTTGTTCTCTAGGAGGGCGTCTGATTACCAAAAACTCGAACTGTATTCCCTTGTTCTCCAGTTGGGCGCATGATTGCCAAAAACTTGAACTGTATTCCCTTGTTCTCCAGGTGGGCGCCTGATTGACGAAAACTCGAATTGTATTCCCTTGTTCGCATGATTGCCAAAACTTTAACTGTATTCCCTTGTTCTCCAGGTGGGCGCCTGATTGCTAAAACTTTAACTGTATTCCCTTGTTCTCTAGGTGGGCACCTAATTAGAACAAAGAAGACAAAACAAAGAAACGTTTCTGTCCCAGTTTGGTATCTGCTCAGTACATGCTTTCCTCACGGAGGGTTCCTTCGGAACAAATGAAATTTCCTGCCCCTGTTTCGATCAAAGAAAATTTTATCAGTTTAAAAATAATGTGGTGGTTAGTTTGCGGTATTCTTGTTGAAGGTGGCCTTTCCACTGCCGTGCTTTGTTCTGACCGGCTGCCTTGGACTGGCAAAAATTGTTTGACTTTCTGACTGAATCTCACCCACCTGACCCTGAATGACCCGAGTGACCTACACTCATCCCGCTACTTTACATTTATGTCCTTCCAATCAGAACCTCTGTATCCTCCACAAAATTCACAAACCACTCGACCCCTTGAACTTTCACTAACCCCCTTATTTCCATTTTGCATCACGCTATTTCTGGTATGTTTTGGCTGCACTTTCCTTTGTGCTATTGGAAGTTGGTAGTAAGCTTTGAAATCCCTTCTTGGTTGCCTAAACAAGGCTGGCATTGCAAAATTCTTAGAGAGATAAACCCAAAAGAAATGGAATGCAATGACTTTGAGAGTTAGGAATAAATAAGAAAATTCAAAACAGGATAACTGTTTGAGGGAGAAAAGGAAAAAGACTTATCTAACTGAAACAACTAGCACCAATGATCATGACATGCATTTCGAATTAATTAGACCAGCCTGTTCAACCAATCACCTTTCAATTGTCATACTTTATGCCCCGGGATTTCCATATTCCAATCTCTTTGCAAAGTCACCAACCTTGTTCGGCTTGCGGCGCCCTGAAGGGTTTTTACCAACAAACTTCTCTCATTTGTTCATCTCTCAACTCACTATCACCTTACGGTGCCCGTGAAGGTTTTCACCAATAAGACTCTCTCATTTTGGTTTCTCTCATCTCTCCATCGCCCTACAGTGCCCGCGAGGGTTTTCACCAATAGGACTCTCTTATTTTCTCATTTTCTTTGTGCATAACAGAGTATTACCCCTGATGCGAATTGTACTTCTATCTCGCTTGACTTAGCATTCTCAAATATTTGTCAGAAAATCTTTCTTTGGGATGCAATGTAGGCTTTTGGATGGGGTTAAAAAGAAAAGATATCATAAAGGCTCAAAACAACTTGAATGGGTTCAAAATTATAAATTTTGGAATCAGATCTTTTACACAACCCCAACTTCTGCCCCGGTTTCTTTGCCTGTAGACTTTTAAATTTTATTTTGATGAGACCGAACCGTGAGGCTGCCTACGTATCCTTAAAAGGAATTAGGTCAAACTTAGTTCATGTCATAGGAATTGCTTTGTTATTGTTACTTTTCTCTTTTTTCTCTTTTTCTTTCTATCTTTTTTTTCCTTTTCTTCTCTTCTTTTTTTTTCTTCTTTTTTTTTCCACTCTTTTCCATTCTTTTCTTTCTCTTTTTTTCTCTTCTCTTTTCCTCTTTTTCTTCTTTATTTGCCTTTTGTGTCTGTGTTTCTGAACTTTGCTACTGATTCCAAAAGAGGGCTATGAAAGAAAAATAAATAAGGCTCAAAGGGGTAGCAAATGATAAAGTATTTAGATAGCAGAATAAAATGCCTTCATCGTTCCAATCTTCAAAACATGCCAAGTACAAACAATAATTAGACAAACCAAAGAAATCATACATAATATCTTTTGACTACATCAGAATTGATAGCCATATCTATAAATTTCCCTTTTATATCAGTTAAATACAAAGCACCATTGGACAACACTCTCGTTACGATGAACGACCCCTGCCAATTCGGGGCAAACTTGCCTTTAGCTTCAGCTTGATGTGGAAGGATGCATTTCAACACCTGCTGACCTACTTCAAACTTCCGAGGACGCACCTTCTTGTTGTATGCTCTTGCCATTCTCTTTTTATACAACTGGCCATGACACATTGCTTCCAGTCTTTTCTCGTCGATCAAATTTAGTTGCTCCAAACGGGTTTTGACCCACTCATCATCCTCAATTTTGGCTTTAGCAACAATCCGAAGGGATGGAATTTCAACTTCCGCGGGTATTATTGCTTTAGTACCATATACCAACAAATAAGGAGTTGCACCTACTGAAGTGTGAACAGTAGTGTGGTAACTCAGCAAAGCAAAGGACAACTTTTCATGCCATTACCTGGAGCCTTGCACCATTTTCTGAAGTATCTTCTTTATGTTCTTGTTGGCTGCCTCGACTGCTCCATTCGCCTTGGGGCGGTACGAGGTGGAGTTTTGATGCGTAATCTTAAACTGTTGACATACTTCTTTCATCAAATGACTATTAAGATTAGCACTGTTATCTGTGATGATCACATTTGGGATTCCAAACTGACAAATGATATTTGAATGAACAAAATCGACCACTACCTTCTTGGTCACAAATTTGAAAGTCTTAGCTTCAACCCACTTAGTGAAATAATCGATGGCTACCAGAATGAACCTGTGCCTGTTTGATGCCGCAGGCTCAATTGGTCCAATGACATCCACGCCCCAAGAAACAAAGGGCCACTGTGCGGACATTGTATGCAACTCAGATGGCGGAGAATGGATCAAGTCTCCGTGTACCTGGCATTGATGACACTTGCGCACAAAGGTTATGCAATCTCTCATTCCATGGTGAGCCAATAATACCCTCCTCGAAGAATCTTCTTTGCCAGAACATACCCACTCATATGTGGCCCGCAAACTCCGGAATGTACCTTGGTCATGATAGTCGTGGCTTGCTTAGCATCAATGCACCTCAACAGCCCAAGATATGGAGTTCTTTTGTATAAAATTCCCCCGCTCAAGAAAAATCCACTAGCCAAACGTCGAATTGTTCTCTTTTGATCACCTGTGGCTTGTTCCGGATATACCCCCATCCTGATGTATTCCCTGATATCATGGAACCACGGTTCACCATCAAGTTCTTCCTCAACCACATTACAGTAGGCATGCTGATGATGAACTTAAATATGCAGAGGGTCGACATAAGCTTTGTCCGGATAGTGCAACATTGACGCCAAGGTAGCCAAAGCATCGGCAACATCATTATGAATCCTTGGAATATGCCTGAATTCTATTGATCGAAACCATTGACAAAGATCATGTAAACATTGTCGATACGGTATGAGCTTTAAATCTCGAGTATCCCATTCTCCTTGAATCTGGTGCACCAAAAGATCCGAGTATCCCAAGACCAAGACTTCTTGAACTCCCATATCTACGGCTAACCTCATTCCCAAAATGCATGCCTCGTACTCAGCCATGTTGTTGGTACAATAGAAATAGGGCAGTATTTCAGAAATAAGCAGGACCCCTATTCCGACACCTTTCATGTTAGCAGCTCCATCAAAGAAAAGTTTCCAAACTGGCTTGTCATCTTGTTCCACCTCGTCAATATGCATAACCTCTTCATTAAGAAAATAAGTTCTTAATGGCTCATACTTTGTATCTACTGGGTTCTCGGCCAAATGATCGGCCAATGCTTGGGCTTTCATCGCGGTCCGAGTCACATAGATGATGTCAAACTCTGTGAGCAAAATCTGCCACTTTGCAAGTCTTCCTATGGGCATAGGCTTCTGAAAGATATACTTAAAAGGATCCAAATAAGAAATAAAGTAAGTAGTGTAGGACGACAAATAATGCTTCAACTTTTGTGCCACCCAAGTCAGGGCGTAACACGTCCTTTCAAGGGGAGTGTACTCAACCTCATATGATGTGAACTTCTTGATGAGATAATAGATGGCTTGCTCTTTTCTGCCAGTGATGTCATGTTGACCAGTACGCAACCGAACGAATTGTCCAGGGCTATCAAATAAAGAATAAAGTCCTCCCGGGTTCCGGCGATACCAACACAGGTGGGTTTGACAAGTACCCCTTGATCTTATCAAACGCCTCCTGGCACTCATCAATCCATTTGACCGCATCATCCTTCTTCAACAACTTAAACATGGGCTCACAAGTTGTTGTGAGTTGAGCAATAAACCTGCTGATGTAGTTCAAACGCTCGAGCAGACTCATCACCTTAGTCTTGTTCCTTGGAGGTGGCAATTCTTGGATAACTTTGATTATTGACGGGTGCAACTCAATGCCTCGACGACTAACTATGAATCCCAACAATTTTCCAGATGGAACACCAAATGCACACTTGGCAGGGTTAAGCTTAAGATTGTACCTGTGGAGACTTTGGAAAAACTTCCTCAAATCTGCGACATGGTCAGCCTGTTTCTTTGACTTTACGATCACATCATCCACATAAACCTCAATCTCCTTGTGTATCATGTCATGGAACACAATAGTCATCTCCCTCATGTAAGTTGCCCCAGTGTTTTTCAAACCAAATGGCATTATCCAATAGAAATAAGTTCCCCATGGTGTGATGAATGCTGTCTTTTCTGCATCCTCCTCGTCCATCAAGATCTGGTGGTATCCCGCATAATAATCCACAAAAGAACCAATCTCATGCTTGGCATAGTTGTCAATCAAAATGTGAATATTTGGCAATGGAAAATTATCCTTTGGACTCGCTTTGTTGAGATCGTGGTAATCAACGCACACACTGGTCTTGCCGTCCTTTGACACTGGCACAACATTAGCTAACCAAGTGGGGTACTGCGTGACTCGAATGACCTTTGTGTTTAACTGCTTTGTGATTTCTTCCTTGATCTTCACACTCATATCAGTTTTGAACTTCCTTAACTTCTGCTTGACGGGAGGGAATGCCAGGTCAGTGGGCAATTTGTGAACCACCAAGTCAGTACTTAGACCCGGCATGTCGTCATATGACCATGCAAAAATGTCTTTATATTCAAACAGTGCTTTGATTATTTCCTCCCTGATTTGTGGTTCCAATTGTACACTTATCTTGGTTTCCCTGATATTATCTCGATCCCCTAAATTGATTGCTTTGGTTTCATTCAAATTAGGCTTGGGTTTCTCTTCAAAGTGACTTAGCTCTTTACTAATTTCCTCAAATGCTTCCTCTTCATCATATTCTATTTCATCATCACAGTCTATTTCTTGGATTATTATTTCAGAGTTAGATTGGCTTTTAAGACTGGGCTGAAGATTCCTCATGCATGTCATATCATTGAAACCAGCAAAGAACAAAACTCCTTCCGGATAGGGAGATGAGTAGCATCCCAATTATTAAGCTTCACTTTTGACCCAATAAACTTCACATCCGCTTTGCTGAAACCTTCCCCAATTTCTACCATGTTTACCTCATCAAACAGACTCTGAAACATTTTCACCAATTCCTCATCAAAATCAACCACAAGCTTTGTAACTATTGTCACTGGAGGCTTCACAACTCCCGCATTGATGAAAGACCTGGAGAGCGTGGGACTGGCTTAGGGAGCGACCATGCCTTCTTTTTTAGCTTTCTAGCCTTCTTCACATCATCCTCCATAGGTTTGAATCCCAGACCAAATGTGCCCAAATTTTCATGCAAGGATACTAGCTGCACGATACCCTGCAGAGATGCACCCAAACCTTTGTCCGGCATAAAACTATTTTTCAACATCTCGATTGCTACCATGACGATTGCAGAAGCTAACTTTGGACCCGAGATGTATTCCCCTTCCAAAACCTTTTCAACTGACACTGTTTTGGACACTTGATAGACCCATGGCCCTTTATCTTCTTCAGCTTCAATAAATGGGACGGAGGTATCATTGAAAGCACACAAATTCTCATTGCTATACACGGCGATTTCTTGTCTATCCCATTCGAACTTCATTATCTGATGTAAAGAGGACGGAACCGCCTTAGCAACATGTATCCAAGGCCTACCAATAGCAAATTGTAAGAAACAGCCACATCCAGTACCTGGAACTCCATAGTGAATTCAACTGGTCCTATTGTCAACTCGAGCATGATGTCAACAATATAGTCTTTTCCCCCTCCGTCAAAACCTCGGACGCATATGATGTTCTTGTGAATCCTCTCATTATCAACTTTTAACTTGTTCAGAGTAGAGAGAGGGCAGATGTTTGCACTGGAAGCATTGTCAACTAATACCCTTGTGACCACAGAATCTCCGCATTTCACTGTGAGATAGAGGGCTCGATTGTATTCTGTACCCTCTAGAGGCAAATCATCATACGAGAATGTGATCCTGTTAGACTCAAATATCTTATTGGCAATCTTCTCCAAATGGTTCACTGTGATTTTTTTGGGGATATGAGCTTCATTCAGAATCTTCATCAAGGCCCGACGGTGCTCATCTGAATGGATCAACAATGATAACAGGGAAATCTGAGCAGGAGTCTTTCTTAACTGTTCTATGATGGAGTAATCCTATATCTTCATTGTAAGCACGTGATTATTGCTTCACGGACAATCACTCCAAAAGAAAACAAAAATAGTGACAAATGGCCTCGCTGTACAATTTGTCGTTTTTCCGTGACATGTGCTGTTAGTCATTTGTGGGTCTGTCCGTTTTGCATTTAATCTTACCGATCAAAATACAAAGTATGTATGTCATGGTAATTAAACCATAATTCGGTCATTATAAAAGAAAAAAAATTCACAAAAAATATGTATGCATCTTTTATTTTAGGTTGTGATTTAACCATTTAGAATTTTCTAATATGTGTGTAAATAATTGTGTTAAGTATTGATTAGTTGGGTATTTCGAGTTCATTTTAATTTAGTTGTATTTTTAAAATTGGAAAACAAAAGAAAAGAATGCAAATGGTGTAGTAAATCGGACTTGGGCCTATTTTTCATTTTTTGAATTGAGGCCCAAACTCAGCCCACATCAGCCAGCACAAGGACCCAGTCCAAACCAGGCCTGCCCAGGCACGGACCCAAAACGACGCCGCATAGGGCGTCTGATCTGAGCCGTTCAACCACACTCATCCGACGTCCCACATCCGCACCCGTAACCCGACCTGTTTAGCCGGTCCAACTCAACCCCTCAATTAAACCCAAACGACCCCGTATTAATATCAAATGACCCCGTCTCACTTCTCCCTATCGGATCCAAGCCGTTGAGATCATCTGATCTAACGGCCCAGATCCAATCCCCTACTCCGTATATAATCTCACCATCACACCCCACGCCCCCCTATCCGAACCCCCCCTCACTCGTCTTCTTCACCAAGCCCCGAACCCCCCGAAACCCTAGCAGCCGCCCTGGCTTCCCTTTCACCAGAACCCGGCGGCATGGACGCTGGTGACCACCTCCTGAACACCCTAAGACCACCTCACCACCCCAAACCCGAATCTGTTACCCCCTAGCCTCGAATCACCTTCCTTCATCTCGAATCTTCATTTGAAGATTCGAGTCGAACTCTGACCTACACCAAACCTCACCATATTCGTACTAGACACTCCCCTGACCTCCCTCGGGACCAAACCAAGCTTGGTTTGGTCCGAATCTACCCACAACTCTTAGAATCTCAAATCTGAGAATCCAAACCCTAGAACACAAGGACCTAAGGAATCCGGCCAGTCTTAACAGGGGTTTGAGGTCTAATAGACCTTAATCAAGGTGTTCTCGTTTGAGAACACCCTGATTAAAGTTTGTTTGGCCTCAGATGGTCAAAGTTGAGTCAGACTGGGGTCGACTTTGTTTGGACATTTTTCGGTCAGTTTTTCTTTGCCTTTCTGTTTTATTCGAGTGCTATTTGAGTTTGTTAGCATGTTTTGTTGTGTTTGTTTGTTATTTCTGGTATTTTTTTTAATTCCTTCCATCTTTGTAAGGCCTTTATTTATTCGTTGGTTTTTCTGTGTGTGTTCTGAATGTATTCTGTGATATACATGCTCGTCAATTAGATTAATCGTCAAATAAGTTAATTCATATAGGTTCCCAGTAATTGAACAAAAGTTGTCTGAAGTCATTCGGGACCCTGTACGTGTTGTTTATATGAACGACTGATTATTACCTGTTATATTTAGTATAGTCGACTCGATAAACGTCGTCGATTAGTTTTCTATGACTAAATGATCAAATGAACTAATAATTTCACATGACTGATTGAACCATGTCACTAGCTGAATGCCCGACGTTGTTTGAAATGGGTTTGTTTGCATTGCAAAACGACTGAAAAGATTCAGTCCATGGGCAGTTCTGAATTTGAACTTTCAGAAGTTCAAAATGCCCTGATGCCGTAATGGGTTTAGGGCAGTAATAATTAGGGTTTAACAAGGGTAGTCTGGGGTTCGAAAAGAACAGTAAAAGCTTAGTTTAAGTGAGCTGACAAGTAGGGTACTGAATTATGATTAAATTAATGTCAATGGGGAACAAGACATAAGAGCATGGGAATTAAAATGAATACTTAAATGAACCCATAATTCTTGAACAAAAGGAATAAGCCAGGCGTGGGGAACAAAATGGCTGGCATCAAGAAGATGCTTAGGCATGGGGTTTAGTAGGTATGGGCAGACTAATTGGCAGAATCCAGGCAGCTTAGCTGCACTGGGTTGTTTGGCTTATAAATAAGCTGTTTTCAGAACTTAAAGGGGGATGGACATTCTTTAGTCTTAAAAGAGATTCTGTGAGTAAGAAAACTGTAAAGGAAAAAACAAAGAAAAAACTTCAGAATACTGTGAATGAGTATTGTCTGAAAACTATGTAAGAGTTCAAGGCGGTCAAGCTCTCTTTGTTGTTTGTTGTTGGTGGTTTGCCGAGCTTTTGTGGTTATTGGATTTCTGTTGCTGTTACATTCGATATCCTGGATTTCCTGCTGTCTCTCTACTCTGTTTTCTGGGATTGTCTGTTCATTGCTCGATCACTTGTGGAGCTTCATCATTGTGGCTGTTTTGGTTGTTGCTGTATTGTTGCTGTTTAACTGCTGCTGCTGTGTTTGCTGTGTACTACTCAACTAATTCTTTCCTTATTCTTTTCTCTTCCCAACCAGGTACACAATTAATACTACCAATGTAACTTGAAAGTTTGAGCATGAATGCAAAAAGAGAAGATCTGCAGATGTTTTTTTTATACATGGACTGTTGTATTAAATGTCATGTAGTGTATAATAGCTTATATTTCCGTTTGGATACTGAAGGCAGCTTACACGACTAGTAGATGTCAATGTAGGGCGATTGAATGTTAGTTGTATATGTATGCTGTTAGGCAAAATATTCCCAATGCAGTAGGTTGTATCCCAGACTTGGTTTAAATTGTGTAACATATCGTTTAATACATGCCAAGCATGAAATCATCCATTACCAGCTAAGTTCATCTCCTTTTGATAAATTGCTTCGTTATAATTGTTGATAAGCCACACATTTAGAACAAAGAACATAAGTTTACGGTCTCAACCTCATGGAGGTCGAACCCAGGTAGAAACGGACCAAGCAGGCCCGCATCAGATAAACAGAGGCCCAGGTCTGGCCCATCTAGCATGAGCTGGATTTGGGCCCATAATGTTTGATCAGCAGTCCGTGCGTGTAGCCACATTTTCCTATTCTGTAAAAGCATTTTGAATCCTGCTATAAATAACCTGCAATCATGCAATTAACTAGGACTATCTCTATTTTTCACTTAGTAAAGACAAACGCGACAAGAAACGTAGTTGCTATAGGATATCCTTTTAAAATAAGGACGAGATGAGCCTCGACAAAACAAGAAATGTAGAAGCTGCGGGGCCCTCTAGATGGATATATATTAAAATACTTAGAATTCGGGACATGCCGTTTAGCAAATTTTACGGTTTTCCCCAAAATAACAATACGTTAGTTGCTTTAGGCGCGTTTTAATAATTTAATTTCCTTAAACACGGGTGCACATTTATGTGACCCAAATCCAAATCTCAACCAAGTTGAGATATGTCAATAACCACGGGTGCATTGATGTAACGTGGTTCGAGATATATTTTCACGACATTGCAATTCTCGTAAAAATAATAATAAAAGTGGCCAAGAGTTAAAATTAGCACATAAGTTCATATTTGTATAAAATCAGATAATCAAGCCGAATATAACGGTTGAGCGACCGTGCTAGAACCACGGAACTCGTGAATGCCTAACACCTTCTCCCGGGTTAACAGAATTCCTTATCCGGAATTCTGGTACGCAGACTGTAATATGGAGTCATTCATTTCCTCGATTCGGGATTAAAATTGGTGACTTGGGACACCCTAAATCTCCCAAGTGGCGACTCTGAAATAAATAAACCAATCCCGTTTCGATTGTCCTTTAATTGGAAAAAACTCCCTTGCACCCCCTCGGGTGCGGAAGAAGGAGGTGTGACAGCTCTGGCGACTCTGCTGGGGATTCTTGCTTACCCAGAACCACTGGTTCAGGGTTAGAAATTCGAGCTTAGATAAATTGTTATATTTGGTTTTATCTGATTTTTACATGTTTTGAGCCTAATGTGCTAAATGTTGCTTTTACCGCTTTGATATTATCTGAACTGCATATAAACTGTGCCGAAACCCTCCTCTTCTTACCTTCGGGGAGAAGCTCGCTGGTCGAGACTCCCTGTTCTGTTAGTGTCAATACCTGAAATAAGAAAGAGGCCGGATAAGTTACAAAGCCGGACGACCCCGCGGGTCCCCGATACGTAGCCCATTCCTCGACTCGAGTTGTCCGCTCGGGTACACTGTCTAGAACACTGACCCAGGTTTTTGACGTAGAATAACGAGACTTCATGCCGGATCCCTAGTAGGAACGCTTGTCTGCATCATGTGCATTTTGACTTAGGGGACTCAACACAGGGGTTGGGTCCGTCTAGGAATAGCAACCTGAAACAGAAAAGACCATCCTGATGCATCTTATTTGTTGCATACACATATTTGTTTCAAACCTGCATGTTGACTGATTTCTGAACCTTGGGAATATTGAGAAAAGAGGGGAAAAGAAAAAAATAACAGTTAAGGTATTAATTGATTATTTAGAAAATGAAAGATAGAAAAAAAAGAAAGTCGTTTATTTTTGAAAATCTTTTGTCGAAAAGAAAATGAAAAAAGAGTCTTTATTTTAGTTTGGAAAAAGGTTATTTTTATCTTTTTGAAAAACGAAGGGTTATTTTACCTTATTTGCAAAAATGGTTTGTCTTGCAATAAAAAATGAAAAAAGAGATGCTTGTTCATTTAAATAGCCCGAACTACGTCGGTTTGATTCCCACCGGATGTGGGATACGTAGGCAACCCTTATCGGGTCCAACTCCCCGGTTTTGTTTTACCAAATATTATAATGTATATATATATATATACATGTATCTATATATATATATATATATATATATATATATACATATCTCCGCCCATAAATGTGTATACACATGTTATTTCTCTTACCTTAATAAATCACCTTAATAAATGTGTAGAATGAGCACAAGTAGGAGTTCATCTGAGGCCATTATAAACAAAATTCCTCTAGGCTTACGCACATGGTGGAACGATTTGGGAGGATCCCGGCAAGATACGGTCAAAGTATACTTGGGAAACTTGGTTGGATTACTGGACATCAAGCCAAGAGCAGACGTTATCAGGGCTCTAATTTCATTTTGGGACCCGGCACACAACGTGTTTCACCTCTCAAACTTCGAGCTCACCCCAACACTGGAGGAATTGGCAGGGTATATTGGACGACCTAATGTCCCTATGAAAGAACAGTACCTCATTGCACCAAGGACCGTGACTATACATAAGTTCCTGGATATCGTAAAGATCCGCAGAACGGTACATAATCCGGATTTATCAAAAGGGTTTTGTAGTTTGGCATTTCTGTACGACAGATACGGTCACCTGGGAGGGTTCAACAATCCTGAGAGTAAGATCTGCAGCGGGGAGAGCCGATCAGAATGGGAAAAACACAGATGTATTGCTTTTATGATAGCTTTTCTGGGATTTCTAGTGTTCCCTAGGAAAGATGAAAAAATTAACATACAAATCGCTGGGGTAGTCAATACTCTGATCAGTCAGGAAAAGAGCACCCTAGCACCTATGATAAATGCAGAAATTTTCCGCGCCCTCAACATCTGCAAGGCCGGAGGAAGTTTCTTTGAGGGATACAATGTACTACTGCAAATGTGGGTGATAGATCATCTATGCCGTCGCCCTTAAATTCTGAAATATGGGTCGTCGCAAAAAACTTGCATAGAAGAGTTCCCTACCAGGATCAATGGGTTCAGATTGCCGGAGGGGGTCGCCGAATGGGTCACGCTATTGCGCTCTGTTTCAGCCAACCAGATAGAGTGGGCATTCGAGTGGTTATCCCTAGATGAGGTTATACACATGTCAGCCACCGAATCATATTTGTTGTTGATGGGTCTCCAGAGTATCCAGCCCTACGCACCATGCAGGGTGTTGAGGCAGTTGGGACGATACCAAGTAATCCCGAAGGAAAAAGACCTTAGTAGCCAGGTGATTGAAATCGGACTTGGTGGGCAGTTCCCCTGAAGCATTTGTTCGGAGGGTCTGGAATGAATGTCAAACCTTGAAGGTAAATACCTGTGTACGAGATAGGGCTAAGGGCGAAGTGTCTCCGAAATAACTCCCGTGGTACAGAAGAGAGCTTGAACATCAGAGACCAACTAAGAGGGCTCATATCCAAGGCTTTGAGGAATCTTCACAGGCAGAGTGGAGCTGGTTAAAAAGAGAAGAAGGCTACCGGGCTGAAATCGGGAGGCTAAAGCAACAAGTCGAAAGGCTTGTGTTTGAGAACAACGTGCAAATCGCCTCGGAACAGGGCGAAAAGAACAAGCTAGCCCAAGAGAACCAGACATTAAAGGCCCGTCTACGCCAAGCCAGCAAAAGCAACATTGACCAACAGAAACATCGCTCTGACGAAAGGTTGATAGCAAGTTTGAAAAATCAGGTCGTCCAAAGCCAAGAAGAATTAGAACAATCAGAAGCTCGCGTAACAAGGATGAAGGTCAGATGGGCAAAAAGTACAATGGCCCGGAGGCAACACCTACAGCAAGTCATGAGGGATTGTGAACTGAGCATCAGAACGGTAAAGGAAACGAATTCCGCTCTTCAAGAGCGGATCTTCAAGCAAACACAAGATGCCCAAGCCGACAGAAGACGTTGTTACGATGCAATGACTAGAATGGAAAGGCAAATGGAGATGTTCCAGGATCAACTTGCCACCAATACGCAAACACTGGGATTGAAGAACCGACAGATAAGGTAGTTGTTCACAGAAAGGGAAAACATTCGAGGAAGGATCGACGAGATTGGGCATTACATCTACATGAAATGCCTGGCATGCGAGCAAATGCCTCGGAAGATCCTCCTTGTTTCCATCATGGGCTGCGTCCACCGGATCATGAATGAATTAAAAAGCTTGCAGAGAGACCTCACACCTAGAGCCGCGAAAAGGCCGAATGATGCCTCGCGGGCCCTTAAGTTAAAGAATTAATCTTTGGTCAAGTCCTGTTTATTTGGCTTTGTTGTTTTCCCATATGTTGTTTTCTTTTCTTCAAACCAAGTTAAAAACTGTGGAGTTTTGTACTGTTACTAGTTTTATTTGAAGTAATGTGTAATAGCAAATTTTGATAATGAAATTAAGTGACCCATAAGAATTCCTATGTGTCTTTACTTTGCGGCAGAACTACGCCTGGTCTGATTCGCGTGGGGACGTGATACGTAGGCAATCCCCATAAGATTCGACCGCTTTTAATAAAGAAAGAAAAGAAAATACAAAAATAAATAAAAAAGGGACAAATGAGCAAGCCGGGATGACACATGTTGTTTGAAGCAAAGCATGTAGAAACGGTTAACTGCCTAGGAGCATTGCATCCTCTATGTGTTATGATCAAATGTGTTAAGCTCTAACGCTAACAAAGTTTGTTGTTGTCTGAACCAGACAGTTAGTTGTTAAATAATTCTGGCAACACACTCTTACCAAACCAGATCCAAAGGACCGGTAGCAACAAGCATGACTACTTCAGAGAATAGTAATGAGGAAGAAAGGCCGATGAGCCAGTTGCTAAAAGAAGCGATGGAAAAGATTGAAAGGATGGGACTAGAGATGAATGCAATGCAGCTAGCCATATCCAAAACACAAAAGAGCCCTGAAACACTAGGGCACATGCCGGAATACCCTCACTCCGGCCCTTCAACAAGCCTCCCAAATCCCCGTTATCATCAAGAAAGAAGCCCTCATGATTCCCAAGCTCCACCACCCCATCAACCTCTCCCAACACCCAATATTCCCACTTTTGTGGGACCCACATCAGCCCCCTTGCAAAGAACGACCAGTGAGCCATTGTTTCAGGCTCACGATACGCAATATTATCCCCCTGAGCCTACATTCCATGCCCCCGAGCCCCAGGCCTACAATCCGCACTTGGAGGTACCGGCAGAGATTGAAAAGCCGGTTAAAGCCCCTGAACAGGATGAGGTATTGAGAAAGTTCAAAAGCCTGGAGCAGTCCTTCAGGAACCTGCACGGATTGGGCAACCAAGTCAGCGTAACTTACAAAGATCTATGCCCTTTCCCAGACATCCAACTCCCGGCTGGGTTCAAGATGCCTAAGTTTGATATATATGAAGGACACGGTGATCCCATGGCACATTTGCGGGGATTCTGTAGCAAAATGAGAGGGGCAGGCGGCAAGGATGAGCTACTAATAGTTTATTTCGGCCAAAGTCTGAGCGGATCTCCACTAGAATGGTATACCAGGCAGGATTCCAGTAGGTGGTATACTTGGGATGATCTGGCGCAGGCTTTCGCAGGTCATTTCCAGTACAATCTTGAGATAGTCCCTGACCGTCTCACATTATTAAGAACTGGGAAGAAACCCGGGGAAAGTTTTTGCGAGTTCGGATTCCGCTGGAGAGAACAAGCGGCCAGAGTCGATCCTCCCATGAGAGAGGGAGAGATGGTGGACTATTTCTTACAAACATTGGATCCAACCTACTTTGGTCACTTGGTGACAACGGTTGGAAAATCCTTCAACGAGGTGGTCAAGATAGGGGTCATGATAGAAGAGGGTCTGAGGTCTGACAAAATCTTGAACTACTCGGCACTCAAGGCCACAACCCAAGCTATTCAGAGCGGCACGGGAGGTGTGCTGAGAAGAAAGAAAGAAGAGGTTGCCACGATCGAGGCAGGCAGTTGTTCCAGGGCTGGCAAACCACACTACAACCAACCCAGACCTCACAGGCCAAACTACCCATACAACCCACCACAACATTTCTATCCACCTCGAGAACCACATTGCTCCGTACACCAGGCCCAGACATACACTCCGCCTCTGGTTCGCCCGCAATGGCACGTGCCGGCTCCTCAGAACATATATGCACCACCACACAACACCTATCCTCCACCGAGGGTGTATAGAAACCCTCCAGGGGCAGGCTTTCAGGGAAATCCAGATGCTAGGAATGACAGGTTGCGGAAACAAAGAACTTTCACGGAGTTGGGAGAAACCTACACCGCTTTGTTCCACAAACTGAGGCAATTGGGTTTGGTTAGTCCTGTCCAGACTCGAGAACCAAATCCCCCACCTCAGAATTTGGATCGATCAATCAAGTTGTGAATACTGCTTAGGGATGCTCGGGCATGATACCGAGAAGTGTTGGAAATTGAGGCATGCCATACAGGACCTTATTGACACCAATAAAATCGAGGTCCAGACACCGGAGGCTCCCAACATCAACCAAAACCCACTACCAGCACACCACGAGACTCACATGATTGAGTTGGTGTATGAGGGAGGAGAGTTGAGAAAACCCTCACAAACAGTGATGATGATCCAGGCCGCTCCGAAAGATGGATTGACCAGTGGAGGAATGAGTGTACAGTCGCAGGGAGAAGGCGTCAAGCCAGTAGTGATCTTGGGAAAGAGCCCGTCCGCCATAACAAGCAAATCCGAGCCAAACAAGTTGGTAATATCAGGGATTCCGCCCACACCTGCAGTTGTGTTGAAATGGGTATATAGAGAACTGGTCACCATAAAGCCTGTAATCCAGCTGCCAATGATTGATAGCAAGGCTGTGCCTTGGAAATATGAAAAGGCGGTGGTGATGTACAAAGGAAAACAGGTGGAGGAAGTTAGTTGTGAAGCACAAGGGCTGACTCGATCAGGTCGATGTTTTGCCCCGGTGGAGTTAAGGAGAACCAACCCAGCTGCAACCAAAAAACCTGTGTCCGAAGAAGAGGCTGAGGAGTTCCTGAAGAAGATGAAAGTGCAGGACTACTCCGTGGTCGAACAGCTGAGAAAAACACCGGCCCAGATCTCACTGCTATCATTACTGATCCATTCTGAGGAGCATCGGCGGGACCTGATGAAGATATTGAACGAAGCTCATGTACCCAATGAGATTTCTGTAAACCACCTGGAAACCATTGCCAACAAGATTTTTGAGGTGAACAGGGTGACATTCTCAGATGATGATCTGCCGGTGGAAGGTACAGAGCATAATAAAGCTTTATACCTAGCTGTCAAATGTGAAGACTCGGTGGTAACTCGAGTATTGGTGGATAACGGCTCAAGTGCCAATATTTGTCCACTATCTACCCTGAACCAGTTAAAGATCGACCACGGAAGAATCCACAAGAACATCATCTGTGTCCGAGGTTTCGACGGAAACGGAACAGCCACTGTGGGGGATGTTGTACTTGAATTGACCATCGGTCGAGTCCTGTTTACCATGGAGTTTCAGGTGTTAGATGCCACAGTATCTTATAACCTTCTATTGGGACGACCGTGGATTCATGCAGCCAAAGCAGTGCCCTCCACCCTACATCAGATGGTGAAGTTCGAGTGGGAAAGACAAGAGGTCGTGCTACACGGCGAGGACACGACGTGCACCATGGGTGGCGCCATTGTACCTTTCATAGAGACCGCTGATGACAAGGTTCCTTGGGTCTACCAGATTTTCGATACAGGGTCGGCCAACAAAATTTTTGAAGGAGAAATCATCCCGCACCCTAGGGTAGCTGCCGCAATAGTCATGATGGTCTCAGAAATGCTGGGTAATGGATTTATGCCAGGAAAAGGCCTGGGAGTCGAGCTTCAGGGGATTGTCCAACCTGTCTCCCATCCTAAAAATCTGGAAACTTTCGGATTGGGGTTCAAACCAACCGCAGCCGATAGGAAGCAGGCACGAAAAATGAAGAAGAGGGTTTGGTTTCTGCCCAAACCGGTGCCACGTCTCTCAAAATCTTTTGTCAGAGCAAGTGCCAAAGGGCCACCGGTCCCAAAGATTCTAGGACCATTGATTGGTTTAAATGAGGACCTGAATCAGAGTTTTGAGAGGCTATTCGCTGATGTCAGTATGGTAGAAGCTGGAGAAGGTTCCAGCAGAACAGAGATACAGTTTGTGGGGCCTGAGGCCAAAACCAACAATTGGACGGTTACTCCTCTTCCTGTCTGAGGGGAGTATTGGTAGTAGGCTTTGATTTATGTTTTGTTTGTTTTGTTTTGATCGGATTATTCCAGGGTATAATCCAAATTTTACTTCTGTTTTGTAAAAGTGTGAACCCTTTTATCCCGCAAGTTTAATAAAGTTCTCTTCTTTTGTCCCATTTTAATTTTGTTTTGTTCTTTTTCTTTCTGAACAGTTCTCTTTTTACTGGTTCTAATGACATGGCATGCATAACGGATCTTCGACCTAGTCTAATAAATCAATCTGAATTCGACTCAATGATGCAAGAGGTTGTTTGTGACGATGAATCTGAATATGACGAAGATAAAGCCTTCGAAGAGATAAACCGAGAACTGTGCCAATTTGAAGAGAAACCCAAGCCTAACCTAAATGACACTGAGGCTGTAAATCTAGGAGACGCTGATAACGTCTAAGAAACCAAAATCAGCATCCATATTGAATCGAATGTCAGGGAAGAATTGATCAAAACCCTCATGGAATTCAAAGATGTTTTTGCATAGTCATATGACGATATGCCGGGATTAAGCACCAATTTAGTGGTTCACAAATTGCCCACTGACCCGGCATACCCTCCGGTCAAGCAAAAACTAAGGAAATTTAAAACAGAAATGAGTGTAAAGATCAAAGAAGAGGTGATTAAGCAGTTGCAGGCGAAGGTCATTCGGGTCACTCGATATCCTGAGTGGTTGGCCAATATGGTACCAGTCCCAAAGAAAGACGGGAAAATCAGGGTGTGTGTCGACTACCGCAATCTCAACAAAGCAAGTCCCAAGGACAATTTTCCGTTATCCAACATTCATATCCTGATCGATAATTGCGCTGGGCGCGAGATCGGATCCTTTGTGGATTGCTATGCGGGTTATCATCAGATCCTAATGGACGAGGAAGATGCGGAAAAGACAACATTTATCACGCCATGGGGAACTTACTGCTATCGGGTAATGCCGTTCGGACTGAAGAATGCCGGGGCAACGTACATGCGAGCAATGACTGCTGTGTTTCACGACATGATACACAAAGAAATTGAGGTGTACGTAGATGATGTGATCATAAAATCTTGGCGTCAGGAAGACCATGTAGCAGACCTAAGGAGATTCTTCCAAAGACTCCGAAGGTATGATATCAAGCTTCACCCGGCCTAATGCGCATTCGGGGTTCCGTCAGGAAAGCTGTTAGGATTCATCGTCAGTCGACGGGGGATTGAGTTAGACCCATCCAAGATCGGATCCATCCGAGATTTGCCACCGCCAAAAAACAAGACAGAGGTAATGAGTTTGCTGGGTAGACTCAATTACATCAGCAGGTTCGTCGCTCAACTCACAGCAACTTATGAGCCCATATTTCGGCTGCTGAGAAAGGATGCTGCGGTAAGTTGGACGGCAGAGTGTCAAGAGGCCTTCGACCAAATCAAAGGGTATCTGTCTAATCCACCTGTATTGGTCCCGCCTAAGCCAGGGAAGCCCTTAATTCTTTATCTAACGGTCTTGGAAAATTCATTTGGTTGTGTACTGGGGCAACATGATGACACAGGAAGGAAGGAGCAGGCCATCTACTATCTTAGCAAAAAATTCACAGTACATGAGGTCAAGTACACTCAACTCGAGAGAACATGTTGCGCCTTAACTTGGGTAGCTCAGAAGTTGAAGCATTACCTATCTTCGTATACTACTTATCTCATATCCCGTTTGGACCCGTTGAAGTATATCTTTCAGAAACCTATGCCCACGGGAAGGTTGGCGAAATGGCAAATTCTGCTCACAGAGTTTGATATCGTCTATGTGACGAGGACAGCCATAAAAGCCCAGGCGCTGGCCGACCATTTGGCAGAGAATCCCGTTGATGAAAAATACGAACCCTTAAGAACGTATTTTCCTGACGAAGAGGTAATGCATACAAATGAGCTGGAGTTACCCGAGGAACCGGGTTGGAAGCTTTTCTTCGATGGAGCCGCGAACGCGAAAGGGGTTAGAATAGGAGCAGTACTCATTTCTGAAACAGGACGCCATTATCCTGTTACGGCTCAACTACGCTTCTATTGCACCAATAATATGGCCGAGTACGAAGCTTGCATTTTGGGTTTGCGGTTGGCTGCGGACATGGATGTCCAAGACGTCTTGGTCTTGGGAGACTCGGACCTCTTGGTGCATCAGATTCAGGGTGAATGGGAAACGCGAGATCTAAAGCTCATACCATATCGACAATGCCTGCATGATCTGAGCAAGCGATTTCGATCAGTGAAGTTCAAACATATCCCGAGAGTTCATAACGAGGTTGCGGATGCATTGGACACCTTAGCATCAATGTTGCACCACCCTGACAAAATGTATGTTGATCCTCTGTACATCCAGGTCCGTGATCAGCACGCTTATTGCAACGCCGTAGAAGAAGAGGTAGATGGCGAACCCTGGTTTCATGATATCAAGGAATACCTCAGAATGGGGATATATCCAGAACAGGCCACTGGAGACCAAAAAAAGAGCCCTTCGGCGTTTGCCGAATGGTTTCTTCCTCAGCGGAGGAGTGTTGTACAAAAGAACCCCGGATTTGGGATTGTTGAGATGCATAGATGCCGGTCAAGCCACGACGGTTATGGCAGAGGTACATGCTGGAGTTTGTGGGCCACACATGAGCGGATATGTATTGGCAAGGAAGATCCTTCGAGCAGGGTGTTATTGGCTCACCATGGAACACGACTGTATCACTTTCGTGAGAAAATGCCATCAGTGCCAGATACACGGAGGTCTGATTCATTCTCCGCCAACAGAGTTACATGCGATGTCAGCACCCTGTCCGTTTGTGGCATGGGGCATGGATGTCATTGGACCTATCGAGCCGGCAGCATCCAACGGTCATAGGTTCATTCTAGTGACCATTGATTACTTCACCAAATGGGTTGAAGCTAAAACCTTCAAGTCGGTAACCAAAAAAGCAGTGGTGGATTTTTTGCACTCCCATATCATCTGCAGATTTGGGATCCCAAAAGTAATCATCACGGATAATGGTGCGAATCTTAATAGCAGCCTGATGAGAGAGGTATGCCAACAATTCAAGATCACACACCGCAATTCCACCCCATATCGTCCCAAGGCGAATGGAGCGGTCGAAGCAGCCAATAAGAACATCAAAAAGATACTGCGAAAGATGGTGGAAGGATCCAGACAATGGCACGAGAGATTACCCTTTGCTTTGTTAGGTTACCGCACTACCGTCCGGACTTCCATAAGGACAACTCCTTATCTGTTGGTGTACGGAACTGAGGCCGTAATACCAGCAGAGGTCGAAATTCCGTCCCTCCGGATTGTTGCTGAAGCCGAGATTAATGACAATGAATGGGTCAAAGCTCGATTGGAACAATTGAGCTTGATAGACGAGAAAAGATTGGCAGCAGTGTGCCATGGTCAGCTATATCAGAAGAGAATGGCGAGAACATATAATAAGAAGGTACGCCCCAGAAAGTTTGAAGTAGGGCAACAAGTGTTAAAGAGAATCCTCCCGCATCAGGTTGAGGCAAAAGGCAAGTTCGCCCCAAATTGGCAAGGGCCTTATATTGTGACCAGGGTGTTGTCCAACGGTGCTTTGTGTTTGACAGATATCGAGGGGAGATGTGTCGACATGACTATCAATTCTGATGCAGTCAAGAGATATTATGCGTAATTTCTTTAATTATGGCAATTTTTGGGTTCGTTTGTTTGTATCTGGTATTTATTGGATAATGAGATGACGGAGGCAATTCTTTCTTCTATCCAAACATTTTTAACCCTTGCTTCCCCCTTTTGAGCCTTAAGTTATTCTTTCATACCCCTCTTTTGGAATCACTAATGGAAAAGACATGAAAAAAAGGAAAATGAAAAAAAAAAAAAAAGAGAAAAAAAATCTTTAAAGGAAAATGAAAAAAAGAAGGAGAAAGAAAAGAAAAAGAAGATAAAAATCATAAGAAATACAAAACCGTTGGGAACTACGTTTGACCTGATTCCTCAAAGAGGATACGTAGGCGCCTCGCGGCTCGGTCATAGTGTGCATCGTAGTGTGCATAGGATGCATAGTGTACATAAATACGCATAATAAGGCACAGTGTACATAACGCACATAGCTCAACATAGAGTGAAAGTAGAATCCCCCAAGCAAGAAAACTGGGGCAGAGGCTATGTTTTAAAATTCCAACAAAGGTTTGATTCCAAAAGTTGTAGCAAGTCACCCGTCGAAATTATTTCATTTTTGATAAGCCTTTCTTCTAGCCCCACACCAAAACCAACATTGACGTCCAAAAGACCTCCCGATCAATATCCAAGAGATGCCAAGTCAGGCAAATAAAGCCGAGAATAATACACCGATCCCCAGCAAAGAAGAGGATCATAAGACTGGGAATGAATTGATGGTCAAAGGAATCTCCAGAAGAGAGGGTCGTATCGACAACCCTCCGATTCCTCGATGAAGAAATAAAATGAGAAGTCTTATCGGTGAAAACCTGCACAGGCACCGAAAGGCGACGTAAGATGAGAGATATAAAATGAGAGAGTCTTATTGGTGAAAACCTTCACAGGCACCATAAGGTACCGGGAGTTGAGAGAAAAGAGAGAGTCTCATTAGTGAAAACCCCTCGAAGGGCACTAGGAGGCGACAAGACAGATCAACAAAAGCGTCCACATTCGCAAAGAAATGGACACTCATATATCCCCAGCAAGTCAGACCATCGGGCAAGTCGATTGATACAACTAGACTGGGTCGGGGATCTATGGTGCACGTCATGATCACGGGGACCAGTCATGTCATCCAGATAAGTTCTTCTGAATTTCTTTTCCCACCAAATATTGGTTTAGAAAGATTTTCTCCTTTTCTATCTTTTATTTCTCTTTCTAAAAATTTGTCTTGAAAAGGATTTTTCAAGCTTACTACCAGAGACCGAAGGGGGATTCATCCAATGTAGGATAACCCCAACAGTCCTAAAGGTTGGCCCCAGGCAATACAATGTTGTGCCCTGCAGTTTTGGAGGAAGTAAACTCCTAAAGGGAGTGGTTTCGGGAGTAAAAGCAGACTCCCACAGCATGTACTGTAAAGAGAAAGCAGAAAAGGGGATAAATTGAAAACCAATCCCCAGCAGGCCGGAAACCCCCAGCAAGCAATTTTGTCCACCAACCAGTTATGGGGGGTACAGAGCAAGAAAAGGGGAAGAGAGGAAAAATCATCCACCGGAAAGGCACCTCCTCCCACCACGATTAAAACTAACTAAATCCTTTTGTCTGCTGCAGGAAAACAAAGGATTGATGATGGCAGCAAGACGCAACGCCAGGGAAATCACCAAAAACCGGGGCATAAAATTTTTTACCGATTGTCAAAAATTTTCTCGGAAGAACGAGGAAACAATTTCAATACATTTAAGTTCTAGGTCGCCCACCAGTAAAATGTGGGAATACATTTAAGTTCTAGGTCGCCCACTAGTAAAATGCGGGAATACATTTAAGTTCTAGGTCGCCCACCAGTAAAATGCGGGAATACATTTAAGTTCTAGGTCGCCCACCAGCAAAATGCGGGAATACATTTAAGTTCTAGGTTGCCCACCAGTAAAATACGGGAATACATTTAAGTTCTAGGTCGCCCACCAGTAAAATGCGGGAATACTTTTAAGTTCTAGGTCGCCCACCAGTAAAATGCGGGAATACATTTAAGTTCTAGGTCGCCCACCAGTAAAATGCGGGAATACATTTAAGTTCTAGGTCGCCCACCAGTAAAATGCGGGAATACATTTAAGTTCTAGGTCGCCCACCAGTAAAATGCGGGAATACATTTGAGTTCTAGGTCGCCCACCAGTAAAATGCGGGAATACATTTAAGTTCTAGGTCGCCCACCAGTAAAATGCGGGAATACATTTAAGTTCTAGGTCGCCCACCAGTAAAATGCGGGAATACATTTAAGTTCTAGGTCGCCCACCAGTAAAATGCGGGAATACTTTTCAGCTCTAGGTTGCCCACCAGTAAAATGCGGGAATACTTTTCAGCTCTAGGTCGCCCACCAGTAAAATGCGGGAATACTTTTCAGTTCTAGGTCGCCCACCAGTAAAATGCGGGAATACATTTAAGTTCTAGGTCGCCCGCCAGTAAAATGCGGGAATACATTTAAGTTCTAGGTCGCCCACCAGTAAAATGCAGGAATACTTTTCAGCTCTAGGTCGCCCACCAGTAAAATGCGGGAATACTTTTCAGCTCTAGGTCGCCCACCAGTAAAATGCGGGAATACTTTTTAGCTCTAGGTCGCCCACTAGTAAAATGCGAGAATACTTTTCAGCTCTAGTTCGCCCACCAGTAAAATGTGGGAATACATTTCATAATTTTGCATTTAAGCAACTTTTGGTCTTATATTACAGATTTTGGAATCAGTAACCCCGCCGGAAGGCGGAAGGTTACAACAGAGATCCCCCAAGCAGGAAACAATAAAATCCCCAGCACAAAGAAGCAGAAGGCTGTAAAGGCAAGCGCGCGATTCAAAAGGAAGAAGGAATGTGTCTCGAAAGAAGCAGCTTGGGAACGTTATAGCATGCCCAGCATAACAATTTTGATGAAGAAAGCCACACCGCTGAAGAAACCATTGAAAGGCTTAAAGAAGAGAGCCATGTTCCCAGCAGATCAAGAGAAATGATGAAAACTGGCATTCAGAAAAGGCGAAGGACCGGTATCATCCCCTAAGTTCACAAAATAAAGGCATCGGAGGAAAGCGCTAGCCGACAAGAAAGCAAGGCAACAAGAACAAGTTGAAGATAGATGAGATCTCATGATCCATAGTCTAGCTTAACTTCTTGTTTTTCCTTTCAAAACAATGTACCAAGGAGATCGGTGAGCGGTAGCATCCTGCAGCAGCATGCAACAGCGCACAACAGCAGCGAGCACTACAGTCACATGGTAGTCCCAGCTACCAAAATTTCCCGAACTACATTGACCTGATTCCTGTTCAGCCCAGGATATGTAGGAAACCTCTGAAGCAAAGGTTCGGTCAAGTCTTTTTCAAAAAAAAAAAGTGCTTCACACGGAGTACTCGGACGGGCAAAAATCACTCGCTTTATCTTTACGCGAAAACCCTTCGTGTCTTCGTGCAAAGAGCGGCAGCTGTAAGCACGTGATTTTTGCTTCACGGACAATCACTCCAAAAGAAAACAAAAATAGTGACAAATGGCCTCGCTGTACAATTTGTCGTTTTTCCGTGACATGTGCTGTTAGTCATTTGTGGGTCTGTCCGTTTTGCATTTAATCTTACCGATCAAAATACAAAGTATGTATGTCATGGTAATTAAACCATAATTCGGTCATTATAAAAGAAAAAAAATCACAAAAAATATGTATGCATCTTTTATTTTAGGTTGTGATTTAACCATTTAGAATTTTCTAATATGTGTGTAAATAATTGTGTTAAGTATTGATTAGTTGGGTATTTCGAGTTCATTTTAATTTAGTTGTATTTTTAAAATTGGAAAACAAAAGAAAAGAATGCAAATGGTGTAGTAAATCGGACTTGGGCCTATTTTTCATTTTTTGAATTGAGGCCCAAACTCAGCCCACATCAGCCAGCACAAGGACCTAGTCCAAACCAGGCCTGCCCAGGCACGGACCCAAAACGACGCCGCATAGGGCGTCTGATCTGAGCCGTTCAACCACACTCATCCAACGTCCCACATCCGCACCCGTAACCCGACCTGTTTAGCCGGTCCAACTCAACCCCTCACTTAAACCCAAACGACCCCGTATTAATATCAAACGACCCCGTCTCACTTCTCCCTATCGGATCCAAGCCGTTGAGATCATCTGATCTAACGGCCCAGATCCAATCCCCTACTCCGTATATAATCTCACCATCACACCCCACGCCCCTTATCCGAACCCCCCCTACTCGTCTTCTTCACCAAGCCCCGAACCCCCCGAAACCCTAGCAGCCGCCCTGGCTTCCCTTTCACCAGAACCCGGCGGCATGGACGCCGGTGACCACCTCCTGAACACCCTAGGACCACCTCACCACCCCAAACCCGAATCTGTTACCCCTAGCCTCGAATCACCTTCCTTCATCTCGAATTTTCATTTGAAGATTCGAGTCGAACTCTGACCTACACCAAACCTCACCATATTCGTACCAGACACTCCCCTGACCTCCCTCGTGACCAAACCAAGCTTGGTTTGGTCCGAATCTACCCACAACTCTTAGAATCTCAAATCTGAGAATCCAAACCCTAGAACACAAGGACCTAAGGAATCTGGCCAGTCTTAACAGGGGTTTGAGGTCTAATAGACCTTAATCAAGGTGTTCTCGTTTGAGAACACCCTGATTAAAGTTTGTTCGGCCTCAGATGGTCAAAGCTGAGTCAGATTGGGGTCGAATTTGTTTGGACATTTTTCGGTCAGTTTTTCTTTGCCTTTCTGTTTTATTCGAGTGCTATTTGAGTTTGTTAGCATGTTTTGTTGTGTTTGTTTGTTATTTCTGGTATTTTTCTTAATTCCTTCCATCTTTGTAAGGCCTTTATTTGGTCGTTGGTTTTTCTGTGTGTGTTCTGAATGTATTCTGTGATATACATGCTCGTCAATTAGATTAATCGTCAAATAAGTTAATTCATATAGGTTCCTAGTAATTGAACAAAAGTTGTCTGAAGTCATTCGGGACCCTGTACGTGTTGTTTATATGAACGACTGATTATTACCTGTTCTATTTAGTATAGTCGACTCGATAAACGTCGTCGATTAGTTTTCTATGACTAAATGATCAAATGAACTAATAATTTCACATGACTGATTGAACCATGTCACTAGCTGAATGCCCGACGCTGTTTGAAATGGGTTTGTTTGCATTGCAAAACGACTGAAAAGATTCAGTCCATGGGCAGTTCCGAATTTGAACTTTCAGAAGTTCAAAATGCCCTGATGCCGCAATGGGTTTAGGGCAGTAATAATTAGGGTTTAACAAGGGTAGTCTGGGGTTCGAAAAGAACAGAAAAAGCTTAGTTTAAGTGAGCTGACAAGTAGGGTACTGAGTTAGGATTAAATTAATGTCAATGGGGAACAAGACATAAGAGCATGGGAATTAAAATGAATACTTAAATGAACCCATAACTCTTGAACAAAAGGAATAAGCCAGGCGTGGGGAACAAATGGCTGGCATCAAGAAGATGCTTAGGCATGGGGTTTAGTAGGTATGGGCAGACTAATTGGCAGAATCCAGGCAGCTTTGCTGCACTGGGTTGTTTGGCTTATAAATAAGCTGTTTTCAGAACTTAAAGGGGGCTGGACATTCTTTAGTCTTAAAAGAGATTCTGTGAGTAAGAAAACTGAAAAGGAAAAAACAAAGAAAAAACTTCAGAATACTGTGAATGAGTATTGTCTGAAAACTGTGTAAGAGTTCAAGGCGGTCAAGCTCTCATTGTTGTTTGTTGTTGGTGGTTTGCCGAGCTTTTGTGGTTATTGGATTTCTGTTGCTGTTACATTTGATATCCTGGATTTCCTGCTGTCTCTCTACTCTGTTTTCTGGGATTGTCTGTTCATTGCTCGATCACTTGTGGAGCTTCATCATTGTGGCTGTTTTGGTTGTTGCTGTGTTGTTGCTGTTTAACTGCTGCTGTTGTGTTTGCTGTGTACTACTCAACTGATTCTTTCCTTCTTCTTTTCTCTTCCCAACCAGGTACACAATTAATACTACCAATGTAACTTGAAAGTTTGAGCATGAATGCAAAAAGAGAAGATCTGCAGATGTTTTTTTTATACATGGACTGTTGTATTAAATGTCATGTAGTGTATAATAGCTTATATTTCCGTTTGGATACTGAAGGCAGCTTACACGCCTAGTAGATGTCAATGTAGGGCGATTGAATGTTAGTTGTATATGTATGCTGTTAGGCAAAATATTCCCAATGCAGTAGGTTGTATCCCAGACTTGGTTTAAATTGTGTAACATATCGTTTAATACATGCCAAGCATGAAATCATCTATTACCAGCTAAGTTCATCTCCTTTTGATAAATTGCTTCGTTATAATTGTTGATAAGCCACACCTTTAGAACAAAGAACATAAGTTTACGGTCTCAACCTCATGGAGGTCGAACCCAGGTAGAAACGGACCAAGCAGGCCCGCATCAGATAAACAGAGGCCCAGATCTGGCCCATCTAGCATGAGCTGGATTTGGGCCCATAATGTTTGATCAGCAGTCCGTGCGTGTAGCCACATTTTCCTATTCTGTAAAAGCATTTTGAATCCTGCTATAAATAACCTGCAATCATGCAATTAACTAGGACTATCTCTGTTTTTCACTTAGTAAAGACAAACGCGACAAGAAACATAGTTGCTATAGGATATCCTTTTAAAATAAGGACGAGATGAGCCTCGACAAAACAAGAAATGTAGAAGCTGCGGGGCCCTCTAGATGGATATATATTAAAATACTTAGAATTCGGGACATGCTGTTTAGCAAATTTTACGGTTTTCCCCAAAATAACAATACGTTAGTTGCTTTAGGCGCGTTTTAATAATTTAATTTCCTTAAACACGGGTGCACATTTATGTGACCCAAATCCAAATCTCAACCAAGTTGAGATATGTCAATAACCACGGGTGCATTGATGTAACGTGGTTCGAGATATATTTTCACGACGTTGCAATTCTCGTAAAAATAATAATAAAAGCGGCCAAGAGTTAAAATTAGCACATAAGTTCATATTTGTATAAAATCAGATAATCAAGCCGAATATAACAGGTTGAGCGACCGTGCTAGAACCATGGAACTCGGGAATGCCTAACACCTTCTCCCGGGTTAACAGAATTCCTTATCCGGATTTCTGGTACGCAGACTGTAATATGGAGTCATTCATTTCCTCGATTCAGGATTAAAATTGGTGACTTGGGACACCCTAAATCTCCCAAGTGGCGACTCTGAAATAAATAAACCAATCCCGTTTCGATTGTCCTTTAATTGAAAAAAACTCCCTTGCACCCCCTCGGGTGCGGAAGAAGGAGGTCTGACATTCATTTTTCTCAAGAACTCCTCCACTTCTTCTTCAGTGACCGGTTTCTTCACTAAAACTGGATTGTCTCCGAGTGTTTAGCTTTTCTTAACTCTTCCGGGGAAAAGCATCTCCCCGAACGAGTTAATCTCTGGGCCTCGTTAACTTTCTCTTTCACTTCCTCCCCTTATAGGTCACTATCACTCGCTCATAGTTCCATAGGACAATCTTGGTGTTAGCTGCCGGCAGCTGGGTCATAGGTTTGATAATGATAGGGTCCATGTGAGCACCCTCCACAATTATGACTAGTTTACTTGTGACCCCCGATACGATCACCTTTGGCTTTTCTTGCTTTGCTATAACATCACTTGAGGACCTCTTTTCAACTACCATAATTGGCTTATCATTTGTCATTCTCACCTTGTCCGTCGATCCTTCAGCTACCAAAGAGGTTGCTTTTGTGACAACTGTGTCCTTGACCGACTTACTTTCACTAGATCGGATCATCATGACATATTTGAAGGCTTCTTAGGCTTCCCATATTTGTGCACTATCTCAATCATGTGCGTTTCAACATGGGCTGGCAATGGGTTTTGATTGATGTTGGGTGCTTCTGGGATCTGGACCACAATCTGGTTCGTATCGATGAGCTCTTGGATGGCGTTCTTCAAATGCCAAACCTTTTATGTGTCATTCCCCCGAGTATCAGAATAGTACGAACATCTGAGATAATAATCCAAGTTCTTGGGAGAGGGTTTGGTAGTTTTGACTCAATTGGCCTCAGGACATTCAACTGCCTCAACCTTTGAAATAAGCTAGTATAAGATTCCCCAAGTAGGGTGAAAGTTTTCTTCCGCTGCAACCTTTCATTCATGAATTCTGGATTGGCTCAAAAATTTGGACCAGTAGGGTTTCGGTATGTTTGTTGGGGTGGGTAAGGGTTTCGTGAAGCTGGAGAATGCCATTGCGCGTGAGGAGGGGGTTAAGCATATGACTGTGCATGATAGACATGATACTGGGGTGGCCTGACTGAGTATTGAGGCTTTGATGGTAGGAAGTAGTGTTGGGATAGACTATATGGAGTTGGGGTATAGGCTTGAAGCTGGGGTCAAGGTTGGGTGTAGTGGGTAGGAGAATTCCCTAGTCCGTGCCATGATCCTTAAACGACCATAGCGATATCCTCTTTCTTCTTTTTCCCAAGCATGCCTCCGGTGCCATTCTGGCTTGCCTGCGTAGTTGCTTTTATGGCAGAGTAGCTCATGATCTTGCTTGATTTGAGCCCTTCCTCTACCTTTCCTCCCATTTTTACTACTTCATTGAAAGACTTACCTATGGTCGAGATCACATGACCAAAGTAAGTAGGCTCCAAGGCCTGAATAAAGTATTCCACCATTTCATTCTCCTCCATTGGAGGGTTAACCCTTGCTGCCTGTTATCTCCAGTGGAAACTGTATTCCCTGAAACTTTCACTAGGCTTCTTCTCAATCTTAGTCAAATACAAATGATCTGGAATAATCTAGTTGTTGTATTGGAAATAACGAGCGAATGCTTGGGCCAAATCATCCCAGGTATACCATCTGCTGTGATCCTGACGAGTGTACCACTCCATTGCCACGCCACTCAGACTCTGGCTAAAGTATTCCATTAACAGCTCATCTTTCCCATCGGCTCCTCTCATTTTACTACAGAATCCCCTTAAGTTGGACACGGGATCTCCGTGCCCGTCATACAAGACAAATTTGGGCATTTTGAACCCAACAGGTAGTTGTACGTCAGGGAACAAACACAGATATTTGTAGGCTACACTTACTTGACCTCCTAACCCTTGCATGTTTCTGAGCGATTGTTCCAGGTTTCTCATCTTCCTAAACATCTCCTCCTGTTTCGGGTTGTTAGGTGGTTTCTCAATCTCAACAGGGAGGTCGAAATGAGGAGTGTAAGAGTAATGTTCTAGGGCCTTGAAAGTAGGCTCTGGGGGGTAGTATTGATTATCTTGGGTCTGGAATAATGGCTCACTGGAAGATCGATAGAGTGTAGCTGATGGAGGTGCTACGAAAATAGGGGTAGCTGGTGGAGGGGGGTATGGGGTTGTTTTGGCTGGTGGAGCTTGTATAGTTTGGGAAGTGGTGCCATGATAGTGGTGGGTAAGGGTTGAAGTTTGGTGCATGTTGTGGGGATGAGTCTGTAGTGGGAGGTTCTTGGGATTGAGCGAGTGGCGGGATGAAAGCAGGGTTGCGGGGTATGATGGTGGTGGATGCCCTTTCATCCATGCCTGGTACATCTCGGTCATCTGGTGTTTCAACTTATGTAACTCCTCTTTCAACCCAACCTCAGACTCTTCCACCTCTCTCGGTGGATCAATAACACTTGCGTCCAGTTCTTGGCCAGCCATGATCAACTTGTTTTTAGACCTGGTATTGTACAAATGGGTTGCCAGAATGCTAAACATACTAACCACCTTCCTGTTCTCAATGACAACAGCAACTTGTTAGTGTGTAAGCTTTAACATGTAGGTAACTGCACATTTGGGATGTTATGAACCTAAACAGTTAAAGCTTCTATCGTGTATTTGAAGGTTGCATGCTTCATCCCGGCTTTTAACTAACTCTTCTCATTTTGCGCTTTTTCTTCTCTCCTTTTTTTTCTTTTCACACCAATCCCTCTTTAATTACTACTGGCCTCACCCACTTGTTTTTGTTACTTCCCTTTTATTTTGCACTCGTCTCTCTCTCTCTCTCTCTCTCTCTCTCTCTCTTGTTTTGTCATTATTTTTTTCCACCTAATTTTCTTTTATTTGCTCTCCTCTTTTCCTTTTTCATTTTATAGCTATGATCGAATCCTATGGGGATTGCCTACGTATAATGACGCCGCATAAATCAGATCATTACGTAGTTCAAGGGATAAATGCAAAATAAAAGAAAGATATATATTTTTTTGATATTTTTCAAATTTTTATAAAATGAAAACATTTTGGGTTTTTTCCATTACAACGACTCCACCCTACAAACTTAAATATTTTTAAAAACTAAAACAACACTCGAAATGGACTAATAGACTCTAAAAGAAATTGCAATACAGACTCGAAAGATAAAATCAAGACTACATAAGTGCTTCCACTGTTGCTCCAGTTGGCCTTGCTGCGGGCCTATGCTCCATATCTTCTTGGAGGTGAAACAAGTCATCCATGATCTATCAGACAAAAATCATAACTAAAGCGAAGAACATGGATCGGCTCATGTCTTCGCACTCGTTGCACTTCATCACAATGTAGTCCGCAATTCTCCTAACCCTCTCTCTGATGATACATGTCTCTTGTAGCAACCTTCAAATCTCTTGAGTGTCACACCTCAATTTTCTACCCCGCGGATGTGATATAGGGAGTTTTTCCAATTTAAGTGATAATCGAAACAGGATTATTCATATAAAAATCAGAGTCGCCAATTGGGATAGTTTATTGGTGTCCCAAGTCACCGGTTTAAAATTCCGAATCGGGGAAGCTTTGGCTCTAGTTATGGGCTGCGAACACAGAAATCCGGGTAAGGAGTTCTATTAACCCGGGAGAAGGTGTTAGGCATTCCAGGGTTCCGTGGTTCTAGCACGGTCGCTTAAACTATTAATATTGTCCTATTATCTAATTTACTACATGTTTTAAATCTATTGTGCATTTTTAGCTTTATAACCACTTTTAAATATTTTAGAATGCTTTTAGGAAGATTCAACGTTATTTAAAACATGCCTCGGACCACGCCATATAAAATGCACCTGCAGTTCGCGACACGTTCTATTTAACGTAGTTAAGAATTGAAATTGGGTCACATGAAATGTACTCCCGAATTTAATAAATGAAAGGGAATCAATTTAAATAGCGCGCCTAAAGCAACTACAAGATTTCAAATTAATAACAAGGTTTGCGAGGGCCATGGAAAATTCAATTGATGGCACACCTCGATTTTTAAAGAGTTAAAATTAATTAAAATGAGAGCCATGGGTTTTGGGATTTTATTTGGCATGGCACGCCTCGAATTACTTCTTTTGAAAATGATTTCTTAATTTATTCTTTGAGGGCCATAATATTATTGGTTTTGGTAACATGGCACACCCCAATCTAGCTTACAAAGGTCTAATTAATTAAAGAAGGCTTAAAGGAAATTGAATTTATTTTAGGCAAATTGTTCAAGCTAACCTAATAATTAAAGGACTGGTATTAAAAGAATTCCAGGTATTTGGTTGTTTGAAAGGGTCTAGACTGGCAGCAAGCCCAATTGCTATTTGAAACTCCTGGAATGGAATAAAAGGGCTGGCTGGGCTCAACGTGAAGCCCAACATTGAAAACCTTCTCCATTTAACCAAGTAAAAGAAAATCATATGTGTTGACAAACCATCGCATATAATGGGACTCAGAATTGGGCCAGGTACGAGTTCCTGGAGTTGTGAAACTCAGACGACCCAAATTATAAAAGAATGACAAAGAACTATGCATTTGGGGAAAAGGCCTGAAATGGACAAGCCTGATCTAGTTGGGCAGTCTTGGGCCATTTAATGGCCCAACTATTTAAAGATACGATCCAGCCTTTCAGCATCCATTATACTTAGATTAGTCAAGACTTAATTCACATTAGATTAATTGATTTTATCAAAGACCCAAATAATAGACTCACCATATCTTTAAATCTAAATTGGAAAAAAAAATGGAACACTTCATGCTCAGACAAACCACTGGCATTTGGAAATCAGATATACTATTTATCAAAATTGAGTCAGATACTTAGTGAATCTAACAGGAGAATACTTTAAATATACAACTAAGTATCAAAATACAACAAGAATTCCTAAATTTATTTGGATATTAACATCATCACCTAAAACAACAATACTATGAGAAGAACTCATTATGGACTGACTGATTGCTAGCTCGAAATAATTCAATTAAAATCTCACAAAAAAAGAAGATGTTACTCACCTATATCAGTCCATGCTGCAACAGTCCATATTAAATACATGAAGAAAGCAGTTCAACTCAATTAAAACCATAGTGACTAAACTAGATTCTAAACATAACCCCAAAAGGTGCCGCTAATAACTTAAATATAATAGATCCCATGGTAAACTACTCAACGAAAGAAAAGAAAACATGAAGGATCTTCGAAAAATGCAAAGCTTAACATTTAGCAAATTCTCACTCATCCACAAGTGTTCAAATTGATCATATAGCTTCAAATATGTATTTCATACACTCATAGGGTCCAAAAGTACCTGGTTGCAGCAAAACAACAAGGAAAAATAAGCATGAAGTTAGAGAAAACAGCAACACCAACACAAGCTAAAAAACCGTGAGACTCAGTCCTTTTAAGCCATTTTAAACCCAGAATGAACCAGAGATTCTTGAAGGTTTCAAGTTAAGGAGAATGAAAGCAGACCCAAAACCAATTTTGAACCAAGAAAACAGAAAGTTCAGTACTCTTTTAAAAGTGTTCTTTCAGCCGTTTCTGAATTTATGTATTCTCTAAAATCTGAAACCCCCCTTGAAAGAGAAGGAAACATGCACTTTATAGAACACTTTTAGGGCAACAAAATTAGTTTCAAGTTTTACCCATTACCCCATCTTCAATTTTCAATTTGTTCACTTTTACCCTGAATTTTGGTTCTGTTTGTTAGGTCAGTCCCTTTCCCCACCTTCCAGGAAGTTTCCAAATCAGTTATAAGAGATTCTCTTAATTAATTTCTCTAAACTACCCTTGTAACCCTTATTATTTACCCTCAGTAGATCATATGGGTCAAGTTGACCCAACAAACGACCCTAAACCTGGGCTTGCAAAACCCGGACTGAGCCCTCCCTTTTCCTTTGGGCTTCTGAACCGTGAAGCCTAATTTTAATTCAAAGCTCTAAAGAAAACCCACACAAAAATACAGGCTAAAGGGGTTGTAAAATCAGAATTCTTTCGAAATGAAACCAAAACAAAAAGAGAAGGAATTAATCAAACCTAAACATGAGAATCAAAACAAACGTAACTAACATGCTTTTAATTTAATCATGCAAACAGAAACTGATTCATAAATGGAAAAATAATAAAGAAAAAAAGAAAGAGGAAACAGAAGGAGATGAATACGAGAAATAGAACAAATGAACAAGGAAAAATAAAAAGAACGATGGTACCTAAAAAAGAACGCAGACGAACATGGCTTGAAAAGATTTCTGATGTTTTCCGATTTGAAGCAAGAAAGGAGTGTTAGTCAACTTCTTCTTGTGAGAACAAACGTCTAGCACTCATTTCTGGACAAAATCATCTTCAAATATTGGAGAACAATGAACCCAAACCCTTTTCATGAGGAATCGAAGGCTGGAACAGATCTAGGGTTCCGTTTTAAGATCTGAAATTAAAGAAAAATGGAGGGGATTTTGGGGAAATTGACGGTGGCTTAGTGTTTGAGGGAGTATGGGGAATGTGTGGTGAATTTCTGGGAGGATTTGGAGTGATTTGGGGGTGGAAATGGCGGAGATTTGCAGGCAGCGTTAAGGTTCTTGAACTTGGGGGAAGATGAAGTGATTTGAAGCTAGGTACTAGGTTAATCAGGGGTTTCAGACATTTTTATGTAATTATGATGAGGCTTTGATGGCCGTTGGATGAAAGAGAATGAAGGGTCCAGATTGGTTTATCATAAATGAACTCCAAACGGCGTAGTATTGACCCCATACTACGTCGTTTGAGCTGTTTAAGGGACTGAAGGGTTGGACCGGGTTGGGGCGTGATTTGGGCAAAATTTTGAACGGGTATGGGGATTATTCAATTGGGTTGCCAAATTGGCCCAAAATCAAAACATCCTTTTGTTATTTGATTCTTTTCTTTTTTTTTAATTTCCAATTTTCTTTTTCTTTTTTTTTCAAATTAATTTAAAACCTAAATTAACTCTTAAAAATAAATTAATTTACCAAATTAAGCTAATTACTAGTCATAGTATTTACAAAAATTAAATAACTCCTAAATTGAAAGAAAAAACTATAAAATTCAAAATTAAAAAGCAAAGTGAGTTATTTTTTTTGTGATTTTTATTTTTATAAAACAACTAATTTACTAATTAACCTAAACAAATGTAAAAATAAATCGTAAATGCAAATGCAATATATTTATGAATTAAATAACATTAAACATGCACAGAAAAATGCAAATAATTAAGAAAATTCTACAATAATTCCTAAAATGGCAAACAATTAAAAGAGAAAATCTAATTCCTTGGGATTCTGTAGGAGTATTCCATATAGGGCAAAAATCATGGGCTCACAGCTGCCCTTCTTTGCTCGGAAACACGAAGACTTTTCGTGCAAAGATAAAGTGAGCGGATACAAATAATTTTTTCCCGTTTGAATACTTCGTGGGAAGCATTTGAAAGGTTTGACCGCACCCTGATTTCGAGGTTGCCTACATATCCTTGTCTATAAAGGAATCATGTCAGTGTAGTTCGGGAAGTTTCAATAGCTGGGACTACAAGGAAGCTGTGATTTCACTGTTGTTGTTGCTGCTACTGCTTGCTGAACCCCTTATTACACCAAGCCAAAATAAAAGAAGCTAGACTAAATTATGATCTATGAATTACAAAAATCCTATCTACATCTTCAAACTTGATCTTGCAGTTCCTGTTGCTCTGTTGACTGATACTCTCTAGGTGAAATTCTTTTGTTGCTGACTTGAATTGTATTCTGAGGTGCTTTCTCTTTATTTTTCAGGCGGGCACTTGATTGTTGAACCTGAATCGTCTTCCTTCGAACATTGCTGCTTTCCCTTTGCTCTCCAGGTGGGCGCCTGACTACCAACATTTGAATTATTTTCCTTTCCTCCGACACTTGACTTGTTTTCCCTTTGTTTTCTAGCTAGGCGCCTGATTGGCGAACTTGAACTGCTGCTTCCCTTTGTTCTCCAGGTGGGCTCCTGATTACCAACACTTGAATTACACTCCCTTTGTTCTTTAGAAGGGTGCCTGATTACCATCATCTGCATTATTTTTCCTCGAAACCTGAACTGTTTCCCTTTGTTCTGTAGGTGGGCTCTTGATTACCGACACTTGAATCACTGCTTCCCTTCATTCTCCAGGTGGGCTTTTGATTACCGAAACTTGAATTACTGCTCCCTTTGTTCTCCAGGTGGGCTCCTGATTACCAACACTTGAATTGCTCTCCCTTTGTTCTTCAGGTGGGATCCTGATTACCGATGCTCGAATTGCTTCTCCTTTTGTTCTTTAGGTGGGCTCCTAATTACTGACACTTGAGTTACTGCTCCCTTTGTTCTCCAGTTGAGCTCCTGATTACCAACACTTGAATCACTCTCCCTTTGTTCTCCAGGTAGGCTCGTGATTACCGACGCTCGAATTGCTTCTCCCTATGTTCTTCAGGTGGGCTCCTGATTACCGACACTTGAATTACTGCTCCCTTTGTTCTTCAGGTGGGCTCCTGATTACCGACACTTGAATTGATTCTCCCTTTGTTCTACAGGTGGGCTCCTGATTAACACTTGAATTGCTTCTTCCTTTGTTCTTCAGGTGGGCTCCTGATTACCAACACTTGAATTGCTTCTCCATTTGTTCTCCAGTTAGGCTCCTAATTGCCAAAACTTTAACCTATTCCCTCGGAACTTGATTTTTTTCTCCCTTTGTTGTCCAAGTAGGCTCCTGATTACCAAACTTGAGCTACTTTCTTTTGCAACTGCTTTTTCTTTGAACTGCCTTCCCTTGTTTCTACAGATGGGTTCCTGATTGCTTGAACCTGAATTGTCCTTTTTCTTGAAACTGCTTTTACTTTGAACTGTCTTCCCTTTTTTCTCCAGGTGGGTGACTAATTGCTTGACCATGGACTGCTTTCTATTCTCGAAACTCGTATGGTTTTCCCTTGCTCTCCAGGTGGGCGCCTGATTACAGCAAAATAGAAAAAACAAAGAAAATTTTCTGTCCCAGTTTGGTAGTTGGGCACATCTGTGAGTGTTAATTGAATCATGTTATCCAATATCTCTAAGAATTCGAGAACTAGATCCCATTATCCAGGAGGGTCCTGAAAATTAAATCAAATCTCATCTTAAGAGTGACAACTTTAAGTCTAAGTTATATTTCCCTACGGCAGAACTTACGCTAAATCTTGTTATCTAATGGAGGTCTTAAATCTAAGTCCCATTATTCATGAGGGTCCTAAAAATTAAAATCAAATCTCATCTTAAGAGTGACAACTTTAAGGCTAGGTTATATTTCCCTACGGCAGAACTTATGCTAAATCTTATTATCTAATAGAGGTCGTAAAGCTAAGTCTCATTATTCCGGAGGGTCCTGAAAATTAAAATCAAATCTCATCTTAAGAGTGACAACTTTAAGGCTAGGTTATATTTTCCTACGGCAAAACTTACGCTAAATCTTGTTATCTAATGGTGGTCTTAAAGCTAAGTCCCAATATTCAGGAGGGTCCTGAAAATTTCAAATTGAATCCTATCCTAAGAATGAAAACTTCAAAGACAACTTATGTTTCCTCAAGGTAAAGCTTATGCTAGATCTTGTTAATCATGAATGTTTTGAATCTTATCTAGGTCCCATTGTCTAGGAGGGTCCTGAGGATTTACGGTCGAACCTGTCCGGTACTTGCTTTCTTTACGGAAGGTTTCTCCGAAGCAAATAGAATTTTCTGCCCCTGTTTCAAATCAAAGAAAAATCTTGTCAGTTTAAAATATGGTGTTTAGTTTGTGGCATTCTTGCTGAAGGTAGACTCTCCGCTGTTGTGTTTTGCTTTGACTGGTTGCCTTGAACTGGCTAAGAACCGTTTGACTTTCTGACTGACTCTCAACTGCAGGACCTTGGATGACTTCGAGTGTTCTACGCCCGAACCGTTGTTTTACATTTCTGACCTTTCTACCTGAACCTCTGTATCTCCCGGAAGACTACTAAACCCTTCGACCAATGGAACTTTCACTGACACCTTATTTCCCATTTTACATCATGTTATCTCTGGTATGCTTTGTCCGCACTTTGCTTTGTGCAATTTGGAAGTTGGTAGTAAGCTTTGAAATCCTTTATTACTTACTTAAACAAAGCTGACATTGGAAAAACCTTAGAGAAATAAGCCCAAAAGAAATAAATTGCAATGACTTTGAGAGTTAAGAATAAAAGAAAATCTAAAACTGGATGACTGTTTGAGAGGGAAAATGAAAAGAGACTTATCTGAGTGGAACAACTAGGATCAATGATCATGACATGCATTTCGGATTAATCAACCCAGCCTATTCAACCAATCGTCTTTCAGTTGTCATACCTTATGCCCCAAGATCTCCAAAACCCAATTTCTTCACCAAATCAGTGACTATGCTTGGACTGCGGTGCCCTGAAGGGTTTTCACCAACAAACCTCTCTCATTTGTTCATCTCTCAACTCACCATCATCTTACGGTTCCAGTGAGGGTTTTTACCAATAAGACTCTCTCATTTTTCATTTTCTTTCTCAGAACGGAGTGTTGCCCCTGATATGAGTCACCTCTACTTGCTTGACTCGACATCTCTCGAAAACTGGTCAGAAGGTCTTTCTTTGGATCGTAATGTGGGCTTTTGGATAGGTTTAGAAAAAAAGGACATCAAAAGGCTCAAATCAACTTGAATGGGTTCAAAATTACAACTCTTGGAATCAGATTTCGCATAACAACCACAACTTTCTGTCCCAGTTTCTTTACTTGGGGACTTTTGGATTTTCATTTGATGAGACCAAACTGTGAGGCTGCCTATGCATACTTAGAAAGAATCAGGTTAAACATAGTTCATATCATAGGAATTACTTTGTTGTTGTGATTTTTCTCTTTTCCTTTCTTTCTCTCTTTTTCCCTTTTCTTTTCTTTTCTTTTTTTTTCATCTTTCTTTCTTTCCTTTTCTATTCTCTTTCTTTTTTTTTTCTTTTCTTTCTTTTCATTCTTTTCCCATTCTTTCCTTTCCTTTTCTCTTCCCTTTCCTTTTTACTCCTTTACTTACCTTTTGCGTTCGTATTTCGGAATTTCACTACTGATTCCAAAAGAGGGATATGAAAGAAAATAAATAAGGCTCAAATGGGTAACAAAGGATAAAGTGTTTAGATAGTAGAACAAAATGCCTTCGTCATTCCAATCTTCAAAACATGCCAAGTACAAACAAACACAATTTAAACCAAAGAAATCATACATAATATCTTTTGACTGCATCAGAATTGATAGCCATGTCTACATGTTTGCCTTCTATATCTGTTAAATACAAAGCACCATTGGTCAACACTCTCATTACGATGAACGACCCCTACCAATTTGGGGCGAACTTTCCTTTCGCTTCATCCTGATGTGGAAGGATGTGTTTCAATACTTGCTGACCCACTTCAAATTTTCGCGGACGCACTTTCTTGTTGTATGCTCTCAGCATTCTCTTTTGATACAACTGGACATGACACACTGCTGCCAATATCTTTTCATCAATCAAACTCAATTGCTCCAGATGGGTTTTGACCCATTCATCATCATCAATCTCGGCTTCAGCAACAATCTGAAGGGATGGAATTTCAACTTCCGCGGGTATCACTACCTCAGTGCCATATATCAACAGATAGGGAGTTGCACCTACTGAAGTGCGAACAGTAGTGCGATAACCCAACAATGCAAAGGGCAATTTTTCATGCCATTTCCTGGAACCTTGCACCATTTTCCGAAGTATCTTCTTTATATCTTTGTTGGCTACCTCGACTGCTCCATTCTCCTTGGGGCGGTATGGGGTGGAATTGCGATGCGTAATCTTAAACTGTTGACATACCTCTTTCATCAAATGACTGTTAAGATTAGCCCTATTATCTGTGATGATCACTTTTGGGATTCCAAATCGACAAATGATATTTTAATGAACAAAATCGACCACTGCCTTCGTGGCCACAGATTTAAAAGTATTAGCTTCAACCCACTTAGTGAAATAGTCAATGGCCACCAGAATGAACCTGTGCCCATTGGATGTTGGATGCCGCTGTATCAATTGGTCCGATGACGTTCATACCCCAAGCAACGAACGACCATGATGCGGACATTGTGTGAAATTCAGATGGCAGAGAATGAATCAAATCTCCATGTACCTGATATTGATGACACTTGCGCAGAAAACTGATGCAATCTCACTCCATGGTGAGCCAATAATAACCTGCTCGGAGAATCTTCTTCGCCAGAACATACCCAATGTTATGCGGACCGCAAACCCCGGAATGTACTTCGGTCATGATAGTCATGGCTTGTCTAGCCTTTATGCATCTTAACAATCAAATATCGGGGGTTCTTTTGTAAAGAACTCCTCCACTGAAGAAAAATTCACTTTCCAAATGACAAATTGTTCTCTTCTGATCCCATGTGGCTTGTATTGGATACACTTTCGACTTGATGTACTCCTTGATATCATGGAACCAAGGCTCACCTTCAAGTTCTTCTTCCACCATGTTACAGTAAGCATGCGGATCACGGACCTGAATATGCAAAGGGTCAACATAAGCCTTGTCTGGATGATTTAACATCGATGCCAGATTGGCCAAGTCACCGGCAACCTCATTATGGATCCTTGGAATATTCCTGAATTCTATAGACCGAAACCGTTGACAGAGATCATACAGACATTGTCGATACAGTATAAGCTTCAAATCTCACATCTCCCATTCTCCTTGAATTTGGTGCACCAGAAGGTCCGAGTCTCCCAAGACCAAGACTTCCTGGATTCCCATATCTACAGCTAGCCTTAAACCCAAAATGCATGCTTCATACTTAGCCATGTTGTTGGTACAATAGAAACGAAGTTGATCAGTGACAGGGTAGTGATGCCCTGTTTCAGAAATAAGTACAGCTCCTATCCCAATGCCTTTCATGTTAGCGGCCCCATCAAAGAAGAGCTTCCAACCAGGCCTTTCTTCCTTCTCGACCTCGTCAATGTGCATTACATCTTCATCAGGAAAATAAGTCTTCAAAGGTTCATATTCTTCGTCCACCAGGTTCTCGGCCAAATGATTAACCAAAGCTTGGGCTTTCATCACCGTCCGAGTCACATATACGATGTCAAACTCTGTGAGCAAGATCTGCCACTTTGCGAGCCTTCCTGTGGGCATGGGCTTCTAAAAGATATACTTCAAAGAATCAAGATGAGAGATGAGGTAAGTAGTGTAGGATGACAAGTAATGCTTCAACTTCTACGCCACCCAAGTCAGGGCACAACACGTCCTCTCAAGGAGAGTATACTTAGCCTCATAAGATGTGAACTTCTTGCTGAGATAATAGATGGATTGCTCTTTCCTGCCAGTAATGTCATGTTGACCCAATACACATCAAAATGAATTATCCAAGACTGTCAAATAAAGAATCAAGGGTCTTCCTGGCTCTGGTGGGACCAACACAGGTGGGTTTGACAAATACCCCTTTATCTTATCAAATACTTCCTGACACTCATCGGTCCACTTGACTGCAACATCCTTCTTTAGCAGTTTAAAGATGGGCTCACAAGTTGTCATAAGCTGAGCAATAAACCTGCTAATGTAGTTCAGCCTCCCTTGCAGACTCATCATCTCAGTCTTATTCTTTGGCTGTGGTAACTCTTGGATAACTTTGATCTTTGACGGATCCAATTCAATGTCCCGCCGGCTGACTATGAACCCCAACAGTTTCCCCGATGGAACACCAAATGCGCACTTCGCAGGATTGGGTATAAGATTGTACCTGCGGAGCCTCTGGAAAAACTTTCTCAAATCTCTAACGTGGTCAGACTGCTTCCTGGACTTTATGATCACATTATCCATGTAAACCTTAATTTCCTTGTGTATCATGTCATGGAATATAGTTTTTATTGCCCTCATATAAGGGTTTTCAAACCAAAAGGCATGACTCGGTAGCAATATGTTCCCCACAGCGTGATGAATGCCGTCTTTTACACATCTTCCTCATCCATTAAAATCTGATGATAGCCCACATAGCAATCCACAAAAGACCTAATCTCATATTTGGCACAATTGTCAATCAAAATGTGGATATTTGGCAATAGGAAGTTGTCCTTTGGACTTGCCTTGTTGAGATTACGGTAGTCAACACACACTCTCGTCGTACCATCCTTCTTTGGCACAGGTACAACATTGGCTAACCATATGGGATACCGCGTGACCCGAATGACCTTTGCATCAAGCTACTTTGTGACCTCTTCTTTAATCTTTACACTCATGTCATTTTTAAATTTTCTCAACTTCTGCTTGACGGGAGGGAATGCTGGATCAATTGGCAATTTCTGGACCACCAAATCGGTACTCAAGCCAGGCATATCATCATACAACCATGCAAAAATATCCTTATACTCAAACAATGCTTTAATTATTTCTTCCCTGATTCGTGGTTCAAGGTGGACACTTATCTTAGTTTCTTTGACATTATCTGGGTCCCCAGTTGAATGCTTCTGTATCATTCATATTAGGCTTGAGTTTTTCTTCAAAATGACTTAGTTCATTACTAATCTCTTCAAAGGCCTCATCCTCGTCATATTCTAATTCATCATCACACTCTATTTCTTGGATTATTATTTCAAAATTAGATTGACTTTTAATACTGGGCCGAAGATTCCTTATGCATGTCAGCATAAAAAGAACTGTACAGAGAATAAAAGAAAACAAAATAAAACTATCAGGAGTGATGGAAAGGGAAATTTCATTTCATTAAAATAAAGTATAACATGGTTTGTACATCAACAAGCGGAAAAATAAAAGTCTGGGTCACAACCCTGGAATGACCCAGATAGAAAGTAAAATAAACAAACTACCAAGACTCCTTCCGGGTAGGGAGATGAGTAGCCTTCCAATTGTTAAGCTTTGCATTCGGCCCAATGAACTGCACGTCTGCTTTGCTAGAACCTTCTCCAACTTCCACCATGTTCACATTATCAAACAACCTCTGGAACCTTTCAATTAACTCCTCATCAATGTCAACCACAAAACTTGGAACTGTTGTCACTGGGTGTTTCCCGGAATCGGGCTTGACAAAAAACCTAAAGAGACGCGGAACAGGCTTTGGAAGTGCCCACGCCTTCTGTTTCAACCTTTTGGTCCTTTTCACATCTGCCACTATAGGTTTGAATCCAAGACCGAACGGACCCAAATTTTCAGGAAGGGACACTGGTTGTATGATACCTTGCAGAGATGCACCCAGACCTTTACCGGGCACAAAACTATTTTTCAGCATTTCAAAGGGAACGTCGAGTACCTGGAACTCCATGGTGAATTCCACTGGCCCTATTGTTAATTCAAGCACTATATCACCAACTAAATCTTTCCCTCCACCGTCAAATCCCCGAATGCAAATGTTGTTCTTGTGAATCTTCTCATCATCTACTTTCAACTTTTTCAGAGTAGAGAGAGGGCAGATGTTTGCACTGGAACCATTGTCAACTAATACCCTGATAACCACAGAATCTTCACATTTTACCGTAAGATAGAGAGCTCTGTTATGCTCAGTACCTTCCACAGGCAACTCATCATCAGATATGGTGACCATATTCACCTCAAATATTTTGGTGGCGATCTTTTCCAGATGGTTTACTGAAATTTTGTCGGGAACATAAGCCTCGTTAAAAATTTTCATCAAGGCCCAACGATGCTCGTCTGAGTGGATTAACAATAACAACAATGAAATCTGAGCAGGCATCTTTCTCAACTGCTCTACGATGGAATAGTCATGTACATTCATTTTTCTCAGAAACTCCCCCACCTCTTCTTCAGTCACTGCTTTCTTCACTAGAATTAGGTTATCTCTGAATGTTTTATCTTTCCTTAACTCTTCCAGATCAAAGCATCTCCACGAACGAGTTAATCCATGGGCCTCATTTACTTCTTCTTTCACTTCTTTTCCCTTGTAGGTCACTATCACCCGTTCATAGTTCCACAGGATAGCCTTGCTGTTGACTATCGACAACTGGGTTATAGGCTTGATGATGATAGGATTCGTACAAGCACCCTCTACAATTATGATAGGCTTGTTTGCCACTCCTAGCACAACCACTTTCGACTTTTCTTGCTTTGCTATAACATCACTTGGGGATCCTTTCTTAGCTACCACAGATGGTTCACCGCTTGTCATGCTCAACTTGTTCACTGATCCTTCAACCGTTGGTTTTTTGACTGACCTGACCTCACTGGACCAAATCATCATGATGGTCTGTGAAGGCTTCTTGGGCTCCCCTCCCTTATGTACTATCTCGATCATGTTTGTTTCCTGATGGGTTGGCAATGAGTTCTGGTTGATGTTGGGTGCCTCTAGAGTTTTGACTTCAATTCGGTTTGTGTCAATGAGCTCCTGGATGACATTTTTCAAGTGCCAGCACTTCTCCGTATCATGCCCCTAAGTACCAGAACAATTCATAGCTTACAGAGTAATCAAGATTCTTTGGAGGAGGGTTTGGCAATTTCGACTCAATTGGCTTTAGCATACCCAATTGCCTCAATCTGTGGAACAAACTGGTATAAGACTCCCCCAATGAGGTAAAGGTTCTCTTCCACTGCATCCTCTCATTTTTAAATGCTGGATTGGGTCGAAAACTTGGGATGGCAGGGTTTTCGTAGGCTCGTGGGGGTGGGTAAGCATTTTGTGGAGTTGGGTAGGTGTTTTGTGGGGCTGGGGCACACCATTATGCGTAAGCATGAGGATGAGTATATGTCTGGGCGTAGTGGACAGAAATAAGAGGGTATGGTGATGGGAAGTAATGCTGGGGTGGATTATACGGGGTTTGGGTGTAGGTTTGTGGTGGGGTCGAGGCTGAGTATAATGGTGTGACGGGCCCCTGGGTCCAAACCATGATCCTGAATCAATTGTTGCCACATCTTCTTTCTTCTTTCTGATCACTCCCCCAGTACTATTTTGAATGGCTTGTGTAGTTGCCTTAATAGTCGAATAACTCATGATTTTGTTTGATTTAAGCCCTTCTTCCACCATGCCACCCATCTTCACTGCCTCGTTGAAGGACTTGCCTTTGGCTGATACCAAATAGACGAAGTAAGTAGGCTCCAGAGCCTACAGAAAATAATGCACCATTTCTCTCTCCTTCATCGGAGGGTCAACTCTCGCCGCTTGTTCTCTCTAACGAAAACCATACTCCCTGAAACTTTCATTAGGCTTCTTCTCAATCTTAGTTAGAGACAAATGATTTGGAACAATCTCGAGGTTGTATTAGAAATGACAAGCGAATGCTTGGGCCAAATCATCCCATGTATACCATCTGCTGTGATCCTGACGAATGTACTACTCCAACGCCGCGCCACTTAGACTCAGGCTAAAGTATGCCATCAATAGCTCCTCTTTCCCGCTGGCTCCTCTCATTTTACTGCAGAATCCCCTCAAATGGGTCACCAGGTCTCCATGCCCATCATATAGATCGAATTTAGGCATCTTGAATCCCACCAGCAGTTGAACATCGGGAAATAGGCACAAATCTTTGTAGGCCACGCTCACCTGACCTCCCAATCCCTGCATGTTTCTGAATGACTGTTCCAGGGTTTTAACCTTCCTGAACATCTCCTTCTGTTCTGGATTTTTAGGTGGTTTCTCAGTCTCAACAAGGAGGTCGAAACGAGGAGTGTAGGAGTAAGGTTCCAGGGCTTTGAAAGTAGGCTCCGGGGGATAGTATTGGTTCTTGGGTCTGGAATAAAGGCTTACTAAAGGATCGGTAGAGTGTAGCGGGTGGGAGTGCCACGAAAATAGGGGTGGCTGGTGGTGGAGGGTATGGAACTGGTTTGGGTGGTGGAGCTTGCGGTGTTTGGGAAGTAGTGCTCTGGTAGTGGTGGTAAACGGGGAAGCCTGGAGATGAATCAACAGTGGGAGGTTCTTGGGATTGAGCCAGTGGCAGGACGAAAGCAGGGTTTGCGGGGTAGGATGGTGGTGGATGCCCTTTTAACCATGCCTGATACATCTCTGCCATATGGTGTTTCAACTTATACAACTCCTCTTTCAGGTTAACATCAGACTTATCCCCCTATCTTGACGGGTCAATAACACTTGCATCCAGTTCTTGGTTAGCCATGATCAACTTGTCTTTGGACCTGGTGTTGTACGGATTAATTGCCAGAATGTCAAACAAACTAACCACCTGCCTGAGCTTGATGACAACAATAAACTTGTTAGCGATTAGGGCTTAACAGATAGGCAACCACATGTTAGTGATGCAATGCACCTAAGCGGTTAACCATTTATATTATGCATTTGATCGGTTGCTTGCGTCATCCCGGTTTTCCCTAATTTTCATTTTGCAACTTCTCTTTTTTTTTATTTTCATTCCTGCTTTTCTTTTGACAAGAGGGGTTGCTCTGATGGTAAGCAACTTCCACTTCCAACCAAGAGGTTGTGAGTTCGAGTCTTCCCAAGAGCAAGGTGGGATGTTCTTGGAGGGAAGGATGTCGGGGGTCTATTTGGAAACATCCTCTCTACCTCAGGGTAGGGGTAAGGTTTACGTACACACTACCCTCCTCAGATCCTACTAAGAAAAACCACCACATATGTAGTTCTAACAGGATTTCCTCGCGGACTGTGAAAAGTTCATTTTCAATTGTGCTAATCCTACATATTTATTTAAGGTGATTAATTAAAAGACTGTAGCTTACTTTGACTCAAGATAAAAACACCCATTTTCACAAAATTTAAAACATTCTTGCGAATACAGCCCTTCAGCACCTTAAGATAATTAAAAAAAATTAGGGTTGTTTTTTTTAATAAACCAAATTTTTTGAAAAAGGACCCTAGGTGGCTATTCTTGCAAAAACAGCCTTCCGACGCCTTTTAGCGCATTTTTGGATATTTTGGATAAGAATGGCGCCACCTAATTTATTTATGACAAAACAGCGACACTTCACATTATTGGGTTATTTTTGCAAAAGGAGTTGGACCCAATGAGGGTTGCCATATATCCCACATCCGGTGAGAATCAAACTTGCGTAGTTCGGTTAATTTGACGCAACACAAAACACAAACTTTTGAAATAGCTTTTTTTTTCTGAAAAATTCGGCAGAGTTTCGGGGTATTTTGGACACCAGGTTTTTCACAGGCGGGTAATTTCCTCTCTCTCACCTCAATTTGTTTTTTCTCAATTTTTTCTTTATTCTAGAAGCTGGTCAACATGCAGTCTGAATCAAATAAATGCGCAAGTAGCAAGCAAAATGCATCAGAATAGCCTTTTGATTTCAGGTGCACCTGTCCTAGACGGACCCAACCCATGTGTTAAGTCCCCAAAGTCAAAATGCACATGATGCAAACAAGCGCTCCTACTAGGGATCCGGCATGAGGCTGTGTTATACTAGGTTTGAAAACCTGGGTTTATTTGTTCTAGACCTAGCTTACCCGAGCGGACAGCTCGAGCCGAGAGGGGCAGCGTACCGGGAATACAGAAGCTTCACTGGCTTTGCAACTTGTTCTAAAATTGGGATATGAATCTAACAGAAGAGAAGCTACACTAAGTGCACCCTTCTCAAATGATTTAGAAGACTCAGAGAGAGGAGGGATTCATAACAATTTATATACAGTTCAACAATATCAAAGCGGTAAAAAGCAGCATTTAGCACATTAAGCCCAAACATGTGAATAAAACCAGATAATAAATAAAGCCAAATATAACAATTATTTTAAGCTCGAATTGTTGAACCCTGAACCAGAGGTTCTGGGTTCTTGTCCTCAGCAGAGTCGTTCGAGCTGTGATAACTCAATTTTCTACCTCGCGAAGGGGGTATAAGGAGTTTTTCCAATTTAAGTGACAATCGAAATGGGGTTATTCATATAAAAATCAGAGTCGCCACTTGGGATAGTTTATTGGTGTCCCAAGTCACCGGTTTAAAATCCCGAATCGGCGAAGGTTTGACTGTAATTATGGTCTACGAACACAGAAATCCGGGTAAGGAGTTCTATTTACCCGGGAGAAGGTGTTAGACATTCCCGGGTTCCGTGGTTCTAGCACGGTCGCTTAAACTATTAATGTTGGCCTATTATCTAATTTACTACATGTTTTAAATCTATTGTGCATTTTTAGCTTTATAACCACTTTTAAATATTTTAGAACGCTTTTAGGAAGATTCAATGTTATTTAAAACATGCCTCGAACCACGCCACATGAAATGCACCCGCAGTTCGCGACACGTTCTATTTAACGTTGTTAAGAATTGAAATTGGGTCACATGAAATGCACACCCGAATTTAATAAATGAAAGGGAATCAATTTAAATAGCGCGCCTAAAGCAATTACGAGATTTCAAATTAATAACAAGTTTTGCGAGGGTCATGGAAAATTCAATTGATGGCACACCTCGATTTTTAAAGAGTTAAAATTAATTAAAATGAGGGCCATGGGTTTTGGGATTTTATTTGGCATGGCACGCCTCGAATTACTTCTTTTGAAATTGATTTCTTAATTTAATCTTTGAGGGCCATAATATTATTGGTTTTGGTAACATGGCACATCCCAATCTAGCTTAAAATGGTCTAATTAATTAAAGAAGACTTAAAGGAAATTGAATTTATTTTAGGCAAATTGTTCAAGCTAACCTAATAATTAAAGGACTGGTATTAAAAGAAATCCAGGTATTTGGTTGTTTGAAGGGGTCTAGACTGGCAGCAGGCCCAATTGCTATTTGAAACTCCTAGAATGGAATAAAAGGGTTGGCTGGGCTCAACGTGAAGCCCAACATTGAAAACCTTCTCCATTTAACCAAGCAAAAGAAAATCATATGTGTTAACAAACCATCGCATATAATGGGACTCGGAATTGGGCCAGGTACGAGTTCCTGGAGTTGTGAAACTCAGATGACCCAAATTATAAAAGAATCACAAAGAACTATGCATTTGGGGAAAAGGCCTGAAACGGACAAGCCTGATCTAGCTGGGCAGTCTTTGGCCATTTAAAAGGCCCAGCTGTTTAAAGATACGATCCAGCCTTTCAGCATCCATTACACTTAGATTAGTCAAGCCTTAATTCACATTAGATTAATTGATTTTATCAAAGACCCAAATAATAGACTCACCATATCATTTAAATCTATATTGCAAAAAAAAAAAACGGAACACTTCATGCTCAGACAAACCACTGGCATTTGGAAATCATATCTACTTTTCATCAAAATTGAGTTCACACACTTAGTGAATCTAACAGGAGAATACTTTAAATATTCAACTAAATATCAAAATACAACAGTAATTCCTAAATTTGTTTGGATATTAACATCAATACCTAAAACAACAATACTATGAGAAGAACTCATTGTGGACGGACTGATTGCTAGCTCAAAATAATTCAATCAAAATCTCACAAAAAAGAATATGTTACTCACCTATATCAGTCCATGCTGCAACAATCCATATTAAATACATGAAGAAAGCAGTTCAACTCAATTAAAACTAAAGTGACTGAATTAGATTCTAAACATAACCCCAAAAGGTGCCACTAATAACATAAATATAATAGATCCCATGGTAAACTACTCAATAAAAGAAAAGAAAACATGAAGGATCTTCGGAAAATGCAAAGCTTAACATTCAGCAAATTCTCACTCATCCACAAGTGTTCAAGTTGATCATATAGCTTCAAATGTGTATTTCATACACTCATAGGGTCCAAAAGTACCTGGTTGCAGCAAAACAACAAGGAAAAATAAGCTTGAAGTTGGAGAAAATAGCAGCAAAGTATTAGCAGCACCAACACAAGCTAAACAACTGTGAGACTCAGTCCTTTTAAGACATTTTAAACCCAGAATGAACCAGAGATTCTTGAAGATTTCAAGTTAAGGAGAATGAAAGCAGATCCTAAACTAATTTTGAACCAATAAAGCAGAAAGTTCAGTACTCTTTTAAAAGTGTTCTTTCAGTCGTTTTTGAATTTGTGTATTCTCTAAAATCTGAAATCCCCCTTGAAAGAGAAGGAAACATGTCCTTTATAGAACACTTTTAGGGTAGCAGAATTGGTTTCTTGTTTTACCCATTACCCCTTCTTCAATTTTTAATTTGTTCACTTTTACCCTGAATGTTGGTTTTGTTTGTTAGGTCAGTCCCTTTCCCCACCTCCCAGGAAGTTTCCAAATCAGTTATAAGAGATTCTCTTAATTAATTTCCCTAAACTACCCTTGTAGCCCTTGTTATTTACCCTCAGCAGATCACATGGGTCAAGTTGACCCAACAAACGACCCAAAACCTGGTCTTGCAAAACCCGGACTGAGTCCTCCCTTTTCCTTTGGGCTTCTGAACCGTGAAGCCCAATTCCAATTCAAAGCTCTAAAGAAAACCCACACAAAAATAGAGGCTAAAGGGGTTGTAAAACCAGAATTTTTTCGAAATGAAACCAAAACAAAAAGAGAAGGAATTAATCAAACATAAACATGAGAATCAAAACAAACGTAACTAACATGATTTTAATTTAATCATGCAAACAGAAACTGATTTAAAAATGGAAAAATAATAAAGAAAAAAAGAAAAGGAAACAGAAGAAGATGAAGACGGGAAATAGAACAAATGAATGAGGAAAAATAAAAAGAACGATAGTACCTAAAGAAGAATGCAGACGAACATGGCTTGAAAAGATCTCTGATGTTTTCTGATTTGAAGCAAGAAAGGAGTGTCAGTCGACTTGTTCTTGTGAGAACAAACGTCTAGCCTCATTTCTGGCCAAAATCATCTTCAAATATTAGAGAACAATGAAGCCAAACCCTTTTCATGAGGAATCGAAGGCGAGAATGAATCTAGGGTTCCGTTTTAAGATCTGAAATTAAAGAAAAATGGAGGGGATTTCAGGGAAATTGACGGTGGCTTAGTGTTTGAGGGAGTATGTGGAGTGTGTGGTGAATTTTTGTGAGGATTTGGAGTGATTTGGTTGTGGAAATGGCGGAGATCTGTAGGCAGCGTTAGGGTTCTTGAACTTGGGGGAAGATGAAGTGATTTGAAGCCAGGTACTAGGTTAGTCAGGGGTTTCAAACATTTTTATGTAATTATGATGAGGCTTTGATGGCCGTTGGATGAAAGAGAATGAAGGGTCCAGATTGGTTTATCATAAATGAACTCCAAACGGCGTAGTATTGTGCCCATACTATGTCATTTGAGCTGTTTAAGGGACTGAAGGGTTGGACTGGGTTGGGGCGTGATTTGGGCCAAATTTTGAATGGGTATGGGGATTATTCAATTGGGTTGACAAATTAGCCCAAAATCAAAATAGCCTTTTGTTATTTGATTCTTTTTTTAACTTCCAATTTTCCTTTTCTTTTTTCAAATTAACTTAAAACCTAAATTAACTCTTAAAACGAAATTAATTTATCAAATTAAGCTAATTACTAGTCATAATATTTACAAAAATTAAATAACTCCTAAATTGAAAGAAAAACTATAAAATTCAAAATTAAAAAGTTAAAAAGCAAAGTGAGTTATTTTTTTTCTGATTTTCATTTTTATAAAACAACTAATTTACTAATTAACCTAAAAAAATATAAAAATAAATCTTAAATGCAAATGCAATGTATTTATGAATTAAATAACATTAAACATGCACAGAAAAATGCAAAGAATTAAGAAAATTCTACAATAATTCTTAAAATAACAAACAATTAAAAGAGAAAATCTAATTCCTTGGGATCCTGTAGGTATATTCCATATAGGGCAAAAATCACGTGCTCACACTGAGATCTGGCCTCCAAAACTTGTTCGGCAGTATGATTTTGCTTTTGAAGATGACGCAGGTCTTTTTCTAGCTGCGACATCAGGGCATAGCAGTGCTCCCTTTCTGTTTTGAAGTCTATTGCCTGCTTGGCCATTTCGTTCTCAAGGACATTGACCTTTTTCTTTAGACCCACCATTCCTTTGTCGTACTTCTCCTTCAGTTGCCGAACGAAACTGGCTTGTCCCTCTGCATTCTTAGCTAACTTGGCTCGGGCATTTTCTAGTTCAGTTTCAGTCTTTTGCAAATCATCCTCATAGTCACGTACTTTTTGCGTAAGGCTGTAGATAAGTTTTTTTATCTTTTCTGCTTCTGTCCAGGTTCTCAGCTGCTATTCTCATCTTTCGAACTTGGGCTCGGAGAGCTTCATTTTCTTGGGCCAACCTTCTTCTTTCACCTTCAGCCTCTTGTGCCTGGAGATCATTATTAAATTCTATGTTTCTCAGCTTCTCTTTCAAGGTGTGAAATGGCGGCTTGATATTTTTTCTCCTTTTCTCCCCAGGACAACCTTTCTTTATCATCAAAAGCTTGAACATGAGGTCTCTTGGCAGGCCTCCCGGGCTCGGGCTCAGGCTATGGCTCGTTGTTTGCACAAGACCTTTTCTCAAACCATGTAGCGTAATCTGGATCCACTTTCCCCTTTGCAACATCTGGTACCTGGGTGCCATTTTTCAGATACCAGCAACCATTCCAATCCTGCTGAACTAAGGTTTTGGGTAAAACATCTTCTGGATGTAGCTCAATGACCTGGGTGGTTAGATCTTCATCTTCGGGCACCACCTGATATATTTCTAACTATCTTAGGACCCTATGCGGTGCATATGGCCGGACACTCCTCAAACCCATCAACATTAGGTAACCCTTGGTAGCCGTCATGTGTATGGCTTCTGTCATCGGGAGCCATCCTATAGTCCACTCGACCTGACTTGCTTTTGGAGCTTTCAAGTGGGAGACCCAGGCTTCAAACCCTTCGGGAGCATTGTAGTCTTTCACTCTTTCCTCGTAGCTCTTGATGAAGTTATCTGTGCTCGAACCATAGCTCATGAATTTTGGGTGATGGCGGAGATGCTCGATCAACCACATTTGTAGAAGAATATTGCAACCTTCAAAGAATTAAGCCCCGACCTTGCACAATGTCAATGCTTGATAAATGTCTGTCAGCACTAACGGAGCAAGTGGATGATCTTTCTTAGTAGTGAGGATTTGTGCAATTTGGCCATATGGATATCCACTGTCCCCTCCGCATTTGGAAAGACCATAATCCCCCAAAACACCACAATGAAAGCGAACCAACGATGAATTTGCCAGGTTCTTTTATCTTGTTTGTTGTTCAAACCCTTTTCATGCGTTTCGAACCCAGCTGAGTGCCCGAACCTGAAGTACAAGAAGTAGAAAGAACAACATCCTTTGTTTACATGGGCCTTCTTCATTTGCTTACTGATATTCAGGAGGTCAAAGAACTTGTGCACAGAAGGAGCCCTTGGGAATATAAGTTGTTGTTTCCTCAAGTCCCGACCAAACTCAATATACTCGGCTATTTCCTCCAATGTATGGGTGATCTTAAAATCCAAAAAATGAAAGACATTGTGGATGGGGTCCCAAAAAGTTACCAAAGCTTTGATTAGATCTTCCCGTGGTTCGATTTCCAGAATATTTATAAGGGAACCCAACTGCTCTTTCACCCAATCCCGACCATCTTCATCTAGATCATTCCATCATATACGCAGCTGCAACTGAGCCTGTTCTATGACCAATGGATTCTGGACAGTATTCATTTGTACCTGTGGAAGGTTAAGGTTAGGTTTTACTCTGGTGGACTTTTGTAAAACAGGTTTTTCAATTTCTAAAAGAAAAATCAACGGACCATGACCCCCTCCCCTCTATGCTACTTTTAGCAAAAGTGGCCGATTTTGCAAACGTGGCCGCTTCACAATTCCAAATAAATTTTCAGGCCGAGGAGAATTACTTTATGAAAAAATGACATTTTACCGACAGACATATCTGTTCTTTACAAAAATATCCCTTCGACAACTGAAGATAATCTAAGGCTATCCCGGTAAGAACGACTTAAGACATAACCGAAGCTGGATCGGCTTATTCTTTTGACCAAAACCCTAAACTATATTTATTTGACCATTTACTCTTTTTCTTTTTTTTTTTGAAAAATAAGGCCGAACCTTATGTAGGCTGCCTACGTATCCCACATCCGGTGAGAATCAGACCTGCGTAGTTCGGTCAGTTTTGACTTATTTGAAGAGATACATTATTGACTCATTTTGAAATGACTCTTTTTCCTTGACTTTTTCCTTTTTTTTGAAAATTTTGGCAGAGTTTCGGGATATTTCCAAACATTGGGGATTTTTCGGAACCAGGCTTTATTTCTTCCCTACATCACTCTTGGTTTTTCTCTTGATTTACTTTTCCTAGCCAGTCAACATGCAAGCTGAAATAAATAAATGTTCACATAGCACATATGATGCATCAGAATGGTCTGTTATTTTGGGTACACCTGTCCTAGACGGACCCAACCCCTGTGTTGAGTCCCCAAAGTCAAATGCACGTGATGCAAACAAGCGTTCCTACTAGGGATCCAGCATAAGGTTGTGTTATTCTAAGTTTAAACCTGGGGTTGTATTTTTGACCTGGCTTACCCGAGCGGACAACTCGAGTCGAAGAGAGGGCAACGTACTGGGAGCATTAAAGTCTACCCGGCCTTGTTGCTGGCCCAACCTCATTCTATTTGGTATGACTTCTATAGAAAAAGGGGGCCACACAAAGGTATGCACCATTTTCAGAAGACTCAGAGGGGTGGCGTAAGAAGACAGTTATATACAATTCAAAAAATATCAAAGCAGTAAATAGACAGCAATTAGCACAAAAGGTTCACAAAATACAGTAATACTAACAATAAATAAAGCCAAATAAAATCATATTAAAAAGCACAAATTCTTGAACCCTGAACCAGAGATTCTGGGTTCTTGTCCCTAGTAGAGTCGCTAGAGCTGTCACACCTCCTTTTTCCTACGCTCGAAAGGGGTATAAGGGAGTTATTTTAATTCAAGTGAAAATCGAAACGGGATTATTTATTTATTCAGAGTCGCCACTTAGGATAATTTATGGTGTCCCAAGTCACCGGTTTAAAATCCTGAATCGAGGAAAGTTGACTCTTATTTACGGTCTGCGAACACAGAAATCCGGGTAAGGAATTTTGTTAACCTGGGAGAAGATGTTAGGCATTCCCGAGTTCCGTGATTCTAGCACGGTCGCTTTGATCATACTTGGCTTCTTAAAATTGTATAATTACTCGTTTTAGAACCTATGTACATTTGCCTTTTTTAATTAAGAAATTATCTTGAAAACCAGGTCACGCGTCCGTGTACCCATTTGTTTGGCACGTCAAAAATCATGTCGCGCGAACGTGTCCACAATTAGTAACGCTTTATTATTATTAAGAAAGTTTGGTCAAAGTTGCGTGAACGCATACTCTGATTTTGTTTTAAGAAATGTAATTATGTCACGCAAACGTGTCCACAATCACAACTATATATTAAACACGCCTAAAGCAACTACGAGAATTCAAATTTTTTTAATAACTAAGTTATAATGCTAATACAGGGTCCATAGGCTATGTGAAGGGATGACACACCTCAATTTATTAAATAAGAGAGTTGCGTCCAATTAAAGCGAATTATAAGGTCCCTGTTTAATCTAACTCAAGATTCAGTCTAAACTTACTAATCGCAAATACACATTGAGATGATTTAACGGGCCTTTGATTACTTAAGGAGGAACGAGCCATCAATAGGCTTGCTGATGAATTAATGAAAATACACCACTCAAAACGAAGGGCCAAACCTTCCCAGCGCTGAGATTGGTCCAGTAGCAGGCCCAACAATACAATGAACTCCACATTACAAGCCATTTTTAGAACATAAGATGCAAAAGGAAAAGGGCTGAATCTGATAGCTCTTGGGCTAAAAATTGTGCCCAAAACCAAAGGAAAACCAAATTTGATCGTTTTGGGCTTCGCGTCAGATAGGCTAGCTTGTCAGGCCCAACACTGAACTGAAGGCCGTCTAATACTTTGGCTGCTTTAGACACACACACATACAAGGCTAAATTGGAGATCAACATACTGAATTTAATCATATTATCTACAGGTCGTGAAATGTTAAATTGAGCATAATGACATATTAATAGAAAAAAAGCTTCAACTGACTTGACTAAAAAATAGAACAAACTAGCGTCTTAAATATTTAACCATAACTATATGAAACATTTCAGAACCCAACAGGTCTTAGCAAAACCCATGTAAACTGCTATGGCTGCCTGCTAGCTTTCAAATTATAAAGAAACCATACATGGCCTAATGAACACTAAATGATCATTCTCATGAATACTGGTTTCAAACTAAAGTCCTGCTTCAAAACACTCCCACAAAGAACAGAAGAACCAACCAAATAAACTGCATCTTTATTACTCTTTATTACAAATAAAGTAACTAAACCTTATGCTAACTTGAAGTCCTACATACTTTATAACAATAGACTTATCAGGCCTTCACATATAATATTTTCTATTAGACAAATAGCCATAAAACACATTCAAACCACATGAATACTGCAAAAAATTAAAACTAACAAAGGAACTAATTGAATTTGGGAGAAAACCTGGAAATAAAAAAACATTTCATTAGATTTTCAGCTACATAGAACAGTAGGCTTACACTTCAAAGATCATTTAGAGTCCAAGAGGTACCTGGATATTGAAACAAAGCAAAAGGGAATGAGAAGTTCAGCAAGAAACAGAAGTATGAGTAAATCAGCAACTCAAACAACAATATTCAGCTTCTTCAGACCCTCCTTAAACCCAGAAAACCAGAAATCCCTCGAAAACTTTGAAGTTCTTACTCACAGAGAAAACCAAAGAACAATTCCAACCAATTTTCAACCAAAATAATGCAGAAACTTTTTAGTATTTTTTAAGGTCTGATCTAAGATTTTTTGAGTGAGAGGAAGGTCTATATATAGCCCTTTTGGGGTGCCATATGCTGCTGAAAACAGAATGAGAATTATTCCCTCACAAGGCATCTTTCCTAACAGAATTGGGACAGCTGGCAACCTCTGATTGGCTTTAGCATTTGTGATGGCCAAAATTGGGCCAGCTGCCCCAGATTCTAGAAGTTTCCCTTCTAAAAATCTGATCTCTTATTCCCAAATTAACCTCCTAAATTTCATCTATTAAATTAAGACCCTAGGAGTGTTTAACAATTACAAACTATAACAAACAACACAAAAATCTGAATTAAAATAAAGAAGATCAAATGGGACAAATCCTAACTCAATTAAGCTTTTATCTGAACCTAAATTCTTTTATCAATGAACTTGAAACCAAAACGACACAAAACAAAAACATTTGAACCTAACATGAATTCAGAATTCCTAATTAATGAGTCATTTTCTGAGAATTAAACCTATTGTACCAACTAACATCATTGTAACAGGGAATCAAATAATAACAAGAAGCTAACATGCATGATTTTGGATTAAATTAACTAGATACAATACTAATAAACCCTAAAACGACAAACTGACCAATCAATGACTGTGATAAAAAGCACAAATTAACCCTAAACTTATGTTATTAACCAATTGAAAACAACGACCCTAAACAAACTACGATTAATTCAACTAACAAAGAAACATGAGCAAAATAACGAAACAAATATAATAATAATAATAAAACAGAAAAAATAATAAAAGAAAACATAATCAAGAGAGAAAAGAGAGGGAATGTACCAATCTTGGCCGAAATGAATCGACAAATTGAGACGACTTGACGAACGATGAAAGAAATCAAAGTTTGGCCGGAATCTGGTGAGTCAATCAAAATCTGATGACCTCGGAATGAACTAAAACGAATGCCAATTGATTTCTCTCATTAAAAGCAATCAATTAACGTAAGCTTTAGGTCAAAACGAGTTGGAATTGCGCGAAATCAGAAAAGAAAAAAAATTAGGGTTTCTGTAATTCCTAGATTTGAAATTGGAGGAAATCTGTTAGGATTTTTGGGAAATAGGTACAGGGATAGGGTTTAGGAGGTCCTGGGGGTTGCGTGGGAAAAATTTGGGGGTGATTGGGGTGGTCCGCCGCAGGCCGGTGAGGTGTGGGATTTGGGGCGACTAGGTTAGACTTTGAGAGAGATGAAGGGAAATGAAGGGAGTTTGAGGGGCTTAAGGGGGGTGGTTCAGACCGTTATATTGGGGTGGAGTGGTCAATTTCGGACCGTTAGATCACATAGGATCAACGACCAGGATAGAGAGCAAATAAACGACGTCGTTTGGGCATGGTAAGGGAACTAGGCTGGGTAAAAAGGTTGGGCCGGGGAGGATTTTGGGTTTTAAAGGGGTTTTGGGCCACCAGGTTAGTTCTCGTGGGTGGCCCAAATCGAAAAAAATCTTTTGTTTTGTTTTTTTATTTTTTTTTATCTTTTTTTAAATAATTAAAAACCTAAATTAAATTTTTAAATTATAAAATTAAGCCAATTATCTAACTATAATATTTATAAAAATTAGTTTCTCCTAGATTAAAAGAAAAAGTTACTAATCTAAAATTAAAAGCTAAAAATGTAAAAGTAAGCCAATTTTTATTTTTGATTTTTATTTTTAATAAAGCAACTAATTTACTAATGAATCCTAAAAATTTGAAAACAAAATCTCAATGAAATGCATGGTATTTTTGGTATTTTTCATGATTTAAATAAAAGTAAACATGCACAAAAAATGCAAACAATTAACACAAATCCCTACAAAAATCCTATAAAAGTGCGGACAATTGGAAAAAAAATTATTTCTTTAATTTGTAGGAGTATTTTACATAGGAAAAAACTCACGTGCTCACAAAGTTAATGCCTAACCGTTGCCAAAGCACTTTGGCATGGTGGCATTGGAAAAAAAATGGTTTATGGATTCCTCCTGTAAGTGGCAAATGGCGCAGTGTGGATGCTGGGAAATGTGTAGACTGTGGAGGTGGATGGATGTGGGCAGGCGATGATGGCTCATAAGCCATAGGAAATATTTTATTTTTTGGGGTAAGTGTAGTTTCCATAGCCATTGGAAGGAGTTATTTTGTACGTAAGAATGTAATGTTTGATATAGGGATTTAACTATGAAGATTCCACTGGGGTGAGACCCCAATAGATGTGGTCATGTGTATTAGGGTTTGTGATGGTAGATATATAGTGATTAGTAATTAACTCCTTTATAGTCGTTGGTAGCTCAAAGGGTATTGTTTGGGCACTTATGGAATTCCCTGTTATATAAAGAGATAGTGATGAAGATTGATCAATTTGGGGTAGAGGACCTTCAATAATTTTCCTTAGATTAAATTAGTGTCTAGCCAAGGATCATCCCACAAACTTATGTATTTTTCATTAGCTGGGTGCCATTTGATGCCAGGTTGACATGAAGACCACCCATGGGTGATAGCTTTCCAGTTGGAGGACACAGTTTTGGAGGTAGTAGTTGTTAAGTATTTTGAAAGGATTATTCTAGCTCAGTGTGAGGAAGGTGACTGAAATAGTCTCCAAGCTAGGGAGCCCAAAAATGCGTTATTTTTATCTTTGAGGTTTTGTATACCCAACCCACTATTTTCTTAGGTAGTTGGCCTATTTCCCATTTAATAAGATGTAACTTGCGTTTCTGTGATATGGTACCCCATAGAAAGTGTCGTTGATATCTTTCTAATTTGTTAGTGACATTATGTGGTATTTTGATTAGTTGCATAACATGATTAGGCAGACAATTAAGAGTAGCTTTGATCAAAGTAGTTCGTCATGCCATTGTTAGGAAATTTATTTTCCACCCTACTAATTTATTTTTAAAATTATCTAGTAGGAACTGGAAATGGGATGTAGTTGGTTTTGTATTGAAATTAGGGTATCCAAGATATTTGCCAAAAGTTAAACCCTCCTTCATATGGAAAGCATTGGTCACACTTTCTCTAGCTTCCTTGAATGTGTTCTTGGAGAAGAATATTTTTGATTTTGTATAATTAATAGTTAGCCCTTACACTCTAGTAAATAGGTTTAGTGTATCAATAATTGTGTTGATGCTCTTAGTGGTCAATTTAGAAGTTAGGGTAATATCATCAGCAAAGAGTAGATGAGATAATGGTGGACCATGTCTAGATAACTTAATAGGGTGCCACTTAAGGTAGTCTACATCAACATGAATTTTCCTGGATAGCATTTTCATGTAAAATATAAAGATGTACGGAGATAGTTGATCCCCTTGACGAATGCCTCTTGAAGGTGAGAAAAAAGGAGTTCGTTGGCCATTAATTAAAATGGATATTGAAGATGTGGTTATGCAAGACATTATGAGCTTTATAAACTTAGGAGGGAATTGGAAGTAGTGAAGTGTGTCATGTATAAAGCCCCATTCAAGCTTATCAAAGACTTTTTTTAAGTCTAATTTTAGTAAGAAGGCTGCCTGGGCTCCTTTTTTCTTTCTAAAGTGGTGCATAATCTCTTGCACTATAATGGCATTGTTAGTGGCTCGTCTATGGGTTTGATGATGTAACGACCCGGTCATTCGTTTTGAGAGTTATAGCCTAATTTCCCCCATCTATGATTATTTATGTATTGTTCAGCTGTGTTGAATTGTATCGAGTTGGTAGGTTTGGGTTCAGAGTAGTTTTGGAGTGAAATGAACACTTAGTCTCTTAGTTAGAAAGCTAAGTTAGAAAAGTTAACCGGAAGTTGACTTATGAGTAAACGAATTCGGATTTGGATTTTTATGATTCGATTAGATTCGTTGGGTGATTTTAGACTTAGGAGTGTGTCCAGGATGTAATTTGGAGGTCCATGTTAGAATTAGGCTTGAATTGGCGAAAGTTGGAAGTTTAGAAGTTCTTAGGTTTGAATTCAAGGTTGATTTGGTATTTTGGTGTTGTTTTGGGTGTTCCGGAGGTTCGACTAAGTTCGGATAGTGATATATGACTTGTTGGAATTATTGGTTGAGGTCCCGAGGGCCTTGAGTGAGTTTCGGATAGGTTTAGGTTGTGTTGAACTCGTTTTTCTTATGTTTCGACATTGTTTTTTCAAGCATAAATGATATCATATTTAACAAACGAGCTCCGATTTCTTCTTTGATTGAAACATTAGATCTGTATAGTAATTATAGACTTGTAGAAAAAAAAATCATCGAATTTGGACATCGTATGAGGATTTTATGGTTATTTTACTAAGAATTAGGTTGTCAGATTTTTCAGATTAATTACGGAATTGCCACTAACGGTGTATTTAAAAATCTGCACTATTTGCAAATATTGAAACCAACATATCTCCTTCATTATAAGGTCAAATTGAGTTATTTAAAAGCCTAACTTGGCTAAAATTTTACAAGGAATCTATTGGATGTATAAAACGTGAGTTTCGAGTTCATTTGTCATGAGAAACGAGGTGGAATAACTGGCAGAAAAATGTATAAAATAAGGGTTTGTTCGTTCGATCATATTTTGAGTTGGGGAGCTTGGATTTGGGCAATTTTGGAGGCGATTTTTACCATATGGATTGGGGTAAGTGTTCTCTATTCGGTTTTGGTTATATTTGATGAATCCATCTTCGTTTTTGGGATTTGATTGATGATTTCAAAGTGAAATTGGGGGAGTTAGGGCTTGAGTTTTGGAGAATTTTAAGTAAGGATTTGAGGGACCAATCAGAGTCTGATTTTGATGAATTTTATATGGTTAGACACGGGAGAGGAAGAGGTTTATAATTCTTTGGCTGATTTCGAGATGTGGGCCTAGAGGCCGGATTTTGGCCGATTTTGGATTTCTGGCATATTTATGTAGTTTTTATTGTGGAATTCGATTCTTTAGACTATGTTGATAGTAGTATTCTGATTATAGATAGACTCAGAGCTTTTGGAGACCGAGTCCAGAGACGAGGGCATCCCGAAGTAGGATTTTACGATGTTAAGGTAAGTAACAGTTTTAACTCTGGCCTTGAGGGTATAAACCTAGAGAATTTGATATCATGTGATTGTTTGGAGGTAATACCCATGCTAGGTGATGAGCGTGTAGGTGTATACCTTGAGGAATTGAGACTTGGTCCATCCCATGAGGCTGTGAGGCCTAATAACTATTATCTGTGTTTATGCATTTACTTGTTGGTGAACTTGTCTGACTTTATGTTAGAGATCATGTTTAGGTTTCATTCATGCTCACGTTATTTGTACTCAGTCATACAGATTATTGTACATGTTTACCTCAGTCTATATTATTTGCTAATATGTTGTGATACTTGATGTGGGTTGTGTTCCCTTATTTGTTGATGATGGTGAGGCTAGTGAGGTACATGACTAAGTGAGGCCGAGGGCCTGGTTGTGAGGATATTAATACCATAGTGTGTGAGTTGTCCGTGCTTATCGCTTGGGTTTTGGGAGCCCCCCCCCCCCCCCCCGGAGTCTGTACACACCCCCAGTGAGCATATAACGTTGAGTGTTAAGTGCTGAGTACAAGTGATGAGTGATGGGGTGACATTGCTGTGAGGTTGCATTTACTTTTACTGTTGCTGCATTTATCTGTAAAATTTCTTTGTGGCATTTACCGAGTTTTGGAATTTACCTCTTTATATTTGTTTATTTTTAAATTGTGAAAATAAATAATTGGACTATTTTACTTAGCTCGTCACTACTGCTCAGTTCCTTAGTTATTTTGTTTACTACTGAGTCTTGTACTCATACTACACCCTGCACTTTATGTGCAGATCCATGTGAGTTAGACGGCGGGGATCGTTGAGTTCATGCCGGCTATCTATGGAAATTGCAAGGTAGCTGCTAGTGTCTGCAGGACCTTGTTACTCCTCTTGTCATTTCTTCTTTTGGATAGTTAGACAGTTTATATATCTTAGTTTATAGTTTTAAACGCTCATGACTTAGTGACACCCCGATGTTTGGGACTCGTTTTCATATTTTATATTAATTATATTTAGAATTGATTTAGTTTATGAGAAATTCAAATGTTGAAAATATTTTATTAAATTCTTATAATCGATTTAGTAGTAATATTTTGGGAAATAGGCTTGTCTTGTAACACGATAGGTGCCATCACGACATAGTTAGATTTTGGGTCGTGACAGATGCATTTGACAATAATAAAGCTGATTGCTCAGGACTAATAATATTGATTAGGAAGGGTTTGATGCGTTTGACAATTATTTTTGTAATTAATTTGTAAAGAGTGTTACAAAGACTAATTCGTATGTATTGAGTGATTAATGTAGGTTGTTGTGTTTTAGGTATTAGACATAAATAAATTTTGTTAATTTCGGAGTGAATGTGATGTGTAGTAAAGATTTCCTCACAAAATGATATGATTTGGGATTTGACTTGAGGCCAGTATTGCTGGAAAAAATAAGGATATAAACCATCCGGCCCTGGTGCTTTAAAAGGTTGGAAGGATTTAAGTGCTTCACTGATTTCTATGTGTGTGATTGGGGCTTCAAGTATTGAGTAATCATTTGTGTTGATGGAGTTTGGGTTGTAGTTAGGGTATGAGTGGGGAGAGTGACTAGTAGTGAATAGTGTGTGGTATTATTCTTCAATAGAATTATTTATATCTTTTTGGTCTAGTATCCAATTCCCGACAGAGTCTTTTAGAACCGTAATACGGATACGTCGATGCCTCTGAAGAGTAGTTAAATAAAACAATTTGTATTGCTATCACCATGTTGGAGCCAATTTATCCTGGATTTTAACTTCCAAAATTCTTCTTCGAGTTGTAGAATATCATTAAATTGGGTAATTAGATCCTTTTGTAAATTTTGTAGGAACTGGCTAGTTGTATACTTGGAGGAGTTTTGTATCCATTGTAACCTTGCTAGTAGAATTTTTGTTTCTGAAATATGTTACCAAAGGTGATCCTATTCCATTCCTGGATGTGAATTTGGAAATCTTTTATGGCCTGAAGAGTATGTTTATTTGGATTACAATTTTGGGCAATTATTGAAGAAAATTGAGGATGAGTGGTCCAAATAGTTTCAAAGCGGAAAATTTTATCCCGAGGAGCTTTATTATTTTTCAAAGTCAATAGCAAAGGACTATGATATGAGTGTGTTCTTGGCAAGTGGTGCACTGAAGCCTCAGGATATAGTTTAAGCGATTCATAATTAGCTAAGCATCTATCTTGACGTTCTAGAATTCTATTGGCTAATTGATGGTTAATAGACCAAGTGTAACGACTACCCGTATATCTTAGGTCTACTAAGCCACAATAGTTAAGGCATTTTATAAACTGATCACTTCGACTATTATTAATTTGGAGTCCACCATATTTTTCATTAGATCTAGTAATTTCGTTAAAATCACCTCCTATTAACCAAGGCAACCTAATTTGATCATGTCAAATACGTAAATTTTCCCACAGTACATTGCGTGCATGGGTATCATTTTTGGCATAAACAATAGATAATAACCAAGCGTTAGGATTAGGGTATACCTGGATAATGGAGTAAACTTCTTAGCTTGTGACTGCCACTTGATCAAGTTTGATTTCCTTCTTTATCCACAGTAGAGTGATTCCTCCAGAAATCCCTTCAACTGGTGACTGTGCTAAATGTGAGAAACCAAACTCACCCTTAAGATGTTCATGATCTTGCATGTGCATTTCCAGTAAAGCCACAAGAGATGGTTTATAGTAGTTAAGCATTAAATGAAAATTTCTTTTAAACTCTGGTGATTAAGCTCCTCGACAGTTCCATATGACAAACTGCATGGATTGATTATTGAGTGGACTTGGTGAAGTCTCCCTCTCCAGTGTTGAGGATGTGTTCATTAGTGCTGGGATCAACACTATTGCAAACTTGCCCACCTCTAGTTTTCTTGTTGGACGTATGTTTAGTGATACACTTTGTAGCTCGGGTGGACAAGTTATGATCGCTTTTCTTTTGTACTGTTCTTTGAGGATGTATATTTTGTTTCCATTGAGATAGCTCAGTATAGGAAGTGTTTCTCTGATCTATGTCATAGTTGTTGCTACTTCCAATTGAGCTATGTTGTCTAGTTCATTGTGAGATAGACTGGGTGGTGAAAGTGGGCTGGTTGGTGGTGTCAGAGAATGGTATGGGGCTGCTTGTGCATGGAGGTGTATTATGGGTGTTATTGTTGAGTGAGGTTGTATCCAAGGGACAAAGGTATGGGATGGTTGTTGTGGTGGATAAAAGGGAAGGTCCATGTTGTTCAGTGGTGGAGATGGTGGCATTAGCATTGGGAGAGGAGTGGGAATTTGTTGTGTCATTGGTGGTTGGTGGTGAAGGACTGACGGGGGTGCATTGACTATAGAAATTGATTGTAAAGAGTCACTCCCATGCACATTCCTTCGGTGACTATCTGAGCTATGTCTGCCGGATTTTATATCATCACTATTACATCTTGGTTGTCTATTTCCATGGTAAATGTCAGTGCATGTTCCTGCATGCTCATTTCTAGCCATGACTGGGGGTAAGCTTGAGTTGGTGGGTATTGTATGATGCAGATGGCTGAGGGTTGTGGTGGGTGTTCCTGTGGTGGTTGCATTGTGATGGTGTTGATGAAGATCAGATATTGGAGGAGATTGGTGTTGGTAATGGAGAGTGTTCTCCTGTGTTGAAAATTGTAATGTGACCAATTCATTTGAGAGTGGGGTGTCTGTTAAGGAAGGTTTATGTGTAGTGGTATTGGTTTTGGAAATATATGATGAGGGGTCAGTAGGAGTTTGATTTTGAGTAGGTAATTTAGCCAGCTGATTTGATATGGGTAATAGCTCACATGAAGGGGTTGTGATAGTTACTTGTGTGGGGGTATTGGGCTTTGTCAGACGGTATGTTGGGTAATTGGGTAGTGAGTGAAGGTGTTGGGCCTTGAGTGTTAGGTGTTGGGCCTTGAGTGTTAATTTGGGGGGGAGGGGGGGAGGGGGTTGAGTTGCCGTAATGTAGGCCTGCAATTGAGTGCCTATAGTTTGGGATGAGTTGGGTTTGTATGTGTCCTTGTTGGCAGCTGTTATGTGCTCGTGTGTCACGTGGGTTTGTTGTGTGCTTTGTGTATATGTAGCAGATGAATCAGCAAGGTGATTGGATGAGTGGATTGGATAGTGAGTCTTAGAGTGTGGGCTTAGTGTGTTATTGTTATGCTCATGGACTCCAAGACTCGGCCCATTAGTAGTGCCGGTTTGGTCCATTAGTTCAGGAGTATTAAGGATTTTTAAAGTGTTTTCATTAAAAAAAATTGGGTGATTTGAGGGTTTAGTACTAATTAGGGATTTGTTAGGGTGCATGTGTTTAATAACAGAGGTATTATTAGAGTTAGTAAACGTACCTATGGGTTCCGTGCTGTCACACCTCCTTTTTCTACTTACACCCCCCGGAGGGTATAAATGGGTAAAGAGAGTTTTTCCAATTAAAGGACAATCGAAACAGGATTTATTATAAAGATTCAGAGTCGCCACTTGGGAGATTTATGGTGTCCCAAGTCACCGATTGAATCCCGAATCGAGGAAAATACTGACTTTGTTTAACAGTCCGCGAACCAAAAATCCGAGTAAGGAATTCTGTTAACCCGGGAGAAGGTGTTAGGCATTCCCAAGTTCCGTGGTTCTAGCACGGTCGCTCAACTGTTATATTCGGCTTAATAATTTGATTTTAGAATATTTTGAACCTATGTGCAAATTTAACCTTTTAACCGCTTTTAACTTATTTAAAGAATTAATTCGAGGTCATTTAAAACACATCGCAAGCCACACCACATGAAATGCACTTGTAGTTCACGACACGCTCTATTTAACCTTGTTGGAAATTAGAGTCGGGTCACATGAAATGCACCCCCGGATTTTAACATGCTTATTTCATTATTATTATCCAAAATTATGGCAGGGTCACATGAAATGCACACCCGAGCCCATTTAATCTAATTAACATAGTTCAGCAATCTAGTTTCTATACTGTGACAAAATCATGTTCAGCTATAACCAATTCAAGTAAACACGAGCAGATAACCGAGCGAGCAAATTCAAAACCACGGAGATCAATTACAGAATCAACGAGATCATGCCATTAAACAAATAATTAATACCAAACTTGCGTAAAACGAATAGAGGGTGAAAGAGGTGAACCTCAATATAGTCGGTTCATTATTTTGAACTCGAAAATGTGACGAGCCGTGGACAAGACTCGAATTAGCACCGGAAACTCGGACTCGAACGCCTCAATAAATCTCACCCCAATCGAACTCGAATCCAATTCTAGCACCTATCTATTTCCCTCGCTCACTGATGACACAGTCTTTAACAAGCTTTACAAATGGTTTTGCATTGTCAAACAATTCACAGCAGCGTTCTTTACAGGAATTTCATCGAACAACACGGCGGCTCTAGGTAAACAATGTGACTTGGCATGCAAATCAACCAAAACAGAAAACACATACACGCTTAAAACAAACCAGAATATCCATGCAAAAGGGCATGAATTACCTTTGAATTTGTAAGAACATGTTGCCCGTTTACAAAGAAACCTAGGCCTATGAAGCTAAACACGGACAGACCTGACTCTTCAGCCTCGACAGGAACTCAAAACATACGGAAGCTCGGATAGCCTATCAACGAACAACTCGACGGATCGGACACGGCGACCTGAACAGATTCAACTCGACTTTGAACCAACGAGAAACTCGACTCGATTAAGACACTTTAGCTATTTCAGATGCTGTTTGGAGATGAGGAGTTGGGCAAAAGAGCTGGATTTTTGAGCTCTTATCGAAGCTTTTGATCAGTTTTCATGGCCTCTTGGAGATCGTCGTTGCCAAGCCACCGCCGGCAACCAGATCCAGCGAGCGAAGCAGAGTTTCGACTTCAGCAATGGTTCATTCATTGGGTTTTTGGGGTTTTCTCGTGTCTAAGTCGTGAAGAAGATGAAGCTGGGGTGGGGTTGGTCCGACGTGCATGGGTCGTGTATGGCTGTTGCCGCTTTCCGGCGGGTTTCAGAGAAGGATCAGTAGGGGTCATTTATGGCTGCTTCCTTGTTCATGGCTGCTCAAGGAAATTAAAATGAGGGGAGGGGGTATGCTTGAAGAAGACGACGCAGGAGGGGTTCGGGGGGTCGTGAAGAAGACGACGCAAAGGGGCGGGGTTCCTGCACAACTTCTGCGTGTTTTGCTTTCTCAGCCTTTTTTGTCCCTTTTTTTTCTTATTCTTTTCCCGTTCCTTTTATTTATAGTCTAGGTTTTTTGTAGGGTTTTAGGTTAAGGGGTATGGGCCTAAGAATTATGGGCTTGACAATTGTGGGCTAGGTCCATAATTAGGCCTAAAGATGGGTTGCTCGAGCCCAAGCTCTATTCTTTCGCTGCGAACGAGATTAAAAATACGGGCTCATTTGTTAATTATTCCTACTATTCAAATAATTATTAAAATAAAACTAACCATTAAAACAAATCTATTTTTGGTATTTTCAAATATCATATTAAAATAAAAATACGATACTATTTTTATATATTTTTTAGGATTTTTCTTTAAGATTAAAATGACTACAAAACATTAATGAACCTATTTTGTGATTTTTTGCTTTCTTGTAATAAAATAACGTAAAAGAGTCAAAATTACTTAAAATATCTATATTATGCCTAAATTAAATATTTACGCGCTAAAATATGAAAAATCTTGAGGAGGGGCAAAAATCACATGTCTACACGCGCCACCATTGTTGGAGTTCTATGATTGGACGTTGGTTGAGATTGGTAATTTTGTTCTTGAACAGTTTTTGGATGGGAAGATGACTGTTTTCCAGTCATTATTTTCTATATGTGAGTGTGTGTGTGCATAGCGTGTGTGGTGTTACTGGAACTATTTGATGTTGAAGGTTTATTAGGTAATGGTATATACATAGTAGTGGTGGTGGGTGTCATTGGAGTTGATGCTGAGAAACATAGGTTTTTTTTTATGTGTCCAAGTCTACCACATAATGTACATAGCATATTGAACCCTTTATAGACTAGTTGTTGTTTGTGGGATCCAATATAGACATGTGTTTTGAGAGGTATTTCTAGCGGAACATCGATACATATTCATGCATATCGACCCCGTGTAGTTGCTGACGTGCAGGTATCAACTTTGAGTAGGGATCCAATTTTCTCCCCAACACGTTGAAGTATTTCTAAATCATAAAACTCCATAGGTAGTTCAGGTAGTCTTAACCAAATGGCGGTGTATGTGAGTTGTGAGTTAGAAGCTATGAATTTGGGTTTCCATTTGCGGACGGAGACAAAGTGATTAAGTACGAACCAAGGTCCATTATGTAGGGCAATGAACATATTTTCTTCCTTTTGGAATTTCACTAGGTAGAAATCACACCCTAGATCGATTAGAGGTAGTTCCTCCGTGGGTTTCCATAGAGCTGTGAGTTTTGTGCGTGTTGGTGCCCCACTTTCCTGCCATACACTTTAACAATAACGGAATATTTTCAAGGCAAGTATAAGCGTGATTTATCGGCGGAGGTAAGTGGTATAAAGGTGTTTCTGTGTAGTTCATTTATTGTTGATTTGTCTATCAAGTCGAGAGGGGAATGTATTTGTTGGCATGTGTTGGGGTAGGAAGTGAATTGATTGCTGCTGAGCAAAGTTTGGGCAAAGGTGAGTGGTCATGGTGTGGTAGTAACTAGTACGTTGGTCTGTGGACGGATTGAGTGGTGGGTCAAGATGCATGGAACTTAGGTCCGGTGGTTCTAATGGTGGAGAGGTGGTGATGGTGTTCATTAGTAGAGAGAAAATTTGGTCTTATTTATGTCCTATTTCCCGTTGAGTTTTACTTCTAAACATATACAATAGTGTTAAGAAAACCAAGACTTTCCAAAGGTTTCAGTTGGAAAACAATATTTATAATTAGCTTTGTCACAAATTTACGATCTCTTCCTTTGTTTGTGTTCTTTTAGTTCAGGTCTTAAATCTAAATATGGTTGGAATTTAAATACTAAAAAGAACAAAAAACGTTAACCTAATCAAATTTTAAAATCAAGGGGAAAGTACACAAATCCATTTTTAGACCTATTATTTAGGGATTAGTCAGTATTTATTTTGTCCTGAAAATTTGAACTAAAATTTTAAATTTCAAGATTTTGTGTCGAAAAACTGAAATTCAGGACTCATTGACTAATTCCTAAATAGTTGTCCTCTAAAATGGCTATATGGTGTCATTTTTACAATTAAATATGGGTCATTTTTATATACACTTATTTTTGGGGCCACCATTGAAGTTATACCCACATTGCACAAATTCTTGTAAATTGTACCAGCTCGAATATAAAGTAGTTCAATCTCTACAATGCACTTCAGAAATTCGAATCTTAAGTAGTTCAGTTTATCGAATGCAACTTCAGATTTCGAATATTAAATTCTGAACATAAACTTGTTCTTCAAATTTTATCAAATTATCAAAATAACAACATAATTAACAAACTCATTTTGCAACTAAAAAGAAGAAGAAACTCTAAACACAAAGAAGAAGAAAACAACAGTCAAGAAGAAGAGAAAACTGTATGTATCTGAAGTTATCAAAAAATTGGATATCAGTTAAAAAATTTTTTTAAAAAAATAATTATAAATTCAATAGGTCCCACAAAACTAGGCTCCACATGAAAATTTCTTATTAAATTTTATTCGGCCCATTAAATTTTCACCAAGAGTACTATGGGCCAACTGATAGCCATTTCTGCTGAGTGGGCTTTGGTTCTATCCATTGCTCAAGTCACAGCCTCAACCGACTCATGTTCTTTCCATGGGAGAAGTTAAAAAATAGTCAGATTTACAAGTGGTCATTCAAAAACAGTCAGAATTTTAAAAATAATCAAATTTAATCACTTTTTATGTAAAGATAAATCTGAACGAAAACACTGTCAAAATTCGGAAAATACTCCAGTATATTATACTGGAGTTCCAACGCAAGTATAATGGAACTCTAGCATATTATACTGGAGTTCCAGCATAAATATACTGGAAATTCAGCATAATATAATGGAGTTCCACTATAAGTATGCTAGAATTCCAGCATAATATACTGGAGTTCCAACAAAGTATACCGGTCCAGTATAATAATTTGGAAGTTCATACACAGGTGCTCAAATCTCCAATATATTATACTGGAACTTTCCGCGTGTTGGAGTTCCAGCATAATATGCTGGAAGTTCATACACAGGTGCACCGAACTCCAGTATATTATGCTGGACCGGTCTCTGTTGCAGTAAAATAGTGGCTATTTTTCAATGACTTGGCAAACGCTGACTATTTTTGAATGACCAGTCCGAAAATTGGCTAGCCCATGCTATTTTTACTCTTTCCATTTTGCTCTTGGGTATATATTACTATTACTATTATTATAAACTATTTTACCTGGTTAATTATGTTTTGCTAATTTTCAAAACTAAATGTATCTATTTTACAAATTATATACATTCCCGCGACCCATGCTACTCTTTAAGATTTTTCACATATATTTATGATCTAAGTAAAAATATGTGAATTTAATTGAATTCTTCAATATAAGTCCTTCTCTTTTTTTTTTTTATTTAAACAATCTAACCCTTAAAATAAAGTTAAAATTGTTTAAAAGCCCAACTCACCATTGCACCAGAAAGCAAAGACTACGTCGACAAAAAACAGTACTATCTAGAAAGATGATAGGAGTATTATAGGAGTACTATCTAGAAAGATGATAGGAGTATTATATAGCGACTCTTAAAATAATAGCCGAATACATATATGTATATATTATTATATACAAAAATTATACAGTGTTATGTCAAATTAAATGAAGCATCACAGTGCAGAGGGTATACATAGGCCTCTAAAAATGATTATCCAGTATAATGTTATCTCCAACATTGGTATATATTCATTTAAATTATCCAATCTTTTTATGCAGCTTTACCCATATTCCAGTAAAAGTATTTCTAGTTATTATAACTTAGCGTTTATCCTATTTGTTGGAAGTCAAACAACCAAACACGTTGAGGTGAAACGTTACTTCATGTACGAAAAATTGTCACACAAACTGATTAATTTCATATTATATTTACTTACGCAGAGATTGACAACAGGTAGCAAAGCGGACCTACAATTGGATTTAATTGATCCAATATTGTGTTTATAACATAGTACCATACATATACTTTGGGGGTACGTGAAAATGTTACTATCGATAATAAATTTTGAAAACTCATAATATCAATTTTGAATCCATTAAGTTTAAATCATAACTTTGTTTCTGGTCAGCTGATGTCATGTCTACTAGAGTGGACTTTTTTTCCAAGTAGAGTGTGTGATTTCACCCCAACACCAACTTGAGAGGGAGGGTGACAGAGAGTAACAATATTTATATTTTCTGTATTTGTATAACAATTTAGATGAGATAAAAAATGGTTACATTTGTTAATTACCTGGGAATAGTTAGCTGGTTTGTTGAGTTTGTTAGAAGCAACATGTTCAATTAGTGGAGTTTGTTACATTTTTTTTTATTTCCTGTACTACTCATGTGGGCAATATTACAAATACAACACAATAATTTCTCTAACAATTTGCCTTGATTTCACGAATTAATGTTAACAGCTTCCTCTGATTAATTTCCTCTCTTTTGTTCTTTGCAGTTCTATTATTATTTTTATTTCTTTTTTGCGGAAGATTTGTTTGTTGTGAACGGGGTTAAGGGTAAGTGATTGTTACTGAAAATTAGTAAATGAAATCATGGTGATCGTCTAAGGATAATGAGTTTTTTTTATTCAATGAGAATTACTCGTTAATTTATGACCATAAACGAAGTAGTCTAGAAAGAAAAAAATAACGTGCTAAATTAAAAGAATTTTTTTTATAATAATTCAATATCCCAAATTTACTGGTCTCGTCTAATTCGAATTCATGCCGTTTTATATATTAACTATAAGAACTGTTAAAAATTAACTACAAGTTAACTCTCATTCGTAATATAGTGGATTAGCAACCTGAAAATTTAAATAAGGCTAGTAACTTGGTACATCAGGTAAATTTGCAAAAAAAAATAAAATAAAAAATAAAAAAATAAATAATACAGCTATAGCATGATCGTATGAATGATAAGAGAACTTGCCCAAGAATGCTTAATAATTCAAGTATAATCATTCATTAAGCACCTAATTATGGAAATTTTGCTACATATAAATTTGTCTCTCATTTTCTGATTTCACAACATTGAAAACTGCAACTATGAAGACATTCAAGAGAAATAATAATGTTTTTGTGTCACGTTGTACTCTTATCTTGTTACTTCCTTTTTGCAGGTTAATTTATCTTTCCCCTAAATTACATTAAGTTATAAATTACATTATATTTTCCTTATATTTTAAATGACAATATGTTTGCAGGATTTCAAGTGTATGCCATAGGCTATGACTACTATTTCACTTCAAAGGCAAGATTTATAAGAAATATTTATATGTATTTCCCTGTATATAAAAGTCCTTTTTCTAAAATATGTTTTGGATTGATGTTTTATTTTATTTTTTATTTTTTATTTTATTATTATTATTATTATTATTATTTATGTTTCTATAGTGTTTGGAAAGCCCTCTAAATCCACAATATAGTGGAGGAATTGCTATAAATCCAGAACTCAATTATGGATTAAATGGATGGACAAAATTTGGAAGTGCAAGAATTGAGACAAGAACATCAAAAGAAGGCAATGTCTTCATTGTTGCTTCTCATAGAACACAACCATTTGATAGGTTTTCTCAAAGATTTTATGTTGAGAAAGACAAAATGTACACTATTTCAGGTACAGTCTTTAATTTCCTTTATTAATTTAAATAAGATTATAAAATTTCTCAAACAAAGTGTATGACCTGCAACAACATATAACTTGTCTATAATAAGTCTAACTCGGTGTTCAATAAAACTAAATAAACAACCGACTACGCATAAAGTACAGGTTAAATTACACTAATAATGTAAAAATATTTTTACATTGTCAGTATAATTAAGTTAAATCAATTAAATGAATTAGAGTTGTTTAGTTTGGATGAATTAATTTTATCTCTGTCATTTTGGTATAGCATGAATACAAGTGAGCCAAGGAAATGCTGATGTAGTAGCAAAGATTAGAACACAAGATGGTGATTTTCCAACAGGTTGGAATATTGCAACATCTGGCTGTTGGTCTATGCTAAAGGGTGGTTTTAATGGAAATTTTTCTGGCCCTGCTGAGCTATATTTTGAGGTTAATTTATTTGGAATTGAAATTTTTTATGCCTTACATTTCCAACTTTGTTAATATAAGTTCTTTTGACGACTAAAAAAAAAACTTTGTTAATTCTATTTAGTACTAAATGATTAAATGTTTTTTACCATTGAGGTCATGGTTTCGAGCCGTGGAAACAGCCTCTTACAGAAATGCAGGATAAGGCTGCGTACAATAGACCTTAGTGGTCCGACCCTTCCACAGACCCCACACATAGCGGGCTTAGTGCACCAGGCTACCCTTTTATTTTGCCTTGTTATAATTTGTTCCTTTCTTCTTCTTTTTTGGTTGACATTGACATACATGGTTTTATTTTCAGAGCAAGGAAATTAGTTTAGTTGAATTATGGGTAGATAGCATCTCCATAAGGCCATTCACCAAGTTAGAGTGGAAATCCCATCAAAATCAAAACATTTAAAAGGTGAATAAAAGAACAATTTTTCTAAATATATGTCACTAGACTTTGAACTCTTGTTATCAAAATATAATTATTTTAATTGGGATTTGAAATGAAATATGCAGACTAGAAAGAGTAAGGTGAAATTACAGGCTGTTGATTCTCGGAGCCAACCACTAGCAAATGCTACAATCTCTATCAAACAGATAAATTCTGCATTTTCAATTGGCAATGCTATAAGCCCTCACATATTAACCAATGTAGGCTATCAAGAATGGTACAATTCCAGTTTCAAGCTAACAGTTTTCGAAAACGAAATGAAGTGGTGGTTTACTGAGCCAATTCAGGGCAAAGTAGACTACCATTTGGCCGATGGCATGCTTCAATATGTCAAGAATTATAGCATGTTAGTCCGCGGACACAACATAGTTTGGGAAAATAAAGATCAGTTACCATCTTGGGCGAAAACGTTGTCACCTCCCGTTTTATCAGCTGCAGTTGAAAGGAGATTTTACTCGTTAGTGCCAAGATATCAAGGCCAAATGATGCATTGGGATGTTGACAATGAAAACATCCATTTTTCATATTTGGAAAGTCAGTTAGGCGAAAACGCCACGGCTTATTTTTACAAGAAGGCTCATGATATGGATAGCAATGCTATTTTGTTCTTGAATGAGTATGGTACTATTGAAAATCCTGATGATATGGTTGCAAATCCAGTAAATTACTTAGCCAAGATTCAGGAAATTAGATCAATGGGGTATAATGGACCTCTTGGAATTGGACTTCAAGGTCATTTTGATACTCCAAATATACCTTATATTAGAAGTGCACTTGATATTCTTGCAACTGCAGATTTGCCTATATGGATTACAGAATTAGATGTTTCAAGCAGACCCCTTCAGGTAAACCTAGCCCTCACTTAACTTGTGATGATTTATTTTATAGTTCAAGTTATCGAATCAAACTTACTATATATATAGACACGTAGTTGTTATTGTAGGTCACTTGTGATTACTTACTTTATTTTTCAAATTATCAAATTAGACTTACCATAGACACGTAGTTGTAATTGTAGGTCACTTAACCTGTATTATTTACTTTATTTTTCAAGTTATCAAATCAGACTTACTATAGACACGTATATAGTTGTTATTGTAGATCACTTAACTTGTGACTATTTACTTTATTTTTCAAGTTATCAAATCAGACTTAGTATAAACACGTTGTTGTTATGGTAGGTTATTTAACTTGTGATTATTCCTTTATTTTTCAAGTTATCAAATCAGACTTACTATAACCACATATATGTATTGTAGGTCAATTTAATTGATGGCATAAAATGTATACATTATCTGTACATGCATAAAAGTTAAACTTGTCATTATTATTATTTATTTATTTTTGGATTTTTGGAGTGCAGGCAGAGTATTTGAATGACATAATGTGGGAACTTCATGCACATCCAGCAGTAAGTGGAATAATAATTTGGTCACCATGGCAACCACAAGGATGTTATAAAATGTGTTTAACTGATAATGATTTCAAGAATTTGCCAACTGGGGATGTTGTGGACAATTTTATGAGGCAATTAAGTCATGAGGGCTTAATTGGGACTACTAATGATAATGGCTATTTTGAGACTTCATTATATCATGGAGATTATGAAGTAATAATCAAACATCCAACTACAAGAGATCAGTCCTTTACTCATAGTTTTAATGTAGCAAAAAGCCAGAAAAGTAGTACCCTAGTGAAATTATCTGCTTAGGAAATCAGTCCTTCTCTTAATTCTATTTGATTAATAAAAATTTCGCTTCATTTTCAAATAGGCTTGTTTCATAATTTTGCTTAATTTATTTTATTTCTGTTACTTAGCAGATCGCTTGTGTAAAATTTTCGAGAATGGTAACACATTTATTTAAATGACATCATTGGAAAGACGAAATGAATAGTAATTTGATTGTTAAAAAGAAAGAATAATTTCTTTTATATCAAAAGTTTCACAGAAAACAAACTATTCCCGTATAAATCTGATATTCATTAATTACATAAACAGAAAAGAATACACAGCACGAATTACTGTTTCTTTGAATCAGAAATAACGGTACTACACATATATACATGCATGCAATCATGCATATATACATAATATATACAACCATTTCAACTCGAAACATTATAGTATTATGATTACGAAAAGCAAGCCTTAACCAAGTAAAGTTTCTCTCTTTTACAAAAAAGAGAGTAAAGTTTCTCTTTTTTTACAATATTTAAATAACCGATGAAAAGGTAACAAATGAAAAGGCATGGAATGGGCTGGCTACCATATAACTTTGTGCTATTTTCATTTCCTTCCTCTGAACTTTTTGTATGGTATTATTATATCTATAGAGTAATGTTCTGAGTATAGATATGGTATAGAACTTTTATACTATCAGGTTAAGTGAACCTATAATAATAGGTAACTTTTCATATCAAGCGTGATCTTAATATCCTTAAAATATAGAATTATAATAACTTGGTAAAATCAGCTAAATTGCATTATTGATGCAAAAATTTTTTACACTGTCAGTGTATATAACTTAAACTCGAAATTAGAAACAAAACTTAAGAAGCAAGAACACAACCATGCAGTTGTGCTTAAATACTCTCAGTCACCACAGAAAGACATCTCTCTCTCACACACACTCTTTATTCTCAATTTCAAACATGGCCAAAAAACTCCATTTTCTTCTTACTCTCATAGCCATTTCCCTTTCTTTCTTCTTTCATGTAATCTCCTCAGATTCTTCAATCGATTCTTTCGTCTACGGTGGCTGTTCACAAATAAAATACACACCAAACTCACCTTACGAATCAAATCTCAACTCCCTTCTCACATCCTTTATTAACTCAGCTACTTACTCATCTTACAACAAATTTAGTATCATGGGATCAACAAAACAAGACATATTATACGGCGCATACCAATGTCGCGGCGATTTATCGATGCCAGATTGTGCTACTTGTGTAGCCAAAGCAGTGAGCCAAGTTGATAAACTTTGTTCACAAAACTGTGGTGGAGCTTTACAATTACAAGGGTGTTTTGTAAAGTATGATAATACTTCATTTCTTGGTGTTGAGGACAAGACTTGTGTGTTGAACAAATGTGGGCCGTCTAATAATGGGCTTGATGAGGATTCTATGGGCCGTGTTTTGACAAGTTTAAATGGGGCTGGTGGGCTTTATAGAGTTGGTGGGTCATTAGATGTACATGGTGTGGCCCAATGTGTTGGTGATTTGAGTAATGGCCAATGTCAAGATTGTTTGTCAGAAGCAATCGGGCGGCTGAAAAGTGAGTGTAGTGGAGCAGCGTATGGGGATATGTTCTTGGGGAAATGTTATGCTAGGTTTACTACTAGTGGAGCTCATTTTGATGCCAAATCTAATCATGGTAAGCAAAATTTCTAGAGATTTAATTTACACACGCCTATTGTAAAATCTTTATATTATCAGTATAATAAAAAAAAAGACAATCCGATTGGACAAAACATTCTGCATTCATGTAGAATCGGGGGAGGGACGCACCTCAAGAGGTATTGATGTAGATAGTTTACCATAATGCAAGCATTAGTAGCTGCTTCCACAGCTCAGAATCTATGACCTATATACATTGTCAATAATTCTTTTAACACTATAAGTTTAATATATAGCTATTATAATAGATTATTTACTTTGTTTTCTGAATCACCAAATTAGATTCATTATAGGTAGTTACTTATTTTCATAAGTCATTTCAATCTAACAATGTCGAAATAATTTATATTGTTAGTGAATAAAAGTTAAATACTTTTTTAAGACTTGTGTTGTATGTTATGTTCTCTCTTAAGGGATCGAGTGATTCATACTCTTAAGAGTGATTTGAATCTTTTACCTATAGAGAATAAGCGAATTAATGGGCTTATCGCAAAATTATTTTATACGTTAAATACATTGTACAACAATGTGTTGATTTTTATACATTTCATAGCAATGAAATATATGTAACTTTTCAAGAGAAATCGATATATAATTCAATATGCAAGATTCATATCAATTGATTATTCAACCTGTTTTTTGGATTTCGCATGTCTAAATTACTAAGTTATAACTAGAACAGAATGGGAGGATTTCTGGTTTTACAATGCTGATATATATGATATGAATTACAGAGATTCAAATTATTGTCCCATTACGTGAATATATGTAGATCTACTATATAATCTCTGTGCCATTTTATTCATCGCAGGTTCTCATTTTGAGAATGAGAAGACATTTGCACTTATAATTGGATTATTAGCTGGGGTTGCTCTTCTCATCATTTTCTTAACTTTCATAAGAAGAATATTTGGACGAAATGGTAAGAACTCACTTTTTCTTTCTTTTTCCTTTCTTTTTATTTTCCCTTTTGATTGTTTTAATATTTTCCCTTTAAAATTTCTAAAAGAGATGGTAACAACTTTTCAGTTTTTACCTTTCACCTTTTGCCATTTTTCCTTTTTTTTTCTTCTTCTTCTTTTAGATCCTTTTTAAATTCATATACAAGTGTTTTTACTGTCATTTACGTATTGACTTTAACTGATTCCTTTTTCTGTTTTTAACTTTTTGCAGGTAAATAAAGAATACGTACATGATCAACGTCAAATTGCATTCTTTTTGTTTTCTTTATTTTTATGTTGTCTTTTTTAAAAAAGAGGATTAATGCATAGGCTTAACTGAAATGGAGATTATGAAGTAAAGAGGAAGTGAAGGGAAGTGTACCATAAAAGTGAAAAGAGAAAAAGGCTAAGATTCCGCTCTTAACTTAATTGCCTCGCAAAGAAATTGCATATGCTTTTGTGAACTTGTATTTTGATATGTTTTCATGTTATGCACTTTTATTATAATGAAATTCTTTTGTTTTATTATTTCAGCAATAACATGAACGAACTAGTTTTTTCATTATTTTGATTCACGATTGTGTCCGTTCCGATGAGTTCCTCAAAAGTAATTACACTAATCATCAATATATCCATAGAAAAAGGCCAATAATAACAATTAACAAACAAAAATAAAATCCAATTAGACCTAAAGGTGAAGGATCATTAAAAAACATAATTAGAGCTAAAGAAATCAAGTACATTTTACTAGGGGTGTTCGTCGATCGGTATGGTACGATATTTAGATATTTCGGTTCGGTATTCGGTTTCTTAAAATACTATACCAATATCATATCTAATTAAATTTGATATGGTTTGCCTTTTTTCCGTCTAGTTTTAAATTATTTGGTCTGGTAACTTTAGTTTATTCAGCTCGAATATTAACTAGTACTGCATAAAGCCATAGATTATAACATTCTTAAGTAAGGTACTCACAAATACGAAAATAAAAATATTATAATTATATAATGAAAATAAAGATGAACTAAAAAAATGCCAACCCTAAACGGGAGAAAGGTTGAAATGTAAGTAGGCAACAAAAAAGAAGAAGGGAAAAGGCAAGTATAGTAAGAAAAAATGTGGTAAATTTAAAGAAAACTATAAAAATAACGAAAAGCAAAGTTTAGAACATTAATATTTATGTTATAATCAATAATATGTGTATTACATAATTTAGTATATATTTCGTTACGGTATCAGTATTTCGGTATTTTTATTTTTAAATATCAAATACTGTACCATATACCAATATTTCAAAAAATTTAAATCAAATATCAATATATTGAATACCAAATACCAAATTTTTTGATTTAGGTATGATAACTCGATATTTACCAAAATATGCACCACCCTACATTTTACTCTCAAAATTAAAATAATAATGGACACAAGGGTTATCTTTTTTCCCTTTTGTTACACTGTACGTTTAAGACTTTAAGTCCCCCTTTTATCCTATTGATTCAGCAAGCTGGTTCTTTACATTTTAGCAATGAGTTAATCAAATTTGCATAACATGTATCGTACTATATTCAAAAGGCTTGAATTCCAATACGTTAACATCTAAAAATGGAGGAGGTAAATATAATTGGTAGTCCCGTAAAAATATTAACATGTTATCGCAGGTTAAAAATACTTAAAATTGCTGGAAAAAAAATAAATTACACTGTAAGTTTATATTACTCAAATTTATTAACATTCTGGTAGAGTTATGTTCAATCCACGATATCACAATTTTATTTATTACAAAATAAAGTGCTTTTTACCATACTTTTTCTTCATAACAAAACAGTACACTCCAAAAGAAAATTAGGAGTACATCATTGGAGTGTCATATTGCCTTTTTATGTTTTACCAATACGACAAATCAAGAGAGGAAGGTCGGTGGCTTTAACACAAGGGAATGGACAATATAAGTGGAGTACATGTTAGCTTTTTATTAAATAAATAAAGTGATTCATTTCCCAATTAGTTTACATAAAGGCGAAGCAAGAATTATTCTGTATATTCATGTCCATGCATGAGCTTTAGCGTATATATACTTTATAGACAAATTAAAGAAACATTTTGGAGGAGCAATTAATGTTGGGAATAAACCCCGTAAAAATAATATTCACGGTATTAGTGATAAACGTGGACCACTAAGTTATGGTTGTAAAAATGCAGCAATAATGACACCAAGATTTTACGTGGAAACCCTTCTGAATAAGAGAAAAAAACCACGGCCAAGAATAGCAACTGATATCACTATAGCGTGGAATTTTACACTGTGTAGTAACGAGTACAAATACTCCTAAGACCACTACACCCTCAAAAGAAAAAAATACTCTTTTGCCTTTTTCACCTCACTACAATATCTCTCACACTCTATTTTTCTTCACATACTATTTTCTTATAGTCTATGGAATACCTTGCTCTCTCTCTTTTCTCTCTTTGTTGGTGTGTCTTCAAATGAAACAAAACCGTGCTATTTATAGCAGAGAAGTTACTCACATGATGTCATCAATGACCTCACTATAGTATAAACACAAGAAAATTTGTCTTCCATTTCTACATTCAAAGAAGACACAATTCTCAATTCAAACTTTCACACATGGGGCTGGACCCCACAAATATCCCCCTCCAGTCCCATTTACCTGAAGGAGGTAACAGTGGAGATTCTAATTTGAGTGCATGCTGACAAGTTCTTTGCATAGCTCGAACTTGTCTCTTGGTACTACCTTAGTTAGCATATATGCAGGATTTTCACTCGTGTGAATCTTTTTAACTTGAAGTGATTGGTTCTCCACTTGCTCACGAATCCAATGATATCTGACATCTATATGCTTTGTTCTTGCATGGTACATGGAGTTCTTGCTTGCACTTTGACTGTCACAATAGATAACATACTCCTTTTGATCCAATTCCAGCTCTTGAAGAAACCGCTTGAGCCATACCATCTCCTTGCCAGCTTCTGTAGCGGCAATGTACTCTGCTTCAGTTGTTGAGAGAGCAACACACTTCTGCAACTTAGACTTCCATGATATAGCTCCCCTGAAAAAGTAAACAAATATCCAGTAGTGGATTTTCTGTTATCAATGTCACCTATTATATCGGCATCTGTATAGCCCTTCAAGATTGGATCAGATCCTCCAAAATATAAGCACTCATGTGAGCTTCTTCTTAGATACCTGAGTATCCACTTTACAGCTTCCCAATGCTCTTTTCCTAGATTTTCGAGAAATCTGCTAACAACACCGACTGCATGAGCAATATCTGGTCGAGTGCATACCATTGCATACATCAAACTTCCGACGGTAGAGAAATAAGGAATTTTGGTCATTCTCTCTTTTTCCTCCGTTGTTGTAAGACCCATCTTTTTGCTCAACTTCAGATGACCAGGAAGGGGTGTGTGAACCAACTTAGCACTTTTCATATTGAAGCGCTCTAGTACACGTTCTATGTACTTCCCCTGTGACAAGTATAGCTTCCTTTCGTTTCTCGAACGAGTAATTCTCATGCCCAAAATCTGCTTAGCATGACCCAAGTCTTTCATTTCAAAAGACTTATTCAACTGTATCTTCAATTCGTCAATCTTGAAAGTATTTCTGCCCACAATCTACATATCATCCACATATAGCAAGAGGATGATAAAGTCATCATCAGAAATTTTTTGTACAAACACACAGTGATCTGAAGAAGTCTTCTTGTAGCCTTGCTTCCCCATAACAAACTCAAACTTCTTGTACCACTGTCTGGGAGCTTGCTTCAATCCATATAGACTCTTCTTAATCTTCCTTACCATTTGCCTTGAAGCCCTCAGGTTGTTCCATATAAATATCCTCTTCTAAGTCACCATGAAGAAAAGAAGTCTTCACATCCATCTGCTCAATCTCCAAATCAAGACTGACAGTCAAACCAAGAACTGTCAGAAAGGAGGACATTTTCACGACAGGAGAAAATATTTCGTCAAAGTCAATACCTTTCCTTTGACCAAATCCCTTGACAACCAATCTAGCTTTGTATCTGGGCTTCAAACTATGTTCTTCAACTTTAACTTTGAACATCCACTTGTTTTTTTAAAGCTCTCATGCCTTTAGGCAATTTCACCAACTCATAAGTATGGTTCTCATGCAGAGATTTCATCTCATCTTGCATGACTTCAATCCATTGATCCTTGTACTCATCCTCTATGGCCTCTGCATAACATTCAGGTTCTCCTCCATCAGTGAGTAATACATACTCATTGGGTGAATAACGGGAGGAAGGAGTACGAGGTCTAGAAGATCTCCTGAGTGGAATTTCTAACTCATCCACAACTTCGTGAGTAGGAGCATCTACCTCATCAACATTAGCATTGTTATCACCATCACCATCAATATGCTGATCTGGATTATGGTTTTGGGCATCACCATCATCATTGAGCCCACCAACATCATTCGTATTTGTATGAGGAACTTGATCAAGATTGACTAAAACTTCAGAACTTGGAGATTTTAGCTTCTCCGCTTTGTTAATATCTTCAATGGTTTGATCCTCCACGAAGATAACATCACGGCTTCTCACGACCTTCTTCTCAGTTAGATCATATAGCCTGTAACCAAACTCATCAAGGCCATAACCAATGAAGATGCACTGCTTTGTCTTGGCAGTTAATTTTGACCTCTAATCTTTAGGCACATGTACAAAAGCTTTGCAACCAAACACTTTCAAGTGGTCATAGGAAACATCCTTGCCATACCAAACTCTGTTTGGAACATCATTTTGCAAAGCAACTGCAGGGAATAAATTAATAACATGTGCGGCGGTCAACAAAGCCTCACCCCAAAAGGAATTCGGCAACTTTGCTTCAGAAAGCAAACATTTGACTCTTTCTATCAAGGTCATGTTCATCCTTTCTGCTAAACCATTAAGTTGAAGAGTCCCAAGAGGAGTCTTCTGGTATCTGATACCCTGTTGCTTGCAGTATTCATCAAATGGTCCACAATATTCACCACCGTTATCAGTACGAATACACTTCAGCTTCTCTCCAGTTTCTCTTTTAACTGAAGCCTAAAACTGCTTAAAGACACCCTAGTCTTCAAGATGTAGAACCAAAGTTTCCTTGAGCAGTCATCAATAAAGGTAGCAAAATAAAGTGCACCACCCAAAGTCCTTGTCTTCATTGGACCACATAAATTTGAATGCACCAACTCAAGCAACTCTGTCTTTCTTGAAGGAGGATGAGATTGGAAAGAAACTCTTTTTTGTTTTCCAGCCAAGCAGTGCTCACATTTTTCTAATTTTGCACTTTCAAAATTTGACAACAATTTCTTCTTGGCCAGAACATTTAGTTCTTTCTCGCTAATGTGGCTAAGCCTCTTATGCCATAACGTTGAAGAGTTATGGCTCTCAACGACATTCATTATATCAACACAGGTAGAGGCCGTAGTCCAGTATAGACCACGACGCTTTTACCCACAAGCCACAATCATGGAGCCCTTAGTGAGCTTCCACTTTCCAGCACCATTGGTACTAATATATCACTTATCATCCAAAACACCAACAGAAATCAAGTGCAAACGAACATCAGGTGCATGTTTTACATTGTTTAAAACTAGTTTAGTTCCAATACTAGTTTCCAAACAAATCGTTCCAACACCAGCCACCCTAAATATAGTCTCATTACCCATACTCAAAGTTCCAAAGTCACCCTGAGTATAAGATGAGAAAAATTCCTTCATTGATGTCACATGAGATGCGACACTACTGTCCACAACCCAGCTTGACTCATCACAAACAATATTTATCAGATCCGTATCAAGGACGGTAACAAGATCTTCTGTAGTGACGGTGTCTACACGATTGTCATCTTCTTTCTGTTTTTCCTTGTCTCTATTCTCCTTTTTCAAAATTCGGCAGAACTTCTTTGTGTGCCCTTTCTTCCCGCAATGTTAACACTCAATATCTTTAAGTCTGCTTCTGGATTTTCTTCTATTATGTTCTCTATTTTGAGAACCCCGATTCTTGCTTTTCCTCCTAGAGTCAGTCACCAAGACATCTGATGAGGAGGAACCTTGAGATTTTCTTCTCATCTCTTCATTTAAAAGGATTCTCTTGGCAAGATCCACAGAGATCACACCATTTAGAGCAGAATTTGATAATGAAGTTCTAAGAATTTCCCAAGAATCTGGTAGGGAACCGAATAGAAACAGACCTTGAATTTCTTCATCAAATTTAATGCCCATAGCAGATAACTGGTTCATGATCCCCTGAAAATTATTCAGATGATCTGTCATTGAGTAACCATCATGGTATTTTAAACCCAACAACTGCTTTATCAGAAACAACTTGTTGTTTCCAATTTTCCTAGCATACAAACTTTCAAGGTGCTCCCATAGGGTCCGAGCATGTGTCTCCCCAGAAATATGGTTCAAAAGATTATCGTCAACCCACTGTCTAATAAAGCCGCAAACCTGCCTATGTAACAAGTTTCACTCTTCATCTGATTTATTATTAGGCTTTATAATGGTGAAGGCAGGTTGATGAAAATTCTTGACATAGAGAAAATCTTCCATTTTGCCCTTCCAGATGGCATAATTTGTGCCATTCAAATTAACCATTCTACTAGTGTTGGCTTTCATCGTTTATCACAAATACAAATACTATTTATTATGAGACCAAAGTAATTCTTTTCTGATGTGGAAGTTCAGACTGTGCTGCAACCACAGAGCATACTCAAACAGAACCTTGGCTCTGATACCACTTGTTGGGAATAAACCTCGTAAAAATAATATTCACGGTATTAGTTATAAACGTGGACCATTAAGTTATGGTTAAATCAACAAGAGTAAAATGCAACAATAATGACATCAAGATTTTACGTGGAAACACTTCTGAATAAGGGGAAAAAATCACGGCCAAGAAGAACAACTAATATCACTATAGCGAAAAATTTTACATTATGTAGTAACGAGTACAAATATTCCTAAGACCACTACACTCTCAAAAGAAAAAAATACTCTTTTGCTTTTTCCACCTCACTACAATATCTCTTACCCTCTATTTTTTCTTCACAGACTATTTTCTCATAGTCTATGGAATATTTTGCTCACTCTCTTTTCTCTCTTTATTGGTGTGTCTTCAACTGAAAAAAAAACCATGCTATTTATAGCAGAGAAGTTACTCACGTGATGTCATCAATGACCTCACTATAGTATAAACACAAGAAAATTTGTCTTCCATTTCTACATTCAAAGAAGACACAGTTATCAATTCAAACTTTCACACATGGGGCTGGACCCCGCAATTAATACAGTAGATTAGATATCTAGCTGTAATTTCAATCATGGCTATTAAGGCAGTTCTTTATGTTTGGGAAGATGACTAAGCATATCCAAATATGAGACATTCTTCAATGTTGTAAGGTTTAAAGGGGGTGACTAATGTTGGTGGCACTACTAGAAATACGCAAAAAAACTGACCAAAATTTTCCGATCAACGTTAGTTGGTCAAAAAAAGCGACCAAAAACCGTCCAACTTGGACGGAAACTAGAAAAAATATTTTACATTTATTTCAAAAAAAAATACCGACCAAAGTTGGTCGGTAAATTGGTCAACAAGTTGACCGAGCTAGTCAGACTTGCTTAGTCAAAGAAACTTTCATATTACCGACCAATTTTGGTCAGTAATGTGGACCTAATTTTTTAAATTTTAATAATTATATTATTATTTAAAATATTTTATAAAATTTAAAGAATTTATATTAAAAATTACCGACCAACGTTGTTTGGTATATTTTATAGCTTAAAATATTTTAAGAAATAAAAATAAAAAAATAATTTATTTAAAAAAAAACGACCAAAGTTGGTCGGTATTTGGTCAAACGATCAACACTTACTGTACTGACCAACTTTGGTCGGTAAGTCTGAAAACAAACCTAAAATATACGGGATTGTCCCTATTTTTTCATACCTCTCTTCTCAAAATTCCCTTAACTCCCACTCAATACCTTCCCCTCTCCTTCTCTATTTCCCTCACACAAATTCCATTCCTCACCCCGCGTCGCCACCGCCCAACTGCCGCCACTGCCACTACCACTGCCACTGCCGCGTCTCTCCTTCTCCTAAAAATACTAGGTTTGAATTACAACTTATTTCTTTTGTGTATAAATCTAATGTTTTGTTTATTAGCTATGAATTAGTTTCAACTGATTATTTAACATTGTATTTTATAAAAATATAGGGTTTAGGTCTTGTTTTAGTTGAATTGATTACATATGGTATAAACTGAATGTTTGAGTTTGTATTGTCTTGAAAAGTTTAGTTAGAATTGAATTATTAACTTTGTACTGTCTTGAATAGTTTAGTTAGAATCTAGGGTTTAGGATTTCTTCTTGTGAATCGAACTTTTACGGTATGAGTTGAATTTTTAGGATATAAATTTAATTTTTAGTTTATGTTTAAACTCGTAAGATATAAATTGAACTTTTAGTTTATGTTTAAACTAATAGGATATGAATTGAACTTTTAGTTTTTAGGTTTTACTTCTTGTGAATTAAACTTTTAGGATATGAATTGAACTTGTAGGATATTGTCACGACCCATTTCCATATTAGGTCATGATGCCGCCCAACACCATTGTCAGGCAAGCCAACACGGAAGTATTAGTAAATTCTTGTTTTACTTACCCAATTCGGTTACAACATTTCTTAATTTGCAATTAAAACAGGTGATGATAAGCAATATTTAATAATAAATATACAACCCAAAAGAATTGTCTACTAATGTGCGTGCCAAGACCTGGTGTCACTAGTAGTGGGCAACTAGTAGAATGTACAAAAGAATAATACTATCATACTGTCCGGGATAGAATAGACAGCAAAAGTAAAGAAAGACCCCATCAAGCTGCTGAACGGCGCAGAAGGGAGTAGCTCACCGTGGAAGTCTCGGTCTATGAATCAGGGGCGCGCACCAGTCTGGTAGCCAGATATGCCTGCCTCAGATCCTATACAATTAAGTACAGAAATGTAGTATGAGTACATAAATAATATGTACCCCATAAGTATCCCGTCTAATCTCAAAGAAGTAGAGACGAGAGGTCGACTTGATACTTACTAAGGTCAATAATACAATGTAAAGTTACACTAAGCATGGAAGTCACAAATAATCAACAGTTTATAGCAAGAGGCAATAAGTCATGTTCTTAATAATTTTACAATTTGCCATTTACATTTCAAATATTTCGCCGGTCAAGTTATGGATAAGATTTCACATAGGTATCACGCGCACACTATGTCGAGGTCGACGGCCCGATCCACAAATATCAATTAATATCGAGAAAACACACGAAGGCGCATTTATATTAAAATAAAATCATGCAAGGGTTCAACAAGTATATATGCTCACCATTTTTCCTTTCCAAGTCATACCCTAAGTGATCACATTAGCACAAAAACATAGAGATATTCACTATATAACATGATGTGGCTCCTAGACTACCCGAACAATTAACATAATAGTAGCTACGCACAGACTCTCGTCACCTAGTGCATACGTAGCCCCCGCATTTAGTAGCAAATTACTCAATTATTATACCTATAGGGATAATTCCCTCTTACAAGGTTAGAAAGGAGACTCACCTCGCTCCAAAGTGCACTCCCAATACCAAGAACGAGTCCAAGCCCTCAATTCGGAGCCAAACGATCCTAAACTAGTTAAATGAGGTAGGAACTAGTTAATATAGACTCACAAGATCGTATTCTAGATATTTAAGCAATTTCCCAACCCTTAACACAAGTTTTCTAAAATCCGACCCCGGGCCCACATGCCTGGATTCCAAAAATTTCAAAGGAAGTTGTTCTCTATAATCTAAGTATCAATAATATATGATTTCTAATTTATTCCATAACAAATTTCGTGGATAAATCTAACTTTTATTAAAATCCTAGGTTTTTGCTCTAACCCCATAATTTCACCTTAATACTAGTGTTTAATCTACCTAAGACATAAATATTAAACTAGAAATAGGTAGAATACACTTATCTCAAAATGCTAGGTGAATGTCTTCTCTCAAAAGCTCTAAAATGGCCCAATGGAGGAGTGAAATATGGCAAAAATGGACTTAGAACCCGTAATAAATGAACTCACTGCCTCCGCGATTTCCGCATCTACGGCCAGGGGACCGCATTTGCGAGAAAAGGACCGCATCTGCAAAATGGGCATAAAGGGCTGGGACCGCTTCTGCGGTTCGAGGGTCGATTCTGCAGTTTGTCCTGGCCTTCCCTGGGCCGCATCTGCGATAGATGGACCTCATCTGCAGTCTCGCACCTGCAGTCCACTAACCGCAGGTGCGGTTATGACAGAAGCAACAACTTCATCACTTCTCAAAAATTTCCACTTCACTCGAGCCTCGTCCGGTTGATGCTCGGGGCTCCGGGGCCCCGCTCGAACATACCGACAAGTCTGAAATCATGAAACAGACCTACTCAAACCTTTGCAACACCCGAAACAATGCTAAATCTAAGAATCACTCCCTAAAATCAAATGAATCAAACTTATGAACTTCAAGTTCTCAATTTTCCTCCAGCGGGCCAAAACGCCCTTAAACTACTCTGATTGACACCAAATTTTGTGGGCAAGTATTAATTGATATATCGGATTTGTACCGGGCTTCGGAACCAACAGACGAGCCTGATACCATGAAATCAATCATTAATTAGTTTCTTTAAATCCTTAAAACTTCAGATTAACAATTTCTAATAAAAATTTATTACTCGGGCTAGGGACCTCGGAATTCATTTCCGGCATACGCCCAGGTCCAATATTTTCCTACGGACTTTCCGGGACCGTCAAATTATGAATCCAGGTCCGTTTGCTCAATATGTTGACCCAAGTCAACTTAGCCTTTTTAAGAAAATCCTAAGGAACCAAATGGACATATTTTACTCCAAACTCTTCCAAATCCCGAACCAACCGTCCTCGTAAGTCGTAAATTAGCTAAAGCAAGCACGGGAGGTCTTATTTAAGTAAACAGGGTTCAAAAAGGCAAAACGACCAGTCGGGTTGTTACATTCTCCACCTCTTAAACAAACGTTCGTCCTCGAACGGACATAGAAAAGTACCTAAGCTGCTGAATAAATGGGGATATCTGCTCCGCATGTCCTCCTCGAACTCCCAGGTCGCCTCCTCAACTGGTTGGACCCTCCACTGGACCCTCACTGCAGAAATTTTCTTGGAACTCAACTGGCAATCCTGCCTATCTATAATGGCAACTGGCTCCTCCTCATAACATAACTTTCATCCAGCTGAATAGTACTAAAGTCTAACACATGGTACAAGTCGGCATGATACTTCCGAAGCATTGATACATGAAAAACCAGATGAACTCCCGATAAGTTGGGGGGTAAGACAAGCTCATAGGCAACCTCCGCAACTCGTCTCAACACCTCAAAGGGGCCAATAAACCTTGGGCTCAGCTTGCCCTTCTTCCCGAACCTCATAATGCCTTTCATTAGGGAGACTTTCAAGAGAACCTTCTCACCAATCATGAATGATACATCACGCGCCTTCTGATCCGCATAACTCTTTTGTCTGGACTGAGCTATGCAAAGCCTCTCCTGAATCAACTTTACCTTATCCAAGGCATCCTGTACCAAATCTGTACCGTATAAATTAGCCTCACCAGGCTCAAACCACCTGATAGGAGAACGACATTCTCGACCATATAACACCTCAAATGGAGCCATCTCTATGATGGTCTGATACCTGTTGTTGTATGCAAACTTCGCCAAGGTCAAGAACTGATCCCACTGCCCTCCAAAGTCAATCACACATGCTCTGAACATGTCCTCCAAGATCTGCATTGTCTGCTCCGACTACCCGTCGGTCTAAGGATGGAATGCTGTGGTGAGCTCTATACGGGTCCCCAACTCACTCAAAACACCCCTCCAGAAATGGGAAGTGAATTGAGGGCCTCTGTCTGATATGATGGAAATGGGCACACCGTGTAACCGGACTATCTCCCGAATGTAAATCTGAGCATGCCTCTCTGCTGTAGAAGTAGTTTCCACTAGAATAAAGTGGGACTACTTGGTCAACCTGTCAACAATGACCCATACTGAATCAAACTTCCGCAAAGTTCGCGGCAACCCAACTATGAAATCTATAGTGATGCGCTCGCACTTCCATTCTGGTATATGCATATGCTGAAGTAGGCCACCTGGCCTCTGGTGTTCATACTTGACCTGCTGATAATTAAAACACTTAGCCACTTATTCTACTATGTCTTTCTTCATCCTCAGCCACTAATAATGCTGCCTCAAGTCGCGACACATCTTCGTAGCCCCCGGGTGAATGGAATACCGCGAACTGTGTGCCTTCTCTAGAATCCTCTCCCTTAGACCATCAACATTAAGGACAGATAAACGACCCTGGAGTTGCAAAACACCATCCTCGCCAATAGAAACCTCCTTGGCACCTCCCTGAAGTACCATCTCTCTAAGAACCGCCAAATGTGGATCGTTGAACTGCCGGGCCTTGATCTGCCCCAATAATGAAGACTGAGAAACCACACATGCAAGAAATCAGCTGGGCTCTGAAATGTCCAACCTCATAAGTCTGTTAGCCAAGGACTGAATGTCCAAAGCTAGTGGCATCTCCTCCGCTGGAATGAATGCCAAGCTACCCATACTCTCTGCCTTCCTGCTTAAGGCATCCGCGACCACATTAACCTTGCCCGGATGATAAAGAATGGTGATGTCATAATCCATCAGTAACTCAAGCCACCTGCGCTACCTCAAATTAAGATCCCTATGTTTGAACAAATGCTGTAAGCTGCAATGATCCATATAAACCTCACATGACACCCCATACAGATAATGCCTCCATATCTTAAGAGCATGAACGATCGCGGCCAACTCTAGGTCGTCTACATGATAATTCTTCTCATGAACCTTCAGCTGGTGCGAAGCATAGGCAATTACCCGCCCTTCCTACATCAATACACATCCTAATACAACGCGCGAAGCATTGCAATATACCGTATACATCCCTAAACCGAAAGGCAACACAAGAACTGGTGCTGTAGTCAAGGCTATCTTGAGCTTCTGAAAGCTTGCCTCACAATATGACCAATGGAAAAGAGTACCCTTCTGGGTCAATCTAGTCAGAGGTGATGCAATAGATGAAAAGCCCTGCACGAATCGTCTATAATAACTTGCTAACCCTAGGAAACTCCTAATCTTGGTCACTGAAGTAGGACGTGGCCAACTCTGAACTGCCTCAATCTTCTTGGGGTCCACCTTAATACCCTCTCCTGACACAATATACCCCAAGAATGCCACTGAATCTAGCCAGAACTCGCACTTAGAGAACTTAGCATATAGCTTTTTGCTCTCGCAAGGTCTGAAACACTACTCTCAAATGCTGCTCATGCTCCCCCAGGCTACGAGAGTATATTAAGATGTCGTCAATGAAGACGACGACAAATGAATCAATGTAATGCCTGAATACCATGTTTATCAAGTCCATGAATGTTGCTGGGGCATTAGTCAAGCCAAAGGACATCATCAGGAACTCATAATGGCCATATCTAGTCCGGAATGCAGTCTTCGGAACATCCGAGTCCTGTATCTTCAGCTAATGATACCCCGACCTCAAGGCAATCTTAGAGAACACCCTAGCACCCTGCAACTGATCGAACAAATCATCGATACGGGGAAACAGATACTTGTTCTTGATGGTGACTTTATTCAACTGGTGGTAATCAATGCACATCCGCATAGTCCCATCCTTCTTCTTCACAAATAACACGGGTGCACCCCAATGATACACTGGGTCTAACAAACCCCTTTGCTAACAACTCCTTAAGCTGCTACTTCAACTCCTTCGGAGCCATACGGTATGGTGGGATAGATACAGGCTGGGTGCCTGGAGCCAAATCAATGCGAAAATCAATATCACTATCTGGTGGCATGCCAAGAAGATCAGAAGGAAATACATTGACGAACTCTCGAACCACCGGAACTGAATCAATCATCGGAGACTCTGCAGTGGTGTCCCGAACATAAGCTAGATAAGCCAAACACCCCTTCTCGACCATATGTCGAGCCTTCAGAAAAGAAATAACCTTACTAGATGTATCAACTGCGGAACCTTCCACTCCAACCTCAGGAACCCTAACATCACTAATGAAACAGTCTTGGCATGGCAATCTAGGATGTCGTGATATGGGGACAACCAATCCATGCCCAAGATGATATCTAAGTCGATCATATTAAGCAACAGAAGATCCGCACTAGTCTCAAAACCACAGAATGTGACTAGACAGGACCGGTAGATCCGATCTACCACAATAAAATCACCCACATGAGTGGACACATAAACAGGAGTGCCCAAAGGCTCAAGAGAAATAACCAAGAAACGAGCAAACAGAGATGATACATAAGAATAAGCAGACCATAGGTCAAATAATACTAAAGCATCTCTACCGTCGACGGAGATAATACCTGTGATGATGGCATCTGAGGCCAATGCATCTGGCCTGGACGGAAGGGCATAGAATCTGGATGGAGCACCAACTGGCTAGCCTCCACCTGACTAAGCAATAGCTAGCTGACCTCTCCCTACCTGGCCTCCACCTCTAGGACGATCCCTACCAGTTTGCCCTCCACCTCTAGGTGGCGGGGCAGCCGGTGCTGAAATCACAGGCTGCTGACCCTGTTGTACTGCCTTGCCTCGAAGCCTGGGGTAGTACCTCCTCATATGGCCAAGATCTCCGCACTCAAAACAACCCTATGGTACGGGGGCCTGCTGTCCTGTAGACCTACTAGAAGAAGCCTGAATTGCCGGTGGACGGTATGAAATCTCCGGCATAGCATTGAAATAAGAATCAGAAGAGCCCTGAGGACTTGAATACCCCCCTGGAGGAACCCTGAATAACTGGCAAGCGATACGAGCTCTCTAGCATAGCGCTGAAATAAGGACGCACTAGATCACCTCGTGCAGGCGGTGGTGCTGAATATGGGGGCCTGCTGGGCTGACCCCTCCCAAACTGACCTCTACCCCTAGCGGGGGCACCTCTGAACTCTCCGGAGAATCGAGCCCTCTTATCCTGCTGCATCTTCTCTCTACCTCTCTGGCTATATCCCTTAATCCTGCGAGCAATCTCTACCACTAGCTGATACTCTGTACCCATCTCCACCTCTCGGGCCATGCCAGATCGAATACCGGGGTGCAACCCCGCAACAAATCTCCGCACTCTCTCTGTATTTGTGGGAAGTATCATGAGTGCATAGCGAGACAACTCAGAAAACCTCGCCTCATAATCGGTCACATACATCTGACCCTGCTCAGGATGCTCAAACTGATACTGTAACTCTTCCTTCTCAGAGGGTGGAATGTACCTATCCAAGAACAACCATGCAAACTGACCCCAAGTGAGGGGAGGAGAACCTGGTGGCCTACCTAGAACATAGGACTGCCACCATCTACAGGTCCTGCCCACAAGCTAAAAAGTAGTGAAGTCAACTCCATACGACTCCAATATCCTCATATTGTGCAGTATGTCCCTGCACCTATCTATGAAGTCCTGGGCATCCTTATGACACTCTCCCCCGAAGACCGGAGGGTGAAGCCTAGTCCACCTATCCAATAACTTTTGTAGATCGCCATCCGTAGTTGGTCTGGGCTGAGGTGCCACTACAGCAACTGGCGGAGCCCCGTCTACGGGTAGTGCATCTGGAGTTTGATACATTGCAGCTGCATGACCAGGAGCCTGAGCAGTAAGGGTCTGTGCTCCCCCTCCTACCTGTGATGTAGCTGGATCTGCTGGAAATAAACCAGCTTGAGTCATAGAATCCATGAACCGCAATATACGGCCCATGACCTCCTGGAATCCCAGTGCTGTCATGAAGTCTGCCGGGGTGGGCTCAGCTGCAGGCACCTCACCCTGCTCCTCGATAATAGGATCTCCCGCGGTATCTGCTGGTGGTACTACTGGGATAACTCTGGGATTCCCCCGTCCCCTACCTCGGGTCGGTGCCCTTCCCCGGCCTCTGCCTCGACCTCTAGTTACGGGGGAGCAGCTCCGCCCGGGTCTGGAACATCAGCCGTGCGTGACTTCACCATCTGTGAGAGAATAGAAGAGGGAAATTTAGCATAACAACCACTGCCCAATAGGAAATAAATAAAGAGTAGTTTTCCTAACATCTTATAGCCTCTCGAAGATAAATACAAACGTCTCCGAACCGATCCGCAAGACTCTTTTAGGTTTGCCCATGACTTGTGAGACCTACGTGAACCTAGTTCTCTGATACCATGTTGTCACGACCCATTTTCATAATAGGTCATGATGGTGCCCAACACCATTGTCAGGCAAGTCAACGCGGAAGTATTAGTAAATTCTTGTTTTACTTACCCAATTCGGTTACAACATTTTTTAATTTGCAATTAAAATAGGTGATGATAAGCAATATTTAATAATAATTATACAACTCAAAAGAACTGTCTACTAATGTGTGTGCCAAGACTTGGTGTCACAAGTAGTGGCAACTAGTAGAATGTTCAAAAGAATAATACTATCCTACTGTCTGGGATAGAATAGACATCAAAAGTAAAGAAAGACCCCATCAAGCTACTGAACGGAGCAGGAAGTGAGCATCTCACCATGGAAGTCTCGGCCTATGAATCAAGGGCACGCACCAGTCTGGTAGCCAGATATACCTGCCTCAGATCCTGTACAATTAAGTACAGAAGTGTAGTATGAGTACATAAACAATATGTACCCAGTAAGTATCCCGTCTAATCTCGAAGAAGTAGAGACGAGAGGTCGACTTGATACTTACAAAGGTCAATAATACAATGTAGAGTTACACTAAGCATGGAAGTCACAAATAATCAACAGTTTATAGCAAGAGGCAATATGTCATGTTCTTAACAATTTTACAATTTTCCATTTACATTTCAAATATTTAGCCAGTCAAGTCATGGATAAGATTTCACATAGGTATCATGCACACACTATGCCGAGATCGACAGCCCGATCCAACAGAAAATAAACTGTGCACTGACAGAGGGTCGAATGGTGCGAACCATAGATGCATCTATTCATACCGAGGTGATCGGCCCGATCCACAAATATCAATTAATATCGAGAAAACACACGAAGGCGCATTTATATTCAAATAAAATCATGCAAGGGTTCAACAAGTATATATGCTCACTATTTTTCCTTTCCAAGTCTCTAGCATACCCTAAGTGATATAGATATATTCACTATATAACATGATGTGTGTCTTAGACTACCCGGACAATTAACATAATAGTAGCTACGCACAGACTCTTGTCACCTAGTGCGTACGTAGCCCCCACATTTAGTAGCAAATTATTCAATTATTACACCTATGGGGATAATTCCCTCTTACAAGGTTAGAAAGGAGACTCGCCTCGCTCCAAAGTGCACTCCCAATACCAAAAACGAGTCCAAGCCCTCAATTTAGAGCCGAACGATTCCAAACTAGTTAAATGAGGTAGGAACTAGTCAATATAGACTCACAAAATCGTATTCTAGCTATTTAAGCAATTTCCCAACCCTTAACACAAGTTTTCTAAAATCTGACCCTGGGTCCATATGCCTGGATTCCAAAATTTTTCGAAGGAAGTTGCTCTCTATAAACTAAGGATCAATAATATATGATTTCTAATTTATTCCATAACAAATTTTGTGGTTAAATCTAACTTTTATTAAAACCCTAGGTTTTTGCTCTAACCCCATGATTTCACCTTAATACTAGTGTTTAATCTACCTAAGACATAAATATTAAACTAGTAAAAGGTAGAACACACTTACCTCAAGATGCTAAATGTAGGTCTTCTCTCAAAAGCTCTAAAATCGCCCCATGGAGGACTGAATATGGCAAAAATGGACTTAGAACCCGTAATAAATGAACTTACTACCTCAACGATTTCCATATCTGCGGTCAGGGGACCGCATTTGCGAAATGGGCAAAAAGGGCTGGGACCGCTTCTGCGGAGCCACTTCTACGGTTTGGACTGGCCTTCCTTAGGCCGCATCTGCGATAGATGGACCACATCTACGGTCTCGCACCTGCGGTCCACCAACCGCATGTGCGGTTATGACAGAAGCAGCAACTTCAGCACTTCTCAAAAATTTCCACTTCACTCGAGCCTCGTCCGATTGATGCTCGGGGCTCCCGGGCCCCGCCCGAACATATCGACAAGTCTGAAATCACGAAACGGACCTACTTGAACCTTTGGAACACCCGAAACAATGCTAAATCTAAGAGTCACTCCCTAAAATCAAATGAATCAAACTTATGAACTTCAAGTTCTCAATTTTCCTCCAACGGGCCAAAATGCCCTTAAACTACTCGGATTGACACCAAATTTTGTGGGCAAGTCTTAAATGATATATCGGACCTGTGACGGGCTTCAGAACCAACATACAAGCCCGATACCATGAAATCAATCATTAATTAGTTTCTTTAAATCCTTAAAACTTCAGATTAACAATTTCTAATAAAAATTCATTACTCAGGCTAGAGACCTCGGAATTCGATTCCGGCATATTCCCAGGTCCCATATTTTCCTACGGACCCTCCGGGACCATAAAATTATGAATCCAGCTCTATTTGCTCAAAATGTTGACCCAAGTCAACTTAGCCTTTTTAAGAAAATCCTAAGGAACCAAATGGGCATATTTCGCTCCAAATTCTTCCAAATCCCGAATCAACCATCCCTGCAAGTCGTATATTAGCTAAAGCAAGCGCGGGAGGTCTTATTTAAGGAAATGGAGTTCAAAAAGGAAAAACGACCAGTCGGGTCGTTACAGATATAAATTGAACCTTTTGGGTATGGGTTGCATTTTTAGGATATAAATTGAACTTTTAGTTTATGTTTAAACTCGTAGGATATGAATTGAACTTTTAGTTTTTAGGTTTTGTTCTTGTGAATTGAACTTTTAGGATATGAATTGAATTTGTATGATATAAATTGAACCTTTTAGGTATGGGTTGAAGTTTTAGGATATAATTTGAACTTTTAGTTTATGTTTAAACTCGCAGGATATGAATTGAACTTTTAGTTTTTAGGATTTGTTCTTGTGAATTGAACTTTTAGGATATAAATTGAACCCTTTGGATACGAATTAAAATTTTTAGGATATAAATTAAACTTTTAGTTTATAATTAATTATATTTAATATAATTTAATTTTTGGTGTAATTAGGAAAAAATAATTATCCTGAATTAACTAAAAAAAATTAATTAATTTATAATTGTAGAGTAAATTAATTTGTTCTTGCTTTATTTGTATAGATGGAACATCGTAATTGGATGTACAATAGGAATTATCCTAATCGGCGGGGATTGCGGGAGAATTTTGTAGACGGGTGTCACGACCCAAATCAGGGGGCCACGACGGGCACCCGGTGCCTACTCAGCCGAGCGCCACGTACCTTATCTTTTTTTTCTATAAAACTCGTCACGGCCATGATAGACCACATTTATATATATAATTAACAATATTAGAACCTAACTCACATATCTAATTCAAAAAGATTTATATAGATACATAGGGGCCAACAAGGCCGTTGACATGTCATACCTAAAGTTATACACATGACACTGTCTGCAAAACCTCTAAGAAAATATGACCATAATATATAAGTCGGGACATGATCCCCGACATCCTCATAAAACAAAGTAACATATATAGAATGTGACTCGACAATACTCCAGGAAAATGTGGAGTTCACCAACCAAAAGCTGATATCTAGAGGTAGCCTACAGTGGATGGTCCTCACCTCGCCTATCTATACCTGCGTGGCATGAAACACAACGTCCCAGAAAAAGGAACGTCAGTACGAAGAATGTACCAAGTATGTAAACCAGAAATGAAATGTAATAATAATAAGATACTATCTCGGGGAGAGATAAGAGTCAACTTATAACTTTTGACTTGCCGGTGAGGCCGTAACATATAGAATAAAACTCATCTCGTATATATAAATAAAACTACAATATAGTAGTTCTGATTACATCATTCATGTGGCGTTAACTGCCCAACTGATAAGTGGTAACTGCTCGACCGGCCGTAGCACAGTGGTAAATGCATATCTGCCCAACCGGCCGTAGCACGGTGATAAATATGTAACTGCCCAATCGGCTGTAGCTCGGTAGTAAATGCATGACTACCCATCCGGCCGTAGCTCAATGATAAATGTATATGCATGAAGATGCATGTATTACTATATTAAAAACATTAACATCTTTATCAAATACATCAATAGAGAACTAGATACGTACTTGGACATGCTTGAATACTCATTAATTTAGATAATAGACATTCTCAATCCCTATGTTGATACTGATTATTGATATATCATTTTCATAAAAGCACAGTACAATATTCCCTTTAAGTTATCAATGTTCTTGTCTATATCAGTAACTGTTGTGAATTAAATTGAACTGAAGTAACACTTTCACAACTAGGAAACAAACATTTGTATATCTCATATGTGCTTATATTGTGAAAACGTGAGAATCTATTTTGTTGAATTGAAATTTTTTTCAATGGAATGAAAGATGATTTTACATCAAGTAAATCCTGCATTCGTGGACAGTTGAGTCCATTAGTACAACACAAGTGGATCTCCAAATACCAAACATAAAGATATGGAGGCAATTATATTTATGATCATTAAGGTGTCTGTAGCAAATTACCATTGTGATGTCTATCCTAACACTTACAGGTTGGCAAGGTACCAAGTTTCTTATCAGCCAACCATAAAAAGTTTACGGTAATGAATAACATAGACATCCTTAATTGTTAAGAGTAGAACCACTTATGGAATATCATTACGTTTACGTATCGTTTCTTGGATCATGCCAAAAGAAAGAAGGATTAGCCTTAACATACCTGGAATATGGAAAAATCCGTATAATATTCTTGAAAAGAATTACACCGTACTCCGTTAGAACCGCAAAATTTTACGGAGCTAAGGTCCTAATAATTCTTGCTGGAATCATTTGGTTGCAAGAAGCCTTGTTGAAATTAGAAAGAATTTCTAACGTTATGTGTAATCTTTTTTATCCAAATTTGAGAAATGAAGTGTTTTTATATAAAACACTACTTTTCAAGTCTTTTTATTCAAGAATAGAAATGAGGTGTCTTGCACCTAATCCATTATTTTGCCACTTAACCAAAAATGACTAAGAGTCATTTGTTTGGTTTAATGGCTTGATGCCACGTGGGGTGGGGGTGGGATTTTAATATTATCCAATAATCAATTAATTAATTAGATAATATCCCGCTACCTAGTAATTAACCAATTATCCGCATAATTAAGAATTATCTCAAATTACTTAGAAATTTTACTTATTTTTAATACATTTTATACATCATACTATCACGGTCATATGGTACCTTGTATGGTACCAGTCCATAAATATTGGGTATTATCGCTCGGCCTGTATTTTATCCCAAATCGAGAACCTTCAACGAAACTCATTTTCTTTTATTTGCTTACCTTCTTTCCTTCATGAATTTACTCACCACGTGTTTGAAATAGCCTAATGCTTATAATCTCAAGAAAATCTCATCCCCGAGTTTACGTCGATTAACTAAAGATGAAACTTTAACGTATAAAAATGTGAGATGTAACATACTTCCCCCCTTAAAAACATTCATACTCGAATGTTTAAACTTGCAAGATGTACATACATACCCATCAATTATAAATGTATATATCTTCTCGGGCTATACTCCAATGAAACAAATATCAGGCTCTCACGGGATTAGGACGTCGTCCCTCTCTAAACTACTTCCTAATCCATTCGTCACCTATGATTCTGTTAATCTATCTTCTAGGCGCTGACACCTACGAGTTGTAATCTTAATAACCGGGTTCATGCTTTGCTTTCAAGTTTGCCTTGATTTCCCTTAACCCTTCAGACGTAATACCAAATTAATCTTATATTAATCACATTAACTGGACAATCTGCGTTAATAAGATCGAATATTACCCATAGTAATAGTACCTGACACATCATCTGGTGTAGCATCTGGGTCTTGATGACCTGCCAAAGCATATATGCAGTTCTAACTACCACCGGAGCTAGATGTTCCACTCCTGCCTCTACCTCTAGCAGTTGATACTTGCGGGCCTCGCTCTTGAGGGCGTATTGAAAAGGAGACTGTTATAGATCTGGCGGGCTGAACCATCCCGCTTCTGTCATTTATAGGACAATCTCTCATGTAATGACTAGGGTCTCCACAGGTATAACATACATTAGATCCCTGACGACATTGTCTAGAATGAGCTCTACCACATTGACTACACCGCGGAGGGGGCGCCCTCATCTGCGCTGAATCCCTCCCATTCTGAAAACCCAAAATTCTCGAGCCTTGACCTGACTCAAACTAGAAAGATCCATCATAATATGGCTTCTGTAACTATCAGACACTTTCAATAGGGTATGGTGACATAGGATCGCCCGGAAAATCCTTAGGTCGCCTAGCAGACCTAGCCTTCTTACGCTGACCCTTATCACGATACTCGTATTATTGTCATTTCAGATCCTCCAAATTCTGAGCATAAGCCTAGATACGGGAAATATACATACCATTGAGCAGAGCGGCCGTAAAGCATTCATTAATCAGGTGCGGCCCAAGTCCTACCACAAACCGATGCACCCGGTCACTAATTTCAGCCACAATTGAGGGGCATACCTCGCCAAGGAATCAAACTGGAGGCTATACTCCCGCACACTCATATCCCCTTGTTTAAGAGCCAAGAACCTGTCTACCCTTGCCTGACGAATCTCTGCCGGCAAGTAATGATGCAAGCAAGCCCCTAAGAACTCTTCCCATACCGCTGGAGATGCATTTGTCTCTCTAGACAATTCCCAAGTTTCATACAACTGAACTGCAATATCCCGCAATCGATAAGAGGACAACTCTACTGACTCAGTGTCTGATGCATGCATCACTCTCAAAGTCCTCTGCATCTTATCAATAAAGTTTTGTGGGTCCTCATCCTTGTTGGATCCAGTAAACACTGGAGGGTCCAGGTTGATAAAGTCTCAAACTCTCGCACTAATAGATCTATCAACGTAACCAACACTTATACCTACCTGGCGCTGAGCCTGAGCGGCTACCAATCTAGTCAACAACCGTACTGCACTTCGCATATCCACATCCTTATTATGAGCAATAGGTGGAGGTACTGGGTTCCTCCTCATCTCCTCGAGTTCTGGCGAAATCGGAGAACTATGCAATGGTGTCACACTTACCCTCAGGGCCTCACTCCGGCCCTCACTAGATATTGGTGCTCTACTCATGCCCTCATCTGCCACTGCTTTACCCTTCTGACTAGCTGTAGCTTTCCTGGTCATAGGCATCGCTGTATATATAAAACAAGTCAAAAGTCAAGGGTTTTATTACCTACGACTCTGCTCTATTGGACGATCTAATATCAAGAAAGAAGGGTAACTAGTCCCTAAATGCCTTGTAGATTCCTTTTTATACAACGTGGTGAACAATATATTTATAAACAAGACTCTACTAGACACAGCTTGCCGACAACCCTAGGACAGAACTGCTCTGATACCACTTTGTCACGACCCAAATCAGAGGGCCACGACGGGCACCCGGTGCCTTCTTAGCCGAGCGCCACGTACCTTATCTTTTTTTCTATAAGACTCGTCACGGCCATGATAGGCCACATCTATATATATAATTAACAATATTAGAACTTAATTCACATATCTAATTCAAAAAGATTTATATAGATACATGGGGGCCGACAAGGCCGTTGTGACGACCCCGCCAGTCGTCTCATGAGTTATAGCTCTGTCTCCCCCATTTCTACTTCTTATTGCTTTGTTTATCGGTTTTATGTGTGATCGGGTTGTATGGCTCGGGTTCGAAGAGGTTTTGGGGAGGTTTGAGACACTTAGTCTCTTTTGAGGAAGCTTAAGTTGGAAAAAGTCAACCGGATGTTGACTTATGTGTTAGAAAGCTCAGATGTGAGTTCCGATGGTTCAAAAAGCTTTGGGAGGTGATTTGAGACTTAGGAGCATAATCAGAATGTGTTTTGGAGGTCCGGAGTAGATTTAGGCTTGAATTGGCGAAAATGGAATTTTGGCGTTTTCCGGTTGGTAGGTGGGATTTTGATATAGAGGTCGGAATGGAATGCCAGGAGTTGCAGTAGTTCCATTGTTCCATTTGGGATATGTGTGCAGAATTTCAGGCAATTCGGACGTGGTTTGGTATACGTTTTGATCAAAAGTTTAATTTGGAAGATTTTGGAACCATAGGCTTGAATTCGATGTGTTTTGGTTGATTCGATATTGATTGAGGTGTTTTGAGGATTGGTACAAGTTTGAATAGTGGTATATGATGTTTTTATGCTTTTTGTTGAGGTCTGATCGCTGCCGACTTGACACTACACTATGGTAGGAAGAGCGGATCTCAATAGCTTTTACCCGAATAGAGGTCCGGGATCGAATTTCCACAGAGAGCTAGTAGTGGATTTGTATTCTCTGTCTAGCCTAGAGTTGCGGTTGTGCTTCTAATGTCAGTTCAAGCATTTTTTGAGTTTTTGTATTTATAACTACTATTATAAAACTACGGATTAAAGCTAGATTATGCTAGGAGAATATTGCTAAGTTGTAATTATTGGGAAGGAAGAGCACTAGGGTCGTGGTATTACCTTGGTGGCTAATTGACGGGTAGATGTTACTTAGGTTCGATTGACTTATTTGGGGCTTATGCTATAACCGTTGCACAATTTTACCCACTCTCACACCTCTCGGTAGAGAGAGTGATTTTGCCCAATTGACTCTCTCGAGACAAATTGGGTTGGCAAATTAGACCAAGCAACTAGGGTTCAAGTAGGGTGATTACTCTCTCGAGATTTAACCCGTTAATTGGGACTATCATTTATCATGAGTCCATCCCAATTCCTTGTTGGGTCAATTTTGAGGTCATAGACTCTCTTTCTCAAGAAGAGTTAAACCCACAAAGCTTGAATCAGTGTTTGCAACCACCAATTCTAAATTAAATCATAAAATCAACCCAAATAACAAACACCCATAGTTAATCTAACCCTAGATGTAAACACTCATCAATTACCCACACTAGGGTTGAGCCACAACCCTAGCTAATGGGTTTAGCTACACATAATTAAAGAAGAAATAGAGGAAGAACTACACATATTAATTAATTACTAATAAGAAACTACAATAGTCTATTGTTAATGGGAAGCAAATATGCCAAAAATGCCTACAACACCAAGCGCAACTGTTCTTCTATTCTCAGATCTGACCGCTCCCTTCAAAAAATAGTAAAATGTTCTATTTATACTAGGCTTGAGAAACTGGACAAAAATACCCCTGTGGGGTCAGTGCGGGCCGCACAAAATGGACCGCGGCCGCACTGGCTCTTGGGCTTCAGTTGTTTGATGACTTGAACTGGGGGATGCGGACCACGTAGGAGTGTACCGCGGCCGCGAAGGCAACTGGCGCGGTCCGCGCAGACGTGACTGAGGACCGCGTGAGGACAAATGCCCTTTGCTGAACCCTATGAATGCGGACCGCACAGAGCAGGAGTGCGGCCACGAAGCTTCTCTGTGGACCGCGTGAATCCTACTGCGGCCGCGTGCCCTTAAGCTTTAAAATGTCCAGTCTTTGAACCTCCTAGTGCGGCTGCGGTCATTGTTACGCGGTCCGCACTAGGTCCCTTTTTCTTCACTTCTCTTGGTCTTTGATACTTGAGCAGGTTTCACTCTTTTTTGAGCCGATCTTTGACATTTCGTCATTTTGTCAATCAACCCTGCAATCAAGAACAACTTGTGAGCATTTTGGGACTGTTTTTGTATCAATTTATACTCAAAGCATAGGCAAGTAGGGACATTAACACTTTAAAATCCTAACTTATCAACTCCCCCAAACTTAAACCTTTGCTCGTCCTCAAGCTAACAAAATAAGACCCACCCTTTAAAGGAACATCCAAGTAGTTTCAGCTATCCTAAAATAACCTCAACAAGCATCAATTGGGACTAACAATTGCCCTTAATATGAATGCATCATTAACACATTTAAAACTTTGAAAACTATGGATCAAGTGTGACACAAGAGTATCAAGAGTTGGCACATTTCATCAAAGAGCTTTTCTCACTTACTTTGGTCATTGTGGAACCCAAACTCTCACGTCCTCAACTCTCCCTAAGCGAACCTCACCTTTTAAATATTTACACACAAATCAAAGCAAATGAAATTTCACTCATCTCTCTCAAAAAGGAAGGTCACAAGTCTGGCTCTAAGTACCATATGCTTGCCCCTTATGTAAGTATCCACTAATGTAAGCTCCCTTCAACTTGAGATCAAATAGGGCTTTTGTGGAGTCATTGTGAAGGCTTTCAGGCAAGGGTAGGACATATTTTTATTCACGTGGGTTCAATCTTCCCTTAAACACTTCTTTTGATTCATTTCGGCGCAACTTTCTTGGCTCTTTTTGAGGATTTCACTTCTTCACAAGGGGTTAGAGAGACACATTGTCACTCTTTCTTATACAATTCAAAACATTTCTCTTTTTTCTACTTTCTCCACACCTTTTTCACTTTTGTTTTCCTTAAATCCCTTTTTATTCTTGTTCACATGGGACTTTCTTTTTGTCCTTTTTCTTTTCTTGCTTTTTCATTGCCTTCTTCTCTTTCTTTTGTACCTTACTGCTTTGCTTCCTTTCTTGTCTCTCCCCCCAAACATAGATTTTTGCCATTACTCAATGGAAGATTTGGGTGCCGAGAGAGGGTAATCGTTTAGAACGGGTATAGGCTTGTAGCATTGGTTCTTGAAAGAAAAAGGTTTAAGGCTCAAAAGGGTTAACTAGGGATTATTTCATTGGAAGGCTATGAAATTGTTCAACTTAGCATTTGGATCAAGGAGAGCCTATAATTATTTCTCAAGTCAAATTTCACTTAGGATTTCGCCTCAACAGACATTCAGGGAAAGTTCTAGACCATTGGCTCGGGACTTGGACTCAAATTTCAATTCCTCACCACACACGCTAGGGATTTGCTAAAGACATCGAGTCGAGGGCCTACAACGACCTTATTTATGATTTAAACACACAATGGTCCAAAAAGACGACATGATGATCGTTTGGTCAACGCAAGAGTCTCAAAGCCACGACTTTCACCATCCTGAACACAACATTATGTCTTTGACCATGGGATCAAAGACAAATGTACTAGGCCCAAGTGAAGCTTTGCTTGAGGTGCCTTTAACTACGCTATCAAAAAAAAAAGAAAAATCAAAGAAACGGACTCAAACCCTTAAGAAGGCTGTCACGCCATCTATCACTGGGAAGAGCCACCCGGTTCGCACAATACTCCACCCTTGGAAAGAACCGTGGCATTAAGAAAATCAAGAGCTTATTGGAAATGCCAAAATCAAAACAAGCGGCTACGAGCCTAACTACAAAGCTAAAAACAAAAATTTTGCAAAATAGAAAATAGAATGAATATGTACAATAGGGGAGTAGAATATACAATGGGGGATGAATATATACAGAAATGTAAAGATATATACAGCCCAAAGTAAAAAAACACAAAATCAATAAAAATAAACTAAGAATCTATATATATACAGTCATCCAAAAAAAAGTAGGGCGCACCCCCACGAATAAAAGCTGACATTGTCCTCTATGCCAACTATCAAATAAATATCAAAACAAAAGAAAGGATATAGGATCTCCCTAGGCCTGGTCCATCTGCATGGGATCATTAGTGGTCCCCAAGTCCTCTGTATGTACGGGAACCTCAGACTGGTTCCCGATCTCCTGCTGCTCAGCTACTGGGACTGGGGCCTGCTCCTGAACCGGCTGACTGATAGGTGCATCACTGGAGGGGGTCTCCTGTGGGTCTGGTAGATCAATAACTGCACCAACTGAACTGGGGAGCTTCCTCTTCTTTCTTGAGGGCCTGGGTGCATGCTCCTACTCCTGCTGTGGCTGTGGCACTGGTGCTGCTGCTGGGGCTGGATCCCCGAATAACAAGTCTAAGGCATTTGGTCTGCCAATAGCCTATCCACATCAGTCTGTAGCACTCTTACCGACTACTTAGACGCCCTTGACTTCTTCATCTTCTTGTGCTCCTTGGCAAGATCCATCAAAGCCTTTCCATGTGAATCTACCACCATAGTCAAGGCATCCTGAGTCCTCATAATCTTCTTCTGATTTTCCAGGAGCTTCTTCAGTGTGTCGTCAATGGACTGAGGAAACTGAGCAGTGGAAGGTGCTGAATGGGACTCAACTGTAGCAGACAATGTAGACAACTTGGATGTCGCAGATGACATCCAGTTGTTCAAACCGGCTAGTGTCCGGCTCAACTGCTGGGCCGTGAAAGGATGAGTCCAGGAAGAAGGGACCCCCGTGTCAACTGAAGTACTGGGGCCAGTAGAGGAGGAGGTTCGTGGAGGCAAATCATCATCAGTGGTGACAGTAGGCATGGTGGAAGGCTCTGTGGGGGGCTCAACCGAAGACACTACCGCCACTAGCTCCTCAGACTGGCTAGCTGGAGTAGAGGAGGGCGGCTTGTAACTTTTGTCTTTGGGGTTGTCTGGCCCCTTCAAACTGTACCAGGAGAATGGAGCCACAGGTTTTACCTTGACGTCAAACGGTCTCTTCTCCACCTCCAAGTCCCGAAAATACATAGTAAGGGTGCTGGGTAAAGGGTAGTTCCGGTCATGCTCGACCCCTACTACAGAAATGGTGGGGACATCACATTGCCCACATTGATAGGATAACCTGCCATAAAAGAAGCAATAAGAACCGCCCGAGTAAGTGGAATAGTCTGATCATGAGTAGTCGGGTTGAGCCGACTGCATACAAAGGTCAACCACCCTCTAGCCTCGAAGTTGAAAGTTCTCCGAAGTATTTTGGTCCCTGCTTGTAACCATTCTAGAACCGTACCCGGGATTGCCAGGTATGAAGCTAACCACAGACGAACCTCCTCGCCCATTGCTAACTTTTCATTATACAGGGACTCATCCTCGTCAATGAACCCCAAATACTCATTCAACGCCTTCCCGGTGAAAACCACATTTTTGTTTCTCACTTTCGTCACTTTAGTGCCTTTCAAGATATAAGCCACATTGCTGTAAAACTCCTTGACCATATGCTCATTTGCCTTCAAACAATTGTCTTTAAAGAACTCCCAACCCACTCGAGCCTGGACCTGTCTATGTACATTGGGGTTTAGGGGTAGAAGGTCTTTATCAATAAAGCTCCGCTCAAGTATCAACTTCTGTGACGACCACCATTCTCTAAATTTGTGGAATGCCACCTGGCTGACAAATCGATCTTCCCAAACTTCAGGTTTTCTAGTCCTCTCAACACCCCCAACCTGGGGCACCCCACTGTCCGGTACCTCATTATCACTATTAGTCTTGCCTTCTGCACTCTCCCCAGATACTGAAGCTGTGGGGGAGGTGGATTATTCACCACTGCCTGCTGCTGAGCCATCAGATGACTCAGAAGATATATGTTGTGGGGCTTGGGCAGTATGTGAAGCCGGGACTGCAGTAGCTGGCTCTGAATCAGAAGAGAGGTCCTGAGAGGGTACGTACTCACTCCTTGATTGGTCGTCTATAACAATTTGTTTCCTTATTTTCAGTTTAGGTCGGGAAGTGAGTTTAACGTGTTTCCTTTTTCCTCCCCGGGAGGAGTCACCTCGGCCGAGTTGTTTAGCACCTCTTCCTCGTTGTTTTACCATTGTCTGCAAACAAACACATCTAACATTGTTAGTTGAAGCACAAGCAGTGAAACATGTGACTGAATTAAAATTGCAGAAGCAAAATGAAAGTTGCAGACACTGCTACACAACCAGGCACCGTGGACCGCGCTAAGGCGACCGCGGGCCGCACTGAACAAAACCCCAAGAAGGGTCTTCTCTGAATCTCACACCGCGGTCCACACAAAATGGGGTTGCGGCCGCGGTGGTCCAGCGTGGACCGCACAAAAGTTACCGCGGCCGCGCTGGACACAAGTTGTTCCTCAGTCATTCAAGCATCGCGGACCGTGTGGAAGCGTAACACAGACCGCGTTAGGGCACCGTGGACCGCGCTAAGGCGACCGCGGGCCGCACTGGGTTAGGTTCAGTGAGTAAGCTAGGTATTGCATTCTTTTGTTCTATTTTTGTTCAACCTTTTACCCTACTTGTCCCTACTCATGTACCCAATCCTTAGTTATTTCAAACTAACATGAAAGCTACCCTAGACTAACAATTCGAAGACAGTTGTGAAGGCAAAGAAGTTACAGAATACTGTCAAGCAATTAAAATAAAAATAAAAGAGTAATAATAAAAAATGCATGAAATGTTACCAGGATTATGAAGAATGAATGCAATCTATCCACACAAGCAAGAATCTCAGTCTTGGACGGGGATGAACAATAGAATTAGGGTTCTGGGTTTCCAATTTGCAAAAAGGGTAAAATGAGACCCTTGGTCTCTATTTATAGAGCCCCAGTAGGACCCGTACTTACCTACCAGCGCGGCCGCACAAAAGTGACTGCGGACCGCGCTGGGTTTATTTGTGTGACCCCTCATGATGAAACCTACGCAGACCGCACAAATGTGTAACGTGGCCGTGTTAGCCCACCGCGGACCGCACTAACTTGACCGCAGCTGCGGTGAAGAACTTTAGAGAGTCCCCCTTTTGACTCATGCCAGCGCGGACCGCACAAAATGCACCGCGGCCGCGCTGGCAATCTTCAGAGACTATGCCATTTTCCAACTTTGTTTTGCACTGCTTCAACACAATCCCTGCAACATCTCATAAACAGTTAGCTCAAAAATCCTAAGCTACACATGGGTTGCCTCCCAAGAAGCGCCTGATTTAACGTCGTGGCACGACACATGTTACCACCACATCACTTTAGATGAAGAAGCGCCACTACGTGGCTGCCATCGAACTTTCCGAGATAATGCTTGACCTAGTGACCATTGACTCTGAAGACTTTACCATTTTTGTTTTTTAGATCAAGATCACCAAACGGGGTCACGAACACAACTTCAAATGGCCCACTCCACTTTGACTTGAGCTTACCCGAAAATAGACGTAACCGAGAATTAAACAAGAGAACCATATCCCCAACTTTGAACTCCTTGCCCCGAGCATATTTGTCGTGAAGGTACTTCATTTTGTCCTTAGGACGAGCTGGAGTATGCATGGAATCTAAACTCATCGAGCTCATTAAGTTGTTCAACCCTCAGATTTGCAGCAACATCCCATTCTAAGTTCAACTTCCTCAAGGCCCACATAGCCTTGAGCTCCAATTCCACCGGAAGATGGCAAGCTTTCTCAAACACCAACCGGTACGGGGACATACCAATTGGAGTCTTGTAAGTTGTCCGATAGGCCCAAAGAGCATCATCCAATTTTTTCGAACAATCGTTCCTATTTGCATTTACAGTTTTAGACAAGATACTCTTAACTCGATTGGAGACTTCCACTTGACCGCTAGCTTGAGGATGATAGGGGGTGGTTATTTTGTGATTAACTCCATATTTGGCTAGCAATGAATCAAAAGTTTTGTTGCAAAAGTGAGATACTCGTCACTAATGATAGCACGAGGAGTGCCAAACCTCGTGAAGATACTCTTTTTAAGAAATGCCACAACACTCCGGGCTTCATTGTTGGGAAAAGACACGACTTCAACCCACTTGGAGACATAATCTACCGCCACCAGAATGTAAGTGTTTCCACAAGAGCTCACGAAAGGACCCATGAAGTCGATGTCCCAAACATAAAAAATGTCTACCTCGAGAATTTTATTGAGGGAAATTTCATCCCTTTTTGAAATTCTACCGGCTCGTTGGCATTCATCACATCACCGGCATCTTTAAACAAAGTAGGCCAATAAAATCCGCAACTGAGCACTTTAGAAGCCGTTCTCGCCCCGCCATGATGGCCACCATAGGGTGAGGAATGGCAAGTTTCCAAAATACCCAATTGCTCCTCTTTCGGAACACATCGTCGAATCACACCATCGGTGAAAATCTTAAACAAATAGGACTCGTCCCAATAATAATCCAAGCTATCCCGTTTGAGCTTCTTCCTTTGGTTAGAAGAGAGCTCACACGGGATGATTCCGGTAACAAGATAGTTTGCAATATCGGCGAACCACTGTATTCCACTCATTGACACCGCAAGGAGTTTCTTGTCGGGAAATGTATCATTGATCTCAAGGCCGTCACAAGGCCTCCCCTCCTCCTCCAAACGGGACAAGTGGTTTGCCACTTGATTCTCGCTACCCTTCCGGTCAACAATTTCTAAATCAAACTCTTGAAGAAGAAGAACCCATCTCATCAATATTGCCTTTGAATCTTTCTTGGTCATCAAATACCTAAGGGCGGCATGGTTGGTGTGCACAATAACTTTAGCCCCCATAAGGTCAGGACGGAACTTTTCCATAGCAAAAACAATAGCCAACAACTCCTTTTCGGTGACTATGTAGTTCCTTTGAGCCTCATTCATGGTCTTGCTTGAGTAGTACACCGGATGGAACATCTTGTTGATCCTTTGGCCTAAAACCGCCCCCACCGAAATGTCACTCGCGTCGCACATGAGCTCGAATGGTAAGCTCCAATTTGGTGCGGTGATGATGGGGGTAGTTGTCAACTTTTGTTTAAGGAGCTCAAAATCCTCCATGCATTTCTCATCAAAAACAAACTTGGCATCTTTCTCTAGCAATTTGCACAACGGGTTAACTACCTTAGAAAAATCTTTGATGAACCTCCGGTAGAAACCCGCGTGCCCAAGAAAACTCCTTACCCCTTTGACAGAAGTAGGGGGAGGAAGCCTTGAAATAACCTCGATCTTGGCCTTATCAACTTCAATTCCTCGCTTCGAGATCTTGTGACCCAACATTATACCCTCTTCTACCATAAAATGGCACTTTTCCCACTTTAGAACAAGGTTGGTATCTTCACACCGGGCCAACACTCTATCCAAGTTTACCAAACACTCCTCAAAAGAATCCCCAACCACGCTAAAATCATCCATGAAGACCTTCAAGATATCCTCCACCATGTCGGTGAAAATAGCCATCATGCAATGTTGGAAGGTCGCCGGAGCATTACATAATCCAAATGGCATTCTGGAGAAAGCGAATGTGCCATAAGGACATGTGAAAGTCGTCTTCTCTTGGTCCTCCAGGGCAATGAGAATTTGATTGTACCTCGAGTAACCATCCAAAAAAATAATAGAAAGCCCGGCCCGCAAGACGATCAAGCATTTGGTCAAGGAATGGCAATGGGAAATGATCTTTTCTAGTCACCTTGTTCAGCTTCCGGTAATCCATGCAAACTCTCCAACCCGTCGCTGTCCGAGTCGAAATAAGCTCATTGTTGTCATTGGTCACTACAGTCATTCCACCTTTATTCGGTACACATTGCACCGAAGAAGTCCATGAACTGTCAGAAATGGGATAAACCACACCTGCGTCAAGCCACTTGATAACCTCTTTCTTTACCACTTCTTGCATAGCCTCATTTAGTCTTCTTTGATGCTAAAGTGAATGCCTGGCATCCTCCTCCAATATGATTTTATGCATGCAAAAAGCGGGGCTTATACCCCGAATATTAGTTAGAGTCCATCTGATTGCCCTTTTTCGCTTTTGAAGAACCGCCAAGGTGGACTTAACCTGCATGTTAGTAAGGCAAGAAGAAAGAATGACAGGTAACGTAGAATTTGAACCCAAGAATTCATACCTGAGGTGTGGAGGAAGTGGCTTCAACTCCAACACCGGTGGCTCCTCAATCGATGGCTTCGTTGGTGGAGTTTTGCGGTTTTCAAGATCTAAAGATAGCCTTATAGGCTCATAAGAATATGAACCCATACCATGCAATGCATTCACGCACTCCACTCTACTAGCATCATCATTGACATCCATTTTAAGAAGCACCATTTGAAGTCTCATTGAGGTAGGTCGAGGTTGCCCAATTCCCAAAGTCTTGAAGACCTAGTACGATATCAAATTAATACTAGGCCCCAAGTCACAAAGGGCTTTAGCAAAATCCGCACTTCCGATAGTACATGGGATAGTAAAAGTTCCGGGATCCTCAAGCTTGGGTGCCATTGAATGCACTATGGCACTCACTTGATGAGTCATCTTAATTGTTTCACACTCCATCAACCTCTTCTTTGTAACCAAATCTTTCATGAACTTTGCATACCCCGGCATTTGCTCAAGTGCCTCAAGCAAAAGGACATTGATTGTGAGGCTCTTCATCATGTCAATGAATTTTTTGAATTGATTGTCACTCTTTTGCTTTGCTAACCATTGAGGATAAGGTGGAGGTGGCCTAGGCAAAGGTGCCTTGGCTTTTTGTACAACCGGCTCGAGCATGTCAATCACGTGTTCCCTAGACAGGTTCACGGCATCTTGAGTCTCTACCTCGGCCTCATCATTAATATCAATCCGCACATCATTGTTCGTATTTTGATTAACCACATCATCAACAACAAAGGTATATCATCATACCGCAACTCAACATCTTCATCCATAACTTGCTTTTGCATTGAGGCATTCATATCACCGCCTCTCCCACTTCTTGTTGTAACCGCCATCACATGATTATTATTCCCACCCTTCAGATTCACCACCGTATCACTTGGTAGCGCACCCTTGGAATGAGTATTCAATGCTTGAGAGATTTGGCCTATTTGCACTTCCAAGTTCCGGATAGATGTGTTATGCGAAGCTAGTTGGGACTCAGAGTCTTGGTTCTTTTTCATCATTTGCTCGAACATGCTTTCAGTTCTCCCCATATCACTTTCGGACGAACTCGGACCTTGAGAAGGAAAGGGGGTGGGTTGTTCGGTTGTTGGTACATGGGGGGCCTTTGAAAGCTTTGCCCCCGATTACCTTGGTTCCCGCTATTGTTCCACCCTCCTTAATTGTTGTTGTTGTCCCTATTATTGTTACTACCATTCCAATTTCCTTGGTTGCTTTGATTACCCCAATTGTTGTTTTGGTTGTTGTTATTCCAATTACCTCCGCCTTGTTGTTGATTGCCCCAATTTCCTTGAGGACGCCATTGTTGATTTGAAGAGTTACCTCTATTCCCTTGGTAGTTGTTGACATATTGGACCTCTTCTCTTTGATCATCATAGCACTTATTTGAATAACCACCACCATCATTGTTGTTGTCATATTGTTCACAATTACCTTGAGATTGTTGTCCTCTTTACCTCCTTTTCAACATAGAAACACCTTCCATTGCATTGAGTTGGCACGGGTTTTGGACTTGTTGCAATTGCGCCTTTGCGCCTTTGCCAATTGATTCATAGTTGTTGTAAGCTCGGCGATGGCTTGGACATGATCGTACAATTCCTTATGCAAATGTATGACCGTCGGGTCACCTTGGGGCACATTTGCTCGGCTTTGCCATGCCGAAGAGGTGTGGTCCATTTCATCAAGTACACCACATGCCTCTTGGTAAGAAAGTTTCATAAAGTTCCCTCCGGCCAATTGGTTCACAATGCATTGATTTGTGGTGTTGATGCCCCGATAAAATGTTTGTTGAATCGTAGCCTCGATCATGTCATTATTATGGCATTCTTTCACCATTTTTCTATATCTTTCTCATATCTCGTGCAAAGGTTCTGTTGGCTCTTGCTTGAAAGCTAGAATTTCATCCCGAAGAGCTGCCATATGACTGGAGAGAAGAATTTGGCAATAAATTTGTCCGCCAATTCATCCCATATTGTAATAGAATGATTGGGGAGCCTTTCTAACCAATCCAATGCTTTACCCCGAAGAGAGAACGGAAAAAGCCTCAATCTCAATGCATCATCGGACACATTTGTTTGCTTGCTACCCCAGCATGTATCTACGAACCCCTTCAAGTACTTGTAGGCATTTTGATCGGAAGCACCCGTGAAATACCCTCTTTTCTCGAGCAAGGTCAGCATAACATTTGTGATTTGAAAGTTCCCCGCCCGGATTCGAGGAATTAACAATAGCACTGGCATATCCTTGATTTGGTAAAACTCTGGGAGTCACTCTTGTTGGTGCCGCAGGAGGGTCTCAAATGTTCTTGTTCTCATTTGCATTTACATTGACGTGTCGGCCTCTCCGTGGAACTTGAGGTAACACGTCATCTGGTTCTAGATCCTCTACCTCCTCCCCCGCTATCACATTACCGAGAGGGTCATTTGCATTAAGAGCCATTGTACCTGATTGATCGACACAAACAAAATTAGTAAACAAGAAGGAAAGAGAAGCAAAACACAAAACTAACTAAACAGATAGTCAACACCGTAAGCTCTCCGGCAACTGCGCCAAAAAGTTGATCGCTGCCGACTCGACACTACACTATGGTAGGAAGAGTGGATCGCAATAGCTTTTACCCGAATAGAGGTCCGGGATCGAATTTTCACAGGGAGCTAGTAGTGGAGTTGTATTTTCTGTCTAGCCTAGAGTTGCGGTTGTGCTTCTAATGTCACTTCAAACATCTTTTGAGTTTTTGTATTTATTACTACTATTATAAAACTACGGATTAAAGCTAGATTATGCTAGGAGAATATTGCTAAATTGTAATTATTGGGAAGGAAGAGCACTAGGGTCGTGGCATTACCTTGGTGGCTAATTGACGGGTAGATGTTACTTAGGTTCGATTGACTTATTTGGGGCTTATGCTATAACCGTTGCACAATTTTACACACTCTCACACCTCTCAGTAGAGAGAATGATTTTGCTCAATTGACTCTCTTGAGACCAATTGGATTGACAAATTAGACCAAGCAACTAGGGTTCAAGTAGGGTGATTACTCTCTCGAGATTTAACCCGTTAATTGGGACTATCATTTATCATGAGTCCATCCCAATTCCTTGTTGGGTCAATTTTGAGGTCATAGACTCTCTTTCTCAAGAAGAGTTAAACCCACAAAGCTTGAATCAGTATTTGCAACCACCAATTCTAAATTAAATCATAAAATCAACCCAACTAACAAACACTCATAGTCAATCTAACCCTAGATGGAAACACCCATCAATTACCCACACTAGGGTTGAGCCATAACCCTAGCTAATGGGTTTATCTACACATAATTAAAAAAGAAACTGAAGAAATAGATGAAGAACTACACATATTAATTAATTACTAAGAAGAAACTACAATAATCTATTGTTAATGGGAAGCAAATATGCCAAAAATGGCTACAACACCAAGCGCAACTGTTCGTCTGTTCTCAGATCTTACCGCTCCCTTAAAAAAAATAGTAAACTATTCTATTTACACTAGGCTGGAAAAAATGGACAAAAATACTCCTGTGGGGTCAGTGCGGGCCACACAAAACTAACCGCGGCCCCACTGGCTCTTGGGCTTCAGTTGTTTGATGACTTGAACTGGGGGATGCGGACCGCATGGGAGTGTACCGCGGCCACGAAGGCAACTGGCGCGGTTCGCGCAGACGTGACCGCGGACCGCGTGAGGACAAATGCCCTTTGCTGAACCCTATGAACGCGGACCGCACAGAGCCGGAGTGCGGCCACGAAGCTTCTCCGCGGGCCGCATGAATCCTACCGCGAACGCCTGACCTTAAGCTTGAAAATGTCCAGTCTGTGAACCTCCTAGTGCGGTCGCGGTCATTGTTACACGGTCCGCACTAGGCCCCCTTTTCTTCACTTCTCTTGGTCTTTGATACTTGAGTAGGTTTCACTCCTTTTTGAGCCGATCTTTGACATTTCGTCACTTTGTCAATCAACCCTGCAATCAAGCACAACTTGTGAGCATTTTGGGACTGTTTTTGTATCAATTTATACCCAAAGCATAGGCAAGTAGGAACATAAACACTTTAAAATCCTAACTTATCAAGGTCCCAGGGGACTCGGGGTGATTTTGGATGGTTGGTGGAAAGTTTGGAAGTTGGTTTTGGCAGCTGAAGATGTGCCATTTGCTGTCATAACTGCACCTGCGGCTAGGGGACCGCAGGTGCGATCTCGCAGAAGCGAAAAGAGAGCCGCAGATGCGGCCAAGTGGAAGGTTGGCAGGAACCGCAGAAGCGGTTGAGGAACTGCACCTGCAATGGCGCAGGTGCGGATTGGGCATCGCAGATGCGGAAAAGGAGGACTTAAGTGATGACCGCAGGTGCGATGGTCAAGATTGCCGAAGCGGGACCGCAGAAGCGGTTAAAGGGCCGCAGGTGCGGAATCCCTAGGCCAGAAAGTATATAATGTTTCCTTCGCGAATTTTTGGCTAGGTTCTCTATTTTTGAAGACGGGAAGCGAGCTAGGGCAGTGAATTCAAGGGAAAATCAAAGAGAATCAGTTGGGTAAGTTCCCTAAGCTTCATTACTTGAGTTGATGATCATTTTTCTGTTGGTTAATCATGGTATTAGTGAAAATTAAGGGTTAAAATTGGGGAAACTAGGGCTTGGTATTGGAGACCTAGACTTGAGGATTTGAGGGGCCATTTGTGGTCGGATTTTGGGAAATTTGATATGTATGAACTCGTGGGGAGATAAGGAATCTATTGATATAAATTTTATCGAATTCCAAGACGTGGGCCCGAGGGTCGGATTTTGATTAATTTCGGGATTTATGCTATAACTTGATTATTTTCGCATGGGCTTCGTTCCCTTAGTATATTTTGACGTCGTGATATTGATTTTGGATAGATTCGACGCGAGTTGAGGCCTATTCGAGGGACAAAGGCGCCGCTGGCTAGAGTTTTGACTAGATTGAGGTGAGTAATAATTTTAAATGTTGTCCTGAGGGTATGAAATCCCGGATTACACATCGTGGTGCTATATTGAGGTGACACACATGCTAAATAACGAGCGTGTGGTCGTGCACCATTGGGGATTGTGACTTAGTCCATCCCGAATGATTGTTGTATTGCATATTTGATTGAAAATTGTTTGCTATCATCATGTTTTGGGCTGAATGCCATATTTGGGCCTCGTGCCAACTATTTGGTCCCTTAGGGGATTTTATTGATATTTTCTCACTATTTTGACTTTATAATTGTACGCAGTCATGCTATAATCTACTATTTACATAACTCAGCCATGTTTACTCTGTTTTAACACATTAAATGATATTTTAAATGATAATTTGGGCTGAGCATCATGTTTTACTATTTTTCAAGTGGCTTATGAGATTCTGACTGAGCAAGGCCGATGGCCTGTGTTATGAGGATACACTGAGTTATGATTATGAGGTCGAGGGCCTGAGATTGTGCGCCACGAGGTATCTTGTTGATAGGAGGACAAAAGCCTAGTGAGTATGCCACGAGATGACTTGATATTGCGCTTGGGCCGTAAGGAGCCCCTCCAGGAGTCTTCACACCCCCAGTGAGCGCGGGTACCCATTGTAATTTAAGATATAGCCCGAGGGGCTAGTGTTGTTCCATGTGTTGCTTGAGGGGCTGATTCTGTTGGTATTGTGCCCGAGGGGCGGTTCTTTATGTGTTTATCTTTTCTAGCTGCCTATCATTTACTTGCTTAACTGTTAAAAAGGTATTTTAAAGAAGCTTAAACGGAACTAAGGTGACTTTATATGTTTTCACTATTTCATTGCTTTTACTGGCTTTATACTGCTTTTTATAGCATGTTGATGTGCCTTTATGTGATTTCTTATCGCTCAATCTTTATTTATTATTATTACTCACTGAGTTGAAGTACTCACTTTACTCCCTGCACCCTGTGTGCAGATTCAGGCGCTTTAGGTCCCGCTAGCGAGTGTTGATTCTTCCAACGCAGGCGGATTCGGAGATTCACTAGGTAGCTGCTCGGCGTTTGCATCCCAGTGCTTCTCCCTCTATCTTATTTTCTCTTGTTTTAGTTCTGTAATAGACTATGTAAACTCTTCCTGTTTTAATCGGTTAGTAGATGATCATGACTGGTGACACCTCGATCTCGGCCATGTCTATTCCGCAAATTGTCTTATTCACCTTTACTTTGGGATTATTATTATGTTAAAGACTTAATTTGTTTTATTTTAGCTGCTTAAAATGAATTGGGTATGTGCCGGCTGGTCTTGTTTTCACGAGAGGCGCCATCATGATCGGGTCTGGGTTTAGGGACGTGACAGCCCTTGACATGTCATACCTAAAGCTATACACATGACACTATCTACAAAACCTCTAAGAAAACATGACCATAATATATAAGTCGGGATAGGATCCCCAACATCCTCATAAAATAAAGTATCATATATAGAATGTGACTCAGCAATACTCCAGGAAGATGTGGAGCTCACAAACCAAAAGATGATATCTAGAGACAGCCTACAGTGGATGGTCCTCACCTCGCCTATCTATACCTGGGTGGCATGAAACACAACGTCCTAGAAAAAGGGACGTCAGTACGAAGAATGCACCGAGTATGTAAGGTAAAAATGTAACGTAATAATAATAAGATACTATCTCGGGGAGAGATAAGAGTCAACTAATAACTTCTGACTTGCTGCTGAGGCCGTAACATATAGAATAAAACATATCTCGTATATATAAATAAAACTACAATATAGTAGTTCTGATTACATCATTCTCGTGGCGTTAACTGCCCAACTGATCAGTGGTAACTGCTCGATCGGCCATAACCTGGTGGTAAATGCATGTCTGCCTAACCGGCTGTAGCACGATGGTAAATATGTAACTGCCCAACCGGTTGTAGCTTAGTGGTAAATTCATGATTGCCGAGCCGGTCGTAGCTCGATAGTAAATGCATATGCATGAAGATGCATGTATTACTATATTAAAACATTAACATCTTTATCAAATAACTCAATAAGGAACTAGATACATACTTAGACATGCTTGAATACTTATCAATTTAGATAATAGACATTCTTAATCCTATGCTGATATTGATTATTAACCTATCATTTTCATAAAAGCACAATGCAATATTCCCTTTAAGTTATCAATGTTCTTGTCTATATCAGTAACTATTTTGAATTAAATTGAACTCAAGTAACACTTTCACGATCAAGAAGTTTAAGATCCTCTATTTGAATAATTATTAGAAATAAGGAATTCTTTTTAGTTCTGTCCATGGTTGTTGTTGTTTTCCTCCTCTTCCTATTGATAAAAAAAAAAGCACCAAGAAACACCACTCGGCTATATCTCACACGTGCTTAAATTATGGAAACATGAGAATCTATTTTGTTGAATTGAAATTTTTTTCAATGGAATGAAAGATGATTTTATATCAAGTAAATCCTGCAACACAAGTGGATTTCCAAATACCAAACATAAAGATATGGAGGCAATTACATTTATGATCATTAAGGTGATTGTAGCAAATTACCATTGTGATGTCTATCCTAACACTTGCAGGTTGGCAAGGTTCCAAGTTTCTTATCAGCCAGCCATTAAAATTTTACGGGAATGAATAACATAGATATCCTTAACTGTTAAGAGTAGAACCACTTATGAAATATCATTACGTTTACGTATTGTTTCTTGGATCATGCCAAAGAAAGAATGATAAGCCTTAACATACCTGGAGTAGGGAAAAATTCGTATAATATTCTTGAAAAGGATTACACCGTACTCCGTTAGAACCGCTAAATTTTACGGAGCTAAGGTCCTAATAATTCTTGCTGGAATCATTTGGTTGCAAGAAGCCTTGTTGAAACTAGAAAGAATTTCTAACGTTCTGTGTAGCCTTTTTTATCCAAATATGAGAAATGGAGTGTTTTTATATAACACACTACTTTTCAAATCTTTTTATTCAAGAATAGAAATGAGGTGTCTTGCACCTAATGCATTATTTTGCCACTTAACCAAAAATGACTAAGAGTCATTTGTTTGGTTTAGTGGCTTGATGCCACGTGGGGTGGGGTGGGATTTTAATATTATCTAATAATCAATTAATTAATTAGGTAATATTCCGCCACCTGGTAATTAACTAATTACCCGCATAATTAAGAGTTATCTCAAATTACTTAAATATTCTATTTATTTTTAATACACTTTATACATCATACTATCACGGTCATATGGTACCTTGTATGGTACTAGTCCATAAATATCGGGTATTATCGCTCGACCCGTATTTTATTCCAAATCGACAACCTTTAACGAAACTCATTTTCTTTTATTTGCTTACCTTCTTTCCTTCACGAAGTTACTCACCACGTGTTTGAAATAGCCTCATGCTTATAATCTCAAGAAAATCTCATCCCCGAGTCTACGTTGATTAACTAAAGACGAAACTTTAACGTATAAAAATGCGAGATGTAACAAAGGGGTTGATGATTTTATTAGACATGCAATGTCACTTCCACCATACCAAAGTGAAGGAGTAATTAGGTGCCCTTGTGTTAGGTGCGATTGAATGAAGTTTAAACAATCGGAGGAAGTTAAGCTTAATCTTTATAGGAAGGAGTTTATAGAGAATTACTTTGTGTGGACTAATCATGGAGAGATCGATAGTAGTCGTGGGATATTTTATAACATGGTTGTTGGTGAAAGTAGCAGATCGGTGGAATACAAATCTTGATTCTAGAATTCAAGATTTGGTTACGGATGCTTTTGGGATGCACTTCGGCGATGAGCCCAATGAAAATGTTGAACAAACTCCTAATGATGATGCAAAATATTTTTATGAATAGTTAGAGGAAGCTAGTCATCCACTACGTGACGGAAGTCCGCACTCTGAGTTGTCTGTTGCAGTTAGATTACTATGTATCAAATCTGATTGGAATATTTCTCAAGCAGCCATGGACTCTTTCATTAACCTTATGAGTGAACCAGTTGACCCTAATATCAACTTACCTGCAGATTTCTATAAGGCAAAGAGATTGGTTTCTAAGTTAGGACTTTCGTCAATGAGAATTGATTGTTGTGAAGATGGTTGCATGTTATATTATAAAGATTATGCAACTTTAGGCAGTTGTAAATTTTGCGAAAAGCCTCGTTTCAAGAGGCTTTCCAGCGGGAATATGGTCCATGTTAAGGCGATGTGTTATTTACCTCTTATACCTAAGTTAAAGAAGTTATATGCGTCGATGAGTTCTGCTCCTCATATGAGATGACACTTTGAAAATAGAAGACCACCTGGTATTATGTGTCATCCTTCAAATGGAGAAGCTTGGAAGCACTTTGATAGGACATATCCAGATTTTGCTAGTGAACCAAGGAGCATTCGGTTAGGTTTGTGTGCGGATGGATTCACGCCTTTTTCTATATTTGCGATACCATATTCATGCTGACCTGTCTTTCTTACACATTATAATCTACCACTTGAGTTGTGTATGACTAGTCAATATATATTCTTAAATTGTATTATCTTCGGTCCACGAATCCGAAAATTTTGATTGATGTATATTTGCAACCTTTGATTGATGAGCTAAAACAGTTATGGTATGATAGTTTTGAAACATATGACATATCAACCAAGAAGAATTTTAATTTGCGTGCTAATTTAATGTGGACTATTAACGATTTCCCTGCGTATGGAATGTTGCCTGGGTGGATGGCTGCTGGGAAGCTAGCTTGTCCTTACTGCATGGAAAATGGTAAAGCGTTCACTTTGAAACATGGCCGAAAGCAATCATGGTTTAATGACCGTCAATTCTTGCCTCATGATCATGAGTTTAGAAGGATGAAAAAAGTATTCAAAAAGAATAAAATGGAATATGATTCTCCACCTCTGATACTTTCAGGTGAGGAAATTTGGGATAAGGTCCAGAATTTCAATAAAGTTATTGATGATCCACCTTATAGATTCCCCAGATATGGTGTTACTCATAATTGGACGAAACAGAGTATATTTTGGGAGTTTCCTTATTGTAAGGATAATCTTCTCCATCACAACCTTGATGTAATGCATATTGAGAAAAATTATTTTGATAATTTGTTCAACACAGTGATGGATGTTAAAGGTAAGACAAAAGATAACCCGAAGGCTAGAATGGACTTACAAGACTATTGCAGGCAGCCTGAATTATACTTGCAGACAACAATCAATGGTAAGGTGTTCGAGACCAAAGCAAGTTACACATTCACTTTGGAGGAAAGACGACAAATTTGTGATTGGGTAACGAAATTGAAGATGCCTGAGGGTTATGCGTCGAATTTTGAAAAAAAAAAGTAGATATGGAGGTAGGGAAGTTGAGCCATTTGAAAAGTCATGACTGTCATATTTTCATGGAGACCTTAGTGCCTATTGCATTTTGTGGTTTTCCTGAAAGAATATGGAAACTCATCACAGAGATTAGTTTATTTTTCAAAGACTTGTGTTCTACCACATTAAGGGAAGAAAACCTACTCTGGATGGATCAGAACATTCATGTAACTTCTAGTAAGATGGAAAAAATATTTCCATATGGTTTCTTTGATGTGATGAAATACCTTCCAATCTACCTTGTACACGAGGCACAACTTGGAGGGCATGTTCAATACAGATGGATGTATCCCTTTGAGAGGTAATATTATAAGTTTGATGTAATATTCTATTTTATTTGAATGTTATTGGCTAACATGACATTATATAGGACAATTGGCAAATGCAAATAATTTGTTAAGCAGAGGAATAGGATTGAAGGATCTATATACGAAGCTCATCTTGCAAAGAAAGCACATTTTTGTTCTTATTACTTTGAGAGTAACGTACCATGTTCTAGGAATAGGCCCAATAGACACGCAGTCGAATGTGTTAATGATCCCTTACATCCACAAATATTCATATTCAATTAACCAGGCCGATGTTCTAAGGATGTTAGAAAGAGAAGTTTGAGTGATATGTAGTACAAGTCAGCTACACTTTATGTGTTGCTAAATTATCCTAAAATTGTACCATTTCTCAAGTAAGTATTGATTTATTAGTTATCAAAATATAAAATTGACTGTGATTACATATTGATGCAACTACTAAAAATATTTGATATGTCACAGTCACTTCGTGGGTCAATTTGGCTATGATGTTGTATATACGAGATTTGATACATGGTTCAAACAGTTAGTAAATTTATCTTGATAATGTTCTAACACTATGTAGGTAAATAATGTTTGCAAGTTATGCTAACTTATGAATTTTTTTAACACTATGTAGGTAACTAATCCATATAATGGTGTATATCAATTTTTGAAAGATATATCTTGGGGACTTGGGCTTCAGGTCATAACAATGTCTAAGTAAATAGTGAATGGTTATAAGTTCTATACAGAGGATTGCTCTAAAAATAAAAATAGCAACAACAGCGGGGTATGGGTTCAAGGTGGTGATAGAAACCAAGTTGGAGATATTGATTATCATGGTATGGTCAAAGAAATAATAGAACTAGAATATACAGGTTGGCCATACAAGAATAGGGACTTCCTCTCAAGGAGAGCAACTTAATGGGGAGAGCCTCTCCGCTATGCAGGAGATTGTGACAAAGCTCACATCCGAGCTAGAAGCGGCCAAGGAAAGAGAAAGGGTTAGAGACGCTCAATTCCTTGGCATGCAAGCTCAGATAAGAACTCTCATATCTACTGGAGCTTTTCCGTTGCCCCGGTCTCGTGAGTCATCGCTAGAGGTTCGACCTCCACGTGATCGTTCCTCCCGTCCTGCTCGTGATCGTTCCTTCTATCCTCCTCGTGATCGTTCTTCTCGTCCTCCACAAGACCTTTCTTTATACCGTCTTGTAGATAAAATTTCATTAGACGGCGATAATGATATTATACAAAACACCCCTTGACTTTTATATACTTTGAACTAGACAAATAGAACCAGTTTTGAACTTGTTGTAATTAGTTTTAACTTGGTTTTGAATTGTTATGTTCAATTGAACTTTAATTTGTTAGTTTTAAAGTATTTATTGAATGTTTGGTTGTTATTGTGTTGTTGTTCTGTTGTTGTTGTTGTATTGGTATGCTGACAGGTGGTGTAACTACCAAAACAGGCATTTTATGCCAAAATCAAACCCAGAAAAATCGACTAAAGTTGGTCGGTTTTTAATAAAAAAAAATAACTGCAAATTACCGGCCAAAGTTGGTCGGTATTTATTTAAAAAAAATTCATTGACTATTACCGACCAAAGTTGGTTGGTAAATAAACAAGGAATTCCCATAATTCAACATTACTGACCAACTTTGGTTGGTATGTTACCTGCACTGTTGAGGTTACCGACCAACGTTGATTGGTAATGTTAAATTTTAATTATTTTAAAAAATATATATTTTCAGTTACCGACCAACTTTTGTCGATTTTTTTAATTTTAATAATTAATAAAAAAATATAAATTAAATACACCGACCAACTTTGGCGGTAAAATTAAATTAATAAAATATATTTCCGACCAAAGTTGGTCGGTAAATTATTTAAATTCTTCATATGGTCGTTTCAATATACCGACCAACGTTGGTCGGTAATTTTTAACCAATGTTGGTCTGTATATTAAAGAGACCATCAAAATACCGTCCAAGCGTATTTTGGTCGTATTTTGGTCGGTAATTAGCCATAACCGACCAAAGTTGGTCGATTGTTTTGGTCGGTATTTAGCGGATTTCTAGTACTATGGTTAACTAACCTAGGTAATTAACTAATTATTGTAGGGGGATGCAGCGTTGCAATACCAACTTCATCAGAATCTAGTACGTTTGATGCAGAACATAAATTTATTGTTTTACATTTATTATGGGTGTCTGAGTAAGTTATGTTGTGAATCAACAAATGGATGAGTCACTAATTAATCCGCCCGAAAGGTTACTTAGGTTGAGAGGAGTGTTTACCCGTAAAATGGTACAATTGAATTTATTCGTGGTTTCTAGACAAGTAAACTATTTTGATCCTGAAAATAATGAAATAAGAAAAGTATAATACTTAGCCTTCAAATGTCGATGAAATAGCTGAATTGACGAATCCGGAAATAAGGTTTCCGGGCACAACAATGATGAGATCAAAAGAAAGAAATTAATATTATATGAAGCTTTGTATAGAATGTAATATAAGTTAACCAGAAAATTCCTCTCCTTTACAATGATAATTGAGCTCTCTATTTATAGCTATGTCTAGGGAATGTGGTCTTAGGATCGTGCCCTCCTTCAATGTCAATTATGAGAGCCATTGATGAAGATATAATGGTGGACATAAATGCTAAATTTCTTGTAACAGGCCGTCGCACTTAATGCCTTAATGCTGCAGAATATTCTTTATTAAATGCTACAGGGTACAGAGCATTTAATACACCTCTATGGTCGTTATTCCTTCCGGTGATAAGAGAAATAAATGCGTTTTGTAGCCATCTCTTTCTTGAGTTCCACGTGTCCTACCTTTATGTGACCACGTGTCATATCATATTTTACCCTATACAGATAGTCCCCTGCTTTCCGGTGACATAACTTTGTGTTACCGGAAAGTTGGTAGAAATACTCTTTTGCCAGGAATTTCTATAACTCCCTCTATAGGCTTTTGACAGTTGATTTGTCGCACGTCTCTCCGCATTTAATGCCCTGAACACGCGTCATCCCACGATTCAGCATAGCTTTTGCCGATTAACGAGGTAATCATGGCCATGAATTTAGCCGCCAAAATTTACTTGTATGCATCATCCCTTTCTCTTATACTTCATAATTTTTCAAGCTTGCACCTTAGTTCTTTATCTTTTCTCTAAATCTTTTTCAAACAAAAACCTTCTTCTTTCTTCTTATTCAATGGCTCCTTCTTCCATACGTGCTGGTTCTTCAAAGAACAAGAACAAGACCGAGAACTCTGCTCCTCCAACGATAGGTTCTATCATCCCAAGAAGACTCAGCACCACAAAGGATCTTGAAGAGAAGTTCCCTACATCCTTCCAGATTCCTATTGTGAAGGAAGACTACCGTCGCCATGAGTTGGACATTATTCCTGCTGATCTATCGGAGCGAGTGACCCTTTTCAGGAAAGGTTTTACATATTTTTACATGTATCCCTTTACTTTGGGTGCGTTTTCTTTGAATGGAAAGCTTGATTCTGTGATTGTAGAGTTTTGCCTTCACTACCAAGTGTGCTTGACACAGGTAAGTCCTTTAGTACGGAGGACGATCGCTTGCCTTCGACACTTGTTCCAGGAGACTGTAGAGGAGATAACATTATCTCGTATGATGAACCTTTACTCCCCCAAGATTTTCCGGGGGGGGGGGGGATATGATAAACCTCTACAAACGTGGCCACCATGCTTTGTTGACTAGCATGGATAATGATAACGACCATGGGTGGACGAAACGGATCATTGCAATTGCCACCAATAGTATTATTTTATCAATGGCTTCATCCTTTCAATCGTTTGGAACCGTACTCGTAGGATCCCCATCTAGTATATTTTATTTCACTAAATATTCTTTCATGACCGTATTGATTCTTCATCCTTCGTTTGTTTCAGCAACTTGATGGATCCCACTGGTTGTGGAGGCTTGGACCGGTGGGTTAAAAAGATCTTGGATGTTACGACGCCTAAAACTCATTCGTGGAAAGAACTAGCCCTTAAATACGGGTGGAAGGCCAAAAATCATGGTAATTTAACTTACCTTGCCTCCATTGTTTACGTGAGGAACTTGGTTGAACCCTTCTAACTTGTTCATGAAATTAGGTCTACTTGTGGGCTCAGTTGTTATTCCTGAGGAGGACATCTTGGCTGATCCTACTGATACATCGAGGCTATTTCAGGAGGCACTCACTCGGACAGGTATCTTCGGGCTTGCTTTGGGCGTGAACACTTCTTTATGGAGTCTCTGGCCAAAGGAAAAGCAACCAAAGAGAAAATGTTCCTCTGCGGCTGGGGAAAAGAATAAGAGGGCAAAGACTGATGCCCCTAAATCATCTCCAATGGTGATGGTGACTGTTATCCTTCTTGGCCGGTCATAGACACCATTATGATTGATGATGAAGAAGAATCTAGTGATAGGGTAGCTTCTTTTCATAGAAGGCGACGATCCTTATCGTCTCAATAGGATGCTTGACCTATTGAGGTAGTTACACCAACCGAAGACGATGTCCCGACACTTTGGGGAGAGTTTCATTTGGTGGATAATGCCAATCCCATTTTCAGGTCCCAATTGCTACGTCCGGTATTGTGGGGCTGAGCACTGGATCCTTTCCGTCTTTGGTTGGTAAGCATCCATCCGCCAGCACTGCATTTTATGTTGTTGCTTCTCACCCTTCGACTCCATCAGTTTCATCTCCACCTTCACCAATACTAGCAACTACTACATCATTTCCATCTTCATCCATTCATCCATCAGCAACTGCTACATCATCTCTGTCCTGCACCTGATCACGGAAAGGGTATTCCTCTTCCCCAGTCCCCAGTTCATGGGAATTTGGGGCAAAATTATGTTGCGCCTTCTGAAGATCCTCAAAGGAGGAGGAGTGTTACCCTTTTGGTTTCTACCGGGTGCAACCTGCTCTCCCGTCCGGTAGAGCTTGCTAATTAGCTGAAGCCTTTGGCTTCAGAAAAAGATTGGGAAAATATTCAAGCACTCTCGGGATAGTGTTTGTTGAACAATGCCATGCATAATGCTGCGGCAGTGCGTTCCTTTTTTCCTTTGTTATTTCTTCGACTTTTGCATGAATGTATTCTAAGTTTTACTTCTCTTGTTTTGCATGCCAACTTTTTTGCTTTTGAGGGCCTTCAAAGGTTGGTTAGCAAGAAAAAGGAACTTACTTCTGAAGAGAATCAGCTTTTGGCGGAACGGGACCAAACTGTTCTCTGCCTCTCGGAACTGGAAACCAAAGCCATTGGGGTTGTTGTTTTGGAGGCTCAATTGCAGCAAAACGAGCAAGAGGTAGTAACCTTTAGCCAAGAAATTGGCCCGCTTAGGGTTAGATTTGATGAAGCCAAAGCCAAATGGGTTGAAGTCCAGGACACCATTCTTGTTGCAACTAAGCGCGAGGCTGCTTTTGCCGAAAAAGTGATTGAATTAGAGGCAGCCTTGGACTCCAAAATCGAAGAGCTTGCTGCTATGGAGGCGAAGTGTGCCAAGTTGGAAGATAAGTACAGAAAGACTATCGAGCATAATAGGCTCTTTAGTTCAACTGTCCGCGACCTTGATATTAGCCTCCAATCCGTTAGGTCTGCTTGGAAAAGCCTCTCTGATGAGGTAACCCAACTTAAAGAAAAACTCAAGCATCGAGAGGCTTCCCTCATTGTTGAAAAAACTTACTCCATGTATAGCATGAGGAGAAGTACTTTGGAAGAGGCCAAAGCAGGCATCCTTGACCTTGATGCCGAAATTGCTAGGGCCTAAGAGCTTGAATTGGCTGCTAAAAATGGACTCTCGGTGCAGTCTGATGCTTTTGGTTCTTCTGGTTTCGGTTCTGAGTTTTCAAGAACTGAAGAGGAATCGGAGGATGATGATGTTGAAAACCAAACTGGGGAAAATGTCGAGCCATCGGTGGGCCCACCTATTTCTCTAGGGGATGCGGACACTTCTCTTCCTCCTAGTTCTGGAGATGCTGCAGTTTAGATTTTCTTTTCTTTTCCCATTCTTGTACACTTGCCTTTTTTGGCATTTTCTTTTTGTAAATAAAGACATGTTTTTGCTTAAGTATTGTTTGATTCTTATTTTCGTTTGAATATTTATGCAAGTCTCAATCTTTGCATTTGCTTAAGAATTTTTCACACTTTTTTTTGTTTGTGCTTTGCTATGTGTAATCTCGGACGCTTTTTTCCTCGAAGCATTTTCATTTCGAGTATTATCCCTTTTATGTGAGGGTTTTTATAAGTATTTGCGCAAGTTAACTTTTTTGCATCCTTTCGTGTACGTCTTCGGGTGCATTTTTTCCCGAAGGAATTTTGGTTCCAGGCATAAATTCTTCCGCAATCAACCCTTTAATGTGAGAGTTTTTATAAGAGAGGGCCCTCTTATGCTTACGGTGATGTTGAAGAGTACGTCTTCTGTTCATTACGGCACTATCATTTGAAGTACTTGTTTAACTTTCAAATGACAAAGTTAGTTCATCATTCAGATAAGAAACAAGATAAAAACAAAAGGATTTCATTTCATTTAATTAATTCTATTTTCAAATGTGCAGAAGCATTTTTATGCTAAAAAGAAATTTCCATTACTTGTGGCTATCTTGTAAAAATTGTTTTTATGTGGCTGAGTGCGCAGTCCCCGATCCTGATGACGCATTTCATTTTTGAATTTTCGCTCCCGATCGACGTGGTAGTCAGTGTTGTCGTATCCTCATAACATCACCCCCCCCATAGTGTTGAATGCGAAGAATGAGAATTGGAACACTGGAAGCCTTGTGTCTTTAAAGATTCCACCAATGAATTACTAGATAATCCTCAGCACACCTAACTTTCCCTCAGGAATATATGCTATCGAGCGAAGGATTATCTGACAATACTCTAGTGGTTTATGCTCGTGAACGCCGGGTAACCTTTCCTCAATAGCAAACATAACTTCCTAGTGGGAATTTGCTATAGAACCAAATACTATCTAACCACCCCCGAGTGGAAGCTTGCTTGTTTGCCTTGCGATCAAAGGTCTTATTGCTGTTGTCTTCATAGTATGCTTTCTATTGCTAACTCATTAAAAACCTTACTAGAAAAACTCAATTGGGACAAAAACTGAACAAAGGGAAAAAGGGTGCAATACATACTTTCGGCTTGGATATTATTCATCAGCAATAATATCTTTTGAGGTGCGTCTGTTGATACCCAATTTTTTTCCTAGGTAATTTTATACCCAAAATATTTCCAAAATAGCATATATGTGCATATATCAGCACACCCAAGAGTTTTGGTATTTTTAATGATTTTTAAAACCAAGTTATTGCCTATTTTAATACCATAAATCCATAATTATTCCCAAAATCATCGATTTTGGTGAATAACTTATTTTATCCTCATATTTACACCAAAATACAATTGAGGTGATTTTTGCACATTTTTACAAATTCGTTTGGCATTTTAAAAGCTAAATTGCATATAATTGCAATTATAGCCTATTTTGTAATTGATAGCATCTTATAATTATAAAATTAACTCCAGAATTTTTTAATTAATATTTATATGATATTTGTTCACCCGGTACTTTTAATTTGTTCTTAAAATTTTTATTGCTATTTTTTATAAAACAAAATGGGAAAAGTGGCTATTTACAATCTAGCCTCAATTGTATTTCAATTTCAGCCAATTTGGCACCCCTAATTAACCCAACTCAGCCCCAAATTCGAGCCCAAACTACCCAGCCCAATTACCTTTAACCCGACCCATCACCTACTCAACCGACCTAGCCCATAACCCCGTTCAATCTCGGTCGTTGATCACTTAGATCAACGGCCACTATTGATTCTTTCCTTTTTAATTTCAAACGACCCGTAAACCTACCCCATTCCTTCAGAGACGCCACCTTTGAATCCCTGCTTTCTCTCAACTCTCTCTCAACCCACCTCAAACCCTAGCCGTCGCCTCTCGCTGAAACCCTAATCCATGGCTTCCCAGGCTCATCGGAGACCTGTAACAGCTTCTCATGGCCTCTACGTGCTCGTCTTTAAGGTCCTATGACCATATCTTGAAGGGGTTTCGACCAAGCCTTTGCTTGATGACTGTTCTCCGGTCGTCTTCAACCTTTGTCCAGGCCAGCCATGGCTATTCGAGTTCGATCTTTGACTTTCCTGCTTAGATCGATGGTTTTCAAAGCCTTTCTCATCGCCTGGGTTTCTTACAAAATCCTAATCTCTAAGGTTCCTTTGATTTTATTTCAGATCTGCCCCGGATCTATATGTGTTTGAACTTTCTAAGAATCTTTCTCAAAGTTTCTTTAATTTTTTTGCTTTCAAAACTCTTTATTCTTTAATTAGGGTTTTATGTTAAGGTATTTCGAATCTCTTCTCTGATTCTCGACATGTTTTACTGTGTTTTGCTTGTGTTATTTTCTATCTGAGATAGCATGTTTAAAACCCTAATTCTTGAGATTTTGTTTGAGTTTCTTAGTCTATTTGTTAACATTCGTTTACCTTGTTTTTCTATCTGAGTTAGTATGTTGAAAACCCTAATTTTTTGGGGTTTATTCGAGATTCTGAATTTGTTTGCTTGTTTCACTCGTTTATCGCCTCTAAACCTGAATGATTTTGAAAACCCTAGTTCTTTGGGGGTCTATTTGAGTTCCTGAAGTTCTTCGTCTGTTGAAATTGCTCAAGGTGATTCCTTTACTTCAACTCTCTTTTTTCTTTATGTGACTCTTTTGGTTCTGAGTTCTTGCTACCTGTCAAACTCGACTATGATTTTCACTCGACTCTTTGCATGCCTCTGATCCTTTTCTCTATTACTAAACCACTGAAACCTGACTATCATGCTTCGAATGCTTGCTTTATGCTACTACTGTATGTTGTTTCTTTTGCCATAGCTTGGCCTCACATGTCTATTACTTGTGCATTCCTTTATATACTGAGTCCCTTCTGTGATTGATTTTCAAACTCATAACTGATTTCAAAACTTTTCCCTCTTACTCGCCTGTTAAGGGTTAATTGATTCTCTTTCTTGGTTTGGCCTTACTAAACCCTTTCCAAAAATAAGTACAATCCTGTACTTGGACTTAAATACCTATTGTATGATTTTACTGCTCCTTTTATGACAACAACCATTCTACTTACAGACTGATTTTCTTTCCTTATTTTTGATCTTGTTAGTATCCGTCTGAACAATAATCCCTTGATTAAAGGGAAGTCTTGTGTTAATTATTTCTGATTGTTATCATGCCCATATTTGTGTTAAAGCTATACTTGTTACCTTATTCTTTACTCGTCTTCAATACTATAAGTACCCCCCCCCCATTCTCTTTTGCATGACACTCACTAACACATTGCATATCACGAACACACACAACATAAGTCACTACTACTTCTCTCAAATACTCTTAGTTTTTCTTAAAAGCATTCGAGTTTTACTCTGAACTCATAAGCTAGAGTCCTCTTCTCTGATTGTGCTTTGGCTGCAAGTATTCTGTTTTTCTTCTTGCTTACTTTTCTGCAACGGGTATGTCTTTTCTTGTTTAAATTCTGCCTCTCTCTTATATGTTTATGCTTCAGTCTTCTCTTTGTTTATTTTACTGCTTTTTGCAAGTTTGTTTATTCCTGCTCCTATATGAATCCCCATCCCTAAACCCTTTGTATGTTGAGTTATGGTTCAGAAAACATGACAACCCTTGATATTGGTGTTCATGTATATGGACTAGACTCCCTGAGTCCTAAACTCTTTCAATTCCCATTCCCCTTTCCCTTTATGTGTATTCTAAGCCTGAGACTTTGGTCTGGCAGTGTCCTAATCACTGTCCAGGCCATATTCTCACCTTCAATAGGTATGTGCTCTTCTTTGTTGGCTAAACATGCCTGGTCAGGGGTGTGCCATCCTATCCTATGGCTAGGCATGACCACCAGCCTACCATGGCACTCCCTAACCCCATCTAGCACTTACACTCATTCTTAGAAACTAAATTCTGCCCCTCTCTTGTGAGCCTTGCCTTGGGACCCCCTGAGCTCCCCTTGAACTTGGACACCTGAGGGCTTGCCCTTCCACACTGCACTATAACTCTTTCTAATTAATATCTTGGGTGTAAGCACTGCCTGGAGTTCTTGAAACTCGTTGGATCTATGAAACACCCTAGATAAGAGAAGGCTTTGGAAATTTGGATCTCGGAAGTGGTTCAATCTCATATTGTTAGATACTAAGTCTGAATTTGGCTGCTCGGATGTAGCTGTAATTTCTGATGTATTTTTATTTCTGTCTTATTTTTCTGGTCTGTAATAATTTGTATAAACTCGGGGATCTAGTGAAAAGGGGGGGGGAATTTACTTTTATGCACAAAAGGGTAGAAAGCATGCCTATAGAACTTTTACTGTTAATCTATGCAATCTCACAAGTAGAAACCATGCCTATAGGATCTAACTTTCTGATTTCTGCAACTATGCATATAGATACCATGCCTATAGGGATTTGCATTTCTGCATTTATAATGACATTAGGCAAATCGTTAGGTTTAATGATAAGTCAACATATAGATATCATGTTTATAAGGTTGTTAACGATTGAAAGGTATTAAAATCAGTAACTCGTAGAGTTCATGCCTATAGGAACTTCAAATCAGAATTGCTTCACTCGTCTAAAAGAGTACTGACCCTTTTTGCTAAAACAAGCGACTTTCTGCACGTTTTCTGAACCCTTAAAACTTTTCTTGCAACCAAATCAGTGCATCTTTTTCCTTCTTGATAAATATTCTCGAATCAGTGCATATTTTCTGAAAACTTACTGCTTTCCTGATAATTTGACAAACATTTTTTCAAATCAATCTGAATTCACTTATTTATACTTATCTGATAAACCTTTTGAATCAGTCTGCAATTCAGTTCTTTTGTTAAAACTCGGCAACTCTTTTTCTTAAACAAGTATTTTTTCTGAAACTCGTTTTAAACTATTTTCTTTGTATTAAGTGTGCAATCTTTTCTGAAACTTATCTTATTCTGCAACTCCTTTACAATCAGTAGTTCTGTCCCACACTTAAGGTAAAATTGACTAATTAAAGTGGCTCAGTCTTTGACAACTGCATTCGAGTGAGCCTGATGCAGACTTCCTGTCTAAAAGTATGTGTTGAATCAGTCCGCTTATCACTTTAATTTTTAAAGACCAAACCAGCACATGCAAGACATGCTAAACTCTATGGCTTATCTGATTTAAGGAGGTTTACTTGAGCCTTACTTGCTTATCTGCCTCCACTTTTACTTGTATTATGTGTTTTGATTGACGCCTTAGTATTTTGTCCTTTGAAACTCTCAAAAGGCCCCAAATATCTTTCCCTTTAAGATTAGTAGTCCTAAATGCCTCCGGGACTAATAGAATTGGGACGGGTACTAGCATGCAATAAGTAACGAAACTTTCCGCGCTTTAATACCTTAACGGGGTGGGAAAGGTAGAATATGGATATTATGATCGGTGCGCTAATATCATGTGTGACCCCTCTTCTGAGGAGTGATTGCTGGATATTGCATTGATGTGATCCATATTATTTGTAAACCTAGGACCCCCTCTCCCCTTTACTTGTTAATTTTTAAGTTTTTCTTTTAAACTAATTTTCTAAACTCTCTACTTCTTCAACTCTTAAACTTGTTTGCAAAACTATGTGAAACCCTTTGCTTTATTTTTCTACTTGTCTTCTTAAAGTCACAATTGTAGCATGGCCGGGAACCACACTTGTGGATCCTGAGGGGTGCCTAACACATTCTCTCGGGATAATTTCTAGCCCTTACCCTAATCTCTGGTCTCTTCATCTCAAACCTTTCTTAAAAGTGTCCTAATGCACTATAATCATTAGGTGGCGACTCTTCAAAATTCCAAGACCTAATTCTCGAAAGGGAATAGAGTTGTCCTCCCAATGTCGTATACCCAATTTCGACCCACATAGAAAAAGGGGGTGTCGACAGCGTCATGTTCCAACTGTTGGGCAACTTGTCTCTATTTTGGTTCTCCAACTCGTATGAACCTTTCTCGGTGGCAGCTGAAATCCGGTAGGGACCTTCCCACGTTGGGCCCAGCTCCCCGCATTGAGCTCCCGGGTATTTTGAGTTATTTTCCTCAGAACCAAATCTCTTACTTTGAAATAACGGAATTGGCTCTCCGATTATAATATCGGTCCAGTATCTACTTTTGAGCAGCCATTCTTACAGGCACCGAGTCTCTGCGTTCCTCGAGCAGTTCAAAGTTGATTAATATTGCTTTATTGTTCGATTTTTCATTTGCCTAAAAATATTTGAAGGTGGGTTCCCCTACTTCCACCGGGATTAGAGCTTCTACTCCGTATATAAGGAAAAAATGAGTCTCTCATGTTCTCGACTTGGCCATTGTTCGGTAGGCTCATAGAACTCCGGGTAATTCTTTGGGTCAATTGCCTTTTGCTGCTTCCAACCTTTTCTTGAGGTTTTGGATAATCACTTTATTTGTCGACTCCGCTTGACTATTTGTGCTAGGATGATAAAGTGAAGAGATAATCCTTTTTATCTTCAAATCTTCAAGGAACTTTGTAATTTTTGCGTCGATAAACTGCGGCTCATTATTGCATGTTATCTCTCTTGGTATTTCGAACCTGCAAATTATATTTTCCCATAGAAAGTCGACCACTTCGCATTCTCCAATCTTCTGATAAGGACCTACTTCTACCCATTTAGAAAAATAGTCAGTCAGAATTAAAAGAAATATTACCTTTCCAGGAGCTGGTGGCAGCGGTCCAACGATGTTCATCCCCCATTTAATGAACGACCATGGGGATTGAACCAAATATAAGGGTTCCTTTTGTTGATGCACTAGTGGTGCATAGCGTTGGCACTTATCCCATTTTCATATGAAATCTTTAATTTGGCGTCATGTTCCATGCGGGGCCAGTAATATCCTACCCACACCAAGGAATCTACGCCCGAGTGATTGCCACATATTCCTTCGTGGACTTCTCTCATGATATAGTTAGCTTCGGATGCCCCTAAGCATCGGGCCAACGGGCCTTGGAAGGATTTTCTATACAATTGGCCTTTCTTGAAGATATAACATGCAACTTTGGCGCGTAATGCCCATGATGCTTTGGGGTCTTCGGGCAACTTTTCGTGCTCGAGATAGTCGGATATTTCATTACTCCAGTCCCAGTCCAAACTAGTCGAATTCACCTCATAGTAACCATCTATATTCAGGACTGAATTCATCAGTTGTACCACCGTCCCTGATTCTAATATCTTGATTTCGGTCGATGAGCCCAAGTTTGCCAATGCATCTACTTCCGTGTTATCCTCCCTCGGGATATGAGTAATTGGCCACTCCCGAAATCATACCAACAAAGCTTGGACCTTTACCACATCTTATTGCATACATTCCTCTTTGGTGTTAGAGATCTCGTAGACCTAATTTACCACCAACTACAAATCACATTTGATTTCAATGATATCGGAGTCAAGTCCCCGGCCAATTCGAGCCCTGTTGTACCCCATTTTAACCTGTTCAAATTAGAGTAACATATTGATGATTATTGAACTAATTATTACTAAAGAGTTTCCACCTAATTATTTTAAAGGTGAATTAGGACACCTATTTTAAATAAGTAATGTAAAGTTAAACTTTGTTAAAGTCTATTAAATATGAGAGATTTTAAGGTAAGGGTTCAAATTAACTTAAGGGAAAAGTGTGAGGCACCCCTCAAGATCCGCATAAGACGTGGTTACCTTCCGGACTTAGTATGTAAGAGTGTTAGACTACAAGAGTTAAAATATTTCACAAAATAATATACGTCATTTGGAAACTCAAATTTGATTTTAGGATTTTAACTCCAAAAGAACACTGGACGAAAATGCCCAAAGGCTTTAATTAAAAATCCTAAAGACTTGAAGTTAAGTATAGTTAAGAAACCAAATGCATTTTTTATTTGTTTAAAAAGCTCTAATAGATAAACAAAGGATGACATTGATTTACACGATAGTCAGATTGAGTATTATAAAAAGAATACTTAGTAGGGAAAACTTCTAATTGGACTAAAACTAGGATTTGTCCATATTGACTTAACCATTATTCAGTTAAACTAATTTCATAAGCACTACTTAGACATGTAGGTGTTGCTGGGATAACTAATTCAATTTTAACTGTATTGGTTACCCTTACACGTTCATGCAAGAATTAATTAAGAGTGATAGTAAATAAATATATAATAAGAAAGCAGTTAATAGAAAATGAAATGCCAAATAACAATGATAATCCATCCCCATTCTAGGGATGGCCAAAATTAGCTTTGACATTGTTTTGTGTCTATCTAACAAGAATAATCATGTCTATGAAAGAGAAATATGGTAGAGGAAATGCAGCGGTGGTGACTTCATGGCGACAACGAGTCTCGCATTGAGACTCAAAAAGGTTCTCCAAAGTGTACATGTAAACAAGATAAAAAGGGAAATAGAGATTAGAATGAGAAGTCTAAATCTTAACGTCATGTAGGAAATCAAAACACAAACAAAGTTTAGACATAAGACTAGTTAATAGACTCTACAATGGCTAAACAAAGATGACTATCCTAGTTAATAGTTACTAAGTGTATACGAGAATTAGAGTTATTAGACTAATAGCCCGTTTGGCCAGCTTCTAAAACCAGTTTATTTTGAAAAGTGCTTTTCTCAAAAGTACTTTTAAAAAAAGTATTTTTGGTGATAAGTAGTTTGTGTTGGGCTAATTAATTAGAAAAACACTTTTGAGCAGTAATTAGTGTTTGGCCAAACTTTTGAAAACTGCTTCTAAGTGTATTTTTCTCAAAAGTGTTTCTCAGAAAAGTGCTTTTGGAGAGAATTATTTTTTCTGTTTCTCCTCAAAAGCACTTTTTTCCTTCCAAAAGCTTCGCCAAACACCTCAATTTTTGACCAAAAGTGCTTTTGGCCAAAAAAGCACTTTTTGCCCAAAAAAAAAACTTGGCCAAACAGACTATAAATGTTCTTCCATATCAGACCATGCAGTCACAAGGATTTCATACAAACTTTCACCGTCAAATCTCAAAGGAAAGCTTTAACAGAAAATTCCTATACAAGTCTTTACCACTAAATGACTAAAATTGACGAGAATTAGAGTTTTAGGATATGCTACTCCAAACAATATATTATTAGACAAGTTTATGCTTAAGCATTTATATTACACATATCACTTAGAACCTATTTGTTTTCGAAAAAAGCTGATATGGTAAATATTCAAATCCATTACATCACATGCTAGTTGACATCCTAAGTGCACTTTCTCTAACATATTATAGGCCTAAATCACGATCTTAAATTCATTAACATGGAAAAACTTAAAAGAGCCACAAGCATGATTCGTGACAGTATATAAATAGAAGAAGACATTCACTTTATCAGTTTTGTTTACCAATTTGGAACATAAATTCTACTCAAATGGAAATGTTTTCAATAAGTATAAAATAGAACATGTCTTCAACAGAATAATAGATTTACTCTCTATTCTCTCTAACTTATAAGCATTTTTTTTTTTAAAATGGACACACGTACATACTCCTATATATTGTTGTTTTATGCATCACATCATCATATACAAAGAATAGAAAGAGCACACTTTATCCTACCATATTTAAGTGAATCAAACAGAAAAATCATTCCTAAACATGATTTCTAAACAGAACTGTCACGACCCGGAATTCCCACCCTCGGGAGTCGTGATAGCCCCTATTTGTAGAAGTTAGGCAAGCCATGAACTTAGAAACTGCTAACTCATTCGTTAATATACATGTTTCGCCAGTTAAATTATCAATAATTAAGCATTTAAATGACAACGGAAAATAAAATTTAGCGAAAGTCTTAAATAAATATGAAACCCAAATATCTAGAAACCAATACATGTCTCTACCCAGAACCTGGTGTCACATCATCCACAGACTACTAAGAATACTACATACATCAGTTTGAAAGAAAGATAACACTGTCTTTCTTGAATACATGAGATAACAGAATATAAAATAGGATAGAGTAGACGTCGAGCCTGCGGGCGCCTGCAAGGCTACCTCGGTGTCTAGGTGGACTGAAGGCTGGCTCTCAAGATAATGTTGCTGCTCGAACTCTGCTCCGGTATCCGCACATAAGTGCAGAGTGTAGAATCAACACAACCGACCCCATGTGCTGGTAAGTGTCTGGCCTAACCCCGGCGAGGTAGTGACGTGGCTAGGACCAGACTCCAGTAGGTGTACCGCCCGCTCCCATTTCATCATATCTCGTAGTAGGTGTACCGCCCGCTCCCATTTCATTATATCTTGTGGTAGGCGTACCATCCGCTCCCATTTACAAGTCAACATAAAATTACAAGAAATTCCGGCAAGGGAACAAAAATAATATAATAACTTCCCGGCAAGGGAACAACAATATCGAAATAGTCATCCCGGCAAGGGAGAATCAGCTATAACCAAATCCTAACTCATTTTGTACTCAGCTCAATTAATGACAATACTCAATCATAACTAAGATCTACGAGGATAAAATCAATCTTTACTCAATATAGGAGATCATTAATTAAAGCATCCGAAATGCCATCTAAGAGCATAACAACGTTCAAATATAAAACTCACGGTCATGCTCGACAGCAACGTATAGATACTCGTCACCATGCCTATACGTCGCACTCATAAGAAGCAAGTAGCAAATAGGACTCAATTCCTAATCCCTCAAGCTGAGGTTAGACCGAACACTTACCTCGAACTTTCACGGACAACTCAAGCCTCGAACACCTTTTTCCTCTCAAATTCAGCTCCAACTCAATCGAATCTATACATAATTGACTCAATATCATCAATAAGGGCTAAACAATCCAATTCCAATGTTCAATTATAACTTTCCAATCATTCTTCCCAAAATTCCAAAATTTGACCCCAGGCCCGCTTGATCAAAACACGAGATTCAGACCAAAGCCCGATCACCCATTCGACCACGAGCCCGAATATATAATTTGTTTTCAAATCTGACCCCAAAATGAGGTCTAAATCACAATAATCAAAAAGCCCTAACTCTACCTAAATCCCTAATTTCTACCCTTAATTACATGTTTTAGGCCTAAAAATCTAGTGGGTGTTAATGGAAAATGAAGAAAACAAGTTAAAGATTACTTACCCAAGAGATTATGGTGAAGAAAAGCTTCAAAAATTGCCTAAGAGCTTTGGAGAAGAAGTGGTTTGTGAAATTTTTATAAAATCCCGAAAGTGTTCTATTTTTTGCCTTTTTAAAATCACTGGGCGAAAATGCCCTTCGCGTTCGCGACTGACACTTCGCGTTCGAGACTGACACTTTGCGCTCGCGATTGTCAGGCTGGGTGAGCCTTCACGTTCGCGTACACGGGCTCGCGTTCACAGACAGTAATCTTCTCGAGCCCTCGCATTCGCGTCCAAGGGTTCGCGTTCGCATAAGACAACTACCCCACCCCCTGCCCAGGCCCATTTGGCCTTCGCGTTCGCGTGGCCAGGACCGCGTTCGCGAAGGGTTATCCACCCCCCCCAAAGCCTCGCATTTGTGACCTGAGCTACGTGTTCGCGTAGAAGGAAATTCCTTCAGCCACAATTAACCCATCGCGTTCGCGTGTGTACCCCGCGAACGCGAAGAAGGAAGTACCAAAAACCCAACAGCTGAGAAACCTGCAACATTTTCTAAGTCCGAAACACATCCAAATCACACCCGAGCCCTCGGGGCTCCTAACCAAACACACATACAAACTCAACAACTTCATACAAACTTATCTGTACGACCAAATCGCCAAAATAACCTAAAAACAATGAATCAAACCTCAAAATCAAAGGATTTTTCTCAAACTTTATAAAACATCAACTTTAGCAATTTAGGTCCGAATCACGTCAAACGGACTCTGTTTTCAGCCAAATTTTATAGAAATGACTTAAACCATATATAAGACCTGTACCGGGTGCCAGAACCAAAATACGGGCCAGATACCATCACTTTCTAATCAGATTTCATTTCAAAATTCCTTAAACATTTTTAGAAAACAATTTTACTTAAAAATTCATTTCTCGGGCTTGAGACCTCGGAATTCGATTCTATGCATACGCCCAAGTCCCATATTTTTCTACGGACCTTCCGGGACCATCAAATCATGGGTCCGGGTCCGTTTACTCAAAATGTTTACCAAAGTCAAATTTATTCATTTTAAACTCAAATTTCATCATTTTTCAAAGAATTTAATACTTAAGCTTTCCAGCTACGCGTCCGGACTGCGCAGGCAAATCGAGGCAACTCTAAATGAGGTTTTCAAGGCCTTGGAAGCACAGAATACAATTAAAAATAGGTGATGACCCTTTGGGTCGTCACATTCTCCACCTCTAAAACAATCGTTCATCCTTGAACGGATAGAAGAAAGAAGTACCTGAGTCGGGGAAAGGATGAGGATAACGGCTCTGCATATCAGACTCGGACTCCCAGGTCGATGCCTCAGGAGGCTGACCTCTCCACTGAACATGAACAGAAGGAAAACTCTTCGACCTCAACTGACGAACCTGCCGGTCTAGAATAGCCATCGGCTCCTCCTCATAAGACAAGTCCTTGTCCAACTGGACAGTGCTGAAATCTAACACGTGGGATGGATCGTCGTGATACTTCCGAAGCATGGACACATGAAACACTGGATGCACGGCTGATAAGCTCGGCAGCAATGCAAGTCTATAAGCTACCTCTCCCACTCGATCAAGAATCTCAAACGGGCCAATGAACCTAGGGCTAAGCTTGCCCTTCTTCCCAAATCTCATCACGTCGTTCATAGGCGACACTCGGAGCAATACTTGCTCACCAACCATGAAAGCCACATCTCGAACCTTGCGGTCTGCATAACTCTTTTGCATGGACTGAGCTGTACGAAGCCTATCCTGAATGATCCTGACCTTGTCCAAGGCCTTCTAAACCAGATCCGTACCCAATAACCGAGCCTCCCCCGGCCCAAACCATCCAACCGGAGATCGACATCGCCTACAATACAAATCCTCATAAGGAGCCATCTGGATGCTCGACTGGTAGCTGTTTTTGTAGGCAAACTCTGCTAAAGGCAAAACTTGATCCCACGAGCCTCCAAAATCAATGACACAAGCTCGGAGCATATCCTCCAGAATCTGAATAGTCCACTCGGACTAGCCATCCGTCTGGGGATGAAATATTGTACTCAACTCCACATGAGTGCCCAACTCTCGCTGAACTGGTCTCCAGAAAAGCGAGGTAAACTGCGTACCTCGGTCCGAAATGATAGACACAGGCACACCATGAAGACGAACAATCTCCCGGATATAGATCTGAGCTAACCTCTCAGATGAATGGAAGACTGCCACAGGAATGAAATGCATTGACTTAGTCAGCCTATCAACAATGACCCATACTGTGTCGAACTTCCTACGAGTCTGCGGGAGCCCAACAACGAAATCCATAGTCCTACTCTCTGTCACGACCCGGATTTCCCACCATCGGGTATCGTGATGGCGCCTACTATCGGAGCTAGGCAAGCCAAATATTTAAAACACCTTTCCTGTTTTCTTTCAAACAATATAATAAACGAGAAAAAAATCTAAGCGAAAGACTTTAAATCTAAAGCAACTGAGAACCAAAAGTGCGGAAGTTTGAACCAAAATGCTACCCAGAGTCTGGTGTCACTAACTCACGGACTACTACAGAATACTACAATCAATGTCTGAAGGGAAAATACATCATGTTTGTCTGATACAAGATAAACAAACAAAAAACATGGAAAGGGACTTCGGCCTGCGAACGCCAGCTAGGCTACCTCGAGAGTCCCTGGAGTGAAGACAACTCCCAGAAATCCTACTGCTGTGGTCCGTAAGCTACTTCCTGATCTATGCACAAAAATGCACAAAGTGTAGCATCAGCACAACCGACCCCATGTGCTGGTAAGTGCCTGGCCTAACCCCGACGAAGTAGTGACGAGGCTAGACAGTACCTACCACAATTAACCTGTACAGATATATATACAACAAGTGCAAGAAAACAATAACAAGATAATACAAAGTAAAACTGGGAGGGGACATGCTATCGGGGAGTAACAAATAAAAATAAAGTATCGAAAATAAGCAGAAGAGACTCCGGTTCCCATGATATATATATATATATATATATATATATATATATATAAGTGGACGGTGTGCCACACGATCCCATAATATCATATTTAAGTGGACGGCGTGCCACACGATTCGATCCCATAATATCATATATAAGTGGACGGCGTGCCACACGATCCCATAATATCATATATAAGTGGACGGCGTGCCACAAGATCCCATAATATCATATATAAGTGGACGGCGTGCCACACGATCCCATAATATCATATATAAGTGGACGGCGAGCCACACGATCCCATAATATCATATATAAGTGGACGGCGTGCCACACGATCCCATAATATCATATATAAGTGGACGGCGTGCCACACGGTCCCATAATATCATATATAAGTGGACGGCGTGCCACACGATCCCATAATATAGTTCATAATATCTGACTTCATATAGTAGACCCCTTCAGGGGAGAATAATAACTCAATACCTTTAACCCGGCAAGGGTACTGCTAACAGCCTAAAATATCCCGACACGGGAGAATATATATATCAGTCTACACATCCCGGCAAGGGAGTATTCACAACACATTCTCCTTTTAAATCATTCTTCCTCAACCGTTCACATTATATGAAACTTTCAAATAAACAAGGAGCTTGTGTCACATTATTCGAATTAAAGCAATCAAGACTCCGGTGCATAGATAACCGTCACCATGCCTCTACACCGTACTCCACATTAGCAAGTAGCAAATATCATCCTAATCCTATTCCCTCAAGCCAAAGTTAGAACAAACACTTACCTCGAATGCTCCAAACTCAACTCACGCTTCTAGTATAGCTTTACCTCTTGATTCCACCACCAATCCACTCGAATCTAGTCATACGTTACTTAATCACATTAATAATTACTGAATGAATCATCCCCAATGCATGAAAATAGATTTTTCAAGGTTTTTCCCAAAAAGGTCAAAAATACCCCCGGACCCACGTGGTCGAAACTCGAGGTTCAGACCAAAACCCGGTTACCCATTCCCCCACGAATCCCAATATATGATTTGTTTTTAAATCGGACCCCACATTGAGGTCTAACTTCTCAATTTGTAGAAAACCTAGGTTCTACCCAAAACACCCAATTTTCCCCATGAAAATATTTGATTTGAAGTTGAAATTATGTTAAAAGATGTTAAGGAATAAAGAAATTAAGTTAGAAATCACTTACCAATCGTTTTGGGGAAGAAAAGTTGTTACGAAAATCGCCTCTTATGTTTTGGGTTTTTGAAAAGTGAAAAATGACTGAGTTTTTCCGAACTTGTATACCTTTCTGAGGACCTGGCGCGGACCGCACAAAAATGTGTTGCGGCCGTGCCAAGTGGGAGAAAAATTGGGGCTTCTCTGAACCCTTCCACCGTGGACCGCACTGTTTTGGTGCGCGGCCGCGCTGGTTGACCTGAAACCCTAGCCCTCAGACTCAGCCACGCGGGCCGCATAGAAAGGAATCGCGGCCGCGCGGCTCCAGCGCGGACCGCGCGGAAATGACCGCGGCCGCGCTGGTGTCTGCAACACCTGAACCTGCATTTTCTTAAGTCCAAGACCTCCCGGGCCCCATTCAAAACTCACCCGAGCCCTCGGGGCTCCAAACCAAACATGCACACAACCTTAAAAACATCTTACGGACTTACTCGTGCGATCAAATCGCCAAAATAACATCATATACATAGGATCAAGCCTCAAACACATGATTTTCTTTCTTCAACTTTCATAACTCAAACTCTCCATTTTTAGTCCGAAACACGTCATATGACGTCCGTTTTTAGCCAAACTTTACAGATAGTGCTTAACACATATTTAAGACTTGTACCGGGCGTCGGAACCAAAATACGAGCCCGATACCTATATTTTCTAACTCCTTTTCATTTCAAATTTTCATATCAAATTTCAGAAAAACAATTTCTTTCAAAAATTCATTTCTCGGGCTTGGGACCTCAGAATTTGATTCCGGGCACACGCCCAAGTCCCATATTTTTCTACGGACCCTCCGGGACCATCGAATCACAGGTCCGGGTCCGTTTACCCAAAATGTTGACCGAAGTCAACATTATGCATATTAATACCAAAATTCATCAAATGTTTCACATAATTCACATATTCTAACATAAAAACTTTCCGGCTACGCGCCCGAACTGCGCATGCAAATCGAGGTGACTAAAACTGAGGTTTTCAAGGCCTCGGGAGCACGGAACAAGGAAGAATTAAAATGATGACCCCTTGGGTCGTCACATTCTCCACCTCTAAAACAACTGTTCGTCCTCGAACGGACAAAAGAAAGAAGTACCTGAGTCGGGAAATAAATGAGGATAACGGCTCCGCATATTGGACTCGGACTCCCAGGTCGATGCCTCAGGAGGCTGACCTCTCCACTGAACACGCACCGAAGGAAAACTCTTCGACCTCAACTGTCGAACCTGCCGGTCTAGAATAGCCACCGGCTCCTCCTCATATGACAGATCCTTGTCCAATTGGACAGTGCTGAAATCTAACACGTGCGATGGATCTCCGCGATACTTCCGGAGCATAGATACATGAAGCACGGGATGCACAGCTGACAAGCTAGGTGGCAATGCAAGTCTATAAGCCACCTCTCCCACACGATCAAGAATCTCAAATGGACCGATGAACCTAAGGATGAGCTTGCTCTTCTTCCCAAATCTCATCACGCCCTTCATAGGCGATACACGGAGCAATACCCGCTCACCAACCATGAAAGCAACATCTCTGACTTTGCGGTCTGCATAACTCTTCTGTCTGGACTGAGCTGTACAAAGTCTATCCTGAATAATCCAGACCTTGTCCATGGCTTCCTAAACCAGATCCGTACCCAATAATCGAGCCTCTCCCACCTCAAACCATCCAACTGGAGACCGACATCGCCTACCATACAACGCCTCATACGGAGCCATATGAATGCTAGACTGGTAGCTGTTGTTGTAGGAGAACTCTGCTAAATGCCAAAACTGGTCCCACGAGCCTCCAAAATCAATGACACAGGCTCGGAGCATGTCCTCAAGAATCTGAATAGTCCTCTCGGACTGACCGTCCGTCTGGGGATGAAATGTTGTACTCAACTCAACCTGGGTGCCCAACTCTCGCTGAACCGCTCTCCAGAAATACGAGGTAAACTGCGTACCCCGATCTGAAATGATAGATAGCGGCACCCCATGAAGGCGAACAATCTCCTTGATATAAATCTCGGCTAACCTTTCGGACGAATAGGTGGCTGCAACAGGAACAAAATGCGCTGACTTGGTCAACCTATCAACAATGACCCAAACTGCATCAAACATTTTCCGAGTCATCGGAAGTCCAGTAACGAAATCCATCGTAATCCTCTCCCACTTCCACTCGGGAAGTGCAATCCTCTGAAATAGACCACCGGGTCTTTGATGCTCGTACTTAACCTGCTGACAATTCAAACACCGAGCCACGTGCGCAACGATGTCTTTCTTCATCTTACGCAACCAATAGTGCTGCCTCAGATCCTGATACATCTTCGCGGCGCCCGGGTGAATAGAATACCGAGAACTGTAGGCCTCCGCTAAGATCAACTCTCGAATCCCATCAACATTAGGCACACAAACTCGCCCCTGCAATCTTAATACACCATCATCATCTAAGGTTACTTTCTTGGCACCTCCATACTGCACCATGTCTCTCAAGACACACAAATGGGGATCCTAAAACTGCCGCTCGCGGATACGCTCTAATAGTGAGGAACGAGCAACCGTGCAAGCTAACACTCTGCTAGGCTCAGAAATATCCAACCTCACAAGACGATTGGCCAAGGCCTGAACATCCAAAGCAAGCGATCTCTGGCTGACTGGAATATAAGCAAGACTACCCATGCTGGCGGACTTCCTGCTCAATGCATCGGCCACCACATTGGCCTTCCCCGGGTGGTATAAGATAGTAACATCATAATCCTTTAGCAACTCTAACCACCTCCTCTGCCTCAAATTCAACTCTTTCTGCTTGAACAGATACTGAAGACTCTTGTGATCAGTGTAAACCTCACACGTCACGCCATATAAGTAATGCCTCCAGATCTTCAAGGCATGAACAATGGCTGCCAACTCGAGATCATGAACCGGATAATTCTTCTCGTGGATCTTCAACTGCCTCGAAGCATAAGCAATGATTTTGCCTTCCTGCATCAACACTGCACCAAGCCCAATACGAGACGCATCATAATAGACCGTATATGGCCCTGAATCTGTGGGCAAAACTAATAGTGGTGCAGTTGTCAGAGCCGTCTTGAGCTTCTGAAAGCTTGCCTCACACTCGTCCGACCACCTGAACTGGACACCCTTCTGGGCCAATCTGGTCATAGGGGCTGCAATGGATGAAAACCCCTCCACGAACTGATGGTAGTAACCTGCTAACCTCAGGAAACTCCGAATATCCGTAGCTGAAGCTAGTCGAGGCCAGTTCTTGACTGCCTCTATCTTCTTCGGGTCTACCTGAATACCTGCTGCTGATACGACATGACCTAGGAATGCGACCA